>NC_138031.1:73072802-73672802 GCF_964106645.2 Podarcis pityusensis
CTCATTTGGATAAGAAGGAAGTGTTCTTGCCTCTAATCACTTCCTTAACCCTGCTCATTAACCACAATGACATCTTCTTGGCCTTGGAACTTGCAATTTGTTAGGTCAATAAAAGGGAGGTGAAGGTTGTAGCAACATATTCAAGTGTGTCCAGAGAACTTTCCCATTGTGGGTTATGGATACCAAATTCTATTTTCAGGTTCCCTCCGCACATGATTATTGGAAACTTCATATCTAGCTACTTGACCAACATAGATATTATCGGGTCAGTATGTCCTCACACACACAGAAAAAGCCCTGCTGACTTTATTTTATTTATTTTACAAATTTAAAATTATAACAATATAACTATACACATCAACAATTACAAGATTCCTCAGAATCTCTGGACTTCCTCCTTTCCCCTCAATGGGTCCTATTATTAAACCATTTCTAGTCCATGTTTTATATAATTCCATTATCTCCATAGTACTTGCTACATTACAAGCGTTATTGCAATCCTGCTAGTGTTTTCATTGACTTACATTGGTCTCCAAGATAAATTATAATTTTTCCCCATTCTTTGTTGAAATATTGGTCTTCTTGGTTCCTGAGTTTTCTGGTCAATTTTGCCATTTCGGCATAGTCCAACAGTTTGATTTGCCATTCTTCTCTGGTAGGGACTTTTCTTCTTTCCATCTCTGGGCTATCAGCATCCGTGTGGCTGTCATTGCATATATAAAAAGTCCTTTTCTGCTCAGCACCTACAATTCCTAATAGAAAAGCCTCTGGATTGTTGTTGTTGTTGTTTGTTTGTTTGTTTGTTTGTTTGTTTGTTTTCATAAAAGTTAATTTAAACATTTTTTGAACTCATTATATAGCATTTCCCAGAATGCTTTTTATTACCTCACAAGACCACCACATATGATAAAAGGTGCCTTCTTTTTCTTTACATTTCCAGCAGATATTTATACCTGTCTTATACATTTTTTGCTAACTTACTGGGAGTCAAATGCCATCAGTACACCATTTTCATATACAGTGGTACCTCAGGTTACAGACTCTTCAGGTTACAGACACTTCAGGTTACAGACTCTGCTAACCCAGAAATAGTACCTCGGGTTAAGAACTTTGCTTCAGGATGAGAACAGAAATCGTACGGTGGCGGCACGGCACCAGTGGGATGCCCCATTAGCTAAAGTGGTACCTCAGGTTAAGAACAGTTTCAGGTTAAGAACAGACCTCCAGAACGAATTAAGTTCTTAACCCGAGGTACCACTGTAGTTTTCTTTCAACATACAGCACGCAGGAGAATTTCCAATCAGTTTTCCGTAACCTTTCCCACCTTTGGAGGCTAGGTTGGCAGGTCTAAAGAGATAGGAACTTTTCTGTCATAGCGCCATGGGTACGGAACTCCCTTTGGAAGACTCCTTTTGGCCTGGCCACTGAATGACTAGAAGAACTTGTTTCAGAACACGTTTGGAATGGTGTGAAGCATTTAACAAAATGACATTGTGCTGTTTGTGTTTCATTAGTTCTTGAGGGTTTTTGTTTTGTTTTATTAATATTGACTTTGTTTCTGGGATTCATAACCGACTTTCGATCTGTGCCTAGCTTACAAAATTTCACAGCTTACAAGAAGAAACTCTCTTTTGTGTTCATTTTAATGCTTCTGTTCTTATACTGAGATTACTGTTTAAATGCTTAAACATTGCTAAAGGTGCTTTTCTGACAGCTGCCTATCATGTACATTTATTCTACAATAACCAGGTCTGTACCCCCTTGAGTATTGAGAAGTGCTTCTCAACATAATTGCTTGCTTGCTTGTTTTTTTACATAGAATATTTAATCCTAATATTTAATTTGTAAATAATAAGTCTGAAAAGAAACCCTTAGTCACTTGGGGTTGGCAGAAAAAAGGTAGAAATGCTCTCCTCTGCTAGCCCTTTCATTCCCCAGCATGGAATTATTTCTCTCAGAAATAATTAGGCTAGTCCTTAAATGCAAGTCTGACTAAATTTCACAAATAGTCTGGTCAGGTGCAACTCTCAAGATTTATTATCTGATAGGGAGAGGTGGGGAAAATCTCAGGGATGGAATGCACTGTTACTATGTGTTTGTGTGCATGTGTAAAATGTATGTGTACTAAACACATCTGAACTCCCACTTAGAGATTCAACTTCTAAGATCAGGAAAAAGTGCATGGCATTGTGCTTTTTTTTAAAAAAAAAAGGCACCTGCAGTTTACAGGAAGTGGGAGCAAATAACCATCAAGCTTTAGTGATAGAAACTAGGGTTGCTTTCACTGTTCACTATGGCTGCCAACGGCAACCCAAGTGGAAGATATGTATATTTGACCTGTCAACACCAGTCACCTGTGGCCATTCATATCGATATTGCAACAAACTACAGAAAGCCTACACTTAATCATCCCTGGAAAAGGAGTTCAAAATAAGTTCATGTGTAGCTCTGCCCATAAACATCTAGGAGTTTTATGTCCATATAACCACTAAACTAGGACCTCTGGGGTTTCTTGTACATTTTTACCTCCTTGAATTGCAAATGAAATGGCTTGGGATTGAATTGATTCTAGTTTCTGCAACCATATACTGATAGTTTGAGAATGTATGACTTATCATCAGCACAGGGCTTTCTTCAAATTGTGAATTGCACTAATAGTTCCAATGGATACAAAATGGAATTCCTCAATCTACAATATTAGGCTGAAATGAACTGCCTCCTGGGTCTTATTCTGGAAAGAAGATTCATGAACATTCCCAAGCAGACTCCACACTTCCCTTGGTTTCAAAAGACTTTCTAAGTGGAAAAGGAAGAATAGGGGAGCAAGAATGACTATCGTTGGCCCTGTTTTCGTTTTCTTTCTTGACTCCTACAGGGTTTTCCGATAGGCAATATGGATAGAGAAGAAGGCTTTCTTGTGAATGGCAAGCTAGGTACAATCAATGCATGATGGAATAGCATTATTTCACTTGTGAATCCCCTGCTTCCAAGTACATGCCAGTTGAGGTATTAGAGTGTCAGACTAGGATCCAGAAGCCCAGGGTTGAAATCCTCATTTGGCCATGAAGCTCACTGGGTGACCTGGGTGTAGTAACCAACTCCCAACCTAGCCTACCTCACTAGATTGTTGAGAGTGTAATAATGGAGAGGTAAAGAGCCACACATGCAGTCTTGAGCAACTTGAAGAAAAGGAGGCTAATGACATGAATACACCACTTCCTAAACCAGTGGTGGGCATGCATGATGCAGAGTATACAGGCATTTGTACAAGCCACAAGTTTGACAATATTAATTCCATAGTTTAGGTGTGCATTGTGTCAGAAGTACACTGACCTTTCACACATCACTTGGGAAGACAGGTGAACTAATGCCAGTGTACTGGAAGAAGAAAGATCACCAGCAATGATTCTTCAATCTCAACTTCGTTGGACTGGCCATGTGGTTCAGATGCCTGATTATCATCTTCCAAAGCAACTACTCTATTCCAAATTTAAAAATGGAAAGCAAAATACTGGTAGACAACAAAAGAGTTTTAAAGACTGTCTCAAGGCAAATCTAGAAAAATGTAGAATAAGCACTGATAACTGGGAAACACTGGCCTGCAAGCTTTCCAGCTGAAGAACAGCCTTTAACAAAGGTGTCATTGATTTTGCAGAAGCATGAACTCAGGGCAAAAAGAGAAACGAGCTAAGAGGAAGGCATGTTTGGCAAACCCTCACCATGATCAATTCCTGCCTGGAAACCTAACTGTGGAAGTATGAGTGGATCCAGAATTGGCCTCCACAGTCACTTATGGACTCACTGTTAAGACTGTGTTTATGGAAGACACTCTTACTCAGCTATGAGGGATCGCCAAAGAAGAAGAAGAAGAAGACACGGTCCTGGAGGTCCTGCTGAATATGATTAGAAGGGACCAGTTGGTTAAAGGTGTACAAGTCGGAGCTAAACAGTACAAATTGAGAGCATTTGCAGATGACTTAGTATTGACATTACAGGAGCCAGAATCTAGTACTAAAAGGGTTTTGGAACTGATTCAAGAATTTGGTCAGGCAGCAGGATTTAAACTGAATAAGTCAAAAACAAAGGTCTTAGAGAAAAAATTAACACCGATTGAGAGAGAGAGGTTTCAGAATGAGACAGGTTTAACAGTGGTTAAGAAAGTGAAATACCTGGGGATTAACATGACAGCAAAAAATGGGAATCTATTCAAAGACAATTATGAAAAATGCTGGGCTGAAGTGAAAAAAGATTTAGAAATTTGGTCAAATTTGAAGCTTTCACTGCTAGGCCGTATTGCTGTGATAAAAATGAATGTATTGCCTAGAATGTTGTTTCTGTTTCAAACATTGCAAATTTTGGACAAAATGGACTGCTTCAAGAAGTGGCAGAGAGATATCTCTAGATTTGTCTGGCAGGGCAAGAAGCCTAGAATAAAATTTAAAATATTAACAGATGCAAAGGAAAGAGGTGGATTTGCCCTGCCAGACCTTAAACTTTATTATGAATCAGCAGCTTTTTGCTGGCTGAAAGAATGGCTGCTTCTTGAAAACACAGACATTTTGGATTTAGAAGATTTTAATAATGTATTTGGATGGCATGCATACTTGTGGTATGATAAGGTCAAAGCACATAAAGCATTTAAAAACCATATTGTCAGGAAAGCATTGTTTAATGTCTGGATAAGATATAAGGACCTACTGGAAAACAAAACCCCAAGGTGGCTGTCACCGATGGAAGCGAAAGCCCAGAAAAAGCTCAATATGGAGGCCAAATGGCCGAAATATTGGGAAATTTTGGAACAAGAGGGAGATAGACTGAAATTGCAGAGTTTTGAGAAACTAAAAAACAAAGTGTGAGACTGGCTTCATTATTATCAGATAATGGAGGCATACAATTTGGACAAGAAAATTGGCTTCCAGGTGGAAAAATCAAAATTAGAAACAGAACTGTTAGAACCCAAAACTAAGATTTTGTCAAAGATGTATAACTTGCTGTTGAAATGGAACACTCAGGATGAAACGGTGGAATCTGTTATGATTAAATGGGCATAAGATGTTGGACATAACATAATGATGGCTGACTGGGAACAGTTATGGACCACAGGTATGAAGTTTACGGCATGTAATGCCTTAAGAGAGAATATTATGAAAATGATATGCAGGTGGTACATGACACCAGTCAAGCTTGCAAAAATCTATCATTTGCCCGACAATAAATGTTGGAAATGTAAAGAAACCGAAGGTACATTCTTTCACCTTTGGTTGACGTGCCAAAGGATTAAGGCTTTCTGGGAGATGATTTATAATGAAATGAAAAGGGTATTTAAATATACCTTTCTGAAGAAACCAGAAGCCTTTCTCCTGGGCATGGTCGGCCAATTGGTGCCAAAGAAGGACAGAACTTTCTTTATGTATGCCACAACAGCAGCAAGGATACTTATAGCAAAGTATTGGAAGACACAAGATTTACCTACTCTGGAAGAATGGCAGATGAAGGTGATGGACTATATGGAATTGGCGGAAATGACTGGCAGAATCCGAGACCAGGGAGAAGAGTCGGTGGAAGAAGATTGGAAGAAATTTAAAGACTATTTACAGAAATACTGCAAAATTAATGAATGTTAGAATGATGTCAGAATGAAGTTAAGTGGTTTTAGCAGCAATGTTATAAAGGTGTATGTAAAAATGGATAGTTAACAGGTGAAAATCCAAAGTTATAATATATTAAGTTAAAGGTTTAAGACTAAAACAAAGAGGGAAAGGAATTGCTGAATTAACCAATAGAACTGGAATACAAAAAAGGGAGGTGTGAGGAGGTCAGGGAAGCAAGGAAATGAATGTAAGGCATGGAAAGATTGATGTGTTTTTTTTTAAGTGTCTTTTATCTTTTTTCTGTATTTTGTATTCTTTTTCATTTTTCTTTTTTTCTTTTCTTTTTATTTATGTAATTTTTTCTTTGTTTTGTATTCTTTTTCATTTTTCTTTTTTTCTTTTCTTTTTATTTATGTAATTTTTTCTTTGAAACCTTAATAAATATCATTTAAAAAGAAGAAGAAAAAGAAGAAGAAGAAGAAGAAGAAGAAGAAGAAGAAGAAGAAGAAGAAGACAGTCTCCCACCATTTAGCTTCATTGTACAACCCTGAGTTTTGATATTCTGAGAGAGGAAGAACAATCTCTCTCTATCCACTTTCTCTGCAACATGCATAATTCTAGATTGATGAATCTTTAAACAAAGCCTCACATGTGCAAGGATTCCCCCCTTAGAGGAAGAGAATTCAGATTTTTGGCATATGACTTTAGATTCAGGGTGTTCTCTGGGTAGTCTCCTTAGTTGAAAATATTTTATATAAACAAAGTATGTTTCAGAAGGAGAATGTATGGGCTTTCTGCGTTTGGGGATGCTCCATTAAGATACCAGTTCTTGCGTATATCAGAGTTTTGCTATACAATGATCACTTTAAAAGGAAAGGAAAATAAGGCTTGTCAAAAGAGAGTATTCATTGTGCATGGCTCCCCAGAGACCTCTTGTAGATCTTCAATAAATAACACACAGAGAGAAAAATGCTACTCAGGCCAGCCAACCTGTCAACATTCATAAGTAATTAACTTCTAGGCATTTCTTCTTTAAAAAACTCCTTTGGGAAAGCTGGTGTAAAAGAAAGTGGCATTTTTCTTTTCCTTGACAAGATTCTCATTAATTGCTGAAGAAGCACATATAAAAGACTGGGGGAAGGGGCTGGAATTTCTGCCCATGATCAGGTTTTTGTGAACCATGGAGAGCACGTATATGACAATGACCAAGAGCTTGAATTCTGAGTCTGGGTGTGTGGGGGAAATCACATCAGCTGTGACCATACGTATAGGGGAAGAATTGTAGCTCAGTGGTAGAACATCAGCTTCTCATGAAGAAGGTATCAGGTTCAATCTCTGGCATCTTCAGGTAGGACTGTGAAAGACCACCTGTCTGAACTCCTAGAGAGCCATTACCACTCAGTGTAGACAGTGTAGACCAGGGGTCAGCAAACTTTTTCAGCAGGGGGCTGGTCCACTGTCTCCCAGACCTTGTGGGTGGCCAGACTATATTTTTTTTGGGGGGGGGGGGAATGAATGATTTCCTATGTCTCACAAATAACCCAGAGGTGGATTTTAAATAAAAGCACACATTCTGCTCATATAAAAACAACAGGCAGGCCCCACAAATAACCCAGAGATGCATTTTAAATAAAAGCACACATTCTACTCATTTAAAAATACGCTGATTCCCGGACCGTCCAGGCCAGATTTAGAAGGTGATTGGGCCGGATCCAGCCTCCAGGGCTTAGTTTGCCTACCCATGGTGTAGACACTCTAATGATCTGACTCAGTATGAACTTCCTGTGTTCCTATGTAGGCTTTAAGCACACTAAAATCTACCAACCCTTCATCTAGGGTAGCCTTTCTCAACCTGTGGCTCCCCAGATGTTGTTGAACTACAACTCCCACCATCCCTAGCTATCAAGGCCAGAGTTCAGGGAGGATGGGAATTGTAGTCCAACAACATCTGGGGACCCACAGGTTGAGAACCGCTGATCTAAGGACAATATGAAGAAAATGATAGTGACCTGACATTAACATGCATGGTCATTTTAAAGATTTCTGTCAGGGGTTGGACTCAAGAGGGCGAGATAGAGGAAGAGGAGTGGTGGAATTCCCACCCCCCTCTTCTCCTGATGCTGCAGGAGAAGGGGGAGACAGCATTGGGTTACAGCAGGGATCTGAGGGAAGACATAGCTCAGAGAAAAATGAACAGAAGAGTCGGGCAGAGTTAGGAGAAGGAGGGGGCAAAACTATGGCAGGGCAACCAGCTGACACGTTGTCACTGGAGAGTATTTCTGATCCCCCTTCTCCCAGAACTCGGCGTTCATTAGGTGTGCAGGAACAATGAAATCAGCAGCATTTGGCCATGAGTGGTGTGCTGGTCCTGGGGGCTAAACCGAGAGGTGAGGTCCGAGTCCAGTCCGAGGTCGATGGTGCGGTATGGAGGCTGTCCGTCAAAGCTGTAGCTGGGTCCAAGGCAGGGAGTCGGGTGGGGTCAGGAGCTCTGGCAGAAGAGCAGGACAGGGTGCAGGCAGGAACAGGCAGCAACAACATTGCTCCTGCAACTTGGGACTGGGGCTGACTGGCTTTTATCTGCCCCAAGGCATAGGGCAGCCCCGGTCCACAGGTGACTTGCCTCTCCTGGCCTGGAGGCGAGCACTCCTCCTGCAGGAACTTAGTTCTCTCCTCCTCTCTGCCCTGAGCCTCTGCAGCTCAGGAGAGGCTGGAGGGTTACCGGACCCAGAGGCAACCTCAGCTTCCCCTGACAGGGCTGAGAGTGGAGCACCTGCAGGCAATGGGTCCTCCATCACTTCAGGAGCCAGAGCAGACTCAGCTGGTGCCTGCACTTAAGGATCCAGCACAGATGAGGACCCTTCAGGCTCAGGCCCCAGCCCCGGCTTAGCTGGTTCTGGAGGTGGAGACTCCTGTGCAGGCTGGGATTCCTCAGGTTCAGCCTCCGAGTCCGAATCCCAGGCCATCACAAGTGGCTACCGTAAAGGAAGGTACTGTTCCTAGGGAGGGAGGAGGAGCCCAGTTTGGAGCAACACCATTTTAAGGCTTGTTGCATTCTTTTGTTTCTCACTATTAGGACTGAATAAAACTCATTAAAAAGGACTCTGCCTTGTTTTCTCTGCTCTTGCTGCAGCCGGGAGAGGAAAAGCTTTCTCAAAGCCTTGACAGAGCCTTGACAATTACTGAGATTATGGTCACATCCAAACCATACATTTAAAGTACTCTTATGCCACTTCTCCATGCCGTCATGGAGAATTCTGAGAACGGTAGTTCTGTGAGGTGAGCACCTTTTTAAAAACTACATTTCCCAGGATTCTTTGGGGGAAACGATGACTACTAGTGATATGAGTGCTTCAAATATAGGATGTGAATGTGACCTATATATGTGAAATACTCTGAACTATTAGAGTGGGCCATAATTCCTACACACAAAGAGCATTTTTTGTTTTCTAAGGGATGGAGTGATGTGGGGGAGCTGTAAGGGAATGTTGATGGAACTGGGAAGGTCCATGGGTAGGTAGATTTAGTGAACAACATGCACAGGGCTGCAGCCCCAAGTATCACCAGATAAGCCTATGAGTCCTCTCTCTTATAAAAGGGGAAACCAGTGAGATTTATAAAACGGAGAATCAACAAGATCAATTAAAAGAGGTGTGGGAAAAGGAGACAACAGGGCAGTCAAAGCTGGGGGGAAATATGGGAGAAACACACTTCGAAAATGTTGTCTCTAAGGATAAAAGAAAATTACTATAAGTCAGTATGATGGCATTTAACACCAGCAAGATTAAATCAAATAAACAAGGAATATTCAGTGTTATATTGGAGGGGATTCCAGGACTTGTGTTCACATGTGGTGGGGGTGTAAATATGCACATTTTTATTTTCATTTTATTTTTTATTTTTTGCAAAGGGTGTTTAAGAAGATAACAGAAATCACTGTGCTAAAGCTGACCGAAATTCCAGAGGTAGCATTGTTATCAATTTACAACGGGGTGGAAGGTTCACAGGCTATGAAGGACTTGCTCACAAATTTATGGACAGCTGAGCGAGTTATTCTAGCGAGTAAGTGGAAGGGGCAAGAAGAATATAAAATGGAAAAATTGTATAAAGAGTTGTGGGATATAGTTATTAATGATAAATTAACACGTTCTATTAAGGCAAGACGGGGAATATGCAGGATAAATGATTCTGAGGAGATATGGAAGGTATTTGTAGAATTTGTACTGTTAAAACACAAAGGCGGTCAAACCACTGCAAGAAGTGTTGAAATTTTTTGGGAGGCTGGATAGATACAATGGAATGGTCTCAGTGGTGGGGTGCACATTTTTAATTATATTTATTTATTATTATTGCTTTGTTAAAATAATAAACAATAATAAATAATAATATTTTTAAAAAAGAAAATGAGTCCTCACTTATTAGTAATGGTGGTGCCATTGGTACAACTAACTTAAATGTGCTTGGTGCACAGAAGACATGAGTTGGCATGACCTCTGCCTACAGTGCTTAAAAGGAAAGTAGCCCCCATCCAAGCCTGATGTGAGCATTGCAGAAGACTGGCCCTGGAAGGGAGATTCTTGTCCTTTTCCTGTGACAAAAGAGACACTGGCTGCTCACTCATACATTGCTTACTAAGGGGCCTTGGAGGCCATTCTGCATCCAACCAAAACATGATTCTTCAAATTGACAGGGTGAACATAGTATGCTGCCCTTGGAGGCTCACATACCAAATTTCTTGTTGCCCCTGGCCCTCAGTGCTCTGTCTGGCTCGGTGCTGCTGCCCACGGGCCAGCAAGTGTTCAGGGTGTGCTGGGCTCAAGTGCGTCAGTAAGCCCATAGGTTTATTTTCCACCGGGTGGCAGAGGGAGATGCCTCTTTTTCCTCTCTATTCTTTATTCTTAGGCAAATTAAAATGACGTGTTCAGCCGTATAGTGTGCGCGCAATTCTTAGCAAGAGAGGCTGTGCCTGAAGCACTGCATTGTGGCCCCAGGGTATGTGGAGTAGAGTATAGCACAGCGACAACAAAAAGGACTATACAAAATGGCCTGCCTTGCAATAATTGTAATGGAATGAGCCTGCTTCGCTTGTATGGGAAATAATAAGTTGTCACATCGTCATCCAAATGCCAACGGTGGAATAATAATGAGCTGTACTTCGGCATGAAAGGATTAGATTTTGATGGAGGGTGCGGATAGAAACCCAAACCCACCAATACTGCCAGTACTTATGAATATATTGGCCGTCATGCTTTCTTTCCATCATCAGAAATGTATTATTTGAGTCCTTCCTCCTCCTCCTCCTCCTCCTCCTCCTCCTCCTCCTCCTCCTCCTTCTTCTTCTTCATAAGAAGAATATAATTTCTGTTTAGGGATACTGTGATATTCTTCAGACATTTATCCCATTCTTTTTGCTTGATTCTCGCCTGTTGACTTACTGCCTGGGCTGGGGGATGATTGGGAGTCAGCATTTTGTGAATGGGAGTCTATAACCCATTAAAAGCCATGGTCTGTATGTGCATCGAGATGCGCAGCCAATTTACAATCGCAGTTCTTAAAATCAAAACTACCTGAGACACTCTTCAAAGTTTCCATGTATATCCAGGACCACTGGGTAGAAAATGATGGTAAAATCAGGGTTTAGGGGGAATTCATAGACAATATGCCCTACTCCCTGAGGGTTCTATTTATTGCTGCTCATGTAGCCAGTTCATTTGCCTTCTAGAGGCCAGTCCTACCATTGAGTATAGTGAGGTGGTTGTCTCAAGGAGATGCTGAAAAGATGTAGGATGACAGCCATGGCAGCTCACAGTCATTCTTCCTGAGCCAGCAAGTTCTTCCCCTCTACTGGTACACATAGCCAGCGTGCTGGAAGAAACAAAGATAATCAGTGTCGAAGCAATGATTCTTCAACATCGACTTCTCTGGACTGGTCATGTTGTTCAGATGCCTGATTATTGCCTTCCAAAGCAATTCCTCTATTCCAAATTTAAAAATAGAAAGCGTAATGCTGGTGGTCAACAAAAGAGGTTCAAAGACTCTCTCAAGGCAAATCTTTTAAAATGTAGTATAAACACCGACAACTGGGAAACACTGACCTGCGAGTGCTCTAATTGGAGAACAGCCTTTACCAAAGGTGTCATGGGTTTTGAAGACACTCAAACTCAGGACGAAAGGGAGAAACGTGTTAAGAGGAAGGTACATTTGGCAAACCCTCACCATGATCAACTCCCACCCGGAAACGTATGTCCCCACTGTGGAAGGACATGTGGATCCAGAATTGGCCTCCACAGTCACTTACGGACTCACTTATAAGACTGTGTTTATGGAAAACATTTTTACTTGGCTACAAGTGACCGCCAGAAAAGAAGATACATAGCTATGTATGCCATGTGGGCTGGCCTGCATCCTCTAAACTATCCTTCTGCCCTTGAGTGTAGTGGAATGGCTGTTCCATCATGAGTGTTGAAGTAAGATTCAACTGATCATTTGGCTTCTTTATGTAGAACAGGGTGGTAGCTGGTGCCATTCTGCATATGCCATTGTACTTTCTTTTTATCGATAAAAACTCTTAAAACTATATTTGACAAAGGAAAACTAAACAGGGAAGGCAAAATGAATAATATAATTGACTATATGATTGTGGAGCTGATTTGCTGCCTCCCCTCCCCCAGCCTCAAATGGGGCTAACCTTCATTCTAATGTGCCTTACTACAGATGAATAATGTTTTGCTTCAATGAGGACATTATGTCAATCACACAAGCTTAATGTTCCGACGTGGCAACAGTGCCATATATTTTTAAACTTTTTTTTTCTGTCTGGCTCCTAAGTGGTACCCACCCACCCCCACCATAGATTCAGAGTGCTCATGAACTCTTACCATTATTATACAATAAGGGCTTTTTGTGGTGGTTTTAAGTGATTTTGCCCATTAAAGCAAAGTAGCTTGGACAAAAGCAATCTTGGAATTCCTGTAATATGGCATTGCTTTGCAGTGTTAACACAATGGCCAGATTTTTCAGTCATACAAGACTGAGTGAAATACCCCCACACCCAGAAATTAACCAAGAGCCAGAAATCTTCAAGATCCTGTATTTAAAATTGAGGAATGTACTATTATCTACTGAAGGTGAAGCACAAAGGCCTGATTCATAAGCTACTCAAATTGTGAGATTGTTGCTTTCCTCTGGCTGCATCTTCTGTTGCCAGCATAACATTATGAAATGCTAAAATCACACGAGCAGGTGGGACAGACAGTGTGAGAATTTCCTCAGTTTGAATTGCTCTCCCTTTCAGCTTCCTATGCGACTTGTCTCCTCCCCAACGTGATTTTGCTAGTTCATACATTACTGCAGCCTCAAGGAAGCAGAAACTATGTCCTTGTATAATGTATGAACTGGGCCTAAGCGAAAGCAAGCAGCAATAAAACAAAGACATCAAGGAAATTCCAGTTCTTGCTCTTTCCAGGTGTTTTAAGAAACATTAAACCAGGCTAGGGATACATCTTACAATGTACATCTTACAATGTAAGATAATTTAGCGATAACAAAGTCTTCGGGCATCCAGAGCCCAAACATTTGAGTGCAATAGTGCATCAGCATAATATCATGGTTTTGTCACACTGATACAAGCCCAGGTAAGTGAGCTCACTCTTGAGAGATGCCAGGAGACCAGGCCAGCTGGGACAACCAACTCCTCACCTCCTCAGGGGCTGTTTAAAGACACACGTGCCATGTGGGAAAGATGAGAGAACCCATGGCAAGGAACATATACTGTCAGCTCCTAGGTGTGCGAATCTGTCGATTTTAGTTTCTCTCAGTTTCTACTTTCTCCCCTCTTTAAATGTGTTTACCAGCATTTCTACATCAGTTTGCATTTTTTTTTTTAAAGCAAAGCTGTTATGAAATGTCATCAGCATTTTAGCTCAAACTTCTCCTAATACATAATTTTATTATGCAACTTTATCAACAAACTCATTTTTGCAAAGCAATTGCCCTTAATATCATGCATTTTCTCTTATTTCCACTAATTTATGTGATTTATAAACCCTGCTCCCCCACCTATCTCGCTCACTGTTTAACTGGAGAATTGCACCGCAAAATTCAGAACAGTGTGTTACAGTTCTTGTGCTGATTCGGAAAGTATGAATTTTGAAGGTTTCCCTTTAAATGTGAGCTGAATAAAATTTCTCCCTTGTCTGTACCTTATACACGTTCTATATTGACAAAGGAGAGAGCTGCCTCTGTCATAGCACCCTAACTATTGAACAACCTCCCCAGAGAAGCTCAATTGGCACTAACCCTGTTGTTCATGTAGTTTGATACCAGAGCCTTTCTGCTTTCCCTTGGGCATTTTTGTTGTTTAGTGTGTCCTACTGAGTTCTATTTATCCTCCTGTGTTTTCCTGCCTGTTAGGGTTTTATGTCTGAGGGTTGCATCTATGTTGGTTTGACCATTTTTGGTCTTATTTTGTGCATTACCATGCCATCTGGTTTGCAAAGAACCATTTTAAAATGAGTGCAATGTATAATAAATGTTGATATCTAAATGACACATTTAGATTCAAAAATTGATGAAAATGCAGGTGTGTAGAGATGGATTTGGGGCTAATCAGCATACAGGTGGCTTTGAAGACATTGACATAAGTGAGAAAACCTAAACAGGATGCAGATTGTGGAAAAGATGTCTTAACAGAGCCCCAAAGGGACACATTGAAATTCTTGAAGTTACCTGAGTTACAGCAAGTCCAGCCATTGGCCTATCCCATTGTAGCCCAGCACTCTGATTGGTTCTCCATGGCGTGTCCCAGATATCCTTTTAAGTGGAGTTGCCAGAGGCTGAGCCCAAGTCCTGCTTGGAATACATTGATCTGTCGACAGGAGGAATAATTACAGAACACTGAAAATATTAAATGGAAGTGATATAAGGAGATTGTCAAAAGCCAGAACCACAGAAACCAAGGAGGAGAGAGAGTCTAGAAAGCTGGGATGATGAACACATTGCTGAATGCAGCAGGACGAATCCAAAGAATCCTGGAACTATAGTTCATTGAGGAACCTGGGAATTGTAGCTCTGTGAGGGTTAAACTATGGTTCTCCAAGCAGCTTAATAATGATGAAAATATCCAAATACAACTATAAACCACAAACTACATTCCCGTTTTTCAAAAGCAGCCCCCATGACACCTAGTAATAAGACACTTTTCAGTTTTGTTAAAGTTTTGGTCTTTTTGGTTCTAAATTTATAATTTATCTTGGAGACCAGTGTAAGCAGTTGAAAACATTAGAAGGATTGCAATAACACTTGCAATGTAGCAAATACTACAGAGATAATGGAGTGACATAAAATAGGGACCACTGAATAAGATGCAGATGAAAAGGTTGACAATAGGACCCATGGAGGGGAAGGTGGGAAGTCCAGAGATCTGGAGGAATCTTTAAATATGGATGTGTATAGCTGTATTGTTATAATTTTATACTTGTAAAATCAAATAAAAATTATTTCAAAAAAGAAGAAGGCACTTTTCAGAACTGGAAGAATTTTTTATTGTTTAAAAAATGGAGCACTCGTATGCAGCACAGGGATCTAGTGCCCAAAGGAGATGGGGGGAGATTTGAGAGCCCCAGTGCCTATGAGCAAATATCTGGAAAGACTTGGGAGAGGTGGCACTCTGTATTGTCCCTTTAGTCAAAACTTCCATGTACGGCTCTCAGTGATAAGCCTAAAGAGGATTTTAGCACAGACCCTTTAGCATCTAGAATTTTGCCACCGAGTTATATATTTATTTTGCAGCGACTAATGCCTTTTAAAAAGCTGTTTGACTCCACCCGTGTGCTCAGCCTGTGTCTCAGGGAAGGCGAATGGTTTGGGTTACAGAAATGTCTCTTGAAACGCCATACTGTATGCAGAGCAAACTTCATTGAAATGCTCGTTTGGAACGTCAGTGGCAACAGATTGCTTGGTGAATAATGAACGAGAGATACGTATGGAGATATTAGTCTTGTATAGCCTGCAATTAAAGAATTTGCACAAACAAATTCCATTTCTCCGTGACAGCTTTATGAGAGTAACAAATATATTTTAATTACCTTTATGATTAATTTCCCTCTTAATTCATCATTGCTGCTATCTGTATCTGCACAAAATGGATGGCCATCTCCATCGTTTTGAGTAAATGATGTGAGGTACCCAAACACAAACTTAATTACATTTCTAAAATAAAATAGATAAAAGCACAATAAATTGTTTAGTGCAGAAGAAAGGAAGCATGCTGATGCCATCCAATGGCACATGTGCCCATTTCTTTACCCAAAGTACTGTTTCCTCCAAACCCCTCTCTTCTGTCTTCTTCTTCTTTGGCGATCACTTGTAACTGAGTAAAATTGTCTTCCATAAACACAATTTTAAAAGTGAATACGTAAGCAACTGTGAAGGCCAATTCTGGATCCACATGTCCTTTCACATTGGGGACATAGATTTCTGGGCAGGAGTTGATCATGGTGAGGGTTTGCCAAATGTGCCTTCCTCTTAGCACATTTCTCTCTTTCATCATGAGTTCGAGCATCTTCAAAACCCATGGCACCTTTGGTAAAGGCTGTTCTCCAACTGGAGTACTCACAGGCCAGTGTTTCCCAGTTGCCAGTGTTTATACTACAGACCTCTTTCTTGTACTAAGTGAGGATGTGGTGTTTTGGACTGTAATCTGATGAGATGCCTAGTTGAAGTAGTAGTATGGAGTATCTCCACCTTTCTCTCCAGGATCAAGAGCTTTCAAATAAAGCCTGTTTTACCACCCTGAAGTGGGGCACTGTTGAGCTTCAGGCCCCAATTTCGCAGGGTACCTCAGGACCTTATCCATATACCTCCTGAAAATTGAATTAGAAGCTAAAGAGAAGGTGACAAAAGTGACAGTATTTGGAAGATGAGTCAGAGTCATGAACGGGTTCATGGGACAGCTTTGAGGATCTCGAAAGGAACGGTGATACTACCAGAGGATAGAAGCAGATGGAGGGGATATGAAAATGAACAGGAGATGTGGAAAAGAAATAAATTGGTGGAAATAAATGGAGGCAATTTAGAGCAAAAGTAGATAAGAAGAGATCAATGGAAGGAGAGGAAGAAAGGACAACAGAATTCTTGCAGAGGAGGATCTTGAGGATAGCTCAGTTGGTGGAGCATGAGACTCTTAATCTCAGGGTTGTGGGTTTGAGCCCCACACTGGGTGAAATATTCCTGCACTGTAGGGAGTTGGACTCAATGACCCTTGCGGTCCCTTCCACCTCTAAAATTCTAGGATTCTATTCCATGACCCCAAAGTTGCATCTAAAGAACTTGTCAGTGTTCTCTACTATAACCACACTTTTCCCTCTTCTAATTTTGCTGTCTATCAAGTGACTCTACTTCAGTTTCATTTAATCCTTTCCTTGGGAGCCTTGTTTCTCAGTCTTTGATTCATTTCTCTTAGCTTCTGTCCTCCAACACAGTGGGGACTTCAGACAGTTTAGATCAACTGTTTTTTGGGCTACAATTCCCATCATCCCTGACCACTGGTCCTGCTAGCTAGGACCACTGGTCCTGATTATTGGGTCTGGAACCCACAGCAGTCACTCCAAAAATCCAAATTTGTGCATGGTTGGAAAACCCTGCCTTAGGTTCACATGCTGGTTTAGTCTGGAGCCTTCAGTGAACTGTCATGTTAGCTTCAGCTAACATTCTAGCCAGTGCTTTTTCTTGGGCGTGTTGGGTTTGGAACTTAACTGGTTAAGTTGTTCCCATGATGCCTCAACATTCTGACGTCAGCTTTCGAAGCTGGGAGGAGTTTCGTTTCTGTTCCCCTCTGGTCTCTGAGGGAAGAGGTCGCAGTTTTGTCATGGCTGCGGTGAGCCCAGGAGATTCCTGGGGAATGTCGGAATAAAGAACTGAAATGGACAAACCTGGTCTCTGTGTGTGTTTGTCTGAAGCTAAGTGAAGCTACGTGACAGTTTTCGCTGCTGTGTTCAACTCTGCTGAGGCGTGACTGGAGAGCTACTGGAGACGGAGCTGAGTGGCACAGCTCGGAGGAAGCGCGCCGGGCATAAAGAGCTAATTGTGGATCGTAAATCAATTAGCAGGGGTCACGCCAAACCAATCAATCAATTCCACAGGGCGTACTCAAGGGTACGCAACATTGGCACTTCTTTTTCTAGAAGAAAAGCAATGATTCTAACTATGGTGCATAACTCTTTGCACTCTGTCTTTTTAAAGTGGGAATGGGGGGGGGGGGACCCAGCGCACCAAAACAGTGGGTCCTACCACTGTGTCTTCCGATGTGTAACTTACAAGCTTTCAAAATGACATTAGGATCTCCCACAGCCGTTTTCAAGAAACAATTAGCAGACTCTTATCAATTACTTATTTCCCACTAGTCTAGTTCAGAATTAGTAAGATACTAAATATCTATTCTTCCTTGTCATAGATTGATGAGAGACGTGAAATACATTTTTAATGTCGGCATCGAGCCTGTGCAAGTTGCAAGACGCTAAGCCAAACATGACACAAAAAGGGCTTGGTAAACCTCAAATCAATCACCTGTCCGGCCGCAATACATGGGTGGTGGTATGCATTTGTCTTGATGGATCACAACTTGTGCAAGCCTGATCTGCATTAACATTGTTGTGGTTCTGTTGCTTCTCCAGTGATAGGTCTCTGAAATACACCAGAATATACAGGCTAAGCATTGTGGGTGTGGAGCATAAGGTTAATAACATAAAGTCTTCTGGATCACACCAACGGCCAACTCTAAGTGACCAACCCAATGCCTGTGGGGAGCCCACAAGCGGGACCTGGGTACTATAGCTCTCTCCTCACTTCCATTTCCCACCCACTGCCACTGACCACAGAGGTAGGGCATAGCCATTGTAGCTAACCATTTATAGCCTTTCCCTCCATGAATTTGTCTAATCCTTTTTTAAATGCTAAGTTGGTGACCATCGCTAGATCTCTTGAGAGTGAATTCCATAGTTTAACTATGCACAGGGTAAAGTACAGTGGTACCTTGGGTTAAGTACTTAATTCATTCCAGAGGTCTGTTCTTAACCTGAAACTGTTCTTAACCTGAAGCACCACTTTAGCTAATGGGGCCTCCTGCTGCCGCTGCACCGCCAAAACACAATTTCTGTTCTCATCTTGAAGCAAAGTTCTTAAGCCGAGGTAATATTTCTGGGTTAGCGGAGTCTGTAACCTGAAGCGTATGTAACCTGAAGCATATGTAACCTGTGGTACCACTGTAGTTCTTAGTTTTTGGTCATGATAATAATCCTTTATACAACAACTGCAATATTAATAACTTCTATTTGTGTCAACACATTACATGATTTATAAAACTACAAGTGAAGAACTCAAACTGTACACTTGTTCTTCCTGTGTGTGGCAATTATTCTGTCTGTGGTGTTTCTCCCTGTCCTTGTAGGATGTTATGTCTTTCTTTTCCCCGGTTGTTGCTGTTATCTATCATGATATCCTGGAATGTAATGGAAATTAATAAGATTTTGGAACGCAGAAAAGAAATAATCAACCCATAAATTCTAGCAGGTGGAGGGACTACTTTATCTAAATTATATAATTCAGTATTTGAACTATTGGTATGAATCATTGCATTATAAATTGGTATTGTTATAATGAAGCTATTATTGCACTGTAATTGAAAACTAATAAAATATATTATAAAAAAAGTAGTAGTAGTAGTTAGTTTTGTCTGTCTTGAATCTCCCAAGATTTGGTTTTACTGGATAATCCTCATTTCTAGTATTGTGAGAGAGGGAGTTCCTTGTGAAGCATTTTATGAGTCATATGGGAGGAAACACTTCCTTGTTTTGACCAGATTACTGTGTTCCATGTTGCAGTAGACCTCTAAAGTGGCTTGCCTTTGAAGACAATGCAGTTCTTCCCTTTCCACAGCAGTGGATGTATTACATTCTGGAATCCTACTGTATCAAAGTAGGTTTAGCTTGTGAGTTGGCCACAGATTATGTGACAGGGTTGGTTCTGTTGACCGATCTTAACTTGTGAATTATTACTCACACAAAATGGACAATTCCAAAGACAACATATCAATGGAACAGCAGCAGCCAGTGGAGGGATGTGCTTTCGCTTTCACTGAGCAAAGACTTATTACTTGTCCCCAGAGTGAGTAGTTTGCAGAGATAAAAAGAGAATGTAAGTATAAGGCCAAGGGGAAATAAAATACTACTGATAAACTTGTGAAAAGTATCTAGCACATTTAAGAAGCGTTATTCTTTGGGGTGGGGGAATGAAGTAAGATGGAAATCATAAGATTATTTTCATTATTTTTTTATGTAAACAGATGAGACGGTAAAAAGCGTAACAGGAAACTTACAGAAACTTCCTTGTGTTTTATTCTGCATACTGTTTGTGGGTGGTTCCCCAGATCAGATGGGTGTGAGGTTCCCTGCTCTTGATGGGGTTACACTCCCTCTGAAGAAGCAAGTATGTATCTTGGGGGTACTTACGGATCTATTGGTGTCTCTTGAGGCCTTAGGTGGCCTCGGTGGCCTGGAGTGCCTTCCATCAACTTTAGCTGGTGACCCATCTGTGCCCTTATCTGGACAGGGACAGCCTAACTTCTGTCATCTATGTTCTGGTAACCTCTAAGTTAGATACAGTGCATTGTATCTGGGGCTGCCTCTGAAGACAGTTGAGAAACTTCAGCTGGTGTAGAATTCAGTGGCCAAGTTACTCACTGGGGTAAGATGGTTTGAGCACATAGTGCCAATTCTGGCCCACAGGCGTCAACTATGCAGTGCCCTGACTGCCCGGGCACCCTCAAATTTTAAATGAAGGTGCCAGGGCCTCCAATGTTCCGCTCGGCAGCGTGCACATGCCTTGAGCCATGCGCACATCATGTGTGGCAAGCCCTCCCCCGGTGTGTACAAGTGACATCAGCATGCCACAGGGCATGCCGACGCTGTGGTGACATCAGCACTATCATGGGGGCCAAGGTGGTACACCTGTCTTGGCCCGACTGCACTGGCTGCCAATTAGTTTCTGGGCCCTATTCAAAGAGCTGGTCTTGCCCTACAAAGCCTTAAATGACTGAAGACCACAATACCTTAAGGGCCGCCTATTCCCAAAAGAACTGACCAGGGCCCTGCAATCATCATGTTGGGCCCTTCTTCATATGCCTTCCCCTCAATAGGTCTGGAGGGTGGCAGCACAAGAAGGAGCCTTTTCTGTGGTGGCTCCCCATTTGTGGAATGTTTTCCGCAGGGAGGCTTACCTGTCACCTTGGTTGCATATCTTTAGGTTCCTTTTTTAAAAAAAATAGTATTTATTGCTTTTAAACCTTACAAAAAGAAGAAAAGAAAAGAAAAAAGAAAAGAAGAAGAAAAGCAAAAGAAAAAAAAATACAATACAATATATAAACAATACAGAACGCAACGTTAACATTAACACATTAAACAAAACAAAAGCAAAAACAATTCAAAAAACACACATCATACCATCTCAATATCCTCTCTTTCATTCCCTTGTTTCATCGACCTCCTCTCACCTCCCTTTTTGTATTCCATTTCTATTAATTGTTTCAGCAAATCCTTTCCATCTTTCTCTATTTTCTGTCATGTAATTATCTTAACATATTTTAACCTTATTTTCCATTAAAACTATAATACTTATTTATACTTAATTCCTTAAAATATTTCTACTAAAGCCGTATAATTCCCTTCCAACATTTTTCTAACACTCATTAATTTTACATTATTTCCATATATAGATTTTAAACTTTTTCCAATATTCTTCCACCGTCTCTTCTCCCGGGTCTCGGGTACTGCCAGTCATTTCCGTCAATTCCATATAGCCCATCAACCTGGTGATCTTCTGTCTGAGGCTCTTAACTCTTTTCCAGGTCCCTTCTGCAAGTCTTCTTCATGTTTATACATGCACTTTACTTTGTCTTCTCCTGATCTTGTTCTTATTTTCCTTCCTTTGATGCTGAAAAGTAGATCTCCGGGAAATTCCCATCTAGCAATGTTTTTATTCCTTCTCGACAAGTCAGCCAAATCTCCATAGTTAGAACTGAAATTCAAAAGATATTTCCAGTCGTGTTTCAAAGTTCCTCCAAGTCTGGCAGTCCCCACAACTCCAGTCTCCTCCTGACCCAAGTCCAAGTCCCAAAGGTCAATAAACCCCTGCATGAGGGGATCTATCCAACTTTCTTTCTCCAGTCTAAGCGGGGCTCCAATCCTAAAAGTCTGACTTTCTCTAAATTCAGTCTTGAAAGGCATCAACTTATAATCATCAAATTGCAACTGTATGGCTGGGGCTCTCTCCCTCTCCACTTGTGCCACTTTAGGTTCCACAGCAAAAACTTTCTCCCCCGCCTTCTCCTCAATTTGCCATGTCAAAATAGATCCCTGTATCGATTCCTGAATAATTTCTGTATTAATATTGACTTTTTGTGCCAAATTAGTCACTTTTTGTTCCAAGTTATCAATTTTTATAGTCCTCGCATCCGTCTTCTTATAAAGCTGTTCCAGTGAATCATTAATCTTACAAAATGCAACCACTAAGGCTTCTTCTGTCAGCATTCTTAACGGTTCAAGGTCAATCCCAGATTCTCACAGTTTTATCTTGCAGGTGGGAGGGGCCAAGATGGCGACGGAGGTAGCAGCCTAATTAGAGTCTCCGATTTCAACTAAGCGTTTTTATTAGTTTTAGCCTCTTCAAGACCCCAAAACTGCACCTCAAGGACCTTAAAGACTGTTGGCTGTCTGTCCTGTCGCCTCGTTTTAATTAGTTTAGTCTTTTATTCTTTTATTGTTTTATTGTTTTATCGTCGCACTGTTTACTGATACTGCTACACTGACTTACAACCTTGGAGCTCCCGGACAACGGACTGGCTTGAAATATAACCAAAGAAGCAGAGGAAACCACTGAACCCCATTGAGCCTCACCTCGATAAGATAAGTCCAAGAACTCCCCCATGAATACCCTCCCGCCCCAAGTTAAAGCTTAAAGAGGGAAAGGTAGGGAGGCTCCCTGATCCAACAGCCTGGACACCGGTTTTCCAAACTTTACCTCTACCTTTATTTCTACAATAAAGTGCCCAATAAGGGAAGCTTTCAACCTAGAGAATGGTGTTTACAAGACAGAGCTATAAAGAGCTGGGAATTCCCCTCATCAAAGCGGCTGAACCCTCTACAAGAGGAAGGCAAGTGAAAATCTCACAATATTTTAAACCGAAAACAGACAAAATAAATAATGCTGACAAACGACACCCCCACGAATGGTCCATAGACCGTACCAGGTACGGGGAGCTAATGGAAACAGATGAAGAAGGGGTGGGAGTCAGTCTGGCAATGGAACTAAAACAAGCTGCCATAGAAGATGAAACCTCAGTGAATCAACCGGGGCTGGAGCAGGAACAAGAGTCACAAGAGGAAAACCCATTAATTAAGACAGATGAGCCCTCCCAGGGACCAGGGCCCGGGGAGATGACGGGGTTTCACACTGAGACGAATGGGGACCCGGAGGACACAAGAGCCCAATATCTGGACTTGGAATGCCTCCCCTACATACTAACAGGGCTATATAATGATCTGTTAAATGAACAGAAGTTGCAGATAGGCAGAGATCTGGGTCACATCAAAGACTTCCTCTCAGAATGCTTGGGCCTACTTACCACTTTGACTGAAATAACTAGGAGAATAGACAACTTGCATTCATATAAAATTCTCTCTAGCACACCAAACGATAACACCAGTAAGGAAAATAAAACCCGACATAATGTGGAAAAAAGGAAAACATCTAGGATCAAAGCAAACCAGAAGGGAAACTTAATTGACCCTAAGAAACCCCTCTTAAAGGGGAAGTGCCCCAGGAATAAAGAGAAGAAGCCCAAGAACGTAAAAATGGGAAGGAAGACAAAGCTCCCATCTCGAACAAAGAAAATGAACCTCACAAGACTATTTAAGCTATTAGAAAATTCAAACCCAACGAACCCAGCTAACCTAGTCCTGCCACCCCTTGATAAAAGCCGAAGCCCAAGCCCAAATAAAAACCCCCATAAGGCTGGGCTTTTCAATTCAACAGAGGAACTCCATAAGGCTAGGCTTCATAATTCAACAGGGCAACTAGCGCTCCCGAATGGAACCGCAGGAAAATCAAGAGAAAACCCGACCCCCAAGCAAGAAACTACTCCTAAAACAACATACTCTTGCAGAAATCTAATTCTAAACAAACAAAAACTCATCATCCTACCTGTATACATGCACAAAGACTTCCTTTCTCCAGCACAACAGAGAATTTATATTCTCAAGAAAACTGAATTAGCCGTTAGAGGGTTCGTCCCAGCAGAAAACATCATTAATGTTAAATTTCTGCCATCAGACAAGGACCTAAACAGAGTTGTGGTAACATTCAGAGACTGGCACACAACCAAACTAGTTTCAGACAATAAGGACAAGCTACAAAGGGTTGGATTGCAGGTGACTCGCCTATTCGAAGTGTCCGGTACTCCCACTCCTCTCATCGAAACAATCAAGACTGATAAGATAAAAATAAAGCCGGCAATGTCTATGACGGACGAGAACTGTAAGATGCTTCAACTAGAGGCAGACAAAGCCCCAAACCAGCTGGCTAAAAGACCAAAAACCCTATCCCCAAATCACATACCAGATGAAAGCTCCAACATAGAGAAGGAAAACCGCTTCGTAGCAACTATTGAACAAATACATAAAGCTCAGGACGCACTAATTGAAAGATTAGCATCCATAAGGAAAACTATTACACTCCTAGCCACACCCGTCACCAGGGAATTTAACTATGCAACCCATACCACAAAACCTCTATCCAACAGTGAGTGGACACTAAGGCTATTCCTATCGCCAGAGGAACTCGGACCTACGGAACCATCTATAACAAAGAAAACAATAACACATCAAGCTGAAATAGCGGTACCACCAGGCAAGAACGGTTCAATCTTTGTGGACAACCTAGGAGCCCTAGACACCATCCACACGGACTGAAATAAGGTCACGGGGAAAGAACGCCCCTCCGGGACACTAAAATGTGTCCAAGTTCACACCGTGCCAAAATGTCCCATTACACACCCCAAAACGGACATAATGAATGATAAATCCCAAATTGACTATAAACCTAAGCTTGATTGTCCCTTGAGATGTCTGACAACCAAAAATCACAAGCTGACCACCTGTACTTGGAACATCGCAGGGTGGGGAGCCAAAAGCAAAGATCCCAATCTAATGGACTTCCTCACTAAATTTGACATCCTGTTCATCCAGGAAACCTGGTCGATAGACGAGCTCCACCTGGATAATTACCACTCGTGTATTAAAAGAGCAACACCTAGCCAAAGAGGGGGCAGACCCAAAGGAGGCTTAGCCTTACTGTTCTCAACGCAGATACAAGCTAATATTATCCAATTACCCTCCAATGATGAATGGTCTGTAGCAGCAGTTTTAGATTTCGGACAAAGCAAACTGCTATGCATAAACTTATACTTACCTACATGTCGTCGGCAGGCACAAGTAGAATAACTATGGAAAGAAGTGGAAGCCCACGTGGTGCAATGGAGGAGACAACACCCGTCAGCCATGATATTACTAGCTGGTGACCTAAACGCAAGAATGGGCCCTAATGACAACGCCCTATATGCACATTTTCACCAGTGGCCTCCAGAAATGGAAACTATCCCACCCCTAATGATAAGATCATCCTACGATAAGACATGCAACATTGGAGGACTACATTTAGCACACATGGCCTACAGACAGAATCTACACTTACTGAATGGGGCTATACAAGGAGATTATCCTGGTCAATACACATATTGGTCAGGACACAAACTGTCAACAATAGATTATTGCATTGTTTCCCAGGACCTGATCCCTAGGATATCAAAATTCACCTTTACAGCAAGAGCTGAAAGTGATCATCTACCTTTATCCATCGTGTGTGATTTACCCTTTGATCTGCCCAAACCACAACACAGATATCAATCAGATCTAACACCCAGAACAGGCCTCAAGAAAATCAGATGGAACGGACAAGTGAGCGAGCGGATATCTAACTGGTATAAAACTGAGGAGAGCTACCGTCTCTCAAAAGCAATTATGGAAGGGTGCTTAGAAATAGAGGAGAGCGCCCCGAACATGATGACAACATATGAAATGCTTATACAAAAAATTCAAGAGTTTGTTGTAAAACCAAATTCCAAGCCTCCCCACCGTCGGAAAACTTCCAGGGAGTGGTTCGATCATGAGTGTATAACCTCCAAGAAATCATTGATCCACTCCTTCATCTGCCATAAGGATAATCCAACAGAGGACAACAGACAAAAGATGCTTGAAGCCAAAAGAAGTTACAAAAAACTTCTGACACAAAAGAAAAGATACGCAATAAAGTTATTATGGCAGCAACTGATAGAGGCCTCCAAATCAAGTAACCCATCATTATTCTGGAGAATCGTAGCTGTACAGCCGGATAGGGGCCTATCACAACTATCCTGCTGCATATCAATGAAAGCCTGGGAAACGCACTTCCATAATCTTTACGAGGAATCTAGCGATGAGTCCTATGCATTAGACATACCGGATGATCAGATACAGCCATGGCCAGCAGTCTCATTAACAGAGACCCATCTGCTGATTGACCAACTAAAGAACGGGAAAGCCCCCGGAATTGACTGTATACCAGCGGAACTATTTAAAACCAATGCGAACTGGTGGGCCCCCTTGCTAGCCTCTCTGTTCACATATATAGATAGAACTGCACAGATCCCATACGACTGGGGGACTTCCATCATTATTCCCATTTACAAAAAAGGCTCGAGGGACGATCCCTCCAACTATAGACCTATAAGCCTCCTGAATATAATAAGTAAATTATACGCTAAACATCTCAGCGAGAAACTGCGAATGGATAGAAAGAGCGAAGATTCTTGATGATGCACAGGCAGGATTTAGACAAGGGAGATCCACAATGGATCACTGCCTGATCTTACAGCACCTAGCTGAGAAATACACGTCGCATCACAATCACCACCTATTCGCAGCATTTGTAGATTTTAAAGCAGCCTTTGACTCCATACCAAGAACTCGACTCTGGGACAAACTCAACAAATCATCCATAGACCGACGTCTGCTGCTACTAATATACAAACTGTACAATAACACACGACTTCGCATAAGATGCAGCCAAGAAGGCCAACTCTCTAATTTCATTAGAACAACAAAGGGAGTTAAACAAGGATGCATTTTGGCCCCCTTTTTGTTCAACATCTATATAAACTCCCTAATAGACCACCTACAAGGAGCGGATACACACGCCCCAAAATTAGCAGACAAAAAACTGCCTATCCTACTCTATGCAGACGACGCGGTTATATTGTCCCAGACTCAGATGGGTCTCAAAAGAGCTCTTAACAGCTTATCCCAATATTGTAGAGAAGAGAAACTAGCAGTGAACTACCAAAAAACAAAAATCATGGTTTTCTCTAACAAAAGGAAAATATACAGATGGAATTTAGACAATCAGGAGATTGAACAAGTGACATGCTTTAAATATCTAGGAGTGATATTCCAAGCATCAAGGAAGAAGACTGCCCACATAAACTACAGCTCCTTTACAGCACAAAAAAGTACAACAGCAATCCTAAGATTCCATCGTACAACGGGAGGAAATTTCATTCCTGCTACAATTAAACTATTTGTTGCAAAACCAACAGCACAAATCCTATATGGCGCACCACTCGTCTCCCTCTCTAATCTAGACCCATATGAGAAGATACAATCAGGTTTCCTGAGATCACTCCTGCAAACACCTAAATGCATCCCAAACGCTGCCTTACGACTGGAAACGGGCTTATACAGCATTAAAGCCAAAGTATGGATAAGAACTTTATGCACTTGGCTAAGACTTAACAACTCGCCAGTTGGACTACTTTCCCTGATGCTGCTTGACAAATTCCAATCTAGCTGGTTGAAGGGCATTCTCAGAAAACTGGCCACATATGGT
This sequence comes from Podarcis pityusensis, assembly GCF_964106645.2. Classification (NCBI taxonomy): domain Eukaryota; kingdom Metazoa; phylum Chordata; class Lepidosauria; order Squamata; family Lacertidae; genus Podarcis; species Podarcis pityusensis. The sequence continues at coordinate 73,100,420 of NC_138031.1, forward strand.
CTCTCCCCAGAGTACTTATTAAGTTTAGAAAGGGGAAGGGCCAAGAACATAATCAAAGAAAGACTCAGGGACATTGAAACCCAAAATGACTTTAACCAACTTCCGATAACCTATAAACTTCTATACAATTCCCAAAGGCCCCATCTAGCAAACTATCTCAAAGTTCTAGACAACGCTAAACACCGATGGGCATTTTCCAGGGCCCGCTTTAACACTCTCCCTTCAGCTCTTCTAGAGGGAAGATACAATAAAATACCGATTGAACAAAGATTATGCCCCTGTAACAGCAATGAAATCGAAACCATTGGGCATGTTATCTTATACTGCCCATTATATCGAGACTCAAGAAAAGAGCTGACCGAACCGATTCTGAGGAAAATACCTCGTAGTACAGACGACACCTATATCAGACACCTCCTAGCTGACAAAGAGCCCGAAATTAACAGGTCCGTGGCAAAGTACTGTTACATTGCAACAAGAATAAGACGAGCAATGATGTCTGCAAAGGAGTTCAAACTGTAAACATTGAAGGAACGATAATAAACAGTAGCGACTCCTGAATCGAATTTTAAAAACTTAAAACTCGAAACCTGGTCATAAATATAAGCACCAATTCTGTGAATTGGCCATACTTTTTACTGTTACTTGTAGCACAATACTACTCTTAATGTCATATTTTATAAATTGCTTCCTGGTCATTGACCGTATTAAAGATATTTGATTTTATCTTGCAGGTGGAAATGGAAATTCCCCCAGCTCAGCTCTTGTAACAATTTCAAAAGCTTGCTCTAGGGGGAAACAATTTCTATTTGTATCAATCCTTTTAAGCACAGTTCAAACAATAAAGTTAGTTTCAATTTTCAGTTACTTTTACTCCTTTTTAAACGCAGAAGGAGACAATGGAAACAATGTATTTCTCTTCTTTAACTTACTGTCAGCAGACAATCTATTCACAGTCAATGAGCATATCCAAAACTTCAATGCTTACTAGCAGCCCGTTTCCAGGTTCAGAGCGGTGGTAATTTGACTTTCTTCACTCTCTCCTGCAGGCTTACGCGATCTTAAATTTCCCCCCTCTTCTCCTGCTTCCAAGGGGGGTTTGATGATTTAACCGATGGAAGTTTAATCCTTTATGAGAGACTTTCCAAGGCTTTAGCTTGCAGCCTCTTTGCTTCAATCTATTTACAAAAGGGGGAGGCGGACTTTCTGTTTGAAACCTCCCCGTTTCGGTGCCAAATTAAGACGTTTAAAAATCCAATTTTCCGTTCTACTCATGGGTAGTTGTTTTAAGATCAAATTGTCTACAGGAAAAAGTCAGCGCTCTCCTGCAACAGCAATGTGGCTTCACTCCGTGAAAGAAGCAGTCAATTCGAAGCACCGCGCCACTCACCCCACGTCGCCCCGGATCCCCGAAACCGGGTTTCCCCGCGAGTAGGGGAGGCGCAAAAGGTGCCAGCCGAATCCCACGTCCACAAGCTTCTCCCGCCTGTAGTTTTTAGTGGGTCTCCACCTTTGCCGTGGCGGCCAGACCCTGATTTCCACGGAGCGGATTCCTCCTGATCAGAGGAATTCCACCATTGCCGGAGGCACTAATCCGGAAGTCTGAATATCTTTAGGTTCCAGACAAAAACATCCTCTTCTCCCAGGCCTTTGACTAAGTAAGCAATCTATGGCCTTTTAAACTCTTCAGCAGTTTGACTTCACCCCCAAAGAAGAAGAAGAAGAGTTTGGATTTGATATCCCGCTTTATCACTACCCTAAGGAGCCTCAAAGCGGCTAACAATCTCCTTTCCCTTCCTTCCCCCACAACAAACACTCTGTGAGGTGAGTGAGGCTGAGAGACTTCAGAGAAGTGTGACTAGCCCAAGGTCACCCAGCAGCTGCATGTGGAGGAGTGGAGATGTGAACCCGGTTCACCAGATTACGAGTCCACCGCTCTTAACCAGTACACCACACTGGCTCCACTGTTCCATTTCCTCCTAAGGTAGTCAGATGCCAGCAGCAACCACAACAACAGTGAGGGGTTTATTGCTTTTTGTTTGTTACTATGGTGTGTATTATTATTATTATTATTATTATTATTATTATTACAAACTGCCCTGTGAACCTCGGGTGAAGGATGGTATTGATATTTAAATAATAGTAATAATAATTAATAAAAAAGAATTATAATTATTGAATAATATAGGTGGAACAAACAGCATAAGCACTTCTAGCAGGCAATAGTTCCACTGATGCTCATCAGATCCCCTGAGAGATATACAACGGCTCAGGACCGCAATACCTCAAGGACCGCCTCTTTCCATATGAACCTACCCGGACCCTGAGATCCACTTCTGAGGCCCTCCTTCATGTGCCTCCTCCTTGAGAGGTCTGGAGGGTGTCAACATGATAACAGGCCTTCTCTGCAGTGGCTCCCCATCTGTAGAATGCTCTCCCCAGGGAAGTTCACCTGGTGCCATCATTATACACCTTAAGGTGCCAGGTGAAAAACGTTCCTTTTTAATAAGGCCTTTGGTTGATCCGATTTACATTCTGTGCCCCCCTTTTTTTAAAAAAAGAAATGTTTGTATGTGGGGGGGTGTCTATTGGGGTGTTGTTTTATTTTTATTAGGTATTTTGTGGTTTTATATATTGATTTTATTCTATGAACAGCCATGAGATCCCTGGGTATAAGGTGGTATATAAATTCAATAAATAATAATAATAATAATAATAATAATAATAATAATAATAATACAAGCAGTTCCTATGTGCCTTTGGCTTAAAACTCACTCTGCCCCTATCTCTGCCCTATAAATGCCAGTCCCCCTTCCATTCAAGCCATAGCCCCATTCCCAAACCTAGGGAACAAAGAAGATGACTCACCTTTCCATACTTTCTCTTAATTCTCAATGGATAACCTATGTCCAACTCAACCATTTCCCCCATCGAGCTATTAAGAGCCACCAGCTAGTCATCCCAGCCCGTTAACACTCTTTTGTGCAATCCGCAGACTCACAACAGCATGAATATAGTTGGGAACCATTGTTATTATTCACCAGCGGCTGGTACTCAGACTCACACTGCCACTGAATCTATGGCTGATAGCTATTTTTGGACCATTTTCTTCATGAAATCAAGGCCTGCTAGCCTAGCTTTTAAAATAAATGTTATGGATGTTAAGCAGTAAAATAATAGAGGCCTAAGAAAAGAGTATGGTGGAAAGCCTACGAGGTTATTGGTTCACGCTATGCCTTTTATACCCTTTCGCTAGTTGCTTTTGTTCAAATTTCTTCCTTCGGCTGATGCTAAACTGTGAGGTACAGTTTGTAATTAGCACCTGCATTTTAGCTGTAAATGTATGCACAGAAGAACAGAAATCTAAGAGCTTCCCATCAACTTTAAGAAGTGCAGTTGGGGACACCAGCAAACAATTGGGTAATATGCAATTCCCCCTCCCCGCGCTCTCCTCCTGATCTTCCACCTCGTAAATAGATCTGAATCTTCAAATGAATCCTGGAGCATATTCAGAAATACTCTCTGGATGGGTGGGATGCTATTTTTCAGTAGAACAATGCTTTCCTGAAGGAGGAATAAAAAAAGGAGCCAATTCAGCAATAAGCTCTTAGAAAGGTACCTGTAAAAGATGTGCTCCTCCACATGACAAGATGTCTGCAGGGGTTTCCTTCGCAGCGCCATTCATTCAAAATGAATGGAAATCTATATACTGCAAAGTTAAGCATGTTGGGTGTTCTTATCTGTAATCACCTGTTTTGTGCAGAATATGGTAGAGTATTCCGGAGCTCAGAACATGCCCATCAAAAATTTTTGTGATCATAAACAAACATACGCCAGGGAGAGAGAGGTGTTTTTTCTTCTTCTTATATCCGTGCAAATACGTGCTTGCAATAAAGAGCAATAGATATGCTAGAATCCACAGGCAGAAAAAATTAGCTTCCAACTTTCCATTGCTCTCTTCAGAAGGATATTCAAGAGAAAAGAAATGAGTGAAAGCATCACTGAGGCAACAAATTCTGCCTTGACCTATGCATGTCCATCATAATGTGGATAAAGAACCCCTGTGTGTGCAACTGAATACAGTGGTATCTCAGGTTGCAAGCGCTTCAGGTTACAGACTCTGCTAACCCAGAAATAGTACCTCGGGTTAAGAACTTTGCTTCAGGATGAGAACAGAAATCGTGCTCCAGTGGCGAGGTGGCAGCAGGAGGCCCCATAAGCTAAAGTCGTGCTTCAGGTTAAGAACAGTTTCAGGTTAAGAACGGACCTCCAGAACAAATTAAGTTCTTAACCCAAGGTACCACTGTACTACAAAACACAATGGCAGTCACCTCTTTGGCAAACCAGAATCCACGTTGGGTTGGTTCTGCTCAACTCAGTTGGTTGCAAGTTGTACAGACATCATCCAGGGAATAAAATGAAGAGGGGAGAAAAATGAGAACAATGCCATTAAGGAAGAAAAACGAATGCCTTTTTATCAAGCTACCAAGTAAGGGAAAGGCAAAGTGTCTGTTGAAGAGAGCTGACAACAGTGAAAAGAGAACAAGGATAGCCAGCAGCTTTTGAGAAAAATAAAAAAAAATGGATTTTGCAATGCTGAAAACCTAAATGTCACCGGAATTTGACACACACCGGTATGCAGCTCATTCCTTCAGCAACACTTCAGCTGTTTTGATCCTCCAATTTCTCTCCTTAAAACTGAGGTTCAATAAGGCAGCCATGCAAAAGGATCAATAAAACCAATGTCAGTGTGGCATTTGATTAAGCAAATTCTTTCCTAGCTTATCATTAAAAATGCTGGATTCTCATTCCTAGAACTTAATTAATTCCTGTCTTTCTAATTTGATAACACTTGCAGATTGGACTTGAATTTTAATTGCCAGCACTGTTTTTCCCCCTCCCCTTTCCCCACCCCAAGAGTTACAGTTTCACCAAGAACAGCTTCTTTAGAACTTCAATTTTTGTTGTTAATAAGGCTTTTGTTAAATTGCCCATTTTAAAGAGGTGATGGATTTCACATTATTATTATTTTTTCCCCATTTTGTTTCATAATCACAGCCAGCCCACAGAAAACAGCATGTCCTATTACAAGCAAACCTTGTAGATGTTTTTTATCTTTATAACTAGCAAAATTGCCTTCATTATGATGGGGGGGTTAGATATTTCAGAGCACCTGTTTATTGAGGCTGAATTGGCCATTTTCAGGTATAGTGGGCAAGTTTTGACTAAGGGCAATGTCATCCCAAAGCCTAGGCATGAATACTTTAGCCACCTCATGAGAAGAGAAGACTACCTGGAAAAGACCCTGATTTTGGGAAAGATTGAGGGCACAAGGAGAAGGGGACAACAGAGGACAAGATGGTTGGACAGTGTTCTCGAAGCTACCAACATGAGTATGACCAAACTGCAGAGGCAGTGGAAGACAGGAGTGCCTGGCGTGCTCTGGTCCATGGGGTCACAAAGAGTCAGACACGACTAAACGACTAAACAACAACAAGCATGAATGACAGATACTCTACTCACTTGTATGTGTCAAAGTCAAGATGTACCAAAGTGAAGGTGTGTTTTTAGGAACACTGTGAGTGGGGTGGAGTGGGGGTCTCCTCCAACAAATGCTTTGTCCCCTAGAACTCAAGATCTCCCATGTTCAGCATAGCTCCCCTCCCCCTTTTAATACATATAACTGCAGTCCCATATCTGGTTAATCATGCTAATATTGAACCAGCTCCATAAATTGCAAGTCCCCCAACTCCACAGCTGCTTCTCTCAGTTGCCTGTAGTCTCACCTGGGGAAACCTGGGAAACGGCTGCAATTGAATATCTTGCCATACCAGGAATGTGTAGCAAGAGCTATGCATATTTCTTTCATCACGTTAAGAGAAAAGCTTTAGGAAAATATAGTTTCTTTCCTCCTGCTACATATTCCAGAGTCTGTTATATATTTTCCCAGTGGGCAACTAAGCAATCCATCAGATGCAGCTCCCCAGCCTGCTCTTCAGGAGGAAGGGTGGAATATAAATTCAATAAATAAATTACTCTCCAAGCAGTGGGTCAGCCAATCTGGAAAACGGTTCGGAATGTTGCCCAGAGTGGAGCTTTGAAAATGCTGCAGTGTCAGGATTTCATTAGGCAAACTGAAGAGTTTAACAAAGAGATGGTCCCATTTTGTGGTGTGTTTTTCTTTTTCTTTTTCTGTCCCTGTTGCATTCTCTCTGCAGGTAGTTGATCCACCTGCCGGCTCCTTCAAAAGTGATCATTAGTTTGCTGGGTCTTTGGGTGCCTCCAGACTGTCAGTTTGTTCCAGAAGGGATTTGTGGGCATACCTGGAAGTTTAGATTTGCACAATTAAAGTAGACTAAATCTCTGCTACCCTAGCACGACAAATCTACATTTGTAAAAATGGTTTCTTTTGCAGTTAGAAAAGTGATGGGGCGAAAGGTGTGGAATGAACAACAATCAACAGGAATACAAATAAATGCAGAGCAGGTAAATCAGGATGACTTCAGGTTCAATGCTGACTGGAGCAAAACCTTCCTGCAAATAAGCCAGAAGTGGCTTGCTGGGGGGGGGGGGGGAGTACTGCTATATCAGCTTCCTGGCAGGTGGATCACTGTTGCTTACTGGCAGTGCCAGATTTATGTATAGGCTAAGTAGGCTGAAGCCTAGGGCCTCTAAATCTAGGGGTCCTCACCAGCCTGCCCTCTCCCCAGTGCCGCAGTCTTCCCTCTCCCAAAATTGCAAACCCAATATTCATGTGAGGGCAGGACAACTTGGGCCTCTAAATCTAGGGGGCCTTGCCAGCCTGACAGCTCCCCAGTGCCGCAGTCTCCCCTCTCCCAAAATTGTAAACCCAAGACTTCATGCAAGGGCTGAGCAACTCAGGCACAGCAACTATTAGACTCAGGGCTAGCCAGTGGGGCCCAATTTGAAGCAGTGGGGTGCAACTTCATTTTTTTGTTTTTGTTTGGTAGGGCCCCAGTTCACAGCCAAAGTCTGCAAAATCTTATAGATATAAATAAAATCCATCTAGATTGCCCTGGTGCGGGGGCCTTTTTGGGAGTGGCCCACAGGGCCCAATTTGGCCCAGTTGCTCCAATTGCCTTAAGGTCAGCCCTGATGAGACTGTGCAAGGGTTGGACTGACAAGCCCTGCACCTTCTAGGTCACTGGTGTCATCATTCAGAGTACAGACTCAAGGACTTGTTATGGAAATAAAGGGGGGGCACTTATTGGAAATCAGTTTTGTCACCTCTCCCCCCCAAACCTTGAGACAATGAGCCCAGCCACCTTTTATTCATAGTTGCATAAGCACTACACTACAGCATGTCCATAAACTTGTACATTCAACTGCTGAAATATACACCCAATATGTAGCAATGGAGATTTGTGTTACTGCTTTATGAATGAACACTGTGTTTTATGAATGGACTCTGTATTTTGTGAATTACCTAAGAGCCACCAATAGGGAGCTCTAGAATCTGACAGTTAACCAATTGGGTACTACCAAACAGCAACCTCTATTGCTGAAAGCAGGTAACCAGCAGGGAATGCTTCAGCTCAGCCTTTGCACTGTTGACTGAAAACCCCCTGCTGTGCAGATAATGGAGAAAGCTCATAAATTGTATCCCTTCTGGCATCCTGGCTAACTCTATTACGCTTGTGTTAACCCCGGTGCACCAGAAGCCCAGAATAGGAGACTCCATTGATGGAATCTTTTGAGGAGCTGGAGATGATGTTGATAAGTGGTCCATGTTTCACAAGCATACAGTAAGGTTGGTGGTACAATAGTTTTGTAAACAATCATTTTGGTTTCCCTGTGAATGTCCCAGTCCTCAAACACTCTGCACATCAATCAGGAGAAAGCTGCACTTGCAGAGCTCAGGCGATGCTGGATTTCGGTTTCAATGTCGGCCCTTGTGGAAAGAAACTATCCAGGTAGGAGAAGTGATTGACACTTTCCAACACTGCACCATTGAGTTGGATTTGTGGCGCTGCAGATGGGTTGTTTTGTGCTTGCCCGTGCAGCATTTTGGTGTTTTGGATGTTGAGTAATAGGCCAAGCTTTTTGTAAGCTTCTAAGACCAGATATAGGCCACATTCACACTATATATTTAAAGCACTGTGATATGATACCATTGTAAACAGTTGTGGCTTCCTAAAATAAGTGTGGGAGCCAGAGGTGCCAACTATGGGGAGCAGAAGGGGCCCTCAATATTTGTGGGCAGGGGACCACCATTCCCCACCACCAATTGGAGAGTGCTGGTGCGCCAGGCAGGGGTAGGACATGTGGAGGGTGAAGTTTCCTATCCCCCGCTGCCACCAGGCAAACACTCATGTGCCAGGCAGGGGCGCATGACGACGTGCACATAAGGAGGTAGTCTGGGTGGTCCTCAGTGAGATCGCTTTCTAGAAAAAAATGAATTATGTTCTCCACATCCCAAATACAGGTTTGTTAAAACAAAGGGGAGAAAATGCAAGTACAGTGGTACCTCTGGTTACGTACTTAATTCGTTCCGGAGGTCTGTTCTTAACCTGAAACTGTTCTTAACCTGAAGCACCACTTTATCTAATGGGGCCTTCCGCTGCCGCTGCGCCGCCGCTGTGTGATTTCTGTTCTCATCCTGAAGCAAAGTTCTTAACCCAAGGTATTATTTCTGGGTTAGCGGAGTCTGTAACCTGAAGCGTATGTAACCCGAGGTATCATTGTACCATGCAAACTGTGCAAATATGAAGCAAGAGAAAACCTGAGAGGGGCTGTTCCAACTGCTTTTGGTCAGGATGGAGATAGGGCAGGGTGAGGTGGCAACGAGATTATAGGGAGCTGGAAGATGTTAGAGCAGCAGTTGACCCTGAAAACTGACCTATTTATTAAGTTAAATGCTGCCTATGGCAGTTCCTGCTAACTTCAATAATAATTGATCTTGTGTAAATGAAAGCTAAGTCTGGCTAATAATTAGCCATTCATCAGATATTGTTTCCAACAGAGGGCTTGAAAAAATGTTTTCTCTATTTATTTGAACTATCTGCACACCATAAACTTAAATCACTTCCCCCTCAAAATCCTGGGAGCTGTAGTTTGTTATGGGTTAAGCTTTAAGCTGCTCACACATTAGTCCCGTTATTCCTCTGGTCCCATTAGTCCTCTTCTGTCCAAGTGTCCAGTTTTGCTCTCCTACTCCTTCATTCCATATCCTTCCCTTTTAATTTTGCATCACGGCACAAGTGATGGACAGAGGAGAAAAAGTACATTGATCAGGAACGGTGAGGATGGCTGGGGCTCAGTTGCTTAGCACCCCCCCACTGGGCAGCTAAATGTCCAATTTGTCAATAGGCTGATAAGCTCTGAACCCAATCCAATATCTGGTTAAGCGGGAATGCTGTGTTTTTTAATTTGATTCAATAGGTCTGTCTGCTTCAGTGTATGTATGCTTTCTCCCCACTCTAGCTGGGTTTTTAAAGGTCCTGGAAATAATGGGAAAAAAACTTCATATATCCCTGATATCCTCTTTCTATGCCTAGTAAGCCACCTCATTCCCCAAATGAACATGGATTTCATTTTCTTTGGTCACTAGATCTTCTGTTTGTTAGCGTGTGCGCTACTAAAGAAATCTTTGAGCATGAGGCTTTAGTTTGTTTTCAAACTTTGCTTTAGGCACAGAAGTGAGAGGTGATGGGATATGCTAAATAGGTTGTAAAGAAGAGGCACAAATCCAGCCACAAGCTAGCACAACATTTTAAAGTTGCAAAAATAGCATGCTTTTGTCAACTACCACATACATTAACATAATAATCAAAACTAAGGTGAACATGACATTTTATTGATTTCAGCTACCATTGTTTAAAGGACAGTAGAATGTCTAGTTTAATGTCAACATTATTAAATGCAGAGAAAGAAATTCACCGCTTATATGTGCTGTAATTTGTCACCCTTCACACTGCTTCTCCAACAACAGTTTCCAGCATTTCACAAAATTAGCAATAGAAATCTGATATTTGTGTAGTTTTCCGAACCGTGCAGTGCCCGTAGATTGAAGGACATTTCTCTCAGTGAGGAGACATTATGTTCGAAGAAGGAAAATACGGAACACTCATTAAAAAGGTCAGCTCTCGGAGAACATGCAAGAAGCAGCCTGGTTTATTCCAGTTTCTGTATAATTTACGTCCTCTTCCTGCCTCTGTAACATGGATTCTGAAATGTATTCAGAATGAAGGTTATTCTTCATTTACATCAGGGGTGGGAAAGCTGTGGCCCTCCAACTCCCCGCCCCCCGGCAGCATGTCCAATTGTCAGACATGATGGAAGTTGTAGTCCCACAGCATTTCAAGGATCACAGGTTAGCCATCCTTGACTAAAGGAACTAGTTAAGAGTAGCAGGGGCTGAGAAAATGTGGAGGCTGAGGAGGTAACAGGCTTAGAGAAGCACAGGACCTAGGCAGTGCTATTTTTCTAGGAAAAGAGGAGCTAGAGCTCACCATGAACCACCACCCCCTTCTCTTATCATGGCAATGGCACCCAACCGAGAGGGGTTGGAACTGTCAGGAATTCAGGACCCTGGCAGAGACACATGCCTGACTGGCATGTTCTCTCCTTCCTGGTCGATCATTTGGGAGCTTCATAAGCTTTCTTCAGCCCGAACATCACAGCGACCGATGCCAACCGACACCGGCACACTTAGGGATCCGCAGAGTTTGCGCATCATGGGCTTGACAGACCTCAGCAACTCAGCATTTTGGCTAATCTACTTTATTTACATATAAACACACACGGAGCACTGCAACATGGCTCTCTAGCATCAGACAGCAAAGAGAAAAAGAACAAAGGACAATAGTCCCACTTCACAGAACACAGTAACACAAGCATCCTGTCTCTGTCACTTCCACTCTGTGGAGTCAAAACATACACCGTCATGTGAAAGACAACAATCCTATGACTGCAATCATGGAGCAGGAATTCTAAGAGGAACTGAGTTCCAGTGAATTGTGGCTGGGAAAAAGCCCTGGACCTAGGAAAGGAAAATGTCAGCGATGGCCCTTTGCTGACAGGAAATAGGAACACTAGCAGACAGAGGGAACAGATAAGGCTGGAATGCAGGGAGGAGGCGACGGCAGGCTGCAGCCGTAACTTGCTCTCTGAGCACAGAGATCAGGGAGGGGAAAGTCCGAGTGAGAATAAGCAGCCTGTCAACTCCAGCAGTGAATCAGACACTGGAAGACCGGCAATAGCCTCCCCAAAAACTCATAGGCTCTCGAGACTTTGCGAGAGGCACAAAAAGTGGATGTTTTCCTGTCGGGGGGAAAGGGGGCATAGCTCAGTCCCAGCAACTGCTTCATTGGGGAAGTTGCTGAGTAGCTGAGTCCCATCATGATTTGTTTGTTTGAGCAATAGATCTGAAATAATTGACTGCTGCAGTTGTCTCGTGTCTGTGGGAGAGACCCAAGCCATTACAGGATATTGGTGAGAATAATGGTCCCAAGGGACTGAGAGAAGAGGAGAACGTCCTGAAGGAACAGTCTGAAGAGGAGAGAGCATGGGAGAGAATGGAGAGAGAGGTGAAGTGCATGCTGATGTGAAGAAACCTGTCATACCCTCCAACATTTCTCTGATGAAAATAGGGACAGCAATTATTATTATTATTATTATTATTATTATTATTATTCTGCTCATCTGACTGGGTTGCCCCAGCCACTCTGGTGACTTGCAACATATATAAAAACAGAATTAAACATTAAACATTAAAAAAAAAATCCTTACACAGGGCTGCCTTCAGATGTCTTCTAAAGATTGTATAATTACTTATCTCCTTGGCTCGGGGGTCATATAACTCCATACACTCCAACATTTCTCCAGTGAAAATAAGCGATGCCCTAAGGGAAAGCGGGACATTCTGGGGTCAAATCAGAAACTGGGACGGCTTGTGTAAATCTGGGACGTCCCTGGAAAATAGGGACACATGGAGGGTCTGTTATTGTTGCCTTGAGTATTCTTAAAGCACGCTTATAACACCTGAACAGCCTTGGAAAGTCCTGCATTTGCTAAGGGTGCTGGATCAACACCCTTAACACATTACAGTTCCCAGGATTTCCCATGACTGCTAAAGTAGTATAAGAGAGCTTCAAGTATATGGTGTCGATATGACCTGTCACATATTGATTTGAAACATAACTTGCCGGTAGTGATATTCTAGTATTCTGTTTTCATATTTGAAAATGACGGCTGGAACATCTACAATTTCATCAAGAACTCGCTCCCCTACAGGGCATATTTATGCAAGTCTCCTAGTTTCAGAATCAACATAATCGTCTATGGTAGGCTGCTGCCAAGGGGAAGGAAAATTCCTGCAAGAGCCCAAATTTAGGAGTCTATGTTAAGTTTATTTAACAAAAGTGAATTGGGGAAACTTCAAAGGAGATCAAAATAACTCTTTGAAGTTGCTCAGTGCATTGACCGTTTACTTTTCCGAGACAGAAAAAGAACTGTGGGCTCTATTTTAAGCAAGGTCTCTCAAACATTGCCATTACACGATTGCAGGGGACTCTGCTAATACACTGGTAGGCTAAACGTAATATGGAGAGCAATAACTACATTAAATGAGAGCTGTAGTTGTGGTCTCCTATCTACCAAGCTGATTTTTTTAAAGACTTCCTTTTTTACCCAAGGGTGAATATAAATACACACACACACATATCTTGGAAAGCTCAAGCAGTTCATTCATCTTGGGGTACTAAGGGAACCAACTAGGCTCATCGGTTTCATTTTGCCAATAACTTTTCACAGTATGTGTTAATGAAGTCACATTTCAACTCATTGAATGCTGAATTTTAATATATTTGAATCTCACTGGGTGTGATTTTCAAACAAGGACAGTACCCAACTGCTCCTGAATGCCAGTGGGAGATAGCTACTTAACTTCCTTCGTCTGCAGTGGCACTAGATACTTCTAAACCCAAAGTCAAATAATCAAGATGATGCTCTCCAAAATTGTACATATTTACACCCCCACCACATGTGAACATAAGTCCCTGTTTCCTGGCATCCCCTCCAACATAACACAGAATATTCCTTGTTTATTTGATTTAACCTGACTGGTGTTAAATACCATCTCCAAATTAAATTATAATAATTTTCTTTTATTCTAATAGACAGCATTTTCAACATACGTTTCTCCCATAGTTTCCCCCAGCTGTGACTATCTATCTGCCCTGTTATAAAAGGGGAAACCAGTGAAATTTATAAAATATTAATAGAAATGTATATTGTATTTTAAACAATTGCGTACAACTTACATGAATAGTACAGAGAATGCTGCAGATGGCCATGATTTTCTGCTCCCATTGCAAAAGCTGCACATTGTTCTTATGAAGAAGTGTCCCAAATAGGAAACAGGCTTGGGGATATCATATGATCCCTGGGGAGGGTATGTGTAATTGGATGCTCAGGATAATGCAGAATTCATCCATTTACACACATGATACATAGATAGCCCCATCTATATGATGACTGTTAGTGGTTTTAAATTGTGCTGAGAAAACTAAATATTTTTTTCTGAGTAAAATCTCCTTTAAAGTATCAGACAGAATTAAGGCAGTCCCCCCCCATACCCCTAATCAGTATGTCTTATGTATTCCCACCAAAATATTTAATTTATATTAAGCAATATAAATTAATGGAAGTTCAAGAAAAGACTACAGTGGTACCTCGCAAGACGAATGCCTCGCAAGACGAAAGAGTTTTTCGTTTTTTGAGATGCTTCGTAAGACAAATTTCCCTATGGGCTTGCTTCGCAAGACGAAAACGTCTTGCAAGTTTGTTTCCTTTTAGATTTTCAATGCATTCCTATGGGAAACTGTGCTTCGCAAGACGAAAAATTCGCAAGATGAATAAACTGGCAGAACGAATTAATTTCGTCTTGCGAGGCACCACTGTATACTAATTCACTGCAATCCCTGCCATTTATCCCCAATATACCTTTGTTCCTATTTTGTTAAATATTTCCCTGTTCTTTAAAATAAGATGCACTACAAGTTTTCAAAAATAGCTTTCAAAGCTATTTAAAGTGATCTAAAGCTTTTAAAAACAAGCTGCCTATCCAGTATTGTCCAATTAGCCAATAAGTTGTGGATGGTTTGGGGAAATTTTCCTTTCAAGAAATTATGGGGTAGGGGACAGGAAATGTTTGGTACATGCAGAACTTACCTGGAGAATTTTGTAGGTAGTTCGTTTCCCCACAGCCTTCTTTAATACATTTACAGTGGTACCTCAGGTTACATACGCTTCAGGTTACATATGCTTCAGGTTACAGACTCCACTAACCCAGAAATAGTACCTCGAGTTAAGAACTTTGCTTCAGGATGAGAACAGAAATAGTGCTCTGGTGGTGTGGCGGCAGCAGGAGGCCCCATTAGCTAAAGTGGTGTTTCAGTTTAAGAACAGTTTCAGGTTACGAACGGACCTCCGGAACGAATTAAGTACTTAACCTGAGGTACCACTGTACTCCTGGTTTCTTTTTCTTCTTCATCAGCTGACAAATTATGTTGAAGATCTGCCCCACTCCTAACACTCCTCAGGAGTCTACTGAGTCAAAGGAAGCAAGCAAGCTCGCTCAACAGGTTATTGAGCATGTATGTTTTGCTTCTAGTCACATACATAGTGAGCACCTGTGCTCAATTCCGAATTTGCTGGTGTTACTTGTTGCTGTTGTTCACTGGTGGGGGGAAAAGCACACTCTGTGCATGTTCAGAACAGCCACTGCACGTGAGGGAAGGAGTAGCAGAAGGGGCACCCTCCCAATGACAGCACTGCCACCCACCCAGACAACAGTGACAAGCTATACCTGTTGAAATCAGCACTCTTAAAGTTGCAGAAGCCATGCTCTCTTTTGTACCTGGCCAATTCATCTGTTTGATGGTGTGCACAGCATTGGGAAGCACGACTTTGCTGCTGTTGTACCTACTTCTGCCCAGAGGCTTCCCTCTGCTAACCAAACAACTAGGTAGTGAAGATTGTGTACTGCCTTCTATCCCATGTCACTGGCTACACTCATCTGATGGAAATAAATCACAGTGGTACCTTGATTCTCAAATGCCTTGGTACTCAAACAACTTGGAACCCAAACACTGCAAACCCAGAAGTAAGTGTTCCAGTTTGTGAACATTTTTCAGAAGCTGAAGGTGTTCCGTTTTGAGTGTTATGCTTCTGATTGAGTGCCACACTTCCGTTTTGAGTGTTACGCTGACAATTTGAGTGTTACACTTCTGTTTTGAGTGCCACACTTCCGCTTTGAGTGCCACACTTCCGTTTTGAGTGTTACGCTGAGGTCTGTCTGTTTTTGCTATTTATTTTGCATTTTTGTTTTTGCGGCTCTTTTTTGTTTTGTTTTTGTGACTGTGTGGAACCCAGTTCAGCTACTGATTGATTGATTGTGTGACTGCAGTACATTATTGTTTTCATTTTATGGATCCATGGTCTCGTTAGAGAGTAAAATCCATGTTAAATTTCTGTTTTAGGGGTTGTTTTTAAAAGTCTGGAATGGATTAATCCATTTTGCATTACTTTCTATGGGAAAGCACGCCTTGGTTTTGGAACACTTTTGTTTTGGAACAGACTTCTGGAACGGATTAAGTTTGAGAACCAAGGTACCACTGTATCCAGGGTACCTTCCATCAATAGATTTATTCAAGAAGGTAGTTAGCCTGTCAAGGTCAAGAGGTAGCCTTGAGGCTCATTTCTGGTGAAATGCTTGCTTTGTAGTGAAATATTCAGAAGTCATTCTGAGTCCTCCCTCCCTCCCTCCCTCCCTCCCTTCCCATCCCAGTCATTCTTGGGATAGATTCTGGGAGGAGGGAGCTTCTATGATGTATCCTAACGCACACTCTTCAGTGATGGCAGAGAACCTTGGATCAAGCAAAGCACCTGAATTCATCACGAAACTCAAAACGTTTCAAACCATTGCAATATATTATTTACATTCAGCTGTTCATAGAACAAACCATTTTCTGGCCCGTTCATGAATATCATTTCGTTGGCACGTAAGTGCTTCCTAAGGTGATCTGTACTGTCAGCTTCACCATATAATATTGCAGAACGTAACAAATACTCCCATGCAGCAGTCAAATGCACTTGCACAAATCTTCAGAAATTACACTGTTAATCTCTAATAATTTGTGGGTCTGAAAAGATGCAGAATGGAGGAAAGTTAATTAACTGGCATAGAACATTTTAATTTCTTTAGTTTTATAGATGACTCAGCATTTAAATAAAATAAAACCAGTGCATCGACCCTGCATTTTTTATTACTTTTTGCAAACCAATGTTTAAGTAATTACTTGAGAAAACGCTCTCTCCCTCTGTGGAGTCTCAGTTCCTGGAAAATGTGTATTTGTGCAGGGACATAAAATTGGTTTTGTGCAATATTGAAGTGCAGCTTCAGCTGATCTGAAGTGTACAAAAAAGGATTTTTCTGCCGACTTTTTATAAAAGAGCAGACTAGCTGGGCTGATCTCTCTCCCCTGCTTACATTTTCTGAAGTGTAAAACAAATGCTGGATAACCTACTTGGGTGGCCTCAGTCTGATTTAGCGAACGAAGGGCATCAACATTTAAGGCCATCGAGTTTTGTGGGAAAAAGCAAGCAGGCTGAAATCTTGCAGGTGAAATCTGTCCCCGGCCTCAGACTGGAAAGTCACATGGATGGACTTGAGGACATTGCAATGGAAGCAAAACCTATGTGCCAGTGCAGGATCAGGCCACTGGACCATCTAGTTCGGCATCCTGATTTCATAGAAGCCAACCAAATGCCTATGGAAAACCCACAAGCTCCCCTCCTCTGGTTTCCAGCAACTGGTATTCAGAGGTTTTACTGCCTCCCACAGCAGAAGTGAAATATAGACATTGTGACCAGCAGCTGTTGATGATGGTGGTTTCTGTTGTCCATTTGTTGGTTTCAGCTATCATTTATTTACGTCAGTGGAAGATGCACAGAGAAGTGATGGAGAATATGCATTGTGCAAAAGGGTGTGTTACAGGGAACTAGGCAGAGGGCCTTCTCGGTAGTGGCACCCGCCATGTGAAATGCCCTCCCATCAGATGTCAAGGAAATAAACAACAATTTGACTTTTAGAATACATCTGAAGGAAGCCCTGTTTAGGGAAGTTTTTAATGTTTGATGTTTTATTGTGTTTTTAATATTCTGCTGGGAGCTGCCCGGAGTGGAATAATAATAATAATACTTATTACAGTCATACCTTGGTTTTGAAACAGCTTAGTTCTCGAACATTTTGGTTCCCCAACGCTGCAAACCCAGAAGTGACTGTTCCAGTTTGCAAACTATTTTTGGAAGCTGAGTGTCCGATGGGGCTTCCGCAACATCTGAGCTTCCTGCAGCCAATCAGAACCCGCGCTTTGGTTTCTGAACGTTTTAGAAGTCAAATGGACTTCCAGAATGGATTCCGTTCGACTTCCAAGGTATGACTGTATTATTATTATGGATAAATAAGGGCATGCAATTCTGTACAGTGCTGGCAGTCAGTTATAGGATTTGAAATGTGTGAAAGAAACAGGCAGAAAAACATGACGGCAGGTTTCCACAGATTGTTTTCCACTCTGCAAAGTTTTCTACCTCTCCATAGGTGTCATTCTCCCCAATGGCTTATTCTGATGTGCCATTACATTTCTTCGAATATCACCTCCAGGCAGGACAACTAAGGCAGCCCTTATGGTTTCACAGTCCTGGGAGAGAAATTATAGGCTAGCCATTATAGAGGTCCCTGTGAAAACTTACAGCCGGTTGTATAAAAGACAGCAGCGTACCAGCTGTTTATCTCCTCTTTGCCACAGGGGCGAAATCGTTTTGTAAGTACTGTGTGTTGCAGCGGGCAGGGGAAGAAGAGGATATGTTGACATTTTGTGCAGTTTGCTCCCAGTTCTGGAATGGCATGCCTCTCAGATGAACCAGAATGCCCCAGAGCCCACTAATGGTTAGAAAGGTGATGTCGGCAGAATTCTAGAAAACTTCACATTAATGTGAGAACCAGTGACCTGTCTGAACAATTAAGAGCAAATATGAAGAATGCGGAAGGATTGCTCTAGCCACTTCTTGCTCCTCATAAATGAGGCTTTTCTAACTTAAATGCCCCCTCCCTTCCATGCCAGTCAGATCCTTGCATCCCAATTGTATACACATCCATTCATGGCATGCGCAAATTCCTGAGTTTGGTAGTAAAGTCAACTGGGCCAGTCTGCCAGGAGAAGTCTGTGCAAGGGTTGCTGGTGGTGCAGGGATGTTTTTAAATTCTCCCTGAAAGTTAATAAAGAGGGTGACAGATGCCCTCGACCAGGAAGGGTATTCCACAAATTGAAAACTGCCACCCAGAACTTATTGTCATGAGTCAATGCCATTTATACAGCTCCCCAGTAACATTTCCACAAGAGGTCCCCTGCAGATCATAGGACCCAAGATGGTTGATTTTAAAGTACTGTTTAAGGTACTTTGCCATTTAGGGCTTTGTATGCCAGTACCAACCTCTTAAATTGGGTCCAGTGGCACAATGCAATACTTTCATGGTCCCATAGGCTGTCCTGAAACACTATTCATAGCCCCCAGACCATCTTCAAGGGTAGCCCCATTGTGGAACTCTCTCTCCAGAGAGAGACTCACCTGGCGTCATCATTGCATGTCTGTGGCTATTAAATAATCTATGGCTTGTGAAAGTATGGGGAGAGGACTGTTATTATGGTGACTATTTTATTATTAGGCTGTCACTATGCTTTTTATTATTGATGTTCAGTAATGTTGTACACCGTCTGGGATCTTTTGATAAAGGACAGTATACAAATTAAAGAAAGAATAAAAAAGAATAGAGAGCAACTGGACAACTGAGGCCAGGCTATTCCAGTCCAGAACAGCCAAGGCTGTAGACCAACTGAAGTTGGGCATAAGCATTCCTAGTCACAGAAACCACTATAGATTCCAGTGACAAGCTGAAATCCAGGAGTGTTTCCAAAGTATGGAGATTCTCCCTCAGCCAGAGTGCAACCCCCTTCAGAGAACGTCACCCACCTAATTCCCAGGCAAAGCAACAACACACCCACAACAGCACCCTCTTAGTTCAGCACATCTTCACAGCTTCCCCATATCTCCCTTCCCATATAGCATATCCTCCAACAATTCTCCAATGATAATAGGGATGTCCTATTTAATAATACTAATACAAATATTAATAATACCCCACCCATTTTACCGGGTTGCCCCAGCCACTGTGGGAGGCTTCCAACATTAATAATAATAATAATAATAATAATAATAATAATAATAATAGGTTTCCCCAGCTACTCTGGGCAGCTTCCAGCACAAATGAAAGCACAATAAAATGTCAACCATTAGAAACTTCCCGATACAGGAAGTTGTGACAATTGTACAGCCCCTTGGAACCGCTTCGAGATTTTACCAACATCCAGCGGTATATAAAATTTGTTAAAACAAATAACAAAATATGTTATACTGGCTTGTGAATTGGTTCATTCCATGAGGATACAGCAGGTATCCTCAACCTTTTCCGACCCAGGACACAATTTTAACTCAAATTTGCATTTGGGGACCCAATTCCTTAATCTTTTACCATATAATTTGCATGATGATTGTGCTCCTGTTTCGACCCACCTTGGACCAGGCTGTGGCTCACTGATGGGTCCTAACCTACCAGTTAAAGACCAGTGATCTATGGTGCTTCCTGAAGTGAATATGCTCTTGCCTGTTCCAGATGCAACGTAGGAGGCTGGTGGGTGTACTCTAGAGAGGATCTTAGATCAGGCTTCCTCAACTTTGGCCCTCCAGATGTTTTGAGACTACAGTTCCTATCATCCCTGACCACTGGTCCTGCTAGCTAGGGATCATGGGAGTAGGCCAAAAACATCTGATGGACCGAGGTTGAGGAAGCCTGCCTTAGATCCTTCACCAGTTTTTGTTTACAGCAAAAACACAATAAACATAATAAAACTTTAAACATCAAAAAACTTCCCTATGCATGGCTGCCTTCTGATGTTGTCTAAAGCTTGTATAGTTACTTATCTCCTCGGCTCAGGGGTCACATAATTCCATACCCTCCAACATTTCTCCAATGGAAATAGGGACATCCTAAGGAAAAGCAGGACATTTTGGGATCAGATCAGAAACTGAGAGAGCTTCTGTAAATCCTGGACTGTCCCTGGAAAATAGGGACACTTGGAGGGTCTGAAATTGTGCCCTTGTTTTGTCTCCAATATAGCCTCTTCTAATTTTTGCTTCATCACATTTTGTGTTACTGGGTCGGTGACTGTCTCACTCAAGTTTGCTAATTTTAGTTTCTTATAGCAGGCAACTTGATGAATATTTGCCGCAGAAGAGAATGTCAGAGGGTATTGTGTATCTACTTGACAGGATTATTTAGCACCAACGTGGCTGCCTTCGGAAAATGCACTACACCAAGCAAACTTCATGCTCCTCATTCTTATATATTTCTGTATTATTCTCTTTCCTGCTAAGGATAAACACTGTCCTTTCTCTTCAGCCCTCATCTCTCTAAGTGTCCAAGTAACATAATTTATGCTGTTTGTTATCTCTGAGTGCACGTAATCTACTCAGACTTCCCAGATAAGCTGCATTCTTCCATATCATGTAGAGTTCATTGACTCTGAAAACAATATAGTTATATTGGCAAATTTGTGTTTTCAGTCATGACTACCAGCAGCACAACAATTTTGGGTACTTTGCTAGGATGAGAGTCTAATAACAGCTGATGCAACAGTATTTGTGAAAAATTAATTTACTCTGTAAACAGCCTCTGTATCATTTTTGTTTTAAATGAGGGTTTGAGGGATTATTGAGCAATATGAAGAAGCACTAAATGTGCCGTGATCAGCAGGTTTCATGTGAACTGGACTTGCCCTTTGAATCTCTTTGGACTATTACACTGCACTAGATATATAGCGGCGCAAAAGCATGCTGCTTGACTATTAAAAAGCAGGTTTGCTTGCTTCTGTCGCTTGGAGCAGAGGAAGTTTGCTGCAATGAAATCAACAAGTGAAACTTCCAGTGGTACAAGGCTAAATGTTATCAGCGGTTAACTGCTGCAGATCAAACTTCTGTCAAAGCAACACTTGGCAACCCTTGATGCTTCAAGCAGTGGATTCTACAACAAAAAGCCCTCTGCCCTTAATTCACATTGAGGGTAATAAATTTCAGTCTTGCTTGTGCAACTTCAGAAGGCTCAAGGGGACAGAAATGATGGGTTGATCAATATAAGGACAGGTGCTCTGAGCAGAAACGTGACCTGTCTTTACAGAGGCCAGCCTGGAATCTTTTCCCCTGACATGCTAGCTTTCCACATGCAGGAATTTATTATTATTTTTTGTACGAAGAAGCAGCCAGTCATGTTTACTGCCACCTGCAGTTTGAAGTGGCACAGTGTATGGGAAATGCACCTGGAAGACAAAATGTATCAAGGAGTTAGTGGTCTGACACGGAGTCCTTCCTGCCTCTGTTCCTTCCCACTCCCTCTCTTTTGATTTTTTTTTGAGAACAGTCTTAAATGTTTTGGGAACGTTGGGAGGAGGTGAAGCCCCGCCTCCCAGTGCCTTATCCATTTGGGAGGATAGTGATGGGTAACTACTTTCCTGTTTGACATTGTTTTGAGAAAGGAAGGCAATGGGAGGGGGTGACTCATCGATAATCTGCACGTAGTCGGGCTTGAAAGCTACACAGGTTATCAATAAAATCAAATGGTTTGGGCAAAGTTTCTCTGAAGCTCATGCATGGACTGATTGGCTGCAGGGCCGTGCAAACTGAGACTACCTGGGGGAGTCACTTCGCCGCTTCTTGGGGGCTTCCAAGTGGCAGTTTGAGGTGCTTGCTTGCTTGGTATGTATGTATGTATGTATGTATGTATGTATGTATGTATAAAGCTGAGGCTCCAATACTCTGGCCACCTCCTGAGAAGAGAAGACTTCCTGGAAAAGACCCTGATGTTGGGAAAGATGGAGGGCACAAGGAGAAGGGGACGACAGAGGACAAGATGGTTGGACAGTGTTCTCAAAGCTACCAACATGCGTTTGACCAAACTGCGGGAGGTAGTGGAAGACAGGAGTGCCTGGCGTGCTCTGATCCATGGGGCACGAAGAGTTGGATACGACTAAATGACTAAACAACAACATGTATGTATGTATGTATTATTTACTCAACTGATACACCACCCTATACCCAGAGGTCTCAGGGCGGTTCACAACAAGACCATGACATATAAAATCGAATCAAAAGCAGTAACCCAATAAAGGTGTGTAATGAAGGCACCAGGCCAACTTCCCTGGGGAGAGCATTCCACAGACGGGGAGCCACTGCAGAGAAGACCCGTTCTCATATTGCCACCCTCTGGACCTCTCGAGGAGGAAGCACATGAAGAAGGGCCTCAGAAGATGATCTCAGGGATTGGGTAGGTTCATTTGGGAAGAGGCGGTCCTTGAGGTATTGCGGTCTTGAGCCATTTAAGGCTTTATAGGTCAAGGAATGTGGGTGGCACTGTGGTCCAAACCACTGAGCTTCTTGGGCTTGCCGATCAGAATGTTGGCGGTTTGAATCCACAAAACGGGGTGAGCTCCTGTTGCTCTGTCCCAGCTCCTGCCAACCTAGCAGTTTGAAAGCACGTCAGTGCAAGCAGATAAATAGGTACCACTGTGGCAATAAGGTAAACGGTGTTTCCGTGCGCTGTGGTTTCCATCACAGTGTTCTGTTGTGCCAGAAGCGGTTTAGTCATGTTGGCCACATGACCCGGAAAGCTGTCTGTGGACAAACGCTGGCTCCCTTGGCCTGAAAGCAAGATGAGTGTCACAATCCCATAGTTGCCTTTGACTGGACTTAACCATCCAGGGGTCCTTTACCTTTACCTTACAGGTCAAAACCATGTATACATTGCTTGCTGTTTTAGAATAAAACATTTAATCTTCTCACTCACTTGTGTATTTTGTATTGCTTCTGAACAGGAGTCAGCAAACTTTTTCAACAGAGGGCCAGTCCACTGTCCCTCAGACCTTGTGGGGGGCCAGACTATATTTTTTGGGGGTGGGGAAATGAATGAATTCCTATGTCCCACAAATAACCCAGAGATGCATTTTAAATAAAAGGACACATTCTACTCATGAAAAACACACTGATTCCCGGACTGTCCGCAGGCTGGATTTAAAAGGCGATTGGGCCGGATCCGGCCCCCAGGCTTTAGTTTGCCTGCCCATGCTTCTGAATCTCATTTTAAAAGAGCTACCTTGCCTTTGGCAAGACAGACAATCCAGACACAGTTTTAGAACTTGAATGAATGGGAACTTGATCTCTCTTCTGCCTTGCTACAGGAATCTCCTCTCCTGAATTACCACTGGGGGGGGGGGGGATATCCGTGCGGCTTTTGATAGCCTTTTGGTGGCTCCAGAAGCCTGACAAAAATCCACCCATGTTGCAATAAACATTTGCAGTGGGGAAACGCTTCTGTTGCTTTCAAAGGGGATTCACCCCACTGATGCTAATTGCAGTGTGGCAAGAGTAATTTTCATCACTTCCCAAGACGATGATGTTGATCTTTAAACCCAGGTATGGTTGCTAACAATAAAGCCAGCCAGCCATCTTGTGTTTTATTGCTGCAAGCTGACCAAGAGGCATTTTTTTTTTATAAAATATAAAATTGCAGCTTCAAGAGAACCAATTATTAAAAAAAATGACAGCTAAGTTTTGCAATCTCAACAGGTCTAAGAGGCACGATGACTCTCAGGTATGTTGCCACCTGCTTGCTAATAAATATATTGGTCCCTCAAGAAAGATACACAATTAGTAAAACAAAAGCAGGCTAATCTAAATGAACATCGGGGGGTGGGGTGGGGAATAGGCTACCGTAAACCTGTGTGCTTGGTTTGCCCTTGATTAAAATACAGAAACATCACAGAGGCTCATTAATGAGAAATTCTGTGATTTTTGCCTATCTTAAAAGGTAATATAAAATGATCACTTGGCAAATTCACTCTGGGCTTAATTATCCAGCACAGAATAGACAAGAGGAAGCTGAGAAAAGCCGAGAGCCATCATCACCTCTCTAGGCTGAGAACAGGCATAGACTGTACACATGTCTACACACCTGATGGCTGTTCAGCATGGTCTCTCCTAATTGTGATAGCAGCAGAACAGGCATCACTGAGATAGAAATGGCTACACCCAGCTTTCTGTTTCTCATATATATATTTTGTTCCTTGCCTGGGTCTTATAGTATTTCAGCCATCTTTCTGCCATCACATTTGTGCCATTTGATCCCACAAATAAGCCCTCCAACATTTCTCTGATGAAAATAGGGACGTCTTATTCCATAATAGGGACGTGGGTGGCGCTGTGGGTTAAACCACAGAGCCTAGGACTTGCCGATCAGAAGGTCGGCGGTTTGAATCCCCACGATGGGGTGAGCTCCCTTTGCTCGGTCCCTGCTCCTGCCAACCTAGCAGTTCGAAAGCAAGTCAAAGTGCAAGTAGATAAATAGGTACCGCTCCGGCGGGAAGGTAAACGGTGTTTCCGTGTGCTGCTCTGGTTCCCCAGAAGTGGCTTAGTCCTGCTGGCTACGTGACCCGGAAGCTGTACGCCGGCTCCCTCGGCCAATAAAGCAAGATGAGCGCCACAACCCCAGAGTCGGTCATGACTGGACCTAATGGTCAGGGGTCCCTTTACCTTTACCTTTATTCCATAATAATAATGTTGTTATTTAAACCTGCCCATCTGACTGGATTGCCCTATCCCAGACATGGTCAAACTTAGCCCTCCAGATGTTTTGGGACTACAATTCCTATCATCCTTGACCACTGGTCCTGTTTGCTAGGGATGATGGGAGTTGTAGTTCCAAAACATCTGGAAGAGTCAGAAATCAGGAAGACCAAACTTTTAACAAGGAATGGGGAAAATTTATAACTTATATTAAAGACCATTGTAAACCGTTAAAATCATTAATAGGATTGGAATATCACTTGTAGTTTAAGGTAGAATTCTGGACATAATGGAAGAGGTAAAGGGTCTGGATTATCATAAAAGATGTGAGAGGAACTGATTAATAATAGGACCCACAAAGGGGAGGATGGAAGTCCAGGAGATTCCTTGGAATCTTGTTTTTATGATTTAGGTTTGATCAGTGCTTATATATATATATATATATATATGGGGTTACTCTCATTTTGACTCAAAAAAACCACTGAGCCTCTTGGTCTTGCCAATCAGAAGGTTGGCGGTTTGAATCCCCACGACGGGATAAGCTCCCGATGCTCTGTCCCAGCTCCTGCCAACCTAGCAGTTCAAAAGTATGCCAGTGCAAGTAGATAGATAGGTACCACTGCATCAATAAGGTACACAGCGTTTCATGCGCTCTGGTTTCTGTCACAGTGTTCTGTTGCACCAGAAGCGGTTTCGTCATGCTGGCCACATGATCCGGAAAGCTGTCTGTGGACAAATGCCTCAGCCTGAAGCAAGATGAGCGCCGCAACCCCATAGATGCCTTGGACTGGACTGGATCCTCTATTTTTACCTTTTACTATAACAGTAAGTGCATTAATGCATACAATAAAATAACCCCAGCAACTCTGATGCATGCCCAACGTTCTCTTAGCCCCACATGGCGAAAGCATTTGGGAGTAAATTGGTGTGCTTTAGGATTGCTGCAGTTTTTCTGTGCATCACATTAATCTTAACAGCCAAGAGCTTTCCCCCCTCTTCTTTAACACATTATTATTTAAAGGGAACTAGAGATGTGCTGTATTTCTCATGGGCATAGGAAATACATATAGTAAGATAATAGAGGTCATTCAATATGGGCTAAGTATGCCCAAAGGGCTTTTCTATCTATGATTTATTAAGTACCTGCAAGGATCCTAGATAACTGGCTGATAGCTTGGGAGAGTTGGAAACGGATAATTGAGAAACGCTGTTGCTTCTCACTATATGCTACAATCATGTTCGCTAGGACTCCTTGGGAATGCATGTCTGCCCTCCAAACACACACTGTGTGTTTGCAGCAGTTTAGTAGCAGCACACATGTCTGCAACACAAAGCAGATCTTTGTAGGAGCTCTGTGTATGCTGCAGTCTTGTGGGATCCTGTGGCGTGGGAAAATGAGAATGTATGGTTGAGCATATCATGCCTATAAAATCCCAGCTTCCATGAAAGCCAAGTTTCTAATGCTCCAGGGTGCTGGTATATGTTTGGAAGTTTGTGGAAGTTTGTGGGACTCTTGAGTTGTCGAGAGTTCAAATGTGAGGCTGCTCCTTGCCATATCTAGAAAAAAAATGGAATGTATTACACAAAACAGTACCAGAAAAAAAGGAAAAGCAGAATGTAGCTCGAAATGAATGGAAATTGTGCATGTTTGCTTAAACTTTGTGATTAGCAGAAATTATCTTTCTTAAATGGCTCAGGACCGCAATACCTCAAGGACCGCCGCTTTCCATATGAGCCAACCCAGACCTTGAGATAATCTTCTGAAGCCCTCCCTCGTGTGCCTCCTCCTCGAGAGGTCCGGTGGGTGGCAACAAAAGAACAGGGCCTTCTCTGCAGTGCCCCCCCATCTGTGGAATGCTCTCACAGGGCAGTTCACCTGGAGCCTTCATTAAACACCTTTAGGCACCAGGCAAAAACGTTCCTTTTTAACCAAGCCTTTTAACCAGGTTGATCCAATTTACATCTGATTTAAAAAAAAAATAAAAATTGGCCCTTTAAAAAAAAGGGGGGTATTGGGTTGCTGTTTTTATTTTTATTAGCTATTTTGTGGTTGTATATCTTGATTTTATTCTGTGAACCGCCCTGTGACCCCTGGGTATAGGGCAGTATAATAATAATAATAATAATAATAATAATAATAATAATAATATTGTGTTTTGTAATGCAGGATGTTGCTTTCATCCTGATTGTACTTAGCTGTGTGCTTCCCAATTGTACCGGTTTCTTTTGTCATGAAATATAAACAGGCCATGGTGACTAGCAGCAAGTTAGTTGGAATATTTTGCCTGCGATAATTACGCTTCCCTTGTGAAAGGCTTAGCTATTGATTTAATTTCAAAATGTCTCTGAGTGCCAGATGATTTGTGTACAATTGCCTAGATTAAAAATGATCCATTTTGAGTTCACTGTGTGATTTAGATGAAGGTATTTGCTAAATCTGGCTTAGCACGTCAATGTCATCTCTCCTGGATTAATAAGAAAGCTGTTTACACTAATGCAGCCTCCTTCTGATATTCCTCCCCAGGTGAATACAAATCCTGTTCAAAACTTGCGAATCTGACAGTCAGTGGTGACTTACAGAGGTGCATTATTACATGGAGCTGATCTGTTTATACTGAACGTTAAGTGGATAATGCAATAACCTTACAGTTTGTGGCTAATTTTGTGAATGATGGGGAGGGGTTGTGTGGGGCTTCCTTCTGTCTTTGAAGGAAAAGCAAAGAGAGAGAGAGAGAGAGAGAGAGAGAGAGAGAGAGAGAGAGAGAGAGAGAGACGTTCAGATGGATGAATAAGTAATGCTTGGATCAATATGTTTTGAGAGATCTTGAAAAAAATACGCAAGGTAGATTATTGGTGCAATTAGGTACCGTTGCATTTCAAAGGATGTCATGAATCCCTCTTCCTTCACTCTGTTTCATCATTTGCTAAGACCAAAGGGGAATTCTTTTAAATTGGAGAAAGTGTCACAGTGATCAGCAGAGACCAAAACTAAATATAGGTTCTTAGCATTCAAGTATTTAAGGAGATCTCAGTTGGAATGAGATACGCAGCCCTTCTGTCCCAAAGGAAGCTGTCTTTTCATGGACCCCTCTACCTCTCTACATCCTGTAAGTCTGCCATATTTCAAACAGTGAAAATCCAGATGGAAAAGTTGTTGAGCTTTTTGGGCAAAATTCCTTTAATAAATTCCGTTTTTGAGAATTTTTTTGGAAAAATGGCACTGCCGACATGGGATGCCGGATTTTCCTGGACATTTATGCAATTTCTACCCAGACACGGCAGCCAACTGCAGTACAGTATTCCAGATATTCCCGGGAAATTCCGGACATATTGCAACCCTACATCATGTATCCCATCAATTATTTTTTGTGTCACCATGGGTTGCATCAAAATGGCGGACGTACGCCAATCCTACATCCTGTGACTCTGCCCTCCCATTCCTTAAACCTACAAAAAATTTCTCCAGCCTTTCTCATGTCTAAATTCTTCAACAGTTTCTTGCCTGTTAGCTTGCAGTTTCCCAGATGTATCCTTCCTTGCTTCCTTGTCTCTCGGCTGCCTCACTTGCTCAAGAAAGGAAGGAAGGAAAGGAGAGGGTCACTATCCACATATGACACAAAGATGGCGAATAGCATCTTCCACTTTTTAAAAAGTGTTGATAGCAGTCATGGGTTTGAGTGACAATTGTGCTGCTAGGACTGGACAAGCTGGTGCAGATGGATGACCCCAAGCTACCCAGATGGCTCCGTGTAGCCCAGCCACAGTGGATTGAGGTGGCTTCAACTTTCCGAGAAAGGAGAGGGGCAGCAGCTTACCTTGCACAATTCAAAGTGTTGGTGCTGATCTTTAAAAGCCATAAATGGCCTCGGCCCAGTATACCTGAAGGAGAATCTCCACCCCCTTCATTCAGCCCAAACACTGAGGTCCAGCTCCAAGGGCCTTCTGGTGCTTCCCTCACTGTGAGAAGTAAAGCTACGGGGAACCAGGCAGAGGGCCTTCTCGGTAGTGGTGCCTGCTGTGAATGCCCTCCCATCAGATGTCAAGGAAATGAGCAACTATCTGACTTTTAGAAGACCAGATGTCTTCTAAAGGCATCCCTGTTTAGGGAGGTTTTTAATGTTTGATGTTTTATTGTGTTTTTAATATCCTGTTGGAAGCCGCCCAGAGTGGCTGGGGGAACCCAGCCAGATGGGCAGGGTATAAATAATAAATTATGATGATGATGATGTCTGCTTGCTGCTTAATTAAGCCGAGGAGCCAACTAGATCATGACACAAATTCCCACTAGAAGAGGCCAGCAGCAGTGTCCATTAAGAGGCCACGGGATGCTTCCTAGCTGCTGCTCGGGACAATCACTGGGTCCTCCTCCTCCCTGAGCTCGGCAGTGGAAGCGTGGGGGGTAGGGACATTCCAGGATCAAAGCTGAAGCCGGGATGGCTTTCGTAATTCTGGGACCGCCCCCAGAAAATCGGGGCACTTTGAGGATTTGCCCCACTCCCCTGCAAGTGTGGGAGTCCTTCGCGTGTTCAGACCCAGAAACCTCCCCACTAAATAAATTCACACTTGACTCAAAATTTTGGTTTGATTTTTGGCAGAATTTAGGCCACAACTTTATTGATTACAGAAAGTGACTGGTTGCATAGGCTCTGTTTCGACCAGCTCCCTGCCATGCAGGTAACGCTGACCCAGTGTTCCAGCATAGATCAGTCAAGGGTGAACACCTGGATAAGCAGAAAGCCAGGAACGGGCTAACTCCGCCACCCGAATGTCCCCCTGGACTCAGGCATAGGCACAACCCCCTCACAGGGGTTGACCAAACCATCGAGTCCCTGGATTCTTTTAATGGAATACCCTTCACATAGGGATGGCGAGAGCGTTCTCCCATCTCTATCACCTGAACCAGAGCCTATCTGCAACCTTACAAGTTGTGACAATTTGCTACACGGCAGGCGAAATCCAAATGGCCCCAGCCAATCAGCCAAGTGGGGGAAATTCCTGCTGTGCCCCTGTCCCAACGACAGATGACACACAATGGCATAGCAAGGCCAAGCGCAAAGCCCTAAAAGCATTGAGAGATGGGCGGGTGTTCTGAATGCCCACTGAAAGAGGAAGCTCTTGGTCACGTGCATGGGCATAAATAGGTCCCTCGAACCGTTTGAACTGCGTCCCATTGGCCAGATCGTACCCAGCTTCGAGGGACCTACCAATCGGGTGTTGTGGCTTACCAATTGTACCCACCCACAACACAGAGTGTCAGTTGTCCAGGTCTCACTGCAATATGTGCCCTCTTTAAGGGAGGACCCAATTTACACATATAGCATATAAATATGATAACATATGTGATATGAATTTTCTTTCTGAAGTGATTAGTTCACAGTCTGCACATTCACACATGCAAGCTCTTGTCTGATGTTGAGAAATTGCGAACATGGGCGTGTTAGATGGAGCAAATGGTGAGTTTACATAGTGGGGCACACACTGTTGCCTGCAATATCAAGTGATGGCCTGCATGAAAGCGCCGTGTCAGACAACTTAGTCATAGCTCCCACATTCCCTCAGATGCATATTTTGCAATGCAGGCAAGTCATATGTATATATCCGTGACAAATCACCAGTTAGTGAGATAGTAAAAAAAACCTGTGTGAATCAGAACTGTGCTCTGAGACACTTTTGTAGACCTTCAGAACAAAAACAGAAAAACAAATGTGAGCAAGATTATTTTTATATTATTATTATTATTATTATTATTATTATTATACTGCTGTATACCCGGAGGTCTCAGGTTGATTCACAGAATAAAATCAAAACCACAAAATACATAAACAAAATAAAAGCAACAACCCAAAAATCCCCCATCCCCCCACCAAAAACCCCACATTTTAATACTGCATAGGATCCTCACAACATTTAGGGTAAGACAATTAACAAACCTTGATATGGCCCCCTGCATTTATTTCGAACTATCAAGTATTCTCCAGTCACATTGACTATCGATGAACGTTTGGAAATCTGTCTTATGGGATGGGCAAACTGGCACATTGTCCCACCAGAGCACTGCTCTCAGTGTGCTTCTGCTTGGAGCAATCTATTTCCCAGTTTGTCTTCGAGGAGGATGAAAGAATAGATTTATTTTCAATTGCAACGATGCTTAAGAGAAAATAAAAATCCTTACTGTAGCAGCAGAAGCAGCTGCTCACCTGCTCCATTCTGTCCTTTACATTAGAAGATGATGCCTGTTCCCTAACATCTCTTTCAACTGCTGCTCCTACATATAGGTTAGTGACTAAAATAAATATTTAAAGAAAGCCTTTTGCTATCTCCAAAAAAACTGTGCTAATAGTCTCCCGTAGGCCTTCATTATAACTCATAACTCTGTATTATGCTGTACAGTCGCGTAATTGGGCAATGTCAGTACTCCTAACTCCTTGAATAGTTGCTTTCCGTGGAAGGAGATGGAGGAAAAAGATGTACTAAATGACCTAACGAGAGACTGAAACCAAGCCCCTTGGCTGCTGTCAGGTTTCCAGCTGAATTTCGAAATCCCCCTTTTTTTTTTTTTTAAGGGATATATGTTTTGTTTAATCCCCCCTCTCTCTCGAATGCTACTGACCTGAAGCAAAAACAGTATGGTCTCATAGAAGTCTTTATGCAAAATTCATTTCATGCTACTTGGTGACATTTTTGAGAGATGAGAGAGGGCAATAAACAGCCAAGCTCAGCGACTGCCATGCGAATTCCTATTGAGGGGGGGAAACAGCTGGCAAAATTTGAAGGCAGGACCTCTTATAAGGATACTAAGAATCCCTTAAAAGATTTGAGGAGGGATGGGATCACTGCCTAGAAAGAAAAACAGGTTGAAATGTGCTTTGCTTATTCACTTAACTGTTTCCTATTAGATACATCAGAGTTTATTTATGAAAGGATGACTAATGGATGAAAACAGCGTAGCAACAATACTGAATTATTTAAACTGCAGCCACAAAAACGGCAGAGTTCAATATCTGATGATTTGGAATGATATAAAAAAGCAGCAATCCTTCAAGTGTGAGAAAGAGGAAGCAGGACTGTTATACATGTTAGGTTTGCGTAAGTCTAGTTTTTCCCAGACATATCCATGCGGAAATCTGAAAATGACCAGATTTTGACTGTTTGAAATATGGCAACCCTATTATATGTGCATTAAGAAAAATCTGGTAGGAAAAGAAAGAGGGCGCTTTCATCTTTGCTCACGCTCCTAAATATAAGTGACAGCCTGTGG
Source organism: Podarcis pityusensis (assembly GCF_964106645.2). Taxonomy (NCBI): domain Eukaryota; kingdom Metazoa; phylum Chordata; class Lepidosauria; order Squamata; family Lacertidae; genus Podarcis; species Podarcis pityusensis. Next base: position 73,132,428 of record NC_138031.1, read on the forward strand.
AAAACCAGAAGTGTAGCATATATGCGTAACTTTGTGCATGATGAGTTTAGGAGCTCAGCACCTGGCTATGGAGTTGTGACTGCATTGTCACATTCACACGTTGTCCAGCAAAGATTCTCAAAGTGTCCAAAGAGACCCAGACGTCGAAAGGCAACGTGGCTTATGGGTTACAGCAGAGTTAGGCAAGTTCCCTCTGGCTTGGTTTGAATCAGGGTAGGCAATGACAAGCAGAAGTGGTCAAAAATACTCTGGGGGGAAAAGATTGGGGGGGGGGGGTTAGCACAAAACGCATTAAAACAGCTAACCCTTCCGCTATAACTCCTCCTTTTTCACAATCCACCTTATTTGGTGACTTTTGCAGCAACTCCTTCTGTGGCTGTTGCTTCATTTAATCTCACTTTTAATTTGTATACTGCCTTTCTGCATTACTAGTCAGAAGACTGACAAGTGGAAGAAACAACAAAATAGACAGTAAAGCTCACACCAGTAGTATTAATAATATGATCCAATAAAAAGCCACAATGCTTAAAAATACAGTGGTACCTCAGGTTAAGAACTTAATTCATTCTGGAGGTCCGATCTTAGCCTGAAACTGTTCTTAACCTGAGGTACCACTTTAGCTAATGGGGCTCCCACTGCCGCTGTGCCGCTAGAGCATGATTTCTGTTCTCATCCTGAAGCAAAGTTCTTATCCCGTGGTACTATTTCTGGGTTAGCGGAGTCTGTAACCTGAAGCGTCTGTAACCTGAAGTGTCTGTAACCCAAGGTACCACTGTAACTGGTTTTAAAAATACATTGAAATTTCGTGGAAGGCATGGCCTCCATGGGGCTGTCCCTGCATAAGTATGGCCCAACTCATAGCCGCGGACATGCCTTAGACCTGGTGCTCACCTCAATGGATGTTGGTGATCTGACATTAAGTAAAAGTGAAACAAAAGAAGTGCCATGGTCAGATCACTTCCGGATGTTGGTTGTAATACTCACTTCATTACAAGTCAGTCAGGTTTGCATTCTGATCCAAGGAATTAAAAACAAGAAGGCAATGTTTCGAAGCTAGAATGAAGCAGTTGGCATTAAGACTCATGTCTGACTGGTGAATTTGCAGAATGGCACTGGGAAATTCATGATCATGCCCAACTTTGTATACAGCAGTCTTGCACGACAGATCTTTTCCTGATAACAGGAAAAGTTCGAGGTTGCTCCAGTAACAACAAATGCAAATAAAGCTGTTTGCATATGCAAAACGAACACGTCAGGGAGATGGCATAATCTCAAGCCACTTGCCATCTAAGTGGTGCAGTTTGGGGTGGGGGAGGGGAGAGATTAAATATTCATTAGCATATGTAGATTTGGTGTCAGTCTGTGCTCTTGGGAATAATGGGAATAATACTGACTGACTTCACCGAGCAGCTGAGCAGACAAAAAAAGAGCTGAAAGGCTCTTCACACACAGTGATCTGGAGATTTGGTTATATTTGTCATTCTGGTCCAAATCACCAACCATTGCTCCAAACTGAGGGAAATAGCAGCCATGATAATCAGGCATCACTAACTATATAGAAAAAGTCTGGATCCTTAATTTGAATACATTTTATTTCTTTTGTTTGTATATCACCTTTTTGCTAATGCAGAACAAATACATGATATAAAGTAGATATAAGGTTTTTAGTGAGACAGTCCAAATTGAAGATGGCTCCACAAAGATGTCATCTTTGTCTCCCTGCTCTCTCGCTCTTTTTTCTATTCAAGAAATTTGTTAGTCACTTTATCTTGTCCACAGCAACCTAAAGTAACTTACAACCAACCAACCAATCCAAAACCCCCACACAGATACATTAAAACCAAGAGGGAAAAGAAATACATTGAAAACATTCCACAGGGCAGATGGTGATGTTGAGGTTTGTTCTTTTTTTCAACGGGCTTTTTTCAGTCATTATCTTGAAGTCAATATGAATGGATTCCAACTTCATTGACTTAAACATACATTAAAGGAAGATTTAAGGCTTCTTGAGCCTTCGACCCTTTCAGTGATCATTGAGTGGATAGTACAAATAAGCAGGTTTGACTGATGACTGACTCGAAACCTTGAATTTCATTGGGAATGAAGGATGAATTTCTTTAATTTCTTTATTTTTTAGCGGCTGCTTGATCAATCCTGTTACTTTGAGAATTGTAATCAGCCAGGATCAGGGGAAATGTTTGAACACCCTGACCACAAAGCTCATACCCAACCAAGTAAAGCTTATTGTGTTGAGAATGAACCATAGTGAGCTGTGGGGTCTCATACTGTTTCGTCCCCTCTACTCTGGTGTACCTCTTAGGACATCAGAAGTTTCTGATTCAGCCATATGTCCGGAATTTCCTGAACATACCCGGAATACTTCAGCTGGAAGAAGTGTTTGGGTGAAATCACTAAAAATGTCTAGGGAAATCTGGCTGTATTGCAGTACCGTGTTGGCAGTATCACTTTTGCTGATCAACTTTTTGAAATATGGCAACACTAGTTTATCATTTACTGCAGTTTATTGTCTAATTTAGGGATGCCGGCGGCACTGTGGATTAAACCACAGAGCCTAGGGCTTGCCGATCAGAAGGTTGGCGGTTTGAATCCCCACGACAGGGTGAGCTCCCGTTGCTCGGTCCCTGCTCCTGCCAACCTAGCAGTTCAAAAGCACATCAAAGTGCAAGTAGATAAATAGGTACCGCTCCGGCAAGAAGGTAAACGGCGTTTCCGTCCACTGCTCTGGTTCACCAGAAGCGGCTTAGTCATGCTGACCACATGACCCAGAAGCTGTACACCAGCTCTCTCGGCCTGCAAAGCGAGATGAGCACCACAACCCCAGAGTTGTCCGCGACTGGACCTAATGGTCAGGGGTCCCTTTACCCTTTACCTTTATTGTCTAAATTATGGTAAACCTTAGCAATGTTTTGTTGAAACAGCCCCACTGCATAACCTATGGTTCAAAGCTGGCTTGTTTCAAACAAATTATGATTAAGGCTGACCACAGTCCATCCTATCTTTGTCAGGTTTGGACAATATGACAAACTGCAATTAAGAGAAAAAGAGAACCCAAAGTTTTCGGTCTTCTTGTGGTGATTGAAGCAGCTTCCTGTGAGAGCTGGGCTTTAATGTAGGCAGAAAATACTTCCATATGCCCTAGATTTCAGTGGGGCTGTTAAAAACAACCACAGCCGGTTGTGCCTTGTTTTGCTGGAGGCATTAAGGAATCAGCCCAAGCAGGTAGCATAGTTACAACCTCTCTCTTTCAGCTACAGGTACACAACAGCCGCCATATTTTCTGTCAGTTCAAATGAAGGATTTCAGTGCAGTACAAAGTGTGGTTTGGACATGCATTCTCACTTGTAGCCTCACTCAGAAGGTGCCGTTTCGCTTTTTGTTTTGCTTCAGCTGGAATCAAAGACATCTTTTGGAACAAAGCTTCAATTACAGGGCAAGTTTTTACTAATGAAGCTATTCCGTTTTTCTACGCCAGTCAATTCTTCTTAGTTCCTTCAGGCATTCCATTTCATGTGACAATTTGAACCTCAAGTGTTCATATCCTTGCCCCTTATGGATTCGTTTTAGTCGTTTTATTTTTAATGAATCTGTACGCTGCCCTTAAATTTTCAGGGCAGTGAACATTAAAAAAGAGAGAGAGAGGAATAAGGACACCTAAAACAATGATATTTTTTATGGCAGTTCAAACAGAAAGAAAAAGAAAAGAGAAAATGCAGAAGAAAACAATGAGATTTAAAAAGCTGAAAGGGCATGGGGGGGGGAGAGATCTCTTATCAGTGCTGAACAAACACTAAGTGCCCCCCTCTTGGCAGAAAAATCCATAAGTGTTCTTCCACAACTCAGACAGCGCAATACCAGAAGGAGGCCTTCAAAGATGGCCCCATGGAACAGTCAGTTTAATGTGTTTAGTGCTTCATCCATCTACCATAAACTGATAGGAGTTTGTACAACAGGCCTTGGATATCTGGGCCCCCCAGATATCATAAGGCTACTAGTTAGCACTCCACCATCCCTGACTTCATCATACTGGTGGGGGCAATTGGGAGTTGTGTGGAGTCTACACGTTCCAAACCTTTGCCGTACAAACTGTCCCTTTGACTGTTTCTCATGCTGATTTGTCTCCGGTGCGTGGATTTATTCAGATATACTCAACATTTGTTCTGAAATAAAACAGGAGGTACTAGCATTATTTGTGCCTCTGCAGTGAGAGGTTCAGAGAGTGGTCCAAAAATGGACCTTTTCTGCAGTGGCTCCTCATTTGCTTCCCCCAGGGAGGTTCAGTCTGCACCTTCATATACTGTACCTTATGTGCCTTTAGGCACCCAGCAAAAACATTCCTCTTCAGTCAGGCCTAACATCCCATATCCTTTTGAATGTGTTTGTGGGTATTGACTTGATTTGTTTTGGTTCTCGTTTCCCCTATGTATTTCATGTGTTTGTCTTGTATTTTTTGCTGTGAGCCGCAACAAGAACTTTAGATGAAGGGTGGTATAAAAATTTAATGAAGGTATGATAATAATAATAATAAATTTCCATGTAACCTTTCAGTATGAAGATTCTCAACATCATTGTCATTACATTATGAGCTCAGGGGGTGTGTATGTGTACCAGACCCCTTCTAATTCCTGGATCCAGCAAGTGTTAAGATAAAAGCCACACCAGCTTCCGAATGAGGTAATCGCCTAGAAGATGGGCCATTCTGAGAACAAAGGAAGGGGACTATTGACTGGATGGAAAATAGGTGGGGCTCCTCCTGCATCTTGTATATAATTAGGTCAAAAGCCAGAGTGTAAGGCAGAGTATGCAGGGATATGACCTAGAAGTAAAGTCAGGGAGGCAGAGCAAGGTGTTTGATGTCTGTTTGAACCCAAGGCTGCGGGTATGGGAGAAACTAGACCCTTTTGGGGTGTTGATGCTGTGCACCCCTCCATCATAGGCTCAGGTTGTAACTATGTGTAAAGAAACCATATATTATGAAGACACCACAATCTCCACTATACCTCATTTCCAAAAGGAAACATGAACCCCTGGAATCTTACACCATTCAGAGATTGGAGTGGATTGCAACATCTTACCACCTGTAATGGTTTTGTGTACAAATTTTTGCAAAAATGTCTTCCATCCTGGACATTTTACTGGCTCCTCTTCTTCTTCTTCTTCTTCTTCTTCTTCTTCTTCTTCTTCTTCTTCTTCTTCTTCTTCTTCCCCTCCTCCTCCTCCCCTTCTTTCTTTCTTTCATAAAATGTAAATACCATTTGTTCGGAAAACCCCTTCCTCAAAGCATTTTCTCCGTTTTTAATAAATCCCCCCCCCCAAAAAAAAACCCATCTCATCTCCTTGCACTTACATCTGTGGGCTGATTTTTTCAGTTCTCAATTACTTGTCGTTAAAATGAGAAATTATGCTTCTGAGTCTTCTAAATCACTGTAAGGATATCATTTTGTGAGTCACTTCAGTGACTCACAGTGGCTGAATGTAGACTCCTATTCATCAGATATTGTTACTTGCCAGTTAGTTCGCAGACCCACATGGCAAATTGGCTATTTCTTTTGTTCTCCTAAGTGGTAAAAATAATTTCACCAGTCTCCTGTTTCCCCAAATTTCCAATCAGGTGCAGAATCATGATAATATTCTGCAGTTCACTTGTCAGGACAATGCAGAAGACAACCAGCTTACCAAACTGATGACATGATAACATGATAAATTACCACTTGGTAAATGATCATCCGTTTTCAGACAGAATAAAGAAAAAAAATACAGTAATTCGGGAGAAATATGTTGGTATAAGAAAGAAAGAAATGAAATTAGCTTTGACAGGATTTGAAACTGTTATAAGGGAATGATGGTGTTGTCATGTAGGGCTGTCGTAGTAAAAAATAATAATGAATTTTTTGGCAAATCAGCAAAAATGACACTGCCATCATGGGCTGCCATATGTCCAGATTTTCCCAGACATTATTACTGATTTCTGCCCAGACACTGCTGCCAACTGCAGTATTCCAGATATGTCCAGGAAATTCTGGACATATTGCAACCCTATGTCATGTATCCCATCAATTATTTTTTGTGTGACCATGGGTTGTATCAAGATGGCTAATGCATCATGGGAAGAATATACGTTCTGGTGTCTCATGAGTAACCAGATTGTTACTGAGTTCAGCCTTTCTATTAATTTTGATTATGCCCCTTATCTCTTAACTCCAGAAATGTCCAGGTTTGAAGGAAAACTGAGGAAAGCAAAAACTTAGGTATGCATGGCAAGAAAGCCACACTTGTTATGTGCTGCCCTCCATATACATTAATCCACAAAGATGTACCCTCATTGGCTAAGCAAGTCTCTTTCAATGTCTTTCTCCTTCAAGCTGACAATTTACCAAAATTCTTATGTTCAATAATTTTTAATGAAATTTCTCCCTCCACACACACCACACACACATTAGTTGATGGAGAACGGTTGGAAAATATGCATGAAAACTTTTAAGCACTAAATATAACTTATTTTATGGCATGCCATGATTCTGAGCTCAAGACTTGGAAATGCTTGCGTATAGGGGAATCCATGTACTCATGTAGACCTTGTTGGGTGTTTTGTGCTCATGCCCTCAACCCAGTGATTCAACGGTTGTGTGAATCTTGTGTTCTTTCCTAAGCAAAGTGAAGGACTGGATCTACTCACAGGAAAAAATGCTATAAATAAGGAACTGCCCTGAGACCTTCGGCTATAGGGCAGTATAGAAATAATAATAATAATAATAATAATAATAATAATAATAATAATAACGGCAGAAATTAATCATTATAACAAAAGAAAAAAAACACACTATGGGATTTATTTATTTTTGCTCTCTGGCACCATCTGGTGTTGCATGTTTATAATGCGTTCAAAACGCTGTTTCTTGGCTAATGTAGCTGAGTGCTGGGTGACTATCACAGGCACACACCCCACAACAAAAGGTAAATTCTCTGGATTTGTTGTTGTTTAGCTGTTTAGTCATTTAGTCATGTCCGACTCTTCGTGACCCCCTGGACTAGAGCACGACAGGCACTCCTGTCTTCCACTGCCTCCCACAGTTTGGTCAGACTCATGTTGGTAGCGTCGAGAACACTGTCCAACCATCTCGTCCTCTGCCGTCGCCTTCTCCTTGTGCCCTCCATCTTTCCCAACATCAGGGAGTCTTCTCTTCTTATGAGGTGGCCAAAGTATTGGAGCCTCAGCTTCAGGATCTGTCCTTCCAGTGAGCACTCAGGGCTGATTTCCTTAAGAATGGATAGGTTTGATCTTCTTGCAGTCCATGGGACTCTCAAGAGTCTCCTCCAGCACCATAATTCAAAAGCATCAATTCTTCGGCAATCAGTACTGTGGGTATTGATTAATAAGGGATGACAGGATCTTAGGGTAAAACAGATTGTTGGGGGTGATGGTGTTCCCATCCCTTTGACATTAGGATAATTTAGGCCATAGGATTGTTGTCATTCATCTGCCTGGTGACCTTTGTCAATTGCTTTGGTTTTCTTCCTCAGCGTTTCTTTCCCTCTCTTTGTCAGGTTTTTATCATTTGCCAATGACTGAGTCATCCCAAGGACGCTCAACTTTGTGTTTCGGCTGTTCTTTCAGATGTTTTCATATCCTTGTTTGGAAATGTTAGAAAGTGAGCATAAGGAAATTGACATAGTGGGAAGTACAACAAAGAAAAGAAAAAATCCCAGTTGAAATGATTCTTACTCATTGGCAAATGATACCACTCAAACTGTACATACATGGCAAAGGCTTTGAAATGTATTGACTGATGGTTTTATTTTAAGTAATGGATCATGTGTCTGGTACAATTCCATTTAATCTATTGATAGCCCTATGGATTGGGTGGGCTCCGTTCAATTTTCCTTTATACCTGCCCATGCCACAAGCAGTTGCTTTTATTCAGTTTGCTCTCAATGCAACATCTGTGCATCAGGTCATTAAAAACAAAAACAAAAACACTTTTGTTTCTACTGGCATATATTTTCCTCTCATATGCTTTTATTCTTTAGAAGTATCTGATACATAGTTTTATTCCATTGCTCCAGATTGAATACTTTCTTTTTTAAACAATGCTAAATGCTTTTTTTAAAAAAATCCAAGAATCTCAGTAAATGTGTGGGGGCTTTTTGTTTTGGGAAACATACTTAGCTAGAATTTGTACCATGAGTCCTGCTTGCCTCATGGTTGTGGCAACCTCATCCATCTGAGAACCATATGTGTGAGAACATAAAAACCTCTGAATCAGATCAAAGATGTGTCAATGCCACAATCCTGTCTTCCACAGTGGCCAGTCAAATCCCTCAAGGGAGTACAGAAGCAGGTATGGAGGTCAATAGCTCTCTCCAGCTGTTGCTTCCTGGCAACTTGTGTTCAGCGTCATAAGACATTTAAACTTGGAGGTTCCATATAGCCATCAAAACCATCAACAAGTTCTCAAACAGCAGACTTAGGTGATTGGGTGCTGACAGGACTGGAATCAAATTAGGACCACGAGGAAGCAAGAGAGAGATTGCAATAGGAACCACAGAGATAATGCTGATATATTTTAAAACATTAATACTCTACTATTTCTCCTTAAAAACCTCAAGACATCTAGCAACGAAATCAAACCATTATTTAACAACACAGAACATTGTTTACAAGGGTCAGATATAAGAAGAAGAAGAATTTATTATTTATACCCTGTCCATCTGGCTGGGCTTCCCCAGCCACTCTAGGCGGCTCCCAACCAAATATTAAAAAACATAATACAGCATTAAACATTAAAAACTTCCCTAAACAGTATGGGCACAGTAGTCCGAAGTTCCCTGGAGTATGGAAAGGAAATAAAAAGGTTATGTCTGCAGGGGACAGCCTGTGAATGTGTATTAGAGAATTGCTTCGACTCATCCTTTGGCTTGGAATTACCGTATTTTTTGCTCTATAAGACTCACTTTTTCCCTCCTAAAAAGTAAGGGGAAATGTGTGTGCGTCTTATGGAGTGAATGCAGGCTGCACAGCTATCACAGAAGCCAGAACAGCAAGAGGGATTGCTGATTTCACTGCGCAGCGATCCCTCTTGCTGTTCTGGCTTCCTAGATTCAGAACATTTTTTTTTCTTGTTTTCCTCCTCCAAAAATTAGGTGCGTCTTGTGGCCTGGTGTGTCTTATAGAGTGAAAAATACGGTAACTTGATCCCCTCCCCCTCTTTCCTTTTTCCTTTCTCTTTCCCTGATGGAACTCCTAACTGGGGACTTCCCTGGCTTTTTTCTGGCCCATGTAGGACCAGTCTGGATAGTTGGCCTTGGTGAAGATTTGACATTTTCATCCCCCCCAAATTTTTGATTTGAGTTTCTACTGAAATGAGGCTGCATTTTAATGTTGTATTTTAATCTTGTTTTTAAGTTGTATTTTAATCAATTGTTTTTATCCCTGGTGTTAGCCGCCCTGAGCCCGGTCTTGGCTGGGGAGGGCGGGGTATAAATAATTTTTTATTATTATTATTATTATTATTATTATTATTATTATTATTATTATTTACTACTACTACATGGGGGCAGGGGAGAGATTTTATGTTGTGGTGCCTAATTTGTGGAATAGTCCTGTCCCTGAAATAAGTCAGGCACCAATTCCTCCAGGTTCTCAGTACCTCCTGAATACATATTTAATCACCCATGCTTTTGCTGCTTCTTGACACCAGGCCATTAAGAATTGTCTGGCTGCTCCAGATTCATTGTGGTTTGTAAAATTGTACTTTTATTTATGAATTCTAAATGTTTAATGATACACATAAACACATGGGACTGCTGTGTTAGAGTTGTTCAGTGGAATCCCTGATCTGGACCTTCTGTAGAAACAAATCAGCTTTCCACCCCAATGATGAGTTTCAAAGCTTTCCTGCAGAATAGTTTTAACATTAACTACATTTAAATATTGTTAAGAACAAAATAAACAAGGAGCACATTGCAAACATGAAATGTGCTTCAGCCCTTTCTATTCTTTATGCAGTTCAGTCAACGTTCCTCTCTCTGGTCCCAGAGAGAGTTCCTGAGCTTGTTCAACATTGCAGAGCTTGTCTGCAACAACTACTGCCAGCCATCTCAAGTTTCCTCTCCTGCTGTGAGAGCTGCAGCTTGGGTTTCTGGCAGACAAGTCATCAGGTAGTTTAGCTCGCTGAAATGGGAAAATGCCAGCCTTCTGCTTTAAGTGGAAACTCTTGCTTCAGGTACACTTCTCTTTGCAGCATTCCAAATGCAATGAATTCAAACCCAACATGTTGTATACATTAAACTTCTCATTTTAACATGTGGCTCCTGTTTTATCCACTCAGCAATCCTGTCAATCCCTTTTCCAAGCCCACTTTTTGTGCACCTGCACAACCACTTCTCTATTTACACTTGACCCACCTTGGCCTATCCCTACATGGCAAGGGACGCGGGTGGCACTTTGGTCTAAACCACTGAGCCTCTTGGGCTTGCCAATTGGAAGGTTGGTGGTTTGAATCCCTGCAACCAGGTGAGCTCCTGTTGCTCTGTCCCAGCTCCTGCCAACCTAGCAGTTCAAAAGCACACCAGTGCAAGTAGATAAATAGATACCGCTGCAGCAGGAAGGTAAACAGCATTTCCATGCACTCTGGCTTCCATCACGGTGTCCCGTTGCACCAGAGGTGGTTTAGTCATGCTGGCCACATGACCCGGAAAGCTGTCTGTGGACAAACACCGGCTCCCTTGGCCTGAAAGCAAGATGAGCGCCGCAATCCCATAGTCGCATTTGATTGGACTTAACCATCCAGGTGTCCTTTACCTTTTTTACCTTTTATCCCTACATGATGCACTCATTTGAGGCGAGTTGGAGGTGCTTCAGAGAGAAGTTTGCCAAACTTCCCTCTGAAGTGCCTCTCCGCATCCATTAAACAGCTTGCCCGGGGTGCCTGCCACTCATGTTTCTCGCTGGTTCACTTGCCTGCTGTTCTGTCATCATGCTGGAGCTCATGACGATTCTAAACTGCAGCAGAACAAAAGTGTATATGAAGATACACACACACACACACACACACACACACACACACGTTTTGAACAAACATCACAGCTCCTTCTTGTGTTTTGATTTTGGAATGGAGAAAATGATTCATTGCATTTCAGCAAGGTCCTGAGGCACGGCCTGTTGTGGGCGGTTTCACACAACAGTGTTCTCCACCATTGGGTGACTTTCTGCAGTATCATCAAAGTGCCAACACCTTCTCAGTCAGACTGCAGATCAGCATGAACATTACAAGCTCTGCTAATGATGAGTCAGAATCACCTGACACCATCCACAGGAATATATATATATGAACACCACACATGTTGTTGTGATTTGGCTTTGACTGCTGTGGAAGGCCCTATCATTATGGCAAGGAGCAAGACAAAAGGTGTCACTGTTTCTTAATAGTGGAGTTCACCATCTTCAGCTCACAGACAGGCAGATGTAAATTCGTGGGGGGGTGCAAAAGGTGCAGCACCTCGGGGTGCCATTTTTTCTTCGCGATCTGGTGGTGAGTTAGTTGCCCTTGCTCTTGGTGGAACCACCCACTAGTCAAGAATCCCTGGAGATGAAATCACTTGTCGCCACCACAGAGTAGAAACATGACTATGTAAATGTATTCCTCCTACTCTTGTTGAGCAGCAGTTATAATTCTCTAAAATGTTCTCACAGGCACTTTTTGTGGGCTTTGTGCAGTCAGAACTATGGTATCTGTGCCTGCAGTAGAGCAGCATTTCTGGAGTTTATAAGAGCTTGCAGTCCCTGTCCTCAAATGGAGGAGCTCTTTCGACATGGCATGAGTCAAGAACAGGGCCAGGACACACTTCTCAGTTTCTTTTTTCATTTCCTGCACAATACAGAACACTCTGTGGCGCTCAGTTCCCTCCTTCCACTTCTAGTATATTTTGCCTCAGTTTTCACCTTCAACCAAAAAAGGGGAGAGGAAGGTGGGGAAATGGGTGGGCTAAGTTTCATGAGTATTTTTCCTCAGTTTCCAGTGCCCTTTGTTGATATTTCCTCCATTTTCATTTTCATTTTTTTAAAAAAGGAAGAAAAAGAGTCTTCTGTTCCTTTGCAAGGTGCCAGACTTGCGTACAGAATTCCCTGCACCTGAAGGAAATTATCAGTGTTGTGCTCCACCTGGATTCATAGCATCAACTCTCTACCTGAACTGCTTGAATTTTCTCCAACAAGCAATACAGGATCGGCTAAAAACCACATGCCTCTCGGGTTATGGGAATTAAACACCTTTGAGCTGACACCTTTGTCTGTCCAAACCAACTCTAATGCTGCCATAATAGGCTAAGAAAATACAGTGGTATGCTTCAGGTTACATATGCTTCAGGTTACAGACTCTGCTAACCCAGAAATAGCACCTCGGATTAAAAACTTTGCTTCAGGATGAGAACAGAAATCACATAGCGGTGGCACGGCAGCAGCGGGAGGCCCTATTAGCTAAAGTGGTGCTTCAGGTTAAGAACAGTTTCAGGTTAAGAACGGACCTCCAGAATGAATTAAGTACATAACCAGAGGTACCACTGTACACCTCCAGAGAGTCCAATGTCTCATGGGTGCCATGTTTGTCATAGGACCTTGAGTGACCTGAGTTCACCCACTTCTGAGTTGGTCAGCTTCTTAATCTCTCATACGTGTGACTGCTCAAAACCCATTAAGAAGAAAGACAGCTATAGCTGGTATTTTTTGAGCAGACTTCTGTGCAACCCATTCTCCCCACCCCCCACCCCGTGGGCCTTTGTCTTGAGTTTGTGGATTTCTCCAAGCAACTAGGGAGAAGGTTTTGGCCATGACATCGAGATATGCAGTGACATTGGGGGGGGGGTTCCTACTCAAGAACAGGGGCTGCAAAATATTTCAAGCTCGAGGACACAGATGGGGTATCTATGGGAGGAAAGGGGAAATCTATCCACAAAAGGTCTGGAGAGCAGCAATGCAGGAATGGGCCTTTTCTGCGGTGGCTCCCCGATTGCAGAATGCTCTCCCCCAGGGAGGCTCGTCTGGCACCTTCATTACATATCTTTCAGCACCAGGCGAAAATGTTTCTCTTCAACCAGGCCTTGGACTGACTAACATTCTATGACCTTTAAAATGTGTCTATGGGAGAGGGGTAATTGGTTTCTTTCGCTTTCACTTTTGTTTTATTATGTATTATGTGTTTTCATTATTTTTTTTTGTTTATATTTTTTATTGAATTTTCTGTTTTACTATTCAGAATATTCATTTAACCAACCTTAGGATGTCAGTGACTTCCCTTCTTTTCTTTCCATTGTTCATTTTACATAACATAAATCCCTGCCTATTTTACAAAAAAAAACACCCCTATACCATTCAGTATTCCATTACTGCATCCATCAAAACTTAATAACACTGTTGAATTTATCTTAATGCTGCCAGCGTTTTCAGCTGTACACAATTATTTCCCATATATTCAATAAACATTTTTCAATCTTCTCTAAATGCATTCTCTAAATTCTTCTAAATTCTCTAAACAATTTATCTAAATTCTTCTCATTTTCGTATTCTATATGTTAAGTCTGCAAGCTGTGCATATTCTGTCAACTGAAGTTGCCATTCTTAAATTGCCATTTGGTTGGGACCTCGCTGGTTTTCCATTTGGGAGCTAACAAAACATGGGCCGCAGTAATGGATTACATAAATAACCTTTTTTGACACGGGAATTTCAGTCTGAATTGTCCCCAACAGAAAGACTCTGGTTGTGGGGGGGGGAGTACTTTCCAATTCCCCCCCCCCAATTCATTATGGATCATTTCCCAATACTCTTTTACCCTTTTAGAAGTCCACCACATATGATTGTGTTTTCATTTTTATGTTGTGAACCTCTCTGGAATGTTTGGGATGGAGGGCACAATACAAATGAAATAAATGAATGGGCCTCCAGATGTTGTTGGACTCCCGCTTCCAACAGACCCTGCCAACATGGCCAAATGTCGGGAGTGATGGGAGTTGTAGTCCAAAAATATCTATAGGGGCAAAGTTTCTAAGATGCTGCTCTGCACAGGTGCCAGTCCATATGTGTGACTCTACAGATGGCCAGTCAAAGAAAGCGTGTTCTCCATAATAGAGAGCACGTGTTGCGGTGGGAGCCAAAAAGGCCACCCCACTGTTGTTGGGCAAATTGGCCACATGCTGTGATTGGGCAAGGAGTGTTGCTGGGGAGAATGTTATGTTGCTAAAGTGTGGGAGGGGTCAGAGGTCTTAAATACAGGGCTCGCAGCCTGGGACCTTCTCTTGGGCTGCGTGCACCGGATCACCCACCCACCCTCCCTGAAAAGGGGGGGGGGTCGTTGTCCTCTGACCTTGCTATGCCTGTCATGGGGTCGCCTGCCTTGGGGCAGGGGCCTGGTAGGAATTTTGTCCATTTGGCTGATTGGCTGTTGCCATTTGGTTTTTGCCTACTGAGTAGCAAATCGTCACAACTTGTAAGGTTGGTGGTTAGGCATTGGTTAAAATTGGTTGGTGGAGGGGTAAGTGCCTACCCCTCCAATGGTGGTGCTGAAGGGGAATTTCGTTAAAGGAATCCAGGGGTTTGCCATCCCTTTCATCCTAGTCCCTGGAATCGGACTTGGGCCGTGCAAGCCCCAGGGGGCATGAGGGTGAGAGATGAGGGACTGATGGACTGATGCCCAGCTTCATTTCTCCCCAATATGGTTCTTGGCTTCTGCTGGAATCTGGAAGTCAGTTCTGTCCCTGGGGCAAGGACAGATAGTCGTAATCAATGCCTAAGCAACCACTCACGTGTGTGTATTTAAATAAAGTTGTGGCCAAATTCATGCCAAAAACCTTAAACAAAAATTGATGTGTGAAATGTGAGTTGTTGGGGTGGCCTGGGGGACCTTGATGCGCAACTACTTTCGTATAAGTAACTGGTCTCTCTTCCCCATCCCTTTTCTTAATTATATAGTATAGTAGCTGCACCCATCCTAATTTTACACGCTACATTTTTAAAAAAATGAAAAATGCTTGTGATGTTGTTTTGATGACAAACGCTTCGCTGCACAAGTTCTGCTTCTTCCTCGTGTGAGCGATGGGACTGGAGCTAGTTAGCTGTCTTTTTCTATCGTTTAAGCCATCACATTTTGGCAAGTGCAAAGTTTAGACAATGTATCTGGAAAAACACAGATTAACCTTATCAAAGGAGGAGGGCTTCCTCGTTTGTTCATTTCCGTACAATTGCATATGCACATATATGCTTATTTCAGCATAATGGGATGGCAGTGTTACTACCTGTCATCTCTTCAGGAAGAGATGCATTCGCAACACTACTGAAGCAATGCGCTAAAATTTACAGCCATGCCAACTAAAATACACTTTTGATTAAATCTTCCCTCTGAAAAATGCTACGCTGACACTTAGAATGGGGGTAATTTATTTACGTTAGGAAAGGATCGAGTAAACAGGTTGAGCAAACTGGCTTTGCTATTTTCAAATGCCACTGTCATTGCTGGAGTTAAGGAAAGGCTGAAAAAACTTGGGAGAACAACACTGGGTCCCTGATATTCAAAATGCTCCATCAAGTGATGGCGTTTTTATACAACGAAAGTCATTTACAGTAGTCCTGTAATGAAATGGGACATAGTGTTAAAATAAATAACCCAACACCCACCCACAGCACACTCACCTACCAACAAATGAAACTGATGGGGCCAAACTGAGGGGGAAACTAGGTGATTTTCAGCAGAAAATAAGGTGATGGGATACTAAATTATTTCACTCTCCGCTGCCATTTCTCTTTAACTTTTCTCTCCCCCTTACAGAGTTCCAGAAGGGGGGATTTCATACCCTCCAACTTTTCTCCGATGAAAATACGGATGCCCTATTCCATAATAATAATAGTAATAATAATAATAATAAACTGCCCATCTGACTGGGTTGTCCCAGACATTCTGGGCAGCTTCCAACATATATAAAAAACATACTAAAATATTAAACGTTAATAAGTTTCCCTATACAGGGCTAACTTCAGTTGTCTTCTAAAGGTTGTATAGTTACTTATCACCTTGGCTCGGAATTCACATGACTTCATACCCTCCAATATTTCTCATAGTAAAATAGGAACATCCTCTTCCCCCTCCCTAACATGTTCATCTTTAATAATAATAATAATAATAATAATAATAATAATAATTTATTATTTATACCCCGCCCATCTGGCTGGGTTTCCCCAGCCACTCTGGGCGGCTTCCAAAAGAATATTAAAATACTATGATACATCAAACATTAAAAGCTTCCCTAAACAGGGCTGCCTTCAGATGTCTTCTAAAAGTCTGGTAGTTGTTGTTCTCTTTGACATCTGGTGGGAGGGCGTTCCACAGGGAGGGCGCCACTACCGAGAAGGCCCTCTGCCTGGTTCCCTGTAACTTGGCTTCTCGCAGTGAGGGAACCGCCAGAAGGCCCTCGGTGCTGGACCTCAGTGTCCGGGTAGAACGATGGAGGTGGAGACGCTCCTTCAGGTATACTGGACCGAGGCCGTTTAGGGCTTTAAAGGTCAGCACCAACACTTTGAATTGTGCTCAGAAACGTACTGGGAGCCAATGTAGGTCTTTCAAGACCGGTGTTATATGGGTTAAAATGTCCTCATCTGCATTTAAAAAATTCCAAAAACTCATTTCTTGTACCATATGAATAAAAACACATAAATGGGAACTATCATGCTTTTCAGCCTTGAAAAGGATTAAAATAGTACTGTTACCAGTTTGTGGATGCCAGACCGTTCTTATCACTGGATTCAACAAGTGTTAAATGTTAATCAAGCCAGGCTAGCTGCCTGTTGAGATGATCATGTGGGTGATGGGTCATTAAGAGATCAAAGGAATGGGGGATACGAGCCAGATGTCAAATGTGTGCGGCTCCTCCTCCAACTCTTAGAAAAAGCCTGAATGTTCAGAGCAGATTTTGTAGGGGTATGACCTAGAAGCAAAACAGCGAGCTGAAGAGAGGGAGAAGCAAGACATTTTTGGGGTGTGAACCCCTCTATTGCAGGTCTAAACCACTGAGCCTCTTGGGCTTGCCAGTCAGAAGGTTGGCAGTTCGAATCTGCATGACGGGGTGAGCGTCCCAGCTCCTGCCAACCTAGCAGTTCAAAAGCACACCAGTGCAAGTAGATAAACAGGTACTGCTGTGGCAGGAAGGTAAATGGTGTTTCTGTGCACTCTGGCACTCGTCACGGTGTTCTGTTGTGCCAGAAGTGGTTTAGTCCTGCTGGCCACATGACCAGGAAAGCTGTTTGTGAACAAACACCGGCTCCCTTGGCCTGAAAGCGAGATGAGCGCCACAACCCCATTGTCGGACTTAACCGTCCAGAGGTCCGTCAGCTTTTACCTTACCTTTATGTGTTAACAAACCTTATATCCTAAAGACACCACAGTCTCAACTGTGCCTCATTTCCAAAAGGAGACACAAGCCCTCAGTAAGTGCCTGGAATCTCATGCCGCTTGGAGATTGGTGTGTCTTTGATCCGAGATTGGGGTGGCATGCAACAGTAGTTAACATCTCAATGTGCCCAAATCACAACAATATTTGGCTCCAACTTGTCATTTAAATTTATGGACCTTGAAAAAATTCTGCACTGCAGGGGCAGCACAGTCTTTGATGACTGCCAATGGGTGAGCCTGGAGACATGGGGAACTACTTTGAAGACCAAATGCCAGATATTTAGTTTATATATGCATTCTTTTTCACTCAATGTGCTTCTGAACCTGAGGTGAACATCAAACTATTGATTCAGGCCCCTGCCCCCACCTCTGGAAACATAATGGATATTCCTGATCGTGAAACTTTATCAAACAAAAATGCCCATTTTATGTTCATTTGACATAAAATGAGAATATTTTAAAATGTCAGTTTCCACACACACAAAAACTCGTTACTGCAAGGATATTATTGCCCCTCTTAGCCATTCTCATTATACACCAAGGCTGAGACTGCCTGATCAAAGTTTAGCTAATTTTTCAATGCCAAGGTTCATCCATGGACAAATGCTGAATGATTTTAGGGAAAACAGTGTCTTTGAACATATGCAGAGTGTTTTTCTTTCACCACTGCCTTCAGGGATCAGTTAGGATGCAGGAAAGCTTCCAGGTGGGTTTTGGACCTTAGCTACAATATTATATTAATATTAATTAAATTAATATATAGCTCCTGGAGAGGCATTTTGGCATATTTTAAGAATCCACCCAGACAGAAATTTTAGCCCTGAAGAAGAGGACGTGTCCTGGAAAAAGAGGATACATGGCAACCCTAGGACTGGGCTACTGTTTTCTATCTTTTCAGAGCGCTGTAATTGCCTTGGCAACAGTGTTTCATCCCCTTCTAATAAGGAGCGTCTCCCCATCGTTCTGTCCGGACACCCCATCGTTCTGTCCAGACACTGAGGTCCAGCTCCGAGGGCCTTCTTGTGGTTCCCTCCCTGTGAGAAGTGAGGTTACAGGGAATCAGGCAGAGGGCCTTCTCGGTAGTGGTGCCCGCCCTGTGGAACGCCCTCCCATCAGATGTCAAAGAGATAAACAACAACCTGACATTTAGAAGACATCTGAAGGCAGCCCTGTTCAGGGAAGTTTTTAATGTGTGACATTTTAATGTATTTTTAATTTTTGTTGGAAGCCGCCCAGAGTGGCTGGGGAAAGCCAGATGGGTGGGGTACAAATATATTATTATTATTATTATTATTATTATTATTATTATCTATAACTTGTCACCTTCAGGCTACTTTGTTATGATCCCACCTTGTGGAAGTGCAGGTATTAACAGCAGAGACATGTTTGATGTTTTATTGTGTTTTTAATATTCAATGGGAGCCACCCAGAGTGGCTGGGGAAATCCAGCCAGATGGGTGGGGTAATAATAATAATAATAATAATAATAATAATAATAATAATATGATTATGATTATGGAATAGGACTGGCTTTTTTGCCCTCAGTAATGTTGACACATAATCCAATATGAGTGGCTTCATGGTTTTATGACATCACAAGGAACAGACTGGCTGGGATCACAATGAGAAGAAACGAGGAGGTGGTGTGTAGAATCGGTAAAAAGAAAAGAATTGCAAGGAAGGACACTGTTAAAATGTGGGGTGGGGCTTTTTTTCAGACAGTTACCTTGGGACTAAAGACATCTGCCACATTTTCGTAAAATCACCCCTCAAAAAAAAAAAACCACACCAAAAGGGGTCGTTTTCACAGCATGTCAAAATGCCCACGAAAAGCTTTGAGGTGAGGGATGATTCATGCATGGCACCTTGAGTTCACTGGAGGAAAGGAGGAGGAGTATGTTTTTTAAAAAAATAAAATAAATATGCAGCGAAGCCCTAATTTGCCCCCCTTATCAGACATACTAGTAAATGTTGATAGCTAACATTTAGCATTTGCTCCATGCTACCTACTGACATTCACCAGCATGTCTGAGAGGGAGGGGGGAATTAGGGCTGTGACAATTTTTCAAGATATCCTGGGGCATCAACATTCATATGAGAGTCTTAGCATTCACCATATCCAGGGCATTCACTGTTACATATACGTCACAAACAGATATATCACAAATTATGGCAGAAATGTTCATTGTCATGACTGTAGCTCATCCAGTTTCTTTGCCTGCACTGGCAACTGAAGGGTCAGGCAGTATCTCCCAGGGGACCAGAATTGCCCTAGCAGCTCTCAGTCCTTGATCCTTTTTCTGTTGCAGGTGTGCCATATTTCCTAAATTCAGCGCTCGCTAACTCCCAGTCCTGAGCTGCGGTAGCTGTTGCTTGAAGAGGCTGCTTTGACCTCATGCAACGGAGAGAAAGTGTGCAGGTCTGGTGCCTTTATGAAACAGAAGCAGAATAGACTTTGCTGGAAACGCCTGTAGTTTCTGCAGGACTTCACATGGCTGACTCTGTCTGTGGAGAATTTACAAAAAACCGAGGACTGTTTCATTCCGAGCTTCGGGTAAATGGAGGGAAACGATTTGAGGAGGTGGACTGCTCAGGTATGTCTGTGTGACTGATGCAACTTGGAGTTAAAGGAAACAGAGAGAGTATGGCAAGTGGCTGTGTGCCCTTGAGGAAAAGTGCTTGCAATTTTTGCCTTGCTTTTTTTTAAAAAAAGACCAAGATTTTGAGGTGTCTGTTGTAGGGTGTGGAGCCAGCATGACTTAATAAGTAGGAACTGTGTTTTGATGTGATGTATTCCCCCCAGTTCCCTCAGATATTTTTCCTCCTTCAATTGAACTATTTGAAGTATACCAATTCACGACACTTCAGTTGTAGCATTTATGTGTTTGTAGCTTGCTTCTCGTGGTGAATAGCTTTACAGGCAAGCTTTGCTTATCAGTTACAAGCAAATTTCACTGCCTTTCCTCAGTGAAGCTTAGGGCAGAGTATGTGACTTTTTCAACGTTATAGTCGCACAAATGTCACCCTGTCTCCTGTGTACTGGTTGGGCTGTGAGATAGTAGCTTGTCTAAGACCATCCCGTTGTGTTGTGTGGTTGAATTTGAACTCAAGTCTGCCTACTCCAAATCCTAAAGTACAATCTACAACTCAGAGGTAAGTATCACTATGTTAAATTATAATTACTTCTGAGTAAGTTGGGGGGGGGGGATTTCAGCCCCAAACTCTTTGCTATACACAAAGTGGGTTTCCCAGACTCGGATCCTTTACAGTGTTTACTTCCAGACAGAAGTTTCAGTAAATTCCATGGCATTTACTCCTGGGTAAGTGTGTGGATTTCAGCCTTACCTGACTATTTTGTTGCTTCTTCCTTGCCATCTATTTGTCAGGCATCAACTATGGCTAGCATCTTCTGACAAATACAGCATTTTGCTCGTGGTGTTTCCGCAGTCCTTCAAACAGGTATAACTTTCTATTTGACAAGGGTGATGTCTCTACCTCACCTCAGAACAGCGCAAACCAGTGCTGCCTCACCTTATAGCTATGACTTCTATAAAATTGCAATGACAGAATGGGTTCTTACTTTTCAGGCACTTCAGCCTGGGAGGACAAGAAATGCATATTATGGCACAGGCCAGCTGTCCTCTGGTCAGCAATTAGAAGGCCACTTTGAGAATTGGATGGAGATGTTCAAAACCAAGATAGCAAACTGACCTCCAAACGCAGCTTTTTGAGATAGTCCTATTGTGACAGTTGTGATTCTTGCATATCCTATTATTGCCTTTGCTATGACTCCCAGTTCCTGATGGGTACTGATCTAGGGACTTCCAGCTGCTAATCACTATTCTATAGGTTACTTGTGCCCCATGTGACAAGTAATCTTGGATCTGTTCTCTTTTGACTTACAGGATAAAGGGCAGAATTGATCCTTGTTCATTCATTCATTCAGAGGGCCTCTAGGGATATACATTTGTTTGTTTGTTTGTTTATTATTCTGGCAAGTCTACTCTCTTTGTTGAGGCTTATTATTTAATAGGCGTTGTTTCCTTTTTTTGTGGGCCATATAGATATTACTGTGAGCTCTCACGGACAGGATCTGAAATATAACACATACACCAACAAATTAAATTATTAAATATGTCTGTAGCCAATTTAAATTATGTGGTGGTGTGGAGCAAGATACACAGTACTTCACAGCCTACCTTATTGTTTGGAAAATTCCCTCCATCGTAAGTGGACACTTGAACCAATTCTCATATTTTAAAGAGGGTTTTTTAAAAAAATAAAATAAATAAAAAATTCCTCATGGCACAGAGTGGATGGAGCAACACTGACATCCTTTGGCTTAGGCTTAGGGTAGTATTTGCAGCATCTGCCCCCAAAGTGCCGTGGAGTCTCTGCAATTCTCTCTCTCTCTCTCCCACTGCTGAAGGTTTGGGTTCAGTGGGATCCAAGAAGGGATTGTGCTGAGTCCAATTTGTTGCATTAGGGAGCATCAACTGTTACAGATTTAATCTGCGCAAAGGATTACATCCGCAGAATGGAAAGCTACAGGGCGGCGATCCCAGTAAACGTTACCAACACAATGTGATGCCAGAGATCAGCTGGAACAAAAAAACGCTGGACCCCAAAGAGGTCGGAATAACTCAAGTTTGTTTGGTGTGTAGGGTTTTTTTTTTTTTGGAGGGGCAGAGGCTGCCAGAAAGGCGTCCAGTACAACTCGTTTTTTGCAATAACAGGGGGGGAAGCAAACTCATCGTAACATAGCTGAGGATGAGCAGCAGATAAACCCCGTCTCTCCCGGACCAGGCAGTTGAAGAGTGTGTGTGAATTGGAAACACCAATTTCTTCGATATCATCTCTGAGAGGGCTGTAATTTAATTTGAGAGGTGTGTGGGGGGGTGTCTGTTGGATTTGACATGACAAGTGCCGCAGTC
The DNA here is from genome assembly GCF_964106645.2 of Podarcis pityusensis. Taxonomy (NCBI): domain Eukaryota; kingdom Metazoa; phylum Chordata; class Lepidosauria; order Squamata; family Lacertidae; genus Podarcis; species Podarcis pityusensis. The sequence goes on from NC_138031.1 coordinate 73,154,810, forward strand.
TCTCTCTCTCTCGGTGAGGAGGGAGGAAAATTAGATATCTAACGAGGAAGTGTGGGGTGAGGGGGGTTTAAAAACAAACCAGCAAGAAAAGCCCAGGAGTGGCGGTGCTGTGATTGTGTATTATTATAGCAAGCGGAATAGATGAACTGATTACCTTGGACTTGAAGCAGAAGAGTGCCATTCTGTCAGGAGCAGGAGGAGGGAGTCTTCCATAGAAAGCCCTCCTTTCTTTCTTCCCCTCCCACCACATTCACTTGCAAATCACTGTGAGCCTGGAAAAGCCTTCTCTTCCTTCCAGTCAGTGTAACCTTCCCATGGCAAGTGCTTCGCCTCTATCAGCAGAACCTCTCTCTCTCTCTCTCTCTCTCTCTCTCTCTCTCTCTCTCTCTCTCTTCCTGTGTGGTGGCTTTTTTCCTTTTTTTTTTTTTTTAATCAGGCGCTCTGAATGAAAGCCAGTCAGAGAGGAGAGGGAGAGAGCGAGAGCGAATGCTCCCCCCCCCTCCCGCCCTTCCTTTCCCTGCTGTCCAGAGTTAAGTGATGCTCGGAGAATAAGCCTGAATTAAATTCAAGTAGGATCAGTCTTGCGGGGGGAAGAGAGAAATAGGAGAAAACCACTAAAACAAAGAGGAAGGAAGCTATTGCAATTATCCCACGGCTTTGCATAGGTTGTTGGACGCTACTTCATTCGCGGCAGAAAGGTAGGAACGCTCTTGTTTCTGGCTTTCATAATGCGTGTGTGAGAGAGAGTTTGTTAACAGCGGTGTGGTTTATTGTGACAACAGCAGAGATCTGAAAGATGTAACTTTCTCCAGGATTGCATGATGGTCGTAAGAGAGAAGTTATGTGTATGTATATATATATATATGCATGCAGCCCAGGTAGAATTGCACATATACAGTATATATATCTGTGCAATTCTAGCTGAGCTGCTTTTCTACCTGCTCAAGAATGACAGAGCTATGCAGTTTGCAAAGCCGGTTCATTAACTGCCAAGCTAGAGTCAGAGTAACATATAATTCCTTACAACACACAGCCCACCGGCATTTTGCTGTTGCGAAGGAATTGGTAGGAGGGTAACCAGGAGGGAGATAAATTCTGTGTGCACTTGAAAAGCTTAATCTCTCACAAGGGTAACTATCATGGTCAGAGCTTCAGTTGCAAACACACAAGCCAGGTCTTGCAGCATCCTTGCACGAAGGATAATGGCTTTCTTTTTCCATCAATAACACTATCATAGTTTTCCTCCTCCTTCTGAATAATATCTCTCTGTGAAGTGTGACACACACACACACAAACACACACACACACACAGTGCGAATCCTGCTTCGGGCTACTCCTTGTAGACAGTGGGGATGGATTGATGCACATGGGCTAAACTTATGCGCCTGTCTTGATGGCTTGTAGGATACGCAGAGAATGCTAAGCGTGTGTACCCATCCCGCTTTGTGTACTTGAGAAAGAGTAAAGCAGTGTGTGTGTGTGTGAGAGAGAGAGAGAGAGAGTGAGAGAGAGATAGCACGTTATGTGGGAATACAGGCAGCAGTTGTGCGAATCTTTACTGTCGCTGCTGCAATAAAATCCATATTTGATGTGGTGTTAAATTAATGCAGCATGCTGCAAGTCCCCATCCGTGCTCCTGACAAGTCACCATTGGTGGCATTGTCAGCTGCTCTTACGGCTGCGCTGCAAAAATTAGCAGCAAGCGAACGTGCGACACGGTGCCAGATGTAGCCACCTAAACCTAACAGGGCTTTTGGCATAAAGGATGCCACCGACCGCACGTGCGGTCTGTGACAAACAGCAGCCAGTGGAACCTGACCTATCATCTTTGTTTGCTTGCACACAAATGGAGCCATTTCCTCTTGTCCTCGTCTTTCACTCTGGTAAAGAGAGAGAGAGAGAGAGAGAGAGAGAGAGAGAGAGAGAGAGAGGAGCATCTGTGTTGTTCAAAACTGCATATCTATTACTTCCAAGATGCTTGGAGGGGCATTATTTTGATTCTCTCTGTGTGACATACTGAGAGAGGCGGGAGGGAGGAAGGAGAGAGCATTTACTTCATTTTTGTGTGTGTGTGGCAGCTGGCTTCATATGCATATCTGGCCAAATTTTGGCTTGGGGTTCAGTACCAAATTTCCAAATGATCTCCTTTCAGAAATGTTTTGCTCTTGAGAGCTGCTGCTCAGCACTCTTGCATATCACCATGCATGCTAATATGCTTTCATCCGAAATAGCTTCCTCTGCTGTGATTGGTTTTTTTGTTTTTTAAAAATGTTTCAAAGGGAAATTGTATGAGAGCGAAAGAAAAGGTGGATGTAAAGCTGGCTGAGAAGAAAGAATGAGTGAGAGAAGTTCTCTACTCTGAGGAGAAGAGACTCCTCTAGATTCATGCCCTCAGTGTGGTTGGGTGAGGAGAGAGATGCTGTGTTTTGGAAAATAATCAAATTACCTGGTTCTAGCTCTGCAAACTCCTCAATTTCAAGCCTGCCCTGGTGAAGGAATCTGATTTACTGTGCAATGTGTTTCAGTGAGGGTGGGTGACCATTCCATAATGCAATGCCTCTCTTTTAAGATTTTAGTTGGTTCTGAGTATCAATATGGCATTTAAATAGATGGATTTAATTTTATTAGAGGCTCAATGTCACAACAAATGACGTCACTTACACTGTTTTCATTTTATGTTTGTCATACCATATGATTGATTTTGGGGGGGGGTAACTATGGGGGAGAATACAGCTCTTGCTGCTTGCTTTGCACTCATTTTATATTGGCATGTCTGTCTCCAATTTAGGTTGGCAACTTTGGGTGGAACAGATTAGTCTTAAAGGCATAACCTTTCCCTTGTAGCTATCATGATATGCAGAATGTTATGTGTGGGCATACTTAAGCAATGTTTGACAGTGTATTGATTTTTATTTGGAGTCGCAGTCATTTGTTACTTCAAAAATATGTAGGAATCTTCCCAGTACAGGAATACATAGCTTCAAAAGGGTTCGAGTGCCAAAAACAGAAGTGCAATTTTTAAAAATTGATACACTACACATAGTGCTATGGTCCCTAGATGAGCATCATTTCTCTTGTGTTATATCGTCCAAAGTAATTTGTTGTTAAAGTTAAAAGCAATCCAGGGAGCTCTGTAATGAATGTGGCTGTTAAACAAAGACTATATTGTTTCATCTTTCTCATTAAAGGACTCAGTGCTGAAGACAGAGAGGGTTAATTTGAAAATGGTAGGCATTTCTGGTACTCAGAAAGTCATTTCCTGATCTCAACGTGATATGTTAGGGAAATAGGTGATGAGGGTCTCTCTCTCTCTCCCCCCCCCCCCCCGCAATACTTGCTCAGATGACTTATTGTCTAGATATTTTTGATTAAAAATGTTTGGGTTTTGTATTTTTGTTGTTTTTAAAAATCATCCCATATAATGCCACTAGGCTGCAGCAGTAGCTCACAAGGGTCAGTAAAGGGTTGGACGACTGCATGAGCAAGTGTTAACAAAGTGACATGCCTTGTATCATTGTATTAAGTACTGTCCATTTGCCAATTGATTCAATGTCAGTGGTTGAAATATTCTGCCCACTCTCCTCATTGGACTCCTCCACAAGTTCTGGCTTCTATGTAACACCAGTGTTGGCCCAGATGACCTGGAAAAAGCAACAGAGGGAAGAGACAGAGACACCCAGAAGTGAGAACAACTTCTGCAACATACATCTCAGCTATAAAATTTCCACTGTAGATGCACCAGAGTTTTTCTTATTTAATAGGTGACAGGGAGACTGGTTCACATCTTAGTTAATGCTGCAGAAAGACCAGATTTTGAACAAGAAACCATCAGGTGAAGTACTCTTTATGGCTGATCTGAAAACTTTACAGGTGCCCCAAAAGAAATGACATGTAGGATTTAATCCATTGTGGATCTCTACACACTGGAGAACAAAGAATTCCCACAAGGCGCATGGTAGCATTGAAGCAGGAAGCATAAGTGAGTCCTTCCAGTTTCCATGCTTTGGGGACAACATCTCAAAGGGGAGTCACACATCTGCTGCAAGCTATCTTTGCTTCACAGGCCTCCTCATGGGAGAGATCCATGGTTTGCCCCTTTGCACATCTTCCTCTTCTTGCTTTTTCACTTCCACATAATGTTCAAAGCAATCCATCAGGATACTCTGTACAATGAGGTGCAGTTGATACTACTGAAAAGGCAGAACAGGTGATAAATAGAATCATAGACTTGTAGGGTTGGAAGAGACCATGAGTACCATCCAGCCTCACCCCCTGTGATGAAGGAATCGTTTGCCCAATGTGGCTCTCGAACCCATAACCCTGAGATTAAGAGTCTTATGCTCCGCTGTCACCTCATTTGGCATGTATTCTCTGATCAGTCACTCAGGTTTGATGTCGGAGGTTAACTTTAGACAGTACTGAAGTTAATGATGCTAAGAGTTCCATCTTGTAGGGCCTTCTCGGTCATGATTCCCTGAATGTGGAATTCCCTTCATTGGAGTCAAAAAGACTCCCTCCTCTGATAACATTTCCCCAGTTGAAGACCTGTTTATTCTGCTTGGCCATTGAGGGCTCATCATCTGCTGTTGTGTGACTATTCAATCTCCTGTTGTTGGCTGTTTAGGGAAGCTTTTAATGTTTAGCAGATTACTGTATTTTAATATTTAAATTTATTTTATTTTAGTATTTTAATATTTTGTTGGAAACCACCCAGCATGGCTGGGGAAACCCAGCCAGATGGGCGGGGTATAAATAATAAATTATTATAAAATTATTATTATTGTCTTTCTCTATGTTATTATTATTTTATGGTGCTTTTTGTTGGTCGTCTATTCTGTATTCTAACTCTGTGGCACCCTGGGAAGTTCAGTTGAAAAAGATGGTCTAAAAATATGAGTGATATATAGTGTTAGTCACAGAAGACCAACTGAAATCAAAAGACTTAAGTTATTGATGATTTCATTGGATATCACCCATGATAAAGCAAAAATAAATACATTCACATGCAACATGTACATGGGCTTCCCCCAAAACACATTTGAAAACTCTTCCTATTACTCTGTCATATCCATTTGTACCTGGGTTTTCATCTCAGAATTAGAAATGTGCTTGAATACTTTCAAGAAGAAATACAAGATACACACACATGCTCCCAAGTGTATAAGCTATACTTTGCCACTGTTGAGAAGTACAAAATTTGTGGACTCCAAGGGTCTTCTTTGCGGCCTGCACAAATTCTGCCTCCCATTTGAAAGGCATTCCTTATAATTTGAACATACGATAGTAAAGAAATTGCAGGGTTACTTGATACTGAACTTGTTTCCCACCACAAGTTTAAGCATCTCAAAAATATAGCCCATCCTTCAACGAATGAATTCACTAAACAGGCCAATGAAATGATGGACAGAAGAAGTCTTAAGACTGAGACCTCTCAACCCATAAATTGTGTTGGTTTTACATGATCTTCTAGGTTTCCCGGCTCCCTAGCTCCATTACTGACTGTTTATAGCAAATGTGGTTTGGGAAATTGGAACTGGTGTGGTGTTATCAAATAAGTTAGAAGACCAGGTGTATGACTGATATGTTTTGGAAGCAGATGTGTTTTTCTCCTATCTTATCTAGTATAACCCCTAAACTTTGCATCCCAGTACTTTCTCAGTGCAGTAGACTATTTCTTCCCGAGTATGAAACTTTTTTCATTTTTTTTTAATATGGAGATGCTTGTTGTTCTACAAACTGAGGCCCTCATTCCAGACTCACTCACTCATGTGGTATCTAATTATTGCCTCAAAATAATGAAATATACAGGGCACACAGTTAAACCCAAATTAAGCATGTTTAAGTTCCACTGATGTCAATTGGTAGATAGTTCAATTTAGGCTTGCATTTTCTATTAAGTCCAAAGAGACTTAAAATGCTAACCTTTGACTACAACATGCCTATAGCAAGCAGATCTGCTTTTTTAAGAAGTCTCAATTCTGGCTTGACTGGTCCAAGGTATCATAGCTGACCTCCCTGCTAAAGTAACTTGGATTATTTTGATGCTGCTGTGAAACTGGTTTGAAAAACCCAACCACCAATAGCTATTTTTTGCACTATACTCTCAACCTTTTATTTAATAAAGGGGATTGTTTTGGGTGCAAACCCATTTATTTTCCCTCAGAGACTATTGAGCATCTAAAAAAATCAAGGCCATAGGTGTATTTTGTTTGCTGGTAAATTTGGCCCTGAATTAGGCTGATTTCTTGCTTCTTATCCTTTAGCACATTTGCTAATCCATGGAAGTCCATCCTGTTTTTCATTGTGTGCCTGCCCTAAACCCAATTAAGGGGAATCGATTCATTGCAAACAGTATTACCTGCAAGTAAGTGTGCTTGGAGTACAGCCATTTTTGTTGAGAAATCTTTTAAATTGAACCATTCAATACATTTACACTGCCTCACATACTTCTAATCAGTTTCAGATATGTTTAGTTGCCAAAGTTCTGAACCTAGATCTTTCTAGAAACTGAAGGATTAGGGAAATGGTGGTGGAGTTTTTGGAGGAAGCTATGACAATTCAGTTGTTTTTAGACGGTCTACAATTTGTGCTTCTATGCTCCTTATTCGACCTGCAATACTGGTTTTAACCAGGTTCAGACTCTTTTATTGTTATGATTGTCAGCTGAGGTACCTGGAACCTAGAACTTTGTAAGTAAGCTTATTTATCTGCAACAAAGAATACCAAACAGAACCCAGTGACATCTGAACCATTCTGATTTTGTAATGTAGTTGTTCCCATCCCTTATGCCACTCAAACCCCCATAGACTTTTTGTCAAAATGGCAATAGACTTTGGGAAGCATGGTTTAGATAGATTGATAGATCGATTATTCCTTCTTTAATATAACACATATAATTATAGTAAGAACTCTCATGTAGGAGTTAATACAGTCCTGTTCAGACAGTACCCCTTCAGACTACTGAGGAACGGAACACACTTCAATTGTATCCCTGTTTTCTTTCTGTTTTTCTGTTTCCTTTTTTAAAAGGCCCACAATCCCTTATACTGGCATAGCAGGGGCTGGGGCCTGTCCCAGTCCTCTTCTACATGTGAGTAACTTTTTGTTTTGTTTTTTAATGCATGGGAGCATTTGAAATGCAGAGGCCCACCACCACCACCACCACATTGCAAATAGGTATTATTCACACGGGACTGTATCGGATGATTATTCTGACTGTATAAATTGGCCAGGCTAAGGCTTAACTCTTATGAGAGTGGCATGGTTGGCAATCCCATCGCCCCCCACAGAGATACAGTGTTGCATAAACCACGCAGGAGGGAAGGGGATAATGAGAGATGAACCACTCCAGCCTCACCTGCCCATTGTGTGGACAGGCGGAGTCCCCAGATCCCGCGCGATCCCCCCGTCATGTGTAATAACGACTCATGACAACGTGCTATGGGATTAAATTGGCCACAACTTTATTAAATTTCAAATGTGGGTAGACCTTGGCTCAGGCATTGGGCGTTCTCCCTCCCCAGTCCCCAGCCGGGGACCTAGGGAGCATCAGGGTTATCCAGTGTGTGTGTGTGGGATGGGCCGGCTCTGGAGAACATATGTTCAAGCAGAGATAGCCACCCCCGTTACGCCGCCGCCGCAGGGGAGAGCAATGACGACCTTTCGGCGTATGGTCAAAGCCTCCCTTCAGAAACCCCTTTAACGGGGAGCCCTGGTATCGCCGCCGCAAAGAGGAAGATGGACTAAAGGATTCCGCCCAAGGCCTGATACCGCCAAAGTTGTGACGTTTTGCTACGGGAAAGCCGAAACCTGCCAATGCAGGGAAATTCCTTTCCGGCCCTTTAACAGCGACCTTAACGTAGCAGCGCCCGCATACCTGCGAAGAAAAGTTAACCTGCAAAACCTGTGAAGAAAAGTTAACCTGCAAATAAGACATTAACTGAGGGTGGGTAGGGTGGGAGAAGCTCTGGAGCCAAGTGAGGATTCCCAGGTAAGATCGTCCCTCTATTGTGTGGGCAAGTAATCCTTCCCCTACCTGGCCTGGTCTCCTTGGCAACGCTTCCCCCAGGTGGGATTGGACAACTGACTGAGGTAGGCGGAGACCTCCAGGTATCCCACCTGAGGGAAGGCAAACCAAGCCTATGCTGTTGGAGCCGCTCCAGATCTAGGGGCTGCGCGCGTCCACGCAAAGGGCGCCCCCCGTTTTAAGTGGGGAGCGGTTATTCTACCTCTGATGTTTCTGCAGTCCTGTCCGCATAAATGTGTCCGTAGTCTGTGCTTTCTACATTATCTTGTTGCTAAACAGGCATGAGATGGAACCGTGTCAATCTCCCATACCAAGAATCGGGTCTGAGTCAGCTGTTAAGTTACATTCCAAGTACTGGCATATTCTGTTTCTTTAATTTACAATCTGCATCCATTTCTGGTATCTTGCTAGAAGCAGCTCTCCCCCCCCCTTTCCCCCCCCCCTTCTAATGCCTCCCAGGACTGTATGTGGAATAGATTCTTGTGCATTCAGTTGATAAGGAAGAATTGTGTGCTGCAGGTGGCACAAGTGCGGGAAGTATCTTTTGAGATATTGCTTCGCTTGCTCTAGCAGAGTGGATAAGATTGGAGAAGCAGCTTCTGAACTAAAGGCTGCTAGTTGGCAGTGTGTAATATTTTCTCAGCACCAGTAGCTTGAGTCAAGGGAATATAAAACATGGAGTGAGGTGGGGGAATTGCCTCTACATATATGCTTCCCCCCACCTAGCCAGCAACATGCTACTGTCTTTCTGAACTTTCTTTGTTGCCAACATAAACTTTATACTTTCTCTCCTTTTTTGTGTGCAGTGCACATAAATCAAAATATGAAAAGAAAATGGTTGCTGCAAAGCAGCCAGTGGGGGAAAAAAAAAAGAAATCCTATCAGGAAATGAAATGGCCAAAAAATCTTCCAGGTTTTGCTAGTGCTCAAAAGATAAAGGACTTTTTTTGTTTTGTTTTGAAGAACAAAGAAGTCATTGCACCATTTTGGATTCTATGCATTTTTATATCACTATATATGCATTATTATTATTTTTTGCTATTATGATTTTATCACCGGCCACGTCGTGTGCTACAGGCTGACTGTATTACATTTATCCTATCTTGATGCTTTGTGTCACCCTATAAGCAATATAGAATACCTCTACAGTGTGCCTAGACTGCATGATTTTAAATTGATGTAGCCTTATAATATTTGCAGATGTTATAACACTCGAGCTTTAAAATAATAAATGGTGGGTGACAATGCAGTCCTCTCTCTTGGGGGCAAAGCATTCAAAATATGTTGACTAACACGACACTTGTTTCAGTTTGCATATGCATAACGCTTTTGTCCTGATTTCATCTTGATTTCATCCTAAGCATTAACATTGCATATGAGAGTCTCTGTTAATTAAATGGACATTTGAATAGTTATGACCCAATCCTAATTATAAACATGAATACATCCTATCATCTGTTTTGCAAATTGGGTTAAAGGGTTTCATATTATTTCACTGTGTTTACTGCAAAAATACTCCACTGGGGACCATTTATGACTATCTTCCCATTACATATTACATGCTATCATTTGTCATCAGCACCTACCACTCTGGGGCATATCTAGCCAAAGATAAGCACATTTAACTCCCATTTATATGACTAGTCTAGGGATGGATCCAGACACATCAAAGAAGCGTTTCAGTTAAACGCGTTGTAAACTTTGTATGAGAAATCAGGTTGGCAAAAGCGGAACTCCACAGCACCATCTGGCGTCATTGTGTTAGAATGCCTAAAACAACGCATATAAAGCTCTTTTTCTTTGCCAATGTAGCTGAGTCCTAGGAGTATAATGCCATCAAACATATCACATAGTTCATCCAGTTGATGTGCGATAGAGGCAGTGCTTTTCTTCAGGGGGTACTCAGGGGGTACTCAGTACCAGACCATTTGCTGCTGTTGTTAAAAAGCATGGCACTTACTGTAACAACTTCATGGTGAGTACCAGCACCTATTTTTCTAGGGAAAAAACACTGGATAGAGGCACATTTAGAGGAGGCTCTGAAAACCCACATCATACATCAACTAAAACTAGGAACCGGTTTACAAAATACAAATTTGTTGGATGCTCTTTAGGGAATGACTTTGTGGGTCCGTCTGCAAGAAGTTACCCTATGGCGGCAGGGGGCAGGGAGAAAAAACACACGTGTTCACCAGGGGTTCTGTCTGTGTTTGTTTTCGCATAACAGCATTTCTGTGTGCTGCTCTGGTTCGCCAGAAGTGGCTTAGTCATGCTGGCCACATGACCTGGAAGCTGTATGCCGGCTCCCTCGGCCAATAAAGCCAGATGAGCGCCGCAACCCTAGAGTTGGCCACAACTGGACCTAATGGTCAGGGGTCCCTTTACCTTTAAGAGTTTTCCCATGATAGGTGTGTCACAGTGGGAGGTGCTAGTTCCCGGCAAAGTCAAACAAATGCATTGTACAGAAAAAAAAACTTGTTCTATTTCATGTGCCCAGTGTCACATTTTACAGAGGCCATTAACTGAATCCTTCCCCTCCTCTCTCAGCTCTTTGTCACATATGCGCTGTGCCTATTGCACACTACCCCTCTGTGAAGGTGTGTATCAAACTCTGGCTGGGCACAGCGGTGAGACTATACAGATCAGCAGAGATGCTCTGCAACATCCATCTTTTGCGTTTTTGACTTACGATTGCTGAGATGTCCGTTTGGTCCCTTTTCGGGTGGGTGGCTTTTCGGATGAGTCCTCCCTGGTCCTCCCTGCCAAACTGGCCTATCGCAGGCTGGATCATTTCCTGACACCAAATGGGCCAATTGCAGCAGGAGTAACCATGCCCAGGATGCTGAGGTCCAGCGCCGAGGGCCTTCTGGCAGTTCCCTCATTGCGAGAAGCAAAGCTACAGGGAACCAGGCAGAGGGCCTCCTCGGTAGTGGCGCCCGCCCTGTGGAACACCCTCCCATCAGATGTCAAAGAGATAAACAACTACCTGACATTCAGAAGACATCTTAAGACATCTTAAGTTCAGGGAAGTTTTTGATGTGTGACATCTTAGTTTATTTTTGGTCTTTGTGGAAGCCGCCCAGAGTGGATGGGGAAACCCAGCCAGATGGGCAGGGTACAAATAATAAATTATTATTATTATTATAAATGCCCGGATGGTGGGGCCTTTTGGCTTTTTCTTTCGCTGTGCCGGTTCTTCCACCCACCCTCCTTCAGATTAGGGTTTTCATGGATGCTCGGACCTTGCTATGGAGAATGTCGGTCGCCTAACCTTCTCAGGGTCGGGCAGTAATTTCCCCCTCTTGGTTAATTGGCACCACCATTTGGGTTTTCACCTACCTCATAGCAATCATCACAACTTTGTAAGGTGGATAGGCATTGGGTAAGCCTAGTTTTGGTTGGAGGGGTGGCTGTAGCCTGTGCCTGCCCCTCCATGGCTAAGGGTATCATGTTAAAAGGTTCCAGGAGGAGTGGCTTCTGTCTGATGCCCAGGTGGGAGCTGGGGCCATACTATTCCTCCAATGGGAACCTCTCAGGGAATGCCCCAATTTGACGTAGGTCATCCCTAGAAACCCTACCAGTGGGCGGGCAACAGTGATATGTGCAGTTGCTTACCACAATGCCTATGGCCAAACCTCACCTCTGTAACCAATAAAGTTGTGGCCTTATTTGATCCCAAAACCAATATCTTGTGTGGTGTCTTGGGGAATGGGGTGATCATGCAAACATATTTGAGTCATTACTTGACGCTGCCTTTATCAACAAATGGGAATTGTCCTTTTGGCCATTCATGTTTAGAACTTATCTGCTGTTCTCCTGAAGGGATCCCATTTCCCCCCTCATTTTTTATGGTTTCCATACATTGCTCATTCCCTCTCCCACACACAATCCAGTTCATCTTTGCTTTATGAACAGGTCATATTTTGAATTCTCCTTTAATGGGACTAAGTGAAACTTTGGTGGCAACCATACTTGATTTGTGGGCTGAAATTGCCTTGGTGGATAATAGGTTGTTCAGGCCTCTCTCAGATATCAAACCTAAATGTTCACATTGCTGGCATTTTACCTTTGAAAACCTGATTCCCTCCAGACATTTGGTGCTCTTCGTATTAGCCCCAGCCAGCATGGCCATACAGGTTGTGACTATTGGGAGTTATAATCCAAAACACTTGGAGGGCACTGGGTTGGTGAAGGCTGCAAACTATGCAGGCTCTTCCTTTTGCTTAGCTATCCTAATGCTAGCTTGCATGCAGTCATTTTATGCATGAACTGGGTCACAGCATGCATTTGTGGAATGGCCCGCAAACTGGATTCCAGAAGGGTGGATGAAGTTTAATTAGAATGCTTAATTCACTGAGAGAAGCAACATAAAATGCACACTGCAACTTGCTATTGTTAACTGCATTATTTTTAGATGGTGTGTTCTTATGAAAGGAATGGAAGTGAAAATATCAGATGAAAAATTACTACATTTTTTCCTCTAGTCTTATAATTCTGCAGTATGCCAGGTTATTAAATTTATCAGCAATATACCTTGGTTTCGAAGGAATTTTTTTCTGCAAGCAAAGTGAACTTTAGGGAACTGGGACTGTATATCTATATCTGCCAATCTACTTGCATGTATAAAAGAGCATTTTCCTTCTGTGGATGTGCAATGGGCTCAAATGGCACTTTTGCAAACCAGGATTTTCTTAGGAGTCATAATAATCCACCTATCTTCTTATAACCTTACAATTCGTGTTGGTTCATGTGTTTGATTGGCCCTGTAATTCTCTTTCCATAGCACAGGATAGAGCCAATGTTCCTTGCTCCACAACAATACATAACATATTGTGTGTGTGCCTAATTTTGTTTTGCAAAATATTTTCAAATATGTAAAAACATGTAACATGCCATTTTGAAAGGTTAAAAAAGAATCACATTTCTTCTTAACAGATGCAGAGAAAAAGGAAGGGAGAAAAAGACAGAGTAAAACATCTGTTGTCTCTCAACATTTTTTCTCCAGGTGTAGTAGTAATAATAAGTTCCATCTGTCTGCAAACTGTTGCCAGTTGGACCTCTTCATGCACTAGCTTCCAAGTGAACTGCTTGCTTGTCCAAGGTGGGAAGGGACTCATCCTCTTTGTCACCAGAGTAAGAGTAATACAGTCATACCTTGGTTCTCGAACACCTTGGTACTTGCACATTTTGGCTCCTGAACGTTGCAAATCTGGAAGTAAGTATTCCAGTTTGAGGACATTTTTCAGAAGCCGAACATCCGACACAGCTTCCACTTGACTGCAGGAAACTCCTGCAGCCAATCAGAAGCCACGCCTTGGTTTTTGAACACTTTTGGGAGTCGAACGGACACCCAGAATGGATTAAGTTCAAGAACCAAGGTACCACTGTACCAAGTTGTATAAGCATGTGAACTGGCCCATCAGATAAAAGATCTCAGGATTGTCATTAGTTATTTCAGTCCTTTGGTGAATTTCAACGTCCAGGTACCACGTGCCTACCACCCCGCAGGTCGCCTCTGACCAAAAGACCACTCAAGATGACATTGTATGGTTCAATTTAGGCCACGGCTTTATTGATCACAACCGTAAGAGGTTTGGCAAAGGCACTGGGAAACAACCGGCCAGTGTGGTGTAGTGGTTAAGAGTGGTGGACTCATAATGTGGTGAAACGGGTTTGCCTCTCCGCTCCTCTACATGCAGCTGCTGGGTGACCTTGGGCTAGTCACACTTCTCTGAAGTCTCTCAGCCCCACTCACCTCACAGAGTGTTTGCTGTGGGGGAGGAAGGGAAAAGGAGAATGTAAGCTGCTTTGAGACTTCTTCGGGTAGTGATAAAGTGGGATATCAAATCCAAATCATGCCCAACTGCTGGATGATTGACCCAGGGGTCAGACAAATGTTGAGAAGGCCCTATGACATGCATAAAATGGGTGCCACCTCACAAAGACAACCAACTCAAAAAGTGCTATGGCTCTAGCCTGCGTGTCTGGACAGAAACATCTCCTCCAGGATCCCTTTAATGGGAAACCCCTATTCCCTTGGGGGGGGGGGCGGCAGGCAGAGACTTACACCCTCCCCTCCAACAACTTGTTTTCACCCAACGTCTTACCTCCCAGAGCTGTAACAATTGCTATGAGGAAGGCAAAAAACAAAAACAAAACCCCAGACTGGCCAACTGCTCCCTGGCCCTGAATACAGTGGCCAATTAACTCCATAGCAATGTGTAGTTACAAGCACAGCAACATAGAGGGTAGGTAAGAAATCCAGGAATGACTGCAGTGCCCCATGATATGCAGGCCTGCTTTTATCCCCATGGGAGCAGACCTGAATGAAGTCTGTGGTGGACCCAGTCAGGTCTACCCCACCCCCCAGTTAGGATTGGCATATTTTGAAGAGCAAAAAAAGAAGACACATTTGCCAACTTCTCCTTTTAACTATGGATTGCTATGACTGCTCTCATTTTACATCCACATGAAAAAGAGGGAATGTCCTGGGAAAAGAAGACATATGGCAACCCTACCTCTGAGCCCAAGATTGGCAATTTTTCCAGGAAGGCTAATTCAAATGACCTAGCCCAGAGGCCAGAAGCAGGACTAGTCAGGCATTTCAGGAAGCGGGGTTATTCCAACATTTCTTGGGTTTTTATATCACACTAAGCCAGACCATGGCATTTTGTGAATGCGCAAGCATACAGAAGTCATCATACTCAGTTTGATCCTTCCTGCTTGTTGTCCACTGTGCCACACTAAGACATGATGTGGCTTAGTATTTTGTTCAGACATCAGCTTGTGGCTTACCTTTAGACAGACTAACCATGTGCTGTTACCCAAGTTTGTCCTATAATTTACAACTGGTGGGGTGTCCAGGAAATTATGAGCTTCAGTTAGGATAACATGCTGATCCATACCTTGGATCTCAGCAAAAAGGCTGTGATCTCCTCACCTGGAGACCACAATTTCATGTATTTGCATGGTTTAGCTTTTGATGATGTGTGAAACAGGCCTATTAAATCTTCTTCTCTCATATTCCAGGCATTACATTCTGTTCCCACCTCCTACCTGGTTGCAATTTTTTTCCTATTCTATGCCCTTGAGATATTATGGGACTGGCTTTTTAAAGCTTTTTACCCTACACACTTTTCTTTTGTTGTTGGGGGTGGGTGGGCAATTGTGTTTATTTTGGGGTTATCCTGAATCTGCCAGTACTTCTCTCATGTGTATCAGTTGTTGCATAGCACTCCATTTGGAGAACAGCCTTTACCAAAGATGTCATGGGCTTTGAAGACACTCGAACACAGGATGCAAGGGAGAAACGTGCTAGGAGGAAGGCACGCTTGGCAAATGCACAGTGTGATCAGCTCCTGCCCGGAAACCAATGTCCCCACTGTGGAAGGATGTGTGGATCCAGAATTGACTTCCACAGTCACTTATGGACTCATTGTTAAAAGCGTGTTTATGGAAGACAATCTTACTTGGCTACGAGGGATTGCCAAAGAAGACGATAGAAGTACAACTCTGAGAAAACCTGAATCAATATTAGCATGCAGACTTTAAAACTTGTTTTTTTATTCAGTTAGTAAAGTATTTATATACTGGCATATCTTCAAATCACCGGGGCAGTGTACAACAACACAAAAACGTTTAAAAGCAATACAAAGTGGTGGTTAAAATAACTGGCTATCTGAGGGGAGTTTTGAAAGGCAACATAGGCCTGTTGCAATTTAATACTGAATATATACTAGAACAGGGCTTTGAACCTTGTTTCGAATCTTGCCTCCCCTACAGAAACTTGAAATTACACACCTGCTGGTGACACAGGGCATTGCAGCAGTCATGTGGAGAATCCTAGCCCTGTGTAGGAGAGAGACATCATAGCTAAAATAGTCCTTGCTCTCTGAAACAAGTTCTGGTTAAATATACACCTCTTGCAGTTTTAAAGTCTTATGCACTTTGACATTTTTTTTGGGGGGGGGGGGATTTCCTCCTCTGATGGAGAATGTGCTACATAGCTGTCCATTAATGCTAATCTTCAGTTGCTGACAAAATGCAAGCAAAAATTTTAAAGGACGTTGGCGGGGGAAGAGAGAGAGAGAGAGAGAGACTAATGGATACATAGGGAATGAAGTAGATTCATTTTATTTTCCGTAAGTCATAGGCCAGATCTACTTTTCTGGAGATTAGCTCTGACTATGAATATCTACTGCAGGTAGAGTTAATTCTTTAAAAAAAAAAAAAAAACTAACAACCTGAGAGCATTAATACTTATATAGACATAGATTTAGATTATGCACAGTTTTGATATGTTCTTCTTTGCCTTAACTGGCCTTAGATGAGCTTACTGCTTAAAATAGACTGAACAGAATATTATGGCATGGGAACTAGGTGGGGGAAGATGCAAGGGTGATCCTGACTATGGGTATTTAGGTAGATTTATGCAATAAGCTACCAACAGGGTGACAGTGTATTTTAGGAGCCAGTGTGCCATACCCAAACATTTCAAACTGTGTGAAATTTAAATGCATCCTTGCAGATTCTTAGGATTGCCGCAGAGGGTGTACTTACTTGGCACAACTCCTGTGTAGCATAAGCATGTATTTGCAAGCATCTACTTGTCGCATGGGACGCAGGTGGCGCTGTGGGTTGAGCCTAGGGCTTGCCGATCAGAAGGTCGGCGGTTCAAATCCCCGCAACGGGGTGAGCTCCCATTGCTCGGTCCCTGCTCCTGCCAACCTAGCAGTTCGAAAGCACATCAAAGTGCAAGTAGATAAATAGGCACCGCACCCGTGGGAAGGTAAACGGCATTTCCGTGTGCTGCTCTGGTTTGCCAGAAGTGGCTTTGTCATGCTCGCCATATGACCCAGAAGCTGTTTGCCAGCTCCCTCGGCCAATAAAGCGAGATGAGCGCCGTAACCCCAGAGTTGGTCACGACTGGGCCTAATGGTCATAGGTCCCTTTACCTTTACTTGTCACATGCCTACTTTATGCTTCCAGGTGCATCCCCAAGGCATCCCCACCCCATGCTTTTCTGATGGCATGGGAGCTGCTGCAGCACTGCCAATTCTTTCGCTGCCAGGGTAACATGGGGCAACCTCAGCCACTTACATGCCAATGCAGAGTGGCTACAAGTACCACGTGACAGAGGCAGTCCTCTATTTCAAAGTATCCTCTCTGTTTGAAGGACTGTCCAATCCAAATCTGTTTTGAAGCAAAGAACCAAGAACAGGACCTTGAAGTTGCCCACAGAGAGTAGAGTTTTTATGTCAGCCTTCTTAAATGCATCCCTCTCATTTGAACTGTCTGGAAGGTTGTCAGACATCCCCTTCCAGAATAGACTTTGTTCTTGTGGTATGAATACACCAGATACAATATACCATATAATTTTGGACTGCCCTTTCTTCAACATTCTTCGGAGAGACCTACTCACGGCCCCTTTGAAGCTTAAAGTATCTACTTGCAAAGGATTTGTAATCCAATATCTGTTGAGGGATGATATACCCAGAACTATTGAGATTGTTTCAGGATATTTAGCCGAGATTTTTAAAGTCAATTTTTAAACAACTTAATTTTGCTTAATGGTGGCTACTGAATCTTTAACATGTTTTCTGTGTTTAAAATATCTGGATTACCAACGTTTTATGGTTGGTTGGGTTTTTTCCCCTCTTTTCTCTCTCTCTTTTATGATTTTATTGTCTAAATTATGCCAGTAAAGGCTGAATGAATGAAAGGATGGATGAGTAGACAGAGTGGTCACAGGTCATTCAATCATCACCATGTGTGATGGATTCTATTTCTTTTCAAATTATAGTAGGTACTTTAAAAATGTGTAGCTATATATAGTGTATGGGAATTTTATGTGCACCTGTGACCTCTTCTTGCATACATGAGGCATAATTGGCCACTCTGTGCCAGCACAAATGTTCTTGAAATTGGGATGCTGGCATAAAGAGAAGTCACAACTTGAACTCCAACTTGGCCAGGTTCACAGTGTTGTTGCTGACATATGAAGTCCAGAGCGACTTGCGACCTAGCTATCCAAGAGAATGCGTTGCCCCTTACAAACCTGTCCCTTCAGGTATACCTTGGGGAGGTTACTTCAGTGCTGTTTGACTTCACCCTGGGAGGCATATTCCATTGTCTCTCAAGACAGACAACAAGAGATCAGGACTTCCTTGTTCTTCAATCATCTGCACATGTATATCTTGTGGCAATGGGGGGGTATTATTTGCGGTGGCATCACCTCACCCCTGAAGGATGACAGGCTTCAATCATAGTTGTATTTCAGGGCTTGTTGATGAAGATGCTTCCCTCAGGTACCTCAGGTTACAGAAGCTTCAGGTTACAGACTCCGCTAACCCAGAAATAGTACCTCGGGTTAAGAACTTTACTTCAGGATGAGAACAGAAATCGTGCGATGGCTGCGCAGCAGCGGCGGGAGGCCCCATTAGCTAAAATGGTACCTCAGGTTAAGAACAGTTTCAGGTTAAGAACGGACCTCCAGAATGAATTAAGTTCTTAACCACTGTACCACTGTATAGTCAACAAAACACCTGCTGATTTAAATGTCCAGTTTTACGAGATTTTTATACAGTTGTACGTTGGTTTTCGAACAGCTTAGTTCTCGAATGTTTTGGCTCCCGAACAATCGAAACCCGGAAGTGACTGTTCCAGTTTTCAAACGTTCTTTTGGAAACCAAACATTCAATGGAGCTTCCTGCAGCCAAACAGAAGTCACGCTTTGGTTTTTGAACACTTTGGAAGTCGAACGGACTTCAGGAACGGATTCCATTCAACTTCCAAGGTACGACTGTGTTGATATGCTTTCTTCTGTGGATTGTCACTATAATTTTAGTTCCTTGTTTTGCTAATGTACCTTGTACACTGACCAGGAATTTTATAATGAAGGGCAGCAAATACAGTGGTGCCCCGCAAGACGAATGCCTCTGTGATGGCCTGGGATTCCGATTCTGAGAGTGAATCGGAGGAATCCCAGCCGGCACAGGAGTCCCCGCCTCCAGGGCCGGCTGAACTGGGGCAAGGCCTAGATTCTGAGGAGCCTGCACCTGTGCCAGATCCTCAGGAGCAGGCACCAGGTGAAACCATTATGGCCCCAGAGGTGCTTGAGGACTCAGTGTCTACAGGTGAGCCTTCCCCGGGGCCCAGTAACCCTTCGGCCTCTCCTGAACTGCAGAGGCTTAGGGCAGAGAGGCGAAGGGAACTGGTTTCTCCCAGGAGGAGTGCTCGCCTTAAGGCCAGGAGAGGCGGGGCTCCTGGGGGCCGGGACCGCCCCTGGCCTTAGAGAAGATAAAGGGCAGTCAGCCCGGTCCCAGGTTGCGGGAGCAACGTCGTCATTGAAGAGCTGTTTTGGCCAGCATCCAGTCCTGTTCCTCCAGTGTTCCTGTTCCCCGCCCGGCTACCTGCTTCTGATCTTCGAGTGTTCCTGTCCCCGCCCGGCTCCCTGTTTCGGACCTCACCTCGCACTTTGTGGACTATCTCCAGGCTAGTGACTTAGGACTGAACTTTGACTACGGTAACAGTAACCTTCCCCCCGGGACCAGCACAGTTTGCTCCCGCCACACCCGCACTCCCCCTTCGTTGGGGTGCGTTCAGGAACAGCCAGAGGCCATGGTTGACCAGGCAGCTGCGCTGGTGGCATTGGCCCAGGAGAACCAGGCCTTGACCCACACCGTTCAGCAGTTAAGCGATGTGGTTGCGGCGCTTCAGCAACGGTTGGAAACCTTTACAGATCATGGGGCCGACGCCCCAGCTCCAGGCAAGTACCCAGTGGCTTTGCCAGAGAAATTTGATGGGACCCTGGCCAGTTTCCCCATGTTCTTCGCCCAGGCCAAGTTATATATTCAGGGGCGAGCCCGGAACTTCCCTGACGACCGCACCAAGGTGCACTTTCTGATCAGTTTGTTAAAGGACCAGGCAGCCAAGTGGGCTTTGCCACTGCTCCGGCAAGACTCTCCTTTGTTAACGGACTATGTGGGATTTTGTAACCACTTAGAGACTGTGTTTGGCAACCCTCTGAAGGAGAGCCAAGCCAATCGGGCGATTCGTCAGTTGAGACAGGACAAGTCCACAGCCGCCGCCTACGCCACAGAATTTCGGCTGTTGGCACAAGACTTGTCTTGGAATGACTCTGCACTACGGGACCAGTATCTGGAGGGACTGTCGGACGAGATACTGGACCAGTTGGCCATGATGGAGCGTCCCACCACGCTGGACGCCCTCATTCAGCGGAGCCTGCAGATAGACGATCGGTTGGAGGACCGTCGCCAGGCCCGGGACCGCCAGCACCCCCGGCTCCTAGCGCCCATCCTTCCCAACAGGTCCACGCCCACAGCCGAGTTGCCAGTCGAGCCAACGCAGCTCGGGGCTGTGCGACCTCGCCTCTCCCCCTCGGAGAAGATGCGGCGTCGGGAGGGAAACCTGTGTCTTTACTGCGGTGGGAGTGGACATTACGCCCGTTCCTGTCCCAGGAAAATGCCAGTCGCAGGAAAACCACCAACCTCTGTAGCCGAAGGCCCTAGCAACGTGGGGTCCCAAACCATGCAAGAGGGGCCCTCACCAGTGGAGTTGCGACATCTCATGGTTCCAGTGCGTCTCTACCCTCCAGGTGGGCCCTGGATTCTTACCCACGCTCTGGTAGATTCGGGGGCAACCCGCTCCTATATGGACGCTGCCTTTGCCGCTCATCATCAGGTGCCACTTCAGAACAAGCCAGAACCGGTACAGGTGGAGGCAATCGACGGACGGCTCCTGCGTTCGGGTGCCGTCACTCGGGAGACCCAGCCCTTGGTCCTGTGTCTCCAGCAGCACCGGGAGGTGCGAACTTTGGACATTGCCTCCATGCCCCGGTTCCCCCTGGTGCTTGGAATGGACTGGTTGGAGGCTCACAATGTTCAGATTGACTGGGTTAATCGGACTGTGCACTTCCCAGACCCATGCCCCCATGCTCGGTCCGAGATGCTAGCGGCCGCACCCACTGAGGAGGCAGCACCCACGCTCCCAGCCGTGTACCGGGACTACCAAGACGTGTTCGAGGAACGGGGGGCAGACCAGCTGCCGCCGCATCGGTCTTTTGACTGCGGCATAGACCTCCAGCCCGGAGCGCCCCTGCCGGTGAGTCGCTTATACTCTCTAACAGAGCCAGAGCGCGAAGCTTTGCAGGACTTCCTGCGCAAGAACCTGGAGCGTGGGTTCATTAGGCCTTCTACCTCACCCACCGCTGCGCCAGTACTCTTCGTTAAGAAGAAATGTGGGGAGCTTCGCCTTTGCCATGATTACCGGGCCCTGAACAAAATTACCATCCCGGACCGGTACCCCTTGCCCCTTATTTCGGAGTTGCTGGAGCGGGTGCAAGGGGCGCAGATGTTCACCAAGCTTGACCTCCGGGGGGCCTACAATTTAATTAGGATCCGAGCCGGGGATGAGTGGAAGACAGCATTTGGGACCCGGTACGGGCAGTTCGAATACCTGGTTATGCCCTTCGGATTGTGCAACGCGCCCGCTGTGTTCCAACGGTACATCAACCACGTGTTCCAGGACTTGCTGGACAAGTACGTGGTGGTGTACCTGGATGACATTTTGATTTTCTCCCGTGACCCGGCTCGCCACGAGGGTCATGTCCGGACCGTGCTGCAGTGCTTGCGGGAGCACCGCCTGTATGCGAAGCTCAGCAAGTGCGAGTTCCATCAGCAGACAGTGGATTTTCTGGGTCACCGACTCTCTCCAGATGGGGTGCAGATGGATCCTGGGAAGGTGGCAGCGGTTCGGGAATGGGCGGCACCTCGGAACCGCAAGGACCTACAGCGTTTCCTGGGGTTCGCCAACTATTACCGGACCTTCATTGCGGGTTACGCTCGTCGCACTACCCCATTGACCCGGCTACTGCGCCCCAAGACGCCGTTTTCCTGGGACAGCGAGGCAGAGGAGGCGTTTCAGGGGTTGAAGGCCTGTTTCCAGAGAGCGCCGATCTTGCAACATCCGGATCCTTCTCGACCCTTTGTGGTAGAGACTGACGCCTCCAGTACGGCTCTCGGTGCCGTCTTGTCTCAGCAGTACGGACCTGATGCGCCACTCTTACCCTGCGCCTTTTATTCCCGCCAGCTCCTGCCGGCGGAGCGTAACTATACTGTATGGGAGCGGGAACTACTGGCCATCAAGGTGGCTTTTGAGGTCTGGCGCCACCATCTTGAGGGGGCACGACACCCGGTGGAGGTGAGAACCGACCACCGGAACCTGGAGTACCTCCAGACCACCCGCAAGCTGAACCAAAGGCAGATCCGGTGGGCGTTGTTCTTTTCCCGGTTCCAGTTCCGGATCCGCTACATCCCTAGCTCCCAAAACCAGAAGGCGGATGCCCTGTCCCGGAAACCTGAAGACAACACAGACACGGTACAGCAGGCAGTACCCACCACGATCCTACCACCGGCTGCATTCCTGGCCACCCAGGAGGCTGAGCCACTGCAGGCTCGGGTGCGGGAACAGCAGCGGGTCGACGCTTGGGCCCAGGAACGACTCCAGGAACTGGCCGAAGGGTCATGCCCTCAGTACCCGGGGCTGGTCCTGCATCAGGGCCTTCTGCTGCACCACGGGCGCCTGTACATCCCGCCAGGGCCGCTGCGGGCTGAGGTTCTCCGGATGTCCCATGATGCTCCAGCAGCAGGGCACTTTGGGCGGTATCGGACCACCCATCTGGTAAGCCGTGAGTTTTGGTGGCCCCGTCTGAAGGCTGACGTGGCTCGCTACGTCGCTGGTTGTGATGTCTGCCGGCGGGCCAAGGGGCCTACCGGGCGACCCCCCGGCCTTCTTCAGCCGTTGCCGGTTCCACCACGTCCTTGGCACACGGTTTCTCTGGACTTTGCAGTGGAGCTACCCCCGTCTCGTGGCTGCACCTGCCTTCTAGTTTTCTCTGACCATTTCACGAAGATGGTGCACTGTGCCCCCTGCCCATCCGTACCCTCAGCTAAGGAAACCGCTCAGCTGTACCTTCAGCATGTCTTCCGCCTGCATGGCCTACCTGAGCGTGTGGTGTCCGACCGTGGCGTTCAGTTCACGTCCCGGTTTTGGCGTGCTTTGCACCAGGCCCTCGGAACAGAGGTCTGTCTCTCATCTGCCTACCACCCACGGACTGATGGCCAGACGGAACGGGCGAACGCGGTGCTGGAACAGTACCTCCGGTGCTACTGCAGCTACCAGCAGGATGACTGGGTCGACCACCTAGCATTGGCGGAGTTCGCTTACAACAACGCGGTGAATGCATCCACCCAGCAGACCCCGTTCCAGGCCAGTTATGGTTTTCATCCACGGTTGTTTCCGGATGTGCTGCCGGCATCTGCGGTCCCTGCGGTGACAGAGTGGCTTCAGGAGCTCCAGTCCCAGCAACAGCTGTTGATGGAGCAGCTGCGCCAGGCCAAGGAGGCGTACAAGGTCCAGGCCGACCGCCACCGCCAGGTGGGGCCGGAACTCCACGTCGGTGACCTGGTATGGCTCTCCACTCGCCACCTCCACCCTTCTCGACCTTCGCGGAAGCTGGACGCCCGTTTCACCGGCCCGTTCCCTATCGTGAACCAGGTCTCGCCTGTGGCATTCCGTCTCCAGTTGCCCGCAACCCTGAAGGTTCACCCGGTATTCCACAGGTCCCTTCTGAGTCCGGTGGCCCCACCCGACGAGTTCCACCCGGACCGTCCCCAACCGCAGCCAGTTTTGGTTCAGGGAGAGCCTGAGTACGAGGTGGAACGCATTCTGGACTCCCGATACCGCAGGGGAAAGCTGCAGTATCTCATTGACTGGAAGGGGTATGGGCCGGAGGACCGTTCCTGGGAACCAGCGGCCAACGTCCACGCGCCTGCCTGCCTCCGAGAGTTCCATGCGGCGTACCCCAGCAAGCCGGGTCCAGACCCTCGATTAAGGGGGGGGCCTGGGAGGGGGGATGGTGTGATGGCCTGGGATTCCGATTCTGAGAGTGAATCGGAGGAATCCCAGCCGGCACAGGAGTCCCCGCCTCCAGGGCCGGCTGAACTGGGGCAAGGCCTAGATTCTGAGGAGCCTGCACCTGTGCCAGATCCTCAGGAGCAGGCACCAGGTGAAACCATTATGGCCCCAGAGGTGCTTGAGGACTCAGTGTCTACAGGTGAGCCTTCCCCGGGGCCCAGTAACCCTTCGGCCTCTCCTGAACTGCAGAGGCTTAGGGCAGAGAGGCGAAGGGAACTGGTTTCTCCCAGGAGGAGTGCTCGCCTTAAGGCCAGGAGAGGCGGGGCTCCTGGGGGCCGGGACCGCCCCTGGCCTTAGAGAAGATAAAGGGCAGTCAGCCCGGTCCCAGGTTGCGGGAGCAACGTCGTCATTGAAGAGCTGTTTTGGCCAGCATCCAGTCCTGTTCCTCCAGTGTTCCTGTTCCCCGCCCGGCTACCTGCTTCTGATCTTCGAGTGTTCCTGTCCCCGCCCGGCTCCCTGTTTCGGACCTCACCTCGCACTTTGTGGACTATCTCCAGGCTAGTGACTTAGGACTGAACTTTGACTACGGTAACAGTAACCTTCCCCCCGGGACCAGCACAGCCTCGCAAGACGGAAAACCCGCTAGACGAAAGGGTTTTCCGTTTTTCAATGCGCTTCGCAGGACGAATTTCCCTATGGGCTTGCTTCGCAAGACGAAAATGTCTTGCGAGTCTTGAGATTTTTTTTCGCTCCCCCCCCCTTTTTCTAAGCTGCTAAGCCTTTAATAGCCTTTTAGCAGCTAAGCCGCTAAGCCGCTAAGCCTTTAATAGCCGCTAAACCGCTAATAGCGCTAATCCGCTAAGCCGCTAATAGGGTTGCTTCGCAAGACGAAAAAACCGCTAGACGAAGATACTCGCAGAACGGATTAATTTCGTCTTGCGAGGCACCACTGTAAATATTTGAAATCAATCAACCATATCACTGAACTACTTGATCTCTCAAATTTGCCAGCTAGCATTTCATACACATACACAAACACACAACTCGCTCCACACGATCTCTGAGCAAATTAAGATGATGGGTATCTGGGAGTCTCGCCACAACTATGTTCTTTAGCATGTATAGCAACATTGTAAATAGTAAAAGTTTTACTTTTTTTTTTAAAAGGAAGAGAAGACACATAAGATTTGAGACCCAGTGCAAAAGCTTCTGACAGTACCTTTGCATCTAATTTTCTGTGCAGGATTACAACCTTGAATCTTTTTCAGCTTTTACGAATACGCTGGCTCAAAGGAGAATGATTTATGCATATATTTCTCTTAAGGAGTGCCTGCCTCTACACTCACAGAGAGACTTTTCTGCAGAGCCCTGAGAAATAAGAATTGAAAACTGAATGATGATCTGAAGTACTGTAGAAATAATCCTATTAAAGGTTTGCTACCTATACATATTCACACTAATTCAGAAGTCTGTGCTTTGAGTAACAGAGATCAGGATGCCAGAGCCGGTTTAAATTGGATAGAAGAGAAGGAGAAGACGAAAGATCATGTGGATAAAATTACAAAATTGTATTTGTCTGTCGCCTTAAATTATGTTTGTGGTGCAGCCAGATGCTTGAAACCCTTCATGTTTTTGCAGGCCTAGGAATACCATAAAACAGGGTGTATCGAGATGTGAAAGCCTTGTGTTTACAACAGAAAGTTGTTTTTAAACAATTCCCCCCCCCCCATTGCCTTGTACTTTTCAAAGCCCAGATCCAATGACAAGGAGCTCCTGTTTATGTGCAAGCCAGTTTTCTTTTTAATGTATTAGAAAAATTTTTGCTTAACATTGCTATGGATACCTAACCCTTTATTCACCAAAATATTGTAGGGATTGTGATGCAGTTCCAAGGAAGGAGGATATTGCTGTAATGTGTGAGTGTGTATGTGTGTAAATGAGACAATTTACATTATCGCTGGGTTATAGAAATTGCAATTTGTCTTTTTCTGCGTCTTGTTGTAGGATAACAAAACTAGCTAAATTCCCATTTAAATCAATCCTTTCTTCAAAAGTCACTTACCTTTAAGTCATGCTAATGATACATTCTTTGGCTACCCTTGAAACCTCTCCCTGAAGTCGACCATTTCCCATACATACAGTCTTACTGTTTCTCTGAACACACACACAAAAGGGAAACATTAAGCATGTTAAATGAATCTAAATTAGGCATTATAGTGGCATGTCAGAGCAGGCAGGGTTATGTTAATAATGTATTGACCCACCTGAAGGTGAACAGTAGAGTTTCCTGATGAAATTCCCATCAAGGTTTCTTTCTTGCTTCCTCCTTCAAGGTTTATGATTTTAAATCCTTTGGTGCCATCTTGTGGTCTGCATAACAGTTTTTGAGAGGAACATGTTTTGAGGAGTATGTAACTATCTAATTCTTTTTTTTTAAAAAAAGAAGTCATCTGTAACATATCATAGGATGGAAGATGTGTCATATTGTAAAATTTCCGAAAATATGAAATGACTAAGATGATGACTCCAGGAAAAATATAGAAATCGATAGGAGTCTCTCAGGCCTGATTCAAGCATTATTTTGTGATTTGTTCACCTCCCATTGTGGTTGGCTCCCACATTGCCTCTGTACCACTTGACTTTTTGCATCACGTGGATTGTCAGAGTTGCCTAGGCAATGCCCACAACAATGGCAGCAAAGAGCACTAGAGTGGGACCAGTGGGATGGGCAATACGTGCATGATTCCACTGACAATGGGATGATAAAGGAGTCATTTTGGACTCACAGCTGTCCATGGAGGCACAGGTCAATCTGTAACTGGCTATATTACAATAGTGCTACTTATTTTAATATGATTGATCTCATATATCCGTATGAAGAAGTTAAAGCTGGAGATAAGGGCATCCTAATTGCTTTATCTTAATTGTGGATAAGAGTGTTTTACAGTTGTTTTGCCTGCTTGGTCCTTATCTTTAGCAATAGGCCTATGCAGTGTATAATGCAGGACTCATAATTATGTTCATAAGAACATAAGAAGAGGCATCTGGGTGAAGTCCAACATTTCCTTGCCACAGTGGACAACCAGGTACTCACGAGAAGCCTACAAACCGTGCATGCTCCTTCTGATCTCATCTCATTACAGAAGTTTGCAATGTAATTCCACGTCAGGTGGAAAATGTCGACTGTTCTTAATTAGGCTAGTGGGCCATTATGAATCTGAAACATGAGTTCCAGTCCCAGAGCTAAAATTTCAATTTCTATCCTCATGCTCTCTCAAAAACCTAGTGATAAATAGTTATATAAATTAGATTACAAACCTTCAGTGTGGGAATCACTGAACTTTTGTGCTTCTAATATATTATGACGCACAAACTAAATAACTGTAGTATACAATTTTTTAAAAAATTAAAGGTATGTGTCTTTTCCTTTAGTTTTTTGGGGATGTGACTTTTCTCTGTGAATCAGTCTTCCAAATGGAAGAGAAAACTAGCAACTTTCAGTCCCTTACTTCACCAGATATGTAGGTTAAATACATTCTAGGCAAATCAGACTAGACCATCCTCTTTCAAAGGTCATCTGTGTTGCTTGTTATAGAGTTTAATTCTTCAGTGTCTGTTGAAATCTCTACAAAAGTCTTGTGCATGGGTCATCAAACTGAGGGCAGTATGTCAGAAGGACGTATGGTAGGGAAAATGTTGAGTTCTGAAAAGAATAAAAAAAGACTGAATTCCTTCATTTCATCTCTACACTCAGATATTCTGCAACTATAATTCCCAGTATTTTTTTTCTTGTTGGCATGGGACATATTTGTAGAAATATATAGGTTAAAATACTCTCCTGCATACCCCCCACTTGGATCTAGCTGTGCTTAATGAAGCGTTCTCAGAATGATGTACATATCAACCCTGTAATGTAATGTTTCCTTGCTATATCACCGTTCCTGAAACCAAGGAACCAAGTTTCTCTTTTCTGTGAAAATTGTTTGCAAAAGTCTAATCACCAGGACTCTACCTGACCCGTTCAATTTGAAGGGCACATGAATATCCATTGAAGGGAAAACTCTAGGAAACTTCATTTGTTTCAGAAATCTCTCAATGTTTGTGGATGTTGCTTTCCCTTATTACATCTGACTGCTTAGCCAGAGGCTACACATACAGAAAGCCAAACAGGAATAAACCAATATTAACATGCAGATGCTTGCTAGTAAATGTGATATGATACAACATCTGGCATTTCAATTTAACATGGGATTTTCAGTTTATAGGTTACATTTTCTCACCCCGGCAAAGTTCTCTTGACAAAATATGACCCTAATTCCTGTTTATCTTCCAAGCCTTCAGAAATATGCATATGTATATAGCTCTGTGTGAGAGAGCTGGAAACTGGTTTATAGACTCCCAGTAAATGAAGCTTGCATTCTGCAAGCATAGATGCATAGAGTTTGGATACTACTGGAAATTCAGCCTCCTCCAAATCCAACAAAACATGGCAACAATGCATCTCATGTTAAGTTTTGACTTGGTCTGTGCTAGAATTGTTTGTTGTTGTTGTTGTTTAGTCATTTAGTCGTGTCCGACTCTTTGTGACCCCATGGACCAGAGCACGCCAGGCACTTCTGTCCTCCACTGCCTCCCGCAGTTTGATCAAACTCATGCTGGTAGCTTCAAGAACACCATCCAACCATCTCATTCTCTGTCGTCCCCTTCTCCTTGTGCCCTCCATCTTTCCCAACATCAGGGTCTTTTCCAGGGAGTCTTCTCTTCTCATGAGGTGGCCAAAGTATTGGAGCCTCAGCTTCAGGATCTGTCCTTCCAGTGAGCACTCAGGGCTGATTTCCTTCAGAATGGAGAGGTTTGATCTTCTTGCAGTCCATGGGACTCTCAAGAGTCTCCTCCAGCACCATAATTCAAAAGCATCAATTCTTCGGCGATCAGCCTTCTTTATGGTCCAGCTCTCACTTCCGTACATCACTACTGGGAAAACCATGGCTTTTACTATACGGACCTTTGTTGGCAAGGTGATGTCTCTGCTTTTTAAGATGTTGTCTAGGTTTGCCATCGCCTTTCTCCCAAGGAGCAGGCGTCTTTTAATTTCGTGACTGCTGTCACCATCTGCAGTGATCATGGAGCCCAAGAAAGTAAAATCTCTCACTGCCTCCATTTCTTCCCCTTCTATTTGCCAGGAGGTGATGGGCCCAGTGGCCTTGATCTTCGTTTTTTTGATGTTGAGCTTCAGACCATATTTTGCGCTCTCCTCTTTCACCCTCATTAAAAGGTTCTTTAATTCCTCTTCACTTTCTGCCATCAAGGTTGTGTCATCTGCATATCTGAGGTTGTTGATATTTCTTCCAGCAATCTTAATTCTGGCTTGGGATTCATCCAGCCCAGCCTTTCGCATGATGAATTCTGCATATAAGTTAAATAAGCAGGGAGACAATATACAGCCTTGCCGTACTCCTTTCCCAATTTTGAACCAATCAGTTGTTCCATATCCAGTTCTAACTGTAGCTTCTTGTCCCACGTAGATATTTCTCAGGAGACAGATGAGGTGATCAGGCACTCCCATTTCTTTAAGAACTTGCCATAGTGTGCTGTGGTCGACACAGTCAAAGGCTTTTGCATAGTCAATGAAGCAGAAGTAGATGTCTTTCTGGAACTCTCTAGCTTTCTCCATAATCCAGCGCATGTTTACAATTTGGTCTCTGGTTCCTCTGCCTCTTCTAAATCCAGCTTGCACTTCTGGGAGTTCTCGGTCCACATACTGCTTGAGCCTTCCTTGTAGAATTTTAAGCATAACCTTGCTAGCATGTGAAATGAGTGAAATTGTGCGGTAGTTGGAGCATTCTTTGGCACTGCCTTTCTTTGGGATTGGGATGTAGACTGATCTTCTCCAATCCTCTGGCCACTGCTGAGTTTTCCAAACTTGCTGGCATATTGAGTGTAGCACCTTAACAGCATCATCTTTTAAAATTTTAAACAGTTCAGACTGCTATTTTGTGGTAATCTTTATGCTTCTGAAGGGTGTGTGTGTGTGTGTGTGTGTGTGTGTGTGTGTGTATGTGTGTGTATCTCCCATATTCAGACTCTTGAAAGAACCAATGCGTCTTGGGTTATTTTAGTATTCCGGGTAGTGTGGAAGTACCATGATGATTGTAGGGTGTGTTTCTTTCCCACTTATCTTGAATGCGAAGGTCTGTTAGACTGCTAGCATTAAAGGACATGCCCCCCCCAAAAAACCCACCTATCTGCCTTTAGTTATCCAAATATTAAAAAATATGGATGGAATACAGTGGTACCTTGCTTCCTGAATGGCTTGGCTACCGAATGGCATCCATATTAGCCTCATCTCCCCACTACTCCATAAGTAGGGACGCAAGTGGTGCTGTGGTCTAAACCACTGAGCCTCTTGGGCTTGCCGATCAGAAGGTCGGCGGTTCGAATCCCCGCAATGGAGTGAGCTCCCGTTGCTCTGTCCCAACTCCTGCCAACCTAGCAGTTCGAAAGCACGCCAATGCAAGTAGATAAATAGGTATCACTGTGGCAGGAAGATAAACAACGTTTCCGTGCGCTCTGGTTTCCATCACGGTGACCGGTTGCACCAGAAGTGGTTTAGTCATGCTGTCCATATGATCCAGAAAGCTGCCAGTGGACAAACTCTTGCTCCCTTGGACTGAAAGCGAGATGAGTGCAGCAACCCCATAGTCGCCTTTGACTGGACTTAACCGTCCAGGAGTCCTTTACATTTTTTTACTTTTACTCCGTAAGTACCCAGGGCGCACAGGACAAGTCTATACCTCCCTGCTGCTTTCAGATACCAACCCTGCTGCAAGATACAATGTTGCCAGGTTCTGCATAGCAGCGATCAAAATTTGTCAGATGAAGACCTGTGCCACAAACTGGATTTAATGAACACTCATATCAGAGTGCTTTGTAAATTGATAACCATAGCCCTTTATATACTAACCTTTTATGCTCTTCCACATCCGTTTAATGCTCCTAACCCTTCTTTTAGCTTCTTTTAGCTTCCTTTTATATATACCTTCTGTTTGAAGAATTTTAACTTTCCAAAATGTTTTACAGATTTTTAATGATTGTACCCCACCCTATTTATGCTGGTCTATGATCATAGTAAAAATTTGATTGATTGATTGATTGGCTCCCAAATGTTGCAAACCTGTTCCAGTTTGCGAATGTTTTTTGGAAGCTGAACATCTGTTTTGGCTGTCAGCATTGTTTCTGGGGCCAATCGGCCAATCAGAAGCCATGCCTTGGTTTGTGAATGTTTTGGAAGTCGAATGGACTTCCAGAACGGATTGAGTTCAGGAACCAAGGTACCACTGTATGCTGCTTTCAATCTAGATTGATTTTAGGTGGATGTAGTTATTTGAGACACAGTTGAAAACCCTCCTCAGTTAGGTTATCCATGCCTTTTCCTCTTTGCAGTTGCCCCGAGTGAAGAACGAAGAAAGTGGCGATTGCTATCGTAGTCTACACGCAACCACAACATCTTTGGCGGATACACACCCCCATTGCCAGAACCACCCGCATCTGTTTTCAAATGGACACACTGCAGGGTAATGCAGAATCAATGCAGTGAACCTTCTCCCCACCGCTGCCCCAATAACTAAATGAGTTTCTCAATAAGTATTCTTTAGAGGGAGGGAGGGAAGATACAATGGAATTAGATTGGGTGTGGGTAACCTAGAAGCAGGATGCGGTTGGCACTCTGGGTTAAACCACAGAGCCTAGGACTTGCTGATCAGAAGGTCGACGGTTCGAATCCCCGTGACGGAGTGAGCTCCCGTTGCTCAGTCCCTGCTCCTGCCCACCTAGCAGTTCAAAAGCACGTCAAAGTGCAAGTAGATAAATAGGTACCACTCTGGCGGGAAGGTAAACGGCATTTCTGTGCGCTGCTCTGGTTCGTCAGAAGCGGCTTAGGCCAGTAAAGCGAGATGAGCGCCGCAACCCCAGAGTCGTCCGCGACTGGACCTAATGGTCAGGGGTCCCTGTACCCTTTACCTAACCTAGAAGCAAAATACCAAGTCCTCGACCTCCATTGATTCTGGAATAGAATGTATCTATGTAGCCACAGGTTGTTACAGTATCACTCTGAGTCCTTTCAAGTTGGGAGTGGACAAAGTAAAGCAAGTGATTTTGCAGCAGAATTCCCTTGCTGCTACAATCAACATGCAAGCCTGACCTGAAAGCTTTTACAGGACTCGGGTAGTGCCACATGGCCCTGTTATAGGCTTTCCATTTCATTTTCTGTATTTATTTTATAATCAGGCTTTCTGCTGTGCCATATGCGCTACATGCCTTACCAAACATCCCGCTTGTCAGTAATATTTGTGGCTAGGCTGAAACAGAATCAGATTTTTACATATGGAGCCCCTTTGGGAAGAATGGAGTTTACAAAGCCCAGATGTCATCAAACAGCAATCCCGGGGCACATTTAGTTCCCCTGGTGTGATCATGGCTGCTGTCTCAGATATGATTTGATTCTATTTCTTGTGGTCCCAAGCTGCCCAGTGGGAAACTCAGGAAGCTCCAATAGTTCTCTTCATTTTGTTCTCTTAACATTGCTCGCTTGCAAGCGAGCGAGAGAATGAATGAATATACTTATGCAAAGTGAGCCCAGCTCTCTCGCTGGAGATTTCTCTCTTTGACAGCCTCAGCGCCGTATTGTAATGTTCTACGACGCACTGATTCTGCAGACTTTCAGAAACAGAAAACTAGGAAAGATGTGAGTAATTTGAGGGGCAACTGCATGTCAGACAGAGATTTTAAGATTTTGAGTCATGTGGTTCATTAACTGTCTTGGCCAGTTATCAAATTATCAAAATAAAAGGTTCCAAAATTAAGCACTGGGGGGGGGGGGTATTACTTAAGCCATTATCTTTCCATAGTTATAACAAGACTTAATTAATGGTGGCTAGAGTATGGGGTTGCTGTTGTGTTTCCCAAAATTTTAACAAGCAGAAAACCTCATCCGCTCCCCCAATTTGTAATAGCCAAACAAAAAGAGTTATTGCTAAGTAAGGCTATGTGTTGAATGGGAATGTAATGAGAAGTCCGCTCACCTTTTCCGGTGGGCAGCATTGTGGCCAGGCATCCAGGACTCTACAGTGATCCAGCGTGGGGGTGGAGAGTTGATGGCCCCTTCCGCGTCATCTGGGCCACACCACTGGCGCTGCCGAATCAGCGCTGGGAGGGGGCATGGCCCAGGAGACTTAACCATGGTGCAGCTGGGCAGACCCTCCTCTCTCTGCCTTTGTTTGGATGGAGGGGAGGTTGTAGCCTTTGCCTGCCCCTCCTCAGTAAGGATATATGAAATATATTCGGAGTCAAGAGTGGATTTCATGCTCTTTATTCAGTTCATAGTGGTGAGGAGGAATGGAAGTTCCCCCAGAATGTCTGCTTTATATACATTATTTACACAATGGGCCCCACATGATTGGCTAATTCCGGGATTCACCTGTAGGCCAATGAGGTTGTGGATTCACTTCCACCTAGAGCTGGATTGGGTGGCTCCTGTGGACGAATCAGACTGTTGCATTCTGGACCCTATTGTTCTAGGACCAATCAGACTGCTGCATTCTGAATCCTATTGTTCTAGGACCAATCAGACTGCTTCCTTTTGGATCCTGTTCAACTCAGTACATAAAAATATCTTGTTAAAGGGATCTGAGGGTGTGGATTCTGTCTGATGTCTGGACATGGCTAGGGCCATGTCACAACCCCAACGGGGACCCGTTAGGGTGCCCTTCTTTGATGTATGTGATAGGGCTCCCCTTATTGGTGGTTTGCCCTTAGCTGGACTCCCAGCAGACGGGCAGGAGTTGAGATACAGCTTCACACATTGCCTAAGACAAGCCGCTCATATCTGTAGCCAATAAAGTTGTAGCCTTTTTATCCCATAAACCAAAATACTTGTGTCTGTGTGTTTATTGTCCATTAGGGAACTGTGGGTCACAGGGCCTTGGCACACAGACCAAGCCTTATGAGGAAGAGTTGAAAGAGTTTGGTATGTTTAGCCTGGAGAAGAGAAGACTGAGGGGCGATGTGATAGCCATCTTAAAATGTCTGAAGGGCTGTCACATGGAAGATGGAGCAAGTGTGCTTTCTGCTGCTTCAGAGAGTTGTTTTGCTGTTGTTTAGTCGTTTCTGACTCTTCGTGACCCCATGGACCAGAGCACGCCAGGCACTCCTGTCTTCCACTGCCTCCCTCAGTTTGGTCAAACTCGTGTTAGTAGCTAGGAGAACACTGTCCAACCATCTCATCCTCTGCTGTCCCCTTCTCCTTGTACTCTCAATCTTTCCCAACATCAGGGTCTTTTCCAGGGAGTCTTCTCTTCTCATGAGGTGGCCAAAGTATTGGAGCCTTAGAGGGTAGGCCTAGACTAATGGATTTCAATTAGAAGAAAGGAGATTCCAGCTAAACATTAGGAAGAACTTTCTGACAGTAAGAGTTGTTTGACAGTGGAACAGACTCCCTCGGAAGGCTGTGGACTCTCCTTCCTTGGAGGTTTTTGAAACATCGGTTGGATGGCCATCTGTCAGGGTATCTTGAGCTGTGATTCCTGCACTGCAGAGCTAGATGACCCTTAGGATACCTTCCAATTCTGCAATTATGTGATTCCATGAGAAACAGTGTGGTGTGAAATATTGTTGGAGTTGGGTTTTAAA
The DNA here is from genome assembly GCF_964106645.2 of Podarcis pityusensis. Taxonomy (NCBI): domain Eukaryota; kingdom Metazoa; phylum Chordata; class Lepidosauria; order Squamata; family Lacertidae; genus Podarcis; species Podarcis pityusensis. Next base: position 73,189,458 of record NC_138031.1, read on the forward strand.
TGGGGGAACTGATAAGTCAAAGTCCAGCATTTGCACAATAGCTCACCATGCTTGATTTTTTTTAAATAGGAAGAAAGGATCAGAATAGGGCTGACAGAAATTGTAATAGCAAAGTGCAATAGCTGGACTCTGCATGAAGAACAAGAGCTAGGAACAATTTGTAAAAGCTGGCAATTATTTAAATGGAGAATTGTGTCACTTGCTAAAATTGGGTATTGGAGAAAATTGTCCTGAAAATATAATGCCAATGTTTGGGAAGGCAAAAATATCTGAGGGTGAAATGTACATCCATATCAGTGAGTATGAATGGAGAAAACTGTGAAAAAGCCAAGTTTGTTCTTTTGAATAGGGAATGATATGCAATCAAGTTAATTATGCATGCAGTATGTAACATGTGTAGAAACCATTCTGGAACTGCAAAAATCATACCATTGTGAAAATCAATTATCCTTTTGGTGGATAGCGGTTCTGTACATTGCCAATATTCATGAGATCAGAATCGTTGAATAAAATAGTGGGAAGGTTTGGTACTTCCCTAAGGTGCAGGGTGTTTGTCGAACACGGATGGGGGAGAATTTCAATTCAGTTTGCATTTAAAAGCAAACTTTCCAAATTGGCATTTTCCAAAACAGCATGCAAACCAAAACACTGCTATCACTCAAAATTTACTCTTATCTGTCTATTGCAGTACACTTCTCCAGCCAAGCCATTTGCAAAAATAAAAAATGCATATGTTATGGTAAGTGTACAGATAAGTACGTTGGTGAAAATAGCATACAAAAAAGCTATATATTAGGGGAAATCGCTTTGCAAATGTGTATTCTAAGCAAAATTGTGTATTCAGACATGTATAGTTGTGGAAATTCACACAAAAACGTTGGTGGCTGTTCATGAGGACTTAAAAAATTGCTAACTGGTGTAGAAATGTGAAGAAAACTGAAAATTGGAAGAAGAAAAAAGAGAAACAGAGTGAAACCAGAATTGGTGTATTTGGCCATCCCTATCCCTGAGTAGTGCAATTTATTAATGTTATCATTTATTTATCAGGAATATTTATAAACTGCTAAAGATAGTGCCACAATAATACACAGTAATGAAAACAATTAAAAACAGACGAACTTTTCTAAAACACACACACACACACACACACACACACACCATCAAGCAGTGCCCACAAGTCAAGTCACTCTTCCAGGCCAGGAAAGCCTGTAAAAATAAAATGGTTTTTTAAACATTTAACGAGATGTAGGTATCTAGTCCATGGGGTCACGAAGAGTTGGACACGACTAATCGAATAAACAACAGCAAAGGTATTGATGAGGAGGAGGACATATTTTTGTACCCCTCCCAACTGACTGGGTTGTCCCAGCCAGTCTGGCCAGCTTCCAACAGAATATACGTAAACACAACATAACTTCATCCACTAAAACCTTTCCGATCCAGGACGGCCTTCAGGTCTGATGGGAGGGCCTTCCACCCATCCACTCAGTAGGGTGGGTGCCACTACCGAGAAGGCCCTCTGCTTGGTTTCCTGTAACCTCCCTTCTCACAGGGAGGGAACTGCCAGAAGGCCCTCAGAGCTGGACCTGAGGTTGAGTGATGGGGGTGGAGATGCTCCTTCAGGTATACAGGACCAAAGCCATTTAGGACTTGAAAGGTCAGCAAAAGCACTTTGAATTGTGCTCAGAAATGTTCTGGGAACCAACATAGATATTTTAGGAGAATTGGGCCTTTCTAATTTCAATAGATACATGTTCTACAGGGCAGGTGCCATTGCACTGGAGGATCAAGTTTTAACTACCATGGGCTGAACCTCCAGCACATGTAGCACCTAAAGAGACTGTAAATGACCATGGTGCTTAGGCAAATATATTTGTCTTCTTTTTTGGCGATCACTCATAGCCCAGTAAGATTGTCTACCATGAACACAGTCTTAACAGTGAGTCCGTAAGTGACTGTGGAGGCCAATTCTGGATCCACACGTCCTTCCACAGTGGGGTCATAGGTTTCCAGATGGGAGTTGATCACAGTGAGGGTTTGCCAAGTGTGTCTTCCTCTTAGCATGTTTCTCCCTTTCGTCCTGAGTTTGAGCATCTTCAAAGTCCATGACACCTTTGGTAAAGCTGTTCTCCAACTGGAGCGCTTATAGGCCAGTGTTTCCCAATTGTCAGTGTTATCCTACATTTTTTATTTGCCTTGTGAGAGTCTTTAAACCTCTTTTGTTGGCCACCAGCATTACGCTTTCCATTTTTGCGTTCGGAATACAGTAGTTGCTTGGGAAGACAATAATCAGGCATCTGAACAACATGACCAGTTCAAAGACTAGGCAAATATAGGACTTCCGGGTTGGCGCCATCGCCGAATGGCGGACTCCCTCCGAGCTCCGGAGGGAGCCTGCTCGGCAGGGGCTGGGTCCTACCGCACCGGCGATGCGGGGACCCTTAAAAACCACGGCCACGAGGGCCGTGGACATGGAGACTCGGCTGGCACCGCTAGCGCCCTCCCGACTCGTGAAGGAGCCTTTTTAAAGGCTACGGATCGGGTGCCGGGGAGAAGCGTGGTGCTTTGAGTCCTCTGCTATCCCTGCCGAGCGCAGCCGCATGCCATCCGGCGGAGAGCGCTGACTTCTTCCATTGAAAATTCGGACTTTTTAACAACAACCCGTGAGTAATTTGGAAACTGGGTTTAAAAGGAGGGAAAAAAAGAATTTCTTTTCGAATTGGACACGAGCGGGGGGGGATCCAAAAAGGAAGTCAGTCCCCCCCCCTATTGTAAACCTTCCAAGACAAGGACGGGGAAACCAAGGTCCAAAAAGATTTGTATTGCTGATAAAAACTAAGAATTCCACGATGGGGAATTATAAGAACTGTGCTGGAGGACGAACTGAGGGAGAAGAAACGTAACCCCCCCCCCCTGGGAACCGGGGTGATTGAAGAGAGAGCCTGGTGAAAAGAGTCGGAGATTTTGACAGCTGTCAAAGTAGCTGTCAAAGTCGGAAAGCAGAGAGGATTTTATTATGAGAACTTTGCTGGCTAAATTTGTTACAATTTGCTACAATTTGTTAAAACTCGGATACAAAATGGCGAAAACATGGATAACAATCGGACTTTTGGACTAGAGAAAACAAAGTTACAACAATCCCCCTAGAGGAGTTTCGGGACATTACAAAGATGGTCGTAAGTGGAAAAATACCATTGGAATTTTACAGGACTGGTTATCTTCTGGGAAAGCTGCAAAACGGAAATAATATTTTGTCTACAGGGTGTTCAGCTAAAGGAGACAATAGAATTTTCTATTGAAGAAAGGAAGGGACTGAACGCAAGTTTTTGTTCCTGAATAACAATAATCCCTGCAGACTTATTAAGCTTCTGAATTAGAACGTTTTAGCAGCGGAACAAGAGGAAACTGGACTACAATTTGGAAAGAACAATGGGGGGAGCTTTATTAAAGATCTGAAGTTAAGTGTTTTAAAAATAATTGTGAAGGGAAAAAAAAAAAAAAAGTCAGCAAGGAGTTGGGGGAAATAGGCGATTTTTGGATTGTAAGAATTCCAGGCGGATAACATGGTTTGGTGGCCAGGGGGAAATTAAACCGGGGACAGGGGGGGAGAACTAAAATCCAAAGGCTTGTCAACTTCTTTTTTTTGAACTGGCTTTGTTTCATCTATTATATCTTTCATCTCTTATTTCTGATATTTCTATTATGTGGGGTGTCTTTATTATTTAAAAAAAAAAAAGGGAAATTGTGGAATAAAAATGGGGTGGGCCCTGGGAAAGAAATTTTTTGTTTTTTATTAAGGGTATTGATGAGGAATGTAGAAATTTTAAATTCGAATAATGGTCTAAACAAATTAAGTTTTTAATTAGAACCGAGAGCTTGTGGAGCCAACAACATGAAAAAGGAATATGGTAGGGGTGGGGGAAGGGGGGAGTCCCAGAAAGTGGATATATGAAAATAAGGTTCTGAATGTATTTTAATTCTTACTTTCTGTATTTTTGAAAATTTTAATAAATATTATTTAAAAAAAAAAAAAAAAAGACTAGGCAAATATATAAGGAGTAAGATGCTCGCTGAGATAGCCTGATCCCAAGTTGCTCAGGGATTTGGACAGTAACACTGGGTGTTGCGCTGCAAGCTGTTGTGACTGATGTGATGTTGAAAGTAGGTTTGCAAGGGGAGATGCACAATTTGCAGGAATGACCAAGACTACAGCCCTCTGTCAGTCCTTCATCCGTAGCCAAACGATCTGGATTTAAGGAATTTTCTCAGCAGTGGACAGGGGCCAACCCTTATTACAAACCATGCCACCATCTTCTAGACTAGCTCCTGAACCTAATGTACGGGCAGCCTAACATAGAGCACGTTGCAATAATCCAATTGCCAGGTTACCAATTCATGGGTCATGGTTGCTAAGCAATCTTTGTCCAAGAACAGCTGTAGAATCTTGCCAGAATTCTGTCACAGTTACTGACTTGGAGATGCCATGCATGCTTTGATAAAACTCTTTTCAGTGAACGATCAGAATCTTCCAATTATTCTAGACACCTGCTGAATATTGTTACACACTAACATATGGTGACCCGATTTTGTTGGCTTCTTTTTTCTTTTCTTTTTCAACTGATGCTGTTGTTCCCCATAATTAAATATATTTTGTGCAACTTTGTTTCCTTTGCTACTTTTGTTTTGAATAGCTGAGTTTTGTGATTTCTTCCAATAAGTCACTGTGTTTTAGAAGGAGGTGGGGGAAAATAAGTTTTTCTTTGAAATCTAATTGTACTAATCATCTCCTTTTGAAAGCAAATTTGCATTGGTCTGTTGATAATTATTAGGACACGATCCAGTGGACTCTAAGCACCTCTATGTGCTTTAGAATTTAATGGGAGCGGATTACTGAGCTCTCCCTGAAGTTAGGAGGAAGAAGTGCCTGAATCATGTCCCTACTTAGCAACATTGAATTAAATGTGATTTGAAAGGGCTGAGCTACACTCTTAAATTCAAAGTCACCCGTTATACTGAAGACAAGACATTCTTCTCGTAATAGTGGCACCACTGATGTATTTATATAGGATAATCTCCTGTGTATTTCAGACTGCATCTCTTCCATGCATTTGGAACTGTTCCACTTTCCTGTTGACTACACAATATATGTAGGCATTGTACAGGGTTGTACAGTCATGCCCTCGAGCTATATTTCCCGTTGCCCATAATGGTAAAAGGTACTCCTCAAAAACTTGTAGTTTAAAGTGACAATTTAAACCGCAAGTCTAGCCAAGCAAGCTGCCTTTAAACATAATAGGAGTGGATCTTTTGACAGTCAAATTATACTTAACCCTCCAGGGCATGGGGGAAAGTAGGTAGGCATTTTGAGCAGCTGATGCTGAATCTCGGTCAAGTGATCTTTATTCCCCCCTCTCCCCTAGAACCGTAATTCCCAAATGCTGGTGTCATAGGGTGGATTCGGGTGGAGGTGATGTTGACTACACAAGCAGCTTTCAAGTTGCCATGCTGCATTCCGCTTTCAAGTTGTCATGCTGCGTTAAAGAACTACCAGGTTATCTTTAAATGGCCAGTGCAAGTGAATAATGCAGCTACCTTAGGCTTGTTGATAGCTTTGTAGCATTCATGCTGCTTGACTGCTAGTGGTTCACAGAGCTCTCGTAAGGCCACTTATATAGAGAGAGATGGATAGAAGTTAAGTGTTGACATAGAGCTGGACTGTCTCCGTTCGAAAACAACAACAGGGCAGACTTTGGTCTTTCCAATTTCCGTTGTGCCCTGTGCAAGGCCAAAATTTGGCATGCCACCTCTCGCCTTCCATTCTGTTCATTTCATCATGTCATGGATGTGACACCATGTTATGCCCCTGCCCAGTTTGGCAGAACTGGTCACATTGCCCTAAATCCATCTCTGACAACAACTCTCCCCCTCCACACCAACCTGCTGGTTGTAGTATTGCAACAAAAACCCTCTAACAATGAAAAAGCGAAAGAGCATTCGCCGATTTGCCATTTTTATGTTCTCTATTCTCAAGGATCTGCACGTGATGTTGTGAGAGGTGAGAACATTGGAGAACATATATTTATACCCCGCCCATCTGGCTGGGTTTCCCCAGAAACTCTGGCTGGCTCCCAACAGACGAAGAAAAAGAAGAAGAAGAAGAAACATGAAACATTAAAAACAGGGCTGCCTTCATATGTCTTCCAAAAGTCAGATAGTTCTTTATTTCCTTGACATCTGATGGGAGGGCGTTCCACAGGGCGGGCGCCTCTACCGAGAAGACCCTCTGCCTGGTTCCCTGTAACCTCACTTCTCTCAGTGAGGGAACTGCCAGAAGGCCCTCGTAGATGGACCTCAATGTCCAGGATGAATGATAGGGGTGGAGACGCTCCTTCAGGTATCAAAGGGGAGCCTTGAGTAAAAGAAAGGACTGCTCTAGGGATAAATTGTTAGAGATCACTAATTGGTGACATGGGTAGCACTGTGGTCTAAACCACTGAGCTTCTTGGGCTTGCCGATCGGAAGATTGGCTGTTCAAAACATCTGATACAGTGAGCTCCCATTGCTCTGTCCCAGCTCCTGACAACCTAGCAGATGGAAAGCATGCTAATGTGAGTAGATAAATCGGTAAATTGCGTTTCTGTACGCCCTGGCTTCCATCGCGGTATTCAGTTGTGCCAGAAGCGGTTTAGTCTTGCTGGCCACATGACCCGGAAAGCTGTCTGTGGACCCACGCACCGGCGAAGGAAGAGGTGTGTGTTGGGAGTGCACCGCCCCCGGCAGCACAATCCCGGAGGGGTGCCATCGTGGCTGTCTCCCCGCCCGTGCTGGGCACCACACCCCTACGGGCGCCACGCCACGCCCCCAGGGCTCACACCACGTCCCTACGGGTGGGGCGCCACATCCCCGGGATGCACGCCAGCCCCAGCCCCAGCCCCAGCCCCACCTTCTCTCCACCCCCCGGTGCCAGAGCATGAAGCTCTGCCACTGGACCCACGCCAGCTCCCTCGACCTGAAAGTGGAGATGAGTGCTGCACACCATAGTCGCCTTTGACTGGACTTAAATATCCAGGGTTCCTTTACCTTTTTATTTGTATAGCCATGCAGAGACCTGATTTTGAATTCTTGGAGGACAAATTACAATGAGACACAATGCCTTCATTTTGTCCCTTTTGCTACAATTGTACATTGAATATACTTTTTTCATACTAGTACATGAGGTTGATAGTAATTAACAGCACAGAGGGCGTTGTGAGAATGAGTTAATTAGTGAATATTCTGCAACATCCTTTGATAGTATAAAGTGCTACATCCATGCTAAAGTCTCTTACAATGATTTCTTTCATCCTTCTGATCCTTTTTTTCTGTTTGAAATGCAACTCTTTCCTTGATTACTTCTTTCAAACAAACTTTTACAAAGTTATGATACTGAAAATGCAAATCACTAGACACAGTTAGTATAATCTGCATTAGCACTTAGAGTTGGGGTAAGGTCCTAGCTATCTACACCCAGAAACTGACACTGTTTGGGTTCAACAGGCCTGAAATACTGACTCCTCACCTGTGCATATAGCTCAACATCAGGTGGTCATGCTATAACATATTCTGAAGGTAGCTCAAGAAGGAGGCTGCTTGTTCACCTCACTGTTGGAAAATGCCATTATTATTATTATTATTATTATTATTATTATTATTTATTGCATATTACTTATACCCCACCCATCTGGCCACCCCAACGACTCTGGGTGGCTCCCAAAAGAATATTAAAAACAAACAAATAATCAAACATTAAAAACTTCCCCAAATAACCCTAAAATTACTTTTGGCATAATGAATGAATGTGAGAAATAGACCTTATATTGCAATAGTTGGGACTGCAGCAGCATTGTAATAAATGTAACCTTTCATTGGATCTTGGGGTAGTAGATACTATGCTGATAAATACATTTGACTCAACCCTATTTTGACTAATTGTTAATGGTGGTTGGTCGTTTTCGGACCAGGGGGCGGAATGAGTGGCTTGTTGGCTAAGTGGGGGTGAAGCCAGTGAGTTATTCAACATTATGGCAATGATAATATCTTAATGATGAAGATGATTAATGAAAACATTGATTCAGTGACAACTAATATAATTATTGTGTCATTACGGTGAAGTTGTATACAATGGGGAAAAACAGCACAGAAGTTATCTTCCACCCTTAATGTACCTGTCACAGGCCCCTGCCCTGAGCAACTTGAAATCTAAAATTCAACACAGAGGAAACAGAAAGGGAAATAGATTCAATTTGGTTCTCCGGTCCCATACTCGCTAAAAATTATTCCACTGGGGTTTACTTACTTCTGAGTAAAATGAATAGAATTGTATTAGTAACCACAGCTAAGTCATACCTTCTCAAAATAATTAACCTATACATATGTGAGAACATCAGACCTATAGAGAGCAAATGCTACCTTCAGGAACAGCTATTTTCATTTAAGCTACATCTGGCTTATTCCCTGGTACACAGATCTAGAAAAAGTTGCTTTAAGAAAAAAAATTAAGTCCATACTGCAAACTGTAAGCTCCTATTGTTCAGATAAAAAGACACAGGAATTGGAGAATTACAAAAAGCTAAAATGTTTTATTGGGAAGCAATATTAAGGAATATTATATGTTGACTGATTAACATTCTACAGCCTTTAAAATGTTTTTTTTTTTTCTTCTTCTGGAAAGGAGGGTTAATATTTTGTTGTTTTTGTTCTAACTGTTTATTTGTGCTTTTACCTTGTTATTTTTATATTGTGAACGACCCTAAGATCTTGTGATGAAGGGCAGTATACAATGCTTTTTTTCTGGGGGTTACGCAGGGGTATGCATACCCCTAAGCATTTTGTAAATCTTTGTACTTTTGTCCATTTACTGTATTTATTTTTCCTGATGTGAAGTATAAAATGGTGATTTTCTTGAGTCAAAATGAGAGTACCCCTAAAAAAAATAATTTAAGGGGGGGAAAGCACTGGCAGTATATAAATATAAATCATCATCATCATCAGTTCCAAGTAGTGTAATAGCAAGTTCCCTAATCACTACTCCTCTGGTGCAGTCAGTCAGATATTCACACAAAATATATTTAAGCTTCTTATGTATTATAGAAGTAGGGATTGACTTAAGTCAAAATCCCTTCCGTGTTTGATCAAACACACAGGTCAATACACAGCTCCATCTCCCCAACCAATGTAAAATTGGGGATGAAAGTGTGAAACAACTGCACACTTGCCCCATTAACTGGATTACCAATGCTAGGATTTCTGTGTCGTCAGCTACTGCTTTTTGAGAATGTCCATTGTAAATTAACATGATAATGTTAATGATAACCACCCTAGTGCTATCTGTACTTTTCTGGTCTTGTTGTGTTCGACGTCCTTCCCAACCAGGGATCCTTGTTCTTGCAAGTTAGGATAATGCTTCACACATCTGAAGAAGTGGATTTGCATATGCCGCAATAAATTTGCTAGATGTTTAAGGCACTAGGGGATTCTGTTGTCACAAGGTCTTCTGCTTCCAGGCCCATCGCAAAGGCCTGTTCCTGGACTTGGGAAGAAAAAAAATAACAACTCTTGAAAGTACTGTTAAGGTTTTTTTGTTTTAATTACAATAATTTATCCTCAGTGAGATTCAATCATCTTGCATAAGCCCATATAACATTTTCAGATCCTTTAATTCTGAAAGAAGCGTGAGTCAGAGAGAAAGGAAAAGTCGAAAGGATAGAGAATGCTAATAAGCATGTTCAAACAGCCAAAGGAAAACACAGGCCCTCCGCTGGTGATTTAGATTTACAAACAAAGCAGCACCATGCACGAAGCATTCAAACTGCAGGTTAAAAATGCTAGGAATATTCACAGAGATCATAAGAAGACTGGGAAAGATGGGAAGACCTGCTCCTCTACCAACATATGCACAAACACAGATCTCCCTCCTCTTCCTTCCCTTCTTCCCACCCCAGTTTTTCCTGGGGATCAATGCTACCCCCCCCCCAGTGTCCCAGCACCCTCTGATTTCTACTACACTCATCCTGAAATGACAAAGTCTGCCCTTGTGAAAGAAGCATTGCAGCTACCGCTTTGAAATTTGGCGGGGTTCATCTCCTCAGAAGGGTCGACTGTGTCAGTGAACTGCATCCAGTTTGTATAATAATGAAGTTATAGGCTCCCTGGCCCCTTTTTATGAAAGACAGAATCAAACTTTAAAGGTGCCTTGCCTGAAAACCTCTGCGTGCTTCTGCCTACAATTTGGCAGGCTTAATCTATTCTGAAGTGACTACTGGCCCTATAAATTCACGCGAGTGGCGCTGTGGTCTAAACCACTGAGCCTCTTGGGCTTGCCGATCAGAAAGTCAGTTGCTCAAATCCCTATAATGGGGTGAGCTCCCATTTCTCTGTCCCAGGTCCTGCCAACCTAGGAGTTCGAAAGCACAGCAGTGCAAGTAGATAAATAGATACCGCTGTGGTGGGAAGGAAAATGGCATTTCTGTGCGCTCTGGTTTCTGTCACGGTGTTCCGTTGTGCCAGAAGTGGTTTAGTCATGCTGGCCACATGACCCGGAAAGCTGTCTGTGGACAAACAGCGGTTACCTCGGCCTGAAAGTGAGATGAGTGCCACAATCCCATAGTTGCCTTTGAGTGGACTTAACCGTCCAAGGGTCCAAGGGACCTTTTTTTAACCTATAAATTCACCCACTTTGGCCGGAAGGGGGAAAGTTAGAGCTTTTTTCAAATTCTCCAGTATAGTGAATTTTCATAGTTCAAAGTGGAGAGAGAACAGAGCAACTCAGACACAAATAGGTTGTTGTTTCTTTTCAAAATAATGAAAATAACAATGCGCAGATCTAGATACATATTATCCCACATCACTGAAATTAACATTCTGTAAGAATTCTTTTATTTGCAATGAACCTACGCAGCCTGCAACACACACTTTTGTTGGTTTGATTTCTAGATTGTGGCTTTCCCTTTTGTTAAAAAATGACTCATGTGCCCAGTGTTTCTCTGGAGAATGCAATCTTTCATTGTAAAGCTTCTTAAAGGATAATTTCTTAATGGAGTACATGCAGATATAAGCACTCCTAATCTCCCTTTCTCCCTCTCTCCCTTTTAAGCATATTCTGGAGACTAGTGACAAACTGATGTAAGGCACATAACTAGTAAGCTACCTGATATTACATACTTGGTTTAGCAAATTGCTGCCAAGGGATGCTCCATATCCCTCCCCCCTCCCCCCACTGTGACTTTCGTCTCCTTTTCTGGATTTGAGCACCATTTTTTCTAAGTTCAAAATGGTTCAGAAGTGGCATGGATTCTGACAGCATTCCCCCCATAGTTCTAACCTGGAAGTTTTACATTGCAATATAAAAATAAGATTATCGTCCCTATGGATCGATGCCTATTTTACTTCTGGAAAATTACGTGCAGTCAAATATTTGCAAGATGCTCAACACACACAAACTTCCCAGCTGAGCAATTTTCCTACCCCTTTTCCAAAATGCTTTTGTTTCCCTTGAAATTCATCTGTTGCTGTCGCTCAGGCAGTCCTTCCACAGTTGGATTTTGCCATAGAAAATGCTCGCGCAGATGTGTTCACACACTGAGGAAATTCCACTAGTTTAAAGCTTTCCTTTGTTTTTGTTTTTTTTAGTAAATCTTTTTTTGTTTAAAATAAAGACACAAAAGATTATTTACAACAGAAGCGAATAAGAAGAAAGAAAGAAAAAGAATCAGGATAAAGAAAGAAAAACAAAAACTGTATACAAAAGGATAACAATAAAAAAAAAAAATTGGGTTATAAAACTTCCAATTGTCTTATTATACTATTTATATCGTCGTGGTTTTCTCACACAGCTTTGCGTTATATCATATTTTTTCATATACTCCAACAAAATATTTGTTACATGTTTTTTACTTACGGGTATCATTCAAGTTCTGCTAGTATGGTATTATTTGTACAGTATAGTCTTAGCTTTTCTTTGTTATTAAGATTTCATGAAGAGGAAAACCCCAAGCTCACTTTAGAGTGCCTTTTGGACTTTAGGTGAAATTGTAGTGGGATTTGTAAGCCTAGGCCAATGTAATGGCTAATATTTAGAAATATAACAAGGAGACAATATACGCAACCCCAAAGGATGCATTTTGCATTCCTATTTGGATAAGACCTGAACCAGCTTCAATTAGATTGTGTTAGTCCTTGGATTTAAAAGGCTGTTGATGCTTATGCAGCAGGTTTTAGCTGCATGCAACACCCTTTCCGAAATCTGACATTCACTGGCTTTGGGATACTGATTATCGGCACTCTAGAAATCACATTGCAGGGTGGGTAGGTATCATATTGTTCCTCCCAATATGATGCTCAGTATGACTTGCAATTTTTCTGCACATCTCATAGCTCTAATTTTCTAACCTCCCTGAGCATGACTCTTTGCCTTCCAGTTGAGTATGATTGGGTGGCAGCATACAAGGGAGCAGGCACACATCCCATTGAGATTTGGACCTGGAGTTGATTGAGGCAGACTGACTGTAAGCCCAGCAATATTTGAATATGGGCATATACATGCAAGAAAATGATTCCTCTGGGCCCTGGGATTGCTTAGGTTATTTCTAGGGATGGGCAAATCTGTCCATTTTTCAGATTCTCATTTTTCCAGTTATAAATTCAATCCTCTGACTCAGTTTGAGATTTCTTTTCTTTTAAAAATCCTCATGAAAATTCACCAGCACTTCAGTATGAGTTATCCTAATACACATTGGTTCTATGCAATTTCTCCGATGTACACATATTTGCAAAGCAAATTTTTATGCAAATGTTATCCCGGCAAATGTGTATGTACTTCTGTACACAATACCTGGCTCGAGAACTGCGTCACAAATTCAGAGAGATACGAATTTCCAAGGACGGGTGTGTTTCAGTTAGCACATTTTTTCAGAAACTGCAAATTAGTTAGATTCACCTTTTTATCTGAACGGAATCAAATTTCTTCCCCTTCCCTGGTTCCTAATGAATACTCAGTTGCATACACAATCTAACTCTAATGCATCTTGTCAAAAGTTTATGATGGGGGAATAAAGGGAGGCTGAACTCATTTAGACTCCTTGAGCCTCCTCTGCACCTCAAAAAATACTTGCTTAAAGTTTATGAAGGGGAATACAAGTACTGACAAGCTATGTAGTCTCTCGAAGCCCTTGCAAATAATAAATACAGAAGAGGGGAGGAGAAGGACCCAGACTGCATGCCAGTTCTAGCTTGGGAATCCCATTAAAGGCTTAGGTATGTGTGTAAGAGAAAGAATGCTCAAAGTTGCAGAGCCAGTGTGGTGTAGTGGTTAAGAGCAGTGGACACGTAATCTGGTGAACCGGGTTTGATTCCCTGCTCTTCCACATGCAGCTGCTGGGTGACCTTGGGCTAGTCACACTTCTTTGAAGTCTCTCAGCCTCACTCACCTCACAGAGTGTTTGTGAGAATGTTAGCCGCTTTGAGACTCCTTCGGGTAGTGATAAAGCGGGATATCAAATCCAAACTTTTCTTCTTTTTCTTCAGAGGAACAAAGGAGGGGAAGAGTAATATAGAGGTTGTCAACATGGTGTCCTTCAATTGTTTGAGACTGCAGTTTCTGCCAGCCTCAGCCAGTATGGCCAATGGCCAGCGATAATGGGAGTTGTAGTCAACATCTGGAGAGAACTACAGTGGGTACCTCTGAGTTAATAGGGCATCCACTTTCTTGCTATGAAAAAGGGTGTGAGTGGAATGCAAATAAGGGGGGATGTGTGTGCATCCTTTTGGTTTCAGGTCCCTAACTTGAGTGGGTGCAAGTGCATTTACAGTGGTACCTTGGGTTACAGACGCTTTAGGTCACAGACACTTCAGGTTACAGACTCCACTAACCCAGATATAGTATCTCAGGTTAAGAACTTTGCTTCAGGATGAGAACAGAAATTGTGCGGCAGCAGCGAGAGGCCCCATTAGCTAAAGTTAAGAACAGTTTCAGGTTAAGAACGGACCTCCAAAATGAATCAAGTTCTTGACCCAAGGTACCACTGTACTGTGTTGTCATGCCAATGTGATGCTTGGTTGTGTCTATGTGATGCTTTGGGGCCCTTGATAGCCAATCAATAGATGAGTCACATGGTTGACACATGGTAGAAAGTAAGACGAATGCAGATTCTAGAGGTTCCAGTCTCCATGGAGAACCACTCGCATGGTCTATGCTAATAGAGTATAGCCAGTGTAAACTACTTTCTTGTCATTGGATGAGGATCCTTAGAGGTTTCCATGCAAAATGGAAACCTTTTGAACTCAGTTGCTGAGATCATACTCAAAGTTACAGGGGAGCATGCTGTCACCTTTTCTGGTGACACCGCAGGGATATGCAAAATACGGTACTCTAGAAAAAAATTCACTAGTCTTACTGACTTTTTGTATCAAAATATGTACCATTAAGCACAAATGTCATTTTTGATTCATTCACATCCGTGCTGCAACGATCAGAGGAGTGCAAAATCAGACCCATAGCTAAATTCTGATCTCTGCATTATTCCAAGAGGTGCAGATCAGGTACTTTCATATAGCTCAAATTTCCTCAAGCATCCTTGGGAATAATAAAGGAAAGGTTTTGAAAGTAAAAATAAAGAGGAAGTTGCATTTCACTGGAAGAATAATTATTCAGCTTTATAAAGGTGTCTCCTCCCCTGCACTTTTCATCTGGAAGATGATTATTTTCATCGTGAGACTTGTTCGGTTGGCACCTGTCTGTCTATACAAGAGAGCTTACTCGTACTGCCACCATCTAATTAGCAGTAATGGTATTCTCCATGGTTTATGCTTGGGCTGTAGCACAACTTTGAGATGCTTGCATACAGACATCAGTGAGCACATTATTAAATTACACAGTCTCCTAAGCATGCACTGTTTCTCCGTGCCCCAGTTCTTCATGCCTTGGTGAACCGGTTCTGCTCTCTGAAGCTGCAAGGCTTCAGCCTGAGCAGACGCTGCAAACTCTTGATGAGCTAAGGGCTGGTTTTTAGATGCTTGCCAAGTTTTTATACTGCTTCCATTTCTCTGATAAACTCAGTAGCTGACTGACAGGGTGAGAGTGCTGAAAAGCAAATGCCCAGAGACTCCACATTTTATCTCCCCTGGAGGGAGAAAGTGTCTTTCTATAGGCAGTCAGTGTCATTCAATGGAAATCACACTGGAGGACACAGGAGGGCAGGAAATTACCTGGAGGACACAGGAAATGTTAACCTGGTTCATTCAGTTTTAATCTAGATTGTTGAAAGCATGCTAGCATATTGTGCCCTCCCTATCCTAGGACATCCACCATTTTAAAAAAAAAATGCTCAATAAACAGAATAAATATCAGGTGCAACTATTTCAGACACTTTTTGTGTTTAAAGGGTCAAATTTATAATCATCCAAGTTACTTCCTATAATAAACATAAACTACCTGCATCCAGGAAGAGGGCCTTTTTGGTGGTGGCACCAGCCCTGTGGAATGCCCTCCCATCAGATGTCAAGGAAAGAAACAACTATCTGACTTTTAGAAGACAACTGAAGGCAGCCCTGTTTAGGGAAGTTTTTATTATTTGATGTTTTATTCTGTTTTAAATCTGTTGGGAGCTGCCCAGAGTGGCTGGGGAAACCCAGCCAGATGGGTGGGGTATAAATAAATTATTATTATTATTATTATTATTATTATTATTATTATTATATCCTTTTATACTGGTTCAACATTTTCCACACCTTTCCCCATCGTCATTACAGATTTAGCATGATATATTAATTTTCCTATGTACATAAGAATTGTGCAACTAATTATCATATTTGATTTACATCAGACAACACTTTAATATACTTAACAATTAACCTGCATTGCCTTAGTGGATATAGAAGCCAAACTGGACGGTGGAGGTCTATATACAAAATTGCAGATTCAATTCATGTATGCGTTTGGCCCAACAAATAATTGCTGCAGTTGGTATACCAGAGGTTTGTTTGTTGCAATATGCTTTCATAGATACCTTCAAATGTTTTGGCAAGCCTATTTTTACAGGCCTCGTGACTTCAGGGTTTTCTTTGCAACTATAAAGTTAAGGAGGAAAATAAATGGAGACTCTCAGAATACAGGAAAAAGACATGCAAGACTTACAGAAGGGATCAGGATTGTTGCGAGAAGCCAGTGGACCTTGCTTCCCCCCCCCTCCTTCTGTTGGTTTATAATCATAACTACAGTGGTACCTGGGTTCTCAAACATCTCCATTGACGAACATTTCAGAACCCGAATGCCAAAAACCCGGAAGTAAATGCTTCCGTTTTCAAATGTGCCTCGGAAGTTGAATGGCTTCCACTGCATGTTTTTAAATTTTCTCAATTGACTTTACAGACAGCCCTTTGTGCTTCAGTTTTTGAACATTTTGGAACTTGAACTGTCTTCCAGAATGGATTACATTTGAGAACTGAGGTACCACTGTCTTTCGTTCCTACACAGAAGATGAGAAACTGTGCATCCTAACTGAATCTTTCATGTTGGTGTTGGTGTTAGCAAACATTGATTAAAGGATGTGTGCATTACAAAGCTGAAGTCAAGCCCTTTAGAGGGTTTTGCCTGTCCTGGAAAGCAACAGTGCAAATTTTAGTAGCTATAGATGTAGACTGGTTTGTGTTCTGAGGTGCATAAGGATGCAAATAATGTCATAAATGCTTGTATGCTGTGTCTTTTTTAAAAATAAGCATATTATAGGTCACAGATGGAAAATTTATGGCTGTGTGAGCAGCATGCTGGTTCATATGTGGTTAACTGTGCAGCTGCTTTGCTCCAGACTTGACATATGGGAATGAGGGAAAGATGAGGCAGCCATGTACCGTAACTTACCATTGCAGTACATATCCCTTTATGACCTGGACCTCAGCTGGTGGGCCGATGGAAATATATGGAGTACTGTGTAGGTGCACAACAAAGAGAGAAAGTGGGAATGTACATGTGGTTACCAGAAACATGCACACCCACCAGTTTTGAAATAAATGTGGGATTTTATCCTCCGATGGAGAATCTGAGGAATTTATTTTCATTTGATGCAATTAGCAGAATTTCTTGGTGTGGGTTTTTCATATGTTCTTAGGTCACTGAAATAATAATAATTGAAGACTGCCCCTCAGATGAAAATTTGAGGAATTTTGAAGGAAGCCAAAAGAGTTTCAAAAAGATGAATGAAATACCTTGGGTCAGTAGGTTTGGGGTTAAATATCCCCAGGTATATGGTGTATATGGATTCAAGAGAGAACAGAAACAGGAAACTGAAAAATGAATATTTTTGGGCTAGGCCTTACAGGGCTGCACACTACCCAGTCTTGCTGTAGATTAAAATTATTAACTTGTCAGATTGATTCTATACTATGCATACACTTTAACCAGTACACAATGAAAATATCCAGAAGTTATTTTTGTACTGTAAAAAAATAATGCTTAGTGCGTTAAAGGTTGCTTACCTAAACTGTACTTACAATGTAATACAGCACAGAGTGAGTCTTTTGACTTTATGGCAACTCTTTTATGTTTTAAGAGTTTTCTAAGGGAAAGATTCCCTTGTGTTCACTATACGAACACGGCTGCTCTCGATTACCAGGGCTTTTTAAATGCACAGAAATACACCATTGCTTTCAGCTAGGTGATCATGAAAGTTCCTGCACTTAAGGCAACAAACAGAATTCAAGCAGGAGTCTCAAAAGGGGTAGATATGGCAGGCCAGGGGTGGAAGAGAGACGTGAAACTACTATAGGAATCCATTAAGCAGCCTTGCCTGCCATCTCCATGTGCATTAGCTAGTTTTGTAACTTCGACAAATTCCATCCAAGCTTTCATTCCACTGACCTAATTTAACAAGAAGGAAATTCAATAACAACTGCTAACATCCAAGAATTATTTCCCCAGAGAAATTTAACAACACTTCGACATCAAATGGGAAAGTGCGGAAAGTGGAATATATATGCCTATGAAGCTAGGAGCGAAGAAAGAGACCTGTGTAAAGTGTATCCCTCTCACACAGGTAGTCCAAAAAGTGCTCCATTTGATTAATCTGTTGTTGCTGTTTTTTAAAAAAGCTATAGATGTAGTGGGCAGTCCTTCTTGCCACATACTGAACTTTGAGCAATAAAGCCAAGTGTTTTCTGCTATATAAATATTAAAATGTGCATCTATCTGTACACCACCTGTCAGGGAAATGTTTTCCTGAAGCAGAATCTTTGCACCACATGAAAACATCCTCCAAAGATCTCCATGAGCAGCAGGAGATTATGTGGTTGTTGATGATGCACAAGAGGATCTTCAATGCTGCTGTCATCTTGAACAGAGCTGATTATCGCTTGGCAGGACCAGGAGAGAGGGTACCTAGAATCGGCTCCCCCTCACTTCACGATGAGTGATGGATGTTGTCAGAAATGACAGCAGAGACCATCTCTCTGGTAGAATGTGCTTGCGGTTCTCAGATTGCTGGATGTCATTTTCCCAGACAAATGATCCACACATGGGAGTCTTGTTTCCATGAACAAATTGTCCTTGATGTATAGCAGCATATATGTCTGACTATGTATGCTCTCTAGCATCATAGTTTGACTAAAAATCCCTATATTGTTTCATTTAAGCTGCAGTTATTGAATATTGCAGTTTGAAGCAACTGGAAGCATAAGAACTGACTCCTTTGGAAATGAAACATTGTCCAGGCCCATGGAAATAGTCTTTAAACTTTCTGATAGAACTTTCTTTAAAACAGAATTAAAACATCAAAAATACCTATACAATGTCATGTGCTGTCCAGCACAGGCTCGGCATCTTACAAATATGAAATAATCCAAAAAACCTATAAGCAAAGGCCCCTCTCCTTCTCTCCAGCCTGCTTTCCAGCCTCTGGGTTGTTTGCTCTCCCTTCGGGAGAGCAACCATTTCCTTTCATTGTTCTCCCTGTAGCATCCAGAGAGACAACTGTATCTGCATAGTCACTCTATTGAGTTTGGAAGACAAAGACTCAAGGCAACTCCTTTTAAAATGAAGATGGCAACTCAATACCTCTCACATGATCCCAGGTTACAACCCTCACATGTTAGCTACCAGAGAACAGTTAGTTAATCATTAACCCATTAAGGAGCTCAGAGTCCTTTAGAAAATAGCACTGGAAAAACTCCATTGTTAGCAACCCTTCAGAAATCCACATTTACCCATTTTCCATTTTAAACCTTCATTAATTTGTATACATTTTTCATTTCTGTGTGAATTAAACCATTATTCTTAACAATTTACATCTGTTTTGGGCAACATAAATGTTTCATCATGCTTCATAATTTAGTGATGTTGTACCATAATGGTTATCTGAAACCAAAGACCCTTCCCCCCCCCCAATGTAAATTTCTCAATAATATCCCTACAGAAAAAGGAAGGGCGTGGTTGGCTAACCGATTTTTTCTCGCAAGATTACTAGGAAGACCACAATGAGTTATTTTGGTCCAAAGCTTATCTATCAACAGCATTAGTACCACACCTGCAATAAGATTCACACCATGGCTGTGAGCTACAGGTATTTTATGGATAATGTTCTATAATGAAGGATGCATGACCATGGGTGATAACCTTTAGAGAGAACAAAATTAGGTGCAGGACAGTGTAATAAATTTAATCACTGATATAGGGGTGAGGAACTTGTGGCCTTCCAAATGTTGTTGGACTCCAGTTCCCATCAGCCCCAGTCAGCATGTCCAAGAAGAAGAAGAGGAGGAGGAGGAGGAGGAGTTTGGGTTTGATAGCCTGCTTTATCACTACCCAGGGGCGTCTTACCCATAGAGGCTAGTGGTGTGGGGCGCCAGGGTGCCAAGTTCTGAAGGGTGCCAGGGAAGAGTGGATACAATCTGCTGCTCCTACAACTGCAGGGCATCTCTTTGGCTCTGTCCCACATGGACTGTTAGGACTGCAGCCCAATATATTAGTCAGGCATAGTAAGGAGTGGGTGGTGCTGTGGTCTAAACCACTGAGCCTCTTGGGCTTGCTGATAAGAAGATCAGCGGTTCAAATCTGTGCCATGGGGTGAGCTCCCATTGCTCTGTCTCAACTCCTGCCAGCCTATCAGTTCAAAAGCACACCAGTGCAATAAATAGGTATCGCTGTGGCAGGAAGGTAAATGGCATTTCTGTGTGCTCTGGTTTCCATCAGTGTTCCATTGTGCCAGAAGCGGTTTAGTCATGCTGGCCATATGACCCGGAAAGCTGCCTGTGGACAAACACCGTCTCCCTCGGCCTAAAGCGAAATGTGCGCCTCAACCCCATAGTCGCCTTTGACTGGACTTAACCATCCAGGGATCCTTTACCTTTTTTATAGCCTGCATTAGAGCTGTATATGTGTGTGTGTGTGTGCGCACACACACATTTTTATGGGCACATAGCCCCCCCCCCCAATATCAAGTAATTTTGACTTCAGGGGAAATGTAACAACTTGTAACTGGCATAGTATTTTGGATTCCAATCTGTGTCATTCAAGCTGTTATACTCATTAGATATGGTCCACAGGCATCTTCTTTGAGAGAAGACAGCACAGTTGATTCCCTAAAAAATGCATGCTATACAAGGCGACAAATCGTTTACAATTCGAAGTTAAGCTGAATGACTCATTGCTGCAAGTTCTGGCCTATGCAAAAATGCACATTGTTTTCAGTAGTTTTGGTGTGAATATCCCTGTCACTTTCAGATGATGCATGAAGCTCAACTTTCGTATTTCATCAACAGATGAGTTGGGTAAGAAGTAAAAGGGTACGGTTAACATGAATTCAGTCCAGTATGTATCACAGAAGCACAACCATGCTTAGCATTTATCCCATGCATTAAAATAGGGGTGGAAAAGCTGTGGCAATCCAGAGGCTGTTGACTCCAAATCCCATTAGCCCCAGCCAATATGGCCAATGGTCAGGGCTCAACAGAGTTGTAGTTCAAAGGTTCCCCATTGCTTTTTTGGAATATCTGAAACACTTTACTCTTAATTGCCCCAGCAATGCTTACAACCATTCAGTTGAATGAGGGTGCCTTGTTCAAAGCCACCTATGCAGATGCAAGACCTGAAGCTTCCTAATTTGCAGTTCATTCTTTACGTCACATGCAGATAAAAAAAATGGCAGTAATTTGTAAATGCCTGTGTGCATTTGTGTGTGTGTGTGAAAGAAAGTGACTGAATACTCTGAGAACTACTCTGGTTTATTTTAATAACTGCAGCTGAAGCTACACAAACCAGAATTTAATGCTAGTACCCAAGACTGGGAGCTGCTACCCCTACTTTTTAGATCACGATATCCCACTTTTCTGCCAAGGACCTTGAGGTGGCATACATGGCAAAGGTAAAGGTAAAGGGACCCCTGACCATTAGGTCCAGGCATGGCAGACTCTGGGGTTGTGGCGCTCATCTCGCTTTACTGGCCGAGGGAGCCGGCATACAGCTTCCAGGTCACGTGGCCAGCATGACTAAGCCGCTTCTGGCGAATCAGAGCAGCACATGGAAACGCCATTTACCTTCCCTCCAGAGTGGTACCTATGTATCTACTTGCACTTTGTGCTTTTGAACTGCTAGGTTGGCAGGAGCAGGGACCGAGCAACGGGAGCTCACCCTGTCGTGGGGCTTCAAATCGCCAACCTTCTGATTGGCAAACCCTAGGCTCTGTGGTTTAATCCACAGCACCACCCATGTCCCTGGCATACATGGTACTCCTCCCCATTTATTCCCACAATAAATGAGGCTGAGGTCACCCAGTGAGCTTGGTGGCTGAGTGCATTTTTGAACTCTGGTCTGTTTTTGCTATTTATTTTGTGTTTTTGTTTTTGTAGCTCTTTTTTTTTTTTTTTTACTGTGGAACCCAGTTCAGCTACTGATTGACTGATTGATTGATTGATTGTGTGACTGCAGTACATTGTTTATTGCTTTCATTTTATGGATCAATGGTCCTGTTAGATAGTAAAATTCATGTTAAATTGCTGTTTTAGGGTTAGTTTTTAAAAGTCTGGAATGGATTAATCCATTTTGCATTACTTTCTATGGGAAAGCACACCTTGGTTTTGGAACGCTTTGGTTTTGGAACGGACTTCCGGAACAGATTATGTTTGAGAACCAAGGTACCACTGTACTTATAATATACTTTCTGGGAGGAACACTCACCCCCTGCAAGATTTTCGTATGCCCTCTCTCTGGGGTTGGCTTCCCCCTTGGTTCACAAAAACTGCGCTAAAAATATGATGATCAAAGCAGGCAAAGTGGTTGTCATGGTTTGGTTATAGTACTAAACTCATTGCAAAACATTCTATTGAAAATTCAAGTGCGAGTTTGTCAGGAAAACACAAAACCATATTTAAAAAAAAAAAACACAACAGCAGTAATTTCTAACTAATACTCTGTGTAGATAAAGTGATATAGGTCAGGGCTTTGCACTTAGAATTACAGAGTCTACTGATTGCTAATTCATTTCTAGGGAACAAAACGATTTGCAAAGCGTATACATTGTTAATCGGTCAAGGCAAGCCTCATTATTGGAGAAACCTTTTTTTCTTTTCTTTTTTTGAAGTACTGTAATAATGGGCATAGCTCCCTCATCTGATTCAGAAGGGGGTGTTAAAGTGGATTACTTTGGAGAGTATCTGCTTGATGCCCTAAATTTAATCCAGCTCAGATAACTCTATATTAAATTGTGGCCCTGTGTACTCCCAGGTATGTCATTGAGAGTGGGATGAGATGCAGAAGCTTCCGTGACTCCTCCTTTGCGTGGCAAGGTCCCAAACCCACCCGGGAGGTGGAATAAAGACACATGAAACAGTATTTTAGGTTGATGGGTGAAAAAAGGCCACAACTTTATTGATTACAGAATGTGAGTGGTATTGGCTTAGGCATTGGGAACCACACGACTATATGTGACTCCTGCCCGTCTGCAGGATTAACCACCAGTAGGGGGGAGCCCTGCTGATGCACATCAACTAGGAACTCCCCCAGGGTCACTGCTAGGGGTCGTGCCATGGCTCGACCCCCCTGTCTGGGGCTTCGGAAAGAGACCATGCCCCCCAGATTCCTTTAGCGGAATACCCTTGAATTAGGAGGGGTAGGTGATGGTCACTACCTCCCCTCCCCTTCGACCAAATACTCCAATGCCTAACTGCCAAACCTTACAAAGTTGTGACTCATTTGCTATGAGGTAGGCGAAAAACCAAATGGCCGGTGCCAATTTGCTAAGTGGAAAAAATTCCTACCAGGCCCCTTGGACAACCAAGGTGACCAACCAAGGTCCTTAGCAAGGTCCAGAAATAAAGAGCCTAACCTGAGGGAGGGAGGGTGGGAGAACTGACTGAGCAGGGAGAAAACAGGGGCGAGTCCTCAGCCACGGGTAGTTTAAAAAGCCCATGCCACACCCCCAGACCATCTGGGTTGGACGGCCTAAGGATGATGTGGCTGAGGACCAACCAATGGCGCAGGGGCTATGCCGCCCTGTGCGCATGGGGAGGGCTTGCTCCCAGCCCGCAACGTCATCTCCCTGGGAAGGGGAAATGGCTTTACCATCAGAAGGGAGAGTCATAGAGTTGTAGAATTGGAAGGGACCCTGAGGATCATCTAGTCCAACCTCCTTATAAGGCAGGAATATGCAGCTGTCCCATATGGGGATCAAACCTTCAACATTGGGGGAAACAAAAGACGAGCTTGTCAAAGCCTCTATGACACATTGGGCAATAGATATAGGACATAATATAGATTTTAATCTCTGAGGAAAACTTTGGAAGAGTGATCCGAAGTTTACAGCATGTTATTCCTCGAAGGAGAGCTACCCAAAAATGATGTACCAATGGTATTTAACTCCGAGTAGACTTACTTAGATGTATCAGACTGAATTAGATACGTGCTGGTGATGCAATGAGGCTGAGGGTACGTTTTTTCATATGTGGTAGTCCTGTAAAAGGGTAAAAGAGTATTGGGAAATAATTTATAATGAATTTAAAAAATGTTTAAAAGTATACCTTTCCAAAAAAACAAACAAACAACAACAACAACAACCCAGAGTCCTTTTTGTTGGTGATAATTCAGACGGAAATTCCCAGGCATCACAAAAGGTTATTTATGTATGCCACTACTGCGGCCCGTGTTTTGTTAGCCACAAAATGGAAAACAAGCAAGGTCCCAACCAAAGAAGAATGGTGACTTAAACTGATGGAATATGAGCAGCTTGTAGACCTAACATATATAATAAGAGAACAAGAAGAACATACGTTTAAAGAAGATTGAATATATGAGGGGAAACTGTGTACACTTGAAAACGTTGGCAGCATTAAGATAAATTCAACCGTGTAAATAAGTTTTGATGGATGTAATAATGGAGATATTAATCAATAATAAAAGGAGAAGGGAAGTCACTGATATTTTAATGTTGGTTAAATGAATATTCTAAAATGTAAAACAGAAAATTCATATATATGAACCTGCAACATTGGCATTATCAACACCAAGCTCTACCCAACTGGGCTATGCAAGTTCAAAGATAACCAAAGTTACGGAAGGGTGCAGAGGGATGTGGGGAGAAGTGTTGAGCTTCAGTTTTTAGAGAGGGCTCCTGGGTGGGCATGGAGCGAATCTGTTCAATTTAGGTTCATCCATTAATGTCATATCATAATCACATAGAACCTATCTATAGTACAACAAGAAGTTCAACAATGGGCAGCTGCCAAAGGTTTGATTGACCACTACGTCTGACTTTAACAAAGATAGTTGCATTTTAGGGATTCTAATACCATTGTGAGCTAGTGTTGCCAAAGAGGTTAACGGACAAGAGAGCACAGATTGGAGTTCCAATTTGATAATTTCCTAATAAATATTTTAGGAACAAGTAAAGACATGTCTTTGGGATGCAGTGCTTGACCCTGAGTATCCAACATGGCAAAAAACAAAGGCCACCTTCCATTTCATCAGTCCTTCCGTTTACATTTGCTTTGTATTCTGAGTTGGATTTTGCTGGAACTTTGCATCCCAGAAACTCTCTCTCTTAGAAAGTTTGCTTCTTGTCATGTTGTATTTCTTCCGATGCATATGATGTCCTCTTTTGCCATTTAAAGCACCCTGGGGAACTAGTATTCCACCATTTCTGTGGTTTCGAAAACGGCCTTTGCATTAGCCTTTAAGTGCCTCTTGGTAACAAGATTAATAAAACACTGGGTTACTTGTAAGTCAAATCAGGTGGAAAACATTTCAAGTAAAGACTGCAGTATTTAATATGTAAGTGCCAATGGTGCAGATCCCCTAGTCTACATGATGAATGTTCTCAACGACCTTAAATACAAAAGTTAAAGGTAAGGGTAGGTGGTGAGGGGCAGAGGAAAACAAGTTTATCTGCACAATTCATTTTTCCTGAGCATTTCATGCTGAATATATTTTACAAAGCTCTGATTAGGTGACAGTTTCTAGATAACCTTTATACTTGCCACATCAGCTGTTTGTTTAATGCTTGGGGGAGCTAACCAATTTGCTGTAAGATTTTACAGCTATTCTGCCAGGAACAATGTGAAATCTAATGCAAACAAAAGGAACATTTTTAGCTTGCAATTATATATCTGTAACTGTATTGCACTCTCTCTCTCTCTCTCTCTCTCTCTCTCTCTCTTGCTGTTTCCTTTTCAGATTTTGGATATGCCCAGACAAGAGATGAGCTGGTATAAACAGCTTGGCTTCACGTTCCACTGAAGAATATCTAGAGCTCAGTTGAAGGCAAAGTGTCCAACTTGCAGCCAAAGGCACTTGAGAAGACAGACAGCAGAGGAGAACGATGATAATACAACAAGGCTTGCTGGTGGTACTATTCTGGGTGTGCCTGCTCCACCCCTGCTTAACAGCCATGGTATTCAGCAGGACTACGGACCAGCAGCCCAAAAGTTTTGCTGCACGTGGAATAGGGAATGAAGGAAAAGCTCTGCACCGCCAGAAGCGAGGCTGGATGTGGAACCAGTTCTTCTTGCTGGAGGAATATACCGGCTCAGATAACCAATATGTAGGCAAGGTAGGCCATATGTATATCTTCTCCTATTCTTCTTATGCATTGCAGCAATTTAATGGTAGGAAATTATCTTTGAGGACTTCATTCTCAAAGATATAGAGACCTTTTGTTTGTTCTGTTGAAAAAATAAAACCAAATGCTTTGGAAATGGGAGTATTGGATTGAAACACCCATGTTCTAATGTGGATAAATAATCGTGTGATTTTTGAATTTTTTTATTTGATTTTTGTATACAAAAAGCAGCATTTTTGAGTATGACTTAACTTTTATACTTTGTACACCTACCTCTGGAACACAAACTATCCTTCATATTCCAACATTGACACTTCCTCTGATGAAAAAGGTGACCCTTGCTAACAAACCTGTTCAGAATTTTTGTTTTAACATGAAGTGAAAAATTGGATTAGTAATTTCATGAGTGAAAGATTTTTATGTTCAGTTGAAGCATAGATTTAAAAAAGGACAAAGCCTTATTCTCAAGTACTTTCGCCTGGTTTGAAAGAAAATTGCAGCTCTAGTGTAGTACTACAGATTTCCAAGTATTTTTTATACGACCCTATCCTAAGTATCATTTATGTATCACAAAATCTGGCTGCAGTAGGTGGCCATTTCAGTGATTTAATACCTGTCGCCAAACTGCATGTGACCTAGATTTATTAAATCTTCCTCAAATATGAAAAGTTTGCGTAGCAGCTGACACCATCCCTACCACTCCATTATGACAACATGCCATACACTAGGAAAACCCTGATGGGGGTTCCTTTGAAAATTAGTTACCCAGACTTTCATAAATGGTGGTTATCGATGAACAGGCCACAAACAAATACATGGTATGCTGTAGGGTTCATTCTTAATCAAATCAAAGTAACATTAAGGCTGAACAGACCTGGCCATTGTCCCTCATGAGCTCAGTCAGGGGTAGCAACTTGAAAAAAATATTGGGGGGCCCAGGTACGCTGACATAACTGAGCACTTGACGTGGTGTGCACACTGTTGATGGATCTCAACCAAAACTCTTGCTACCAGCTGCCAAATCGTACAATTCCAGGGCAACAAACAGGAACAGAACTTGCTTATAAGGAAGAACTTAACCAATCACCACCCGTTGCTAGGCTTCCTTTATCTCCAAGCAGACTTGTTTAACTTGGCTTGTTGCCAACCCACTAATTGTTCACTCCAAAAGCTGCTAGAAAACCAAATTCTCAACAGACACACACCATTTAAATGGTAATGTCCATCAACTTGGGGGGGGGGCAGCCTCCTCAAATATTTTATTGGGGGTTGAAGGGACCTCAGCCCCTAGGAGTTCGCTCCTATGATCTCAGTGAGCATAATTCTCAGCAATATGCTTGTTTTTTCTGTGCAGTACATTTAGCGATTTCTGAGTCAACATGGAAAGGCTTCGCTGGAGGAGAAAGTCTGAAAACTACTACACTAGAAGTTCAGAGAGGCCTATAGCTTACATTATCCGAAGTCCTGTCAGTGCGTAATCTTCCATAGTAGAATGTCAGATAAAATCCATGCTTGGAAACACTCAGAGATGATACATGAGTGATTCTATGTCAGAAGTGGCCGTGTGTATCTTCCCTATGGATAAATCCCTAGATTCTGGAGATGACTCTTGCATATCGCTGTCAGGAAGATCTAAGAGACACCACTTCCAATGTTACAGTAGAAATGCACACCAACACTGGTGAGTTACTTGTGTGCCCTTTGAGGGTGCATTTCTTGTAGCAACCATAAGTTGCCCTCGGGGCCACAATTATGGCATCATGAAATCTAGGAGAGGATTCCACAACTAGATTGGGACTGTGGGAACCAGGGATTTCTTTCAGCCAAAACTCACCAGAGCTCAGCTCCGGCACCTCTCAGGTGGGCACCATTGCCAATCTATGAGAACAAGAGAGAAGTTCATGGTAAGCTCCGGCACATCTTTATCTAGAAAAATAGCTCTGGATGGAACTCTTTTGATATTTATAATACCTTGTTGTTGTTGTTGTTTAGTCATGTCCGACTCTTCGTGACCCCATGGACCAGAGCACGCCAGGCACTCCTGTCTTCCACAATATTTATAATACCTATTTCCACAGTAAATACTTCCACAAGTATTTATAATACCTATTTGAAATCAAACAGAAGGACTGGGTTCCAGCATTATGCAGAGAATATTGATGGCCTAATTATATAATATCTAGATAAATCTCTATACACGTTGGCAAAGGGATATTTCAGGGGAAGAAATGACAAGTCATTGTTTTTTAAAATATAATAATAATCCAAGAACAGGTTTGAAGACATTTCGTGTTCCTATAGCCTGATCCTAACCATGTTAGCAGGTCTTGATGAAGACTGTCTGGCTAAAACAGTGATGTTCTCTTTTTCATATATTGGGTTTGTTGCTCAGCTGCGTAGACTCAAAACAAAGATCAGAATTAGTTATTATGGTGGACTTGCTGCCTGGCTTTGTGGACATTTTCTCTATTTTTGCTGAGTTCAAGTAGATTCATGCTTCAAATCTATGTGCAGTTGGATTTCAGCCCCAATGAAATTAGTAGAAAACTTCCAGGGAATTGTGTTTTGGTATAAGGCCACTAGACCACAAAACAATTCAAATAGTTGGGGGAGCTATTCACACAGATCTATGCCTACAAATTAGTGTGCCATTCTCAGCATCAGCGACTCATTTGGAGCCATTCAGGGATAGCCAGAAGGCTTTGTGCTCCTGTGCAAATTTTCTAGCTGAGGTTATTCAAGCGCATTCAAACTCTGGCATTTGAAACAGGAGATCTCTCCTTCCTCAAACCGTTCATCTCTATTGTTAATTAGCAAAATATTTTTGCATCTATGAATGGAGATATTATATTTTATGCCTTTTGATAAGCAGCAGATTCTCTTGGAAGGGAACAAAAATAGATAAATATGGATTTGCAATAAGTCATATAACAGTGGAAGCTAGCCTGAAAGCATTCCATTTATGCCACATTACCCTGACTAAACATCCACATTGCATTATGTTGCTTTGCTCCAGAACAGACACTCAACTCAAATAACCTCACATAATGTAATGTAACATGCCATATTACATATGCTTTATTAATTCAGATAGGCCAAATTGAATGGGGGGGGGGATCATTTTGTCCTCTTTGGCTAAGGAAGCTCATAAAAAATCAATTTATTGAGTACTCAAGAGCTAAAACATAAGATCTGACAATGTTCAAAACATCTTTGAGGGTGAACAACTGCAAGAGGAAGGATTTTCAGCAGGTAACAGGAGTGGAGTCCTGATCTGAGTAAGGGAGCACATTCCAGAATTGGGCTGTTTCTTCAGATACAAGGGGCCAACGAAAGCATGATCTTAAAAAAAAAAAAGTGTGAATACAGAATGTGTATAGTAGTACCTTGGCTCTTGAACTGAATCCATTCTGGAAGTCCGTCCGAATTCGAAAACATTTGAAAACCAAGGTGCGGCTTCTGATTGGCTGATTGGCCCCAGAAACAATGCCGACAGCCACAACAGACGTTCAGCTTCTGAAAAACCTTCGCAAACCCAAACACTTACTTCCGGGTTTGTGGAGTTCGGGAACCAATTTGTTTGTCAGCTAAGCCATTCAGGAACCAAGGTACCACTGTACTTTGGTCTTAAATATATTGTTAAACTATGCACTACAAAACAATTGGATAATATAGACATAGGAGGTAGAAAATTCAAGCCCTGACTTGGCCCATGCAAGGAATTTGAGCCATTTTCTCATAATGTCTTCCTTATTTTTGCCCTGCCAGAAGATCACAATGTGGTGAGCCACACTTACTCCTAGGAATGGTTGCAAAATCCAAGCCAACTCTCACCGCAGTTGAGTGGAGTTCATGGTTTGACAGCTTTAACACGTCCAATGAGGCCAATGAACAAGGACCCTGGGGGATGATTCCCGCAAATGTAATAGAACTAACCACAGGAGTGCCTAAAGGATAACATATTGTGTGGAAATGTTAATGTGTTTGTAAGTGTTCTACAAGAGGGCTTCAGTTTCCCATCTATAAAGCGTACTCAGAGATAATGAGGCGCTGGGGTGCAAGGAAGAAGGAAGGAAGCCAAACGTTTCTCATTCATTAACACCAAAGGAACATGGCACTAGATAGCGGCAAAATTCTCAGAGGCCACAGCTTATTTGTAAGTGAAAGTTGGTGTTAGTAATCAACAATTCTGATCAACACTTCCTACCTAAGATCTAAAGTGACTTCTTCCTATTTGGTTGTTTGCAGCTTCTTTTAGAAACTTGGTTGCATGGATTTTACTTTGAGGAAAAATAACAAGGAACAAAAGCTCTTGGCTGATGGCTTCATTTACAGTGGTACCTCAGGTTAAGTACTTAATTCGTTCCGAAGGTCTGTACTTAACCTGAAACTGTTCTTAACCTGAAGCACCACTTTAGCTAATGGGGCCTCCTGCTGCTGCCGCGCCGCCGGAGCACAATTTCTGTTCTCATCCTGAAGCAAAGTTCTTAACCTGAAGAACTATTTCTGGGTTAGCGGAGTCTGTAACCTGAAGCATATGTAACCTGAGGTACCACTGTATTAACAATTATTTACTTGCCTTTGTTTCTTCTTTTTAAGGATGCTTTCCAAATTACCCCCATCATTTCCCTGACTAGATTTTTGGATACCAAACTACCTGTATATGGAAAAGCATTGCCAATCTTTGGGGTTCATTTGTTTATTTTTTTCTCCCCAAACTTTGTTGAGACTACTGGGTACTTTCCTGCAGACAAATATGAGTAAGTTGAATGCAATTACAGCACAAAGGACAATTGTTGTCATCATGCAATCCCATCATATATTTGTTTTGTGACTTAATCTTTTGTACATTTACTGAGAAGTAAAACTCCACTGAGTTCACTAGGGTACATTCCACGCAACTGTGTATTGGAGTGCAGTCTAAGTTACTGTCATTGATAATGAAATCACCTCATGATTGTTTTTTTGTGGGTGAATGCGCATATGCACAATGCTCACATTGGACACTGCCAACTCATGGAACAATAAGGAAACGAAACAAGGGGCCTTCTGGCGGATCCCTCTGTGAGAAGTGAGGTTACAGGGAACTAGGCAGAGGGCCTTCTCGGTAGTGGCGCCCGCCCTGTGGAACACCCTCCCATCAGATTTCAAGGAGATAAAGAATTACACTACTTTTAGAAGACATCTGAAGGCAGCCCCAGATAGGGGAATTTTTTAACGTTTGATGTTTTATGGTGTTTTTATATTTTGCTGGAAGCTGCCCAAAAGGGCTGGGGCAACCCAGTCAGATGGGCAGGGTTCAAATAATAAAATCACCATCATCAACAACTAAGCACTGTTGCTAACCTGGAGGGGGGAAGGTGTCAGGAAGAGCAGTGCAGTTCTGATGCAGTAGCAGAAACATCAGACTGGCTCCGCTGGTGCATTTGCACTGCACCAACCTCCCTGCTGTTTGGCCCTTCTCCCTCTTCCTTCCTGTAAGCAGCAGTGATTGGACTGTCAATAATAATAATAATTTATTATTCATACCCTGCCCATCTGGCTGGGTTGTCCCAGCCTTTTTGGGCAGCTTCTGGCAAAATATAAAAACACCATAAAACATCAAACGTTAAAAAATTCCCCTATACGGGGCTGCCTTCAGATGTCTTCTAAAAGTCTGGTAGTTGTTTTTCTCTTTGACATCTGGTGGGAGGGCGTTCCACAGGGTGGGTGCCACTACTGAGAAGGCCCTCTGCCTGGTTCCCTGTAACTTGGCTTCTTGCAGCGAGGGCCCTTGGCGCTGGACCTCATGAGTTCAGATGAGCACCCCCCCACACTACACTGTCCGCTACCGATGCAAACTGATATATACACATGGATTTGTGCAAAATGTTCTTTGCTAGACCATATCCTTGCATTCATGTCCTAATCCAATGGTTTTCAAACAAGGTGTTTGAGGAATGCTGGGGTGTTTGTCTTTTAGAAGCTCATTAGGCTTCTAGATAATACCAGCAATGGGCAATATGCGTCTCTGAAGGCAGCTTTCTCAGACCACCAATTCTTCCAGACACTGTCAGTCTTGGGAACATTTCATGTATTTTAGACTGTCCACTTAGCTCAATAGTGAGTACATGCTCCAGACATTTTCATTCCTGAAGAGACATCCAAATAGTGCCCCCTGAATAATTTTTTAAAATTGCTGTGGTAGTCCGACACCAATTCTTGCCTTCCTATATCTCCCCTCTCCTGCTGCCTGAAGAAAGTTGCTTCACCTTGTTTCATGACAGAACCAGACTTTTCAGCCACTAGAAAACTTGAGAACCATGTTCCTCACAGATGTTTAGCATTGAGAGCTTCAGTTGGAAGGATGAGCTAAATCCTGGCCTCTTCCCTTGATAGTGTGTGGTCAAGTCTTGACAGGATCTGGGTCATTCGGCCAGTTTAGGAGAAGCGAGGGAAGTGATAAGGGACAGAACTGTTGCAGGGGTACAGAATCAGTTCCCCAGAATGTTTGGGGCTGTTTTTGCTTTAAATGTGCTTTAAATGGATGGCTTGTATGCAGAGTGAATGTGCCTATGGAGGCATATTTTTTCTGCCTTCCGCAGGGACATTCAGTTGACCCAGACTGGCTTCATGAACAGTGCTAAAATCTAGAAGCACAAGCTATTGTCCAAGTAAAAGATTTCAAATTTAAAGGCTGTGTAGAGTAATACAAGTCAATTAAAGAAAAGAAAAGAGTAGAGTTCTAGAAATATGATATTCATCAGTTCAGCTGTGAGTTGATTCTTTTCTTTGTAAATGAAAATCAATATATTTAAATATGCTTCCCCAGCTAATGAAAACAGTGATGAATCTGTAGGGCATATACATGTAGGAGGTATATTGGATTTTATTATTGGACTATAACTTTTATAGCAATATCTGTCATTGGATGAAGGGGCGGGGGACATTCCAAGAATTCATAACTGACATAGTAGATATATTCTGTTCATAAGCATGAAATTGTTTACCCTAAGATGTGCCATGGCAGTGTCAGAATAGCTGGTTTGAGGATTATAGCCGAACAGCACAATCCCGTGGTCCCTGGAAGGACATCCCAGGATCCACAAAATTCTGTGGAACATTATCTCGACAAGAGGTTTGTCCCAAGAAGCCATAGTGAGGCATTCTGAGGACATGTCAGGAGCAGATGGGAAGTAGTTTTTGACCCACTAGATTGAGGGCACTTTAAGTTCCCCGCAATGCTCCTGGAATAGGGGCAAAGAACATACTTATTTTATTGATTGATTGATTGATTGATTGAGTTTATATACCACCCTATACTTGGAGGTCTCAGGGCAGTTCACAAGAAAAATAACAACATATATAATCAGAATAAAAACAACAACCCAATAAGCCCCCCTCCCAAAAAAAGAGCCATATTTTAAAAGGGTATAGGATGTCAAACAGATCAAACAAAGGCCTGGTTAAAAAGGAACATTTTTGCCTGGCGCCTAAAGGTGTATAATGAAGGCGCCAGGCGAACTTCCCTGGGGAGAGCATTCCACAGATGGGGAGCCACAGAGTGGCTGGGGAAACCCTGCCAGATGGGTGGGGTATAAATAATACTATATCATCATCATCATCGTCGTGTTGCCACCTTCCAGACCTCTCAAGGAGGAGGCACACGAAGGAGGGCCTCAGAAGATGATCTCAGGGTCCAGGTAGGTTCATAGGGAAAGAGGTAGTCCTTGAAGTATTGTGGTCCTGAGCCATTTAAGGCTTTATAGGTCAAAACCAGCACTTTGAATTGGGCCCGGAAACTAATTGGTAGCCAGTGCAGTCGAACCAGGATCAGTGTAATATGCTCAAACCGTCATGCTCCGGTAAGCAACTTGGCCAATGAATTCTGTACCTTTCCCATTGGGATAACTGGCAAAGTAAAGATTCTTTAAAACTGGGGGGGGGGGCGGTGAAAGGAGGAAGAATGTGTGAGTTTTTTGAAGCAGTGCTAGAGCAACTGCTTTGCATAAAGAATGTCTCAGGTTAAATCCCTAGCATCTTTAGGTAGGATTAGAAGGGATACTCTGTCTATAAAACCTTAGAGAGCCACTGTGAGTCAGAGGGGACAACACTGAACTAGATGGACTTACTGGCAGGATTTGTTATAAGGAAATAATCAAAGAAACTCTAGAATTGAAAAATTGAGAATCTACCATCTCTCAGTACAATTTGTGATCCTCTTTGAAAATATAGTTTTAGAAAGGACTTGAATCCTTGAACCTTATCTTGCATCAGTAGTATCTCTCAAACTTTGTCGAACCGAGACTTTCCCCTCAACACTGATTAAATATAGAGCTAGAAATTCCAGTTAATTTCTTATTGAAATCTGATATTTAAGATCCATTTATGAAACCTTTGCCCAAAGCGTTTTGTACATTGTGAAAAGGTATGCCGACTCTTGAGGGAAATGCTTAAAAGCAATATATTCTGCATCCTCCGACTACTCACTGACTTTGACTCTGAGTGTAGGAAGCACATTTTGCAGTGCAAACATAATAAGACCAAACTCTAATATAGCTTAGAATCATTTTGCCCTTCTTGCTGCCTGTCCTTAAACAGGTTTTGTTCAATAAAAGTCCTCGAGACATTTACATAGCAGAAAAGTTCCATGACGTTATGCAGATCTCCAAAGAGTGCTGGCACCATCTTGTCTTATCATAGAGCCATTGGCAACTAGGCTTCCTAGCTACTTGGATCAGCTCTTACCTGTGAAACAAGACTGGATTATTATTTTCTAAAGAACACCTTTGGCCACCTCATAATTTTTGGAGAATTTATTGCATTTCATTGTCAAGTACAGGAGTTCCCCTCTCCTTCCGGTGGCTCACCGATAAGAATGAATGAGCATTTGGTAGATTTATAGTCCTTTTATTGCAGCATTCTGTTATAAGAACAAACAGGTAACCCTCCACAAGGCTATCAGTTGCCTACTCTGACTCCTTCCCACTTCCTCAACAAGAAGCGTGCCAATGGGAAGTTCCTCTCCCCCTGCGTGTCCTTTGTTCTCTGACATGCTCAGACCTCCGAGTTTGGGGAGAGGGAGGGGTTTCCCCCCACTCTCGATTGATGTATCTCCTAGCTGCTCCCTCCCTTCTGGTTGCTTAGGTACTATCTCATAGCTGGGTAGCTCCTCTCTCAACTGTGCAGATTCTGTGTCTGCCTGTCCTCCTGCTTCTGGAAATGCTGGCAGCAAAGGGGGGGGATGAATATTCACCCTCCACTTCTGTTAGGAGCTGATCTCCCTGCAATTGCATCCCCCAATCTTCCAGTTCATTTATTTGTTGTATTTAGCAGTCACTTCCTGCAATAAGCCTTCAGGCAATTTACAACAGTAATATATATATATATATATATATATATATATATATATATATATATATCAATAATCGCTGAAGCTCAGTGGTAGAACATCTGCTTTAATCCCTGGCGTCTTCAGGTAGGGCTGAATATAAATTTATTTATCCATGAAAAATGGATATTTTTCATGCATGAAAGCCTAGTGTGTAAACTCTACTGAGCTAAATGGGCCCACGGTTTACCTCAATATAAGCCAGCTTCCTAGGTTCTATTTTCTAAAAATAAAAAACCCCATCAAAATACGAACAATTCACAATAATGATCAAGTCTAGCAAAAAATATGTGCAAGAAAAATATTTAATCATACAGAAAGAGAAAATTATTATAAATTAGTTTGGAGATGGTATTTAACACCAGTCAGATGAAATCAAATAAACAAGGAATATTTGGTGTTATGTTGGAGGGGATGCCAGGAAACCGGGACTTGTATACACATGTGGTAGGGGTGTGAATATGTGCAATTTTTCTGGCAAAAGGTGTTTAAAGAGAGAACAGAAATCACTGGATTAAAGCTGACCGAAAGTCCAGAGGTAGCATTATGAAGGACTTGCTCACAAATTTATTGACAGCTGCGCAAATTATGATAGCTAGGAAGTGGAAGGGGCAAACAGAATATAAAATGGAAGGGTGGTACAAAGACGTGTGGGACATAGATATTAATGATAAATTAACACGTGCCATTAAGGTAAGACGGAGAATACACAGGAGAAATGATTTTGAGAAGATATGGAAGGTGTTTGTAGAATTTGTACTGTTATGGTCAAACCATTGCAAGAGTTGTTGAAATTTTGGGAGGTTGGATAGTTACAATGGAATGGTCTCAGTGGTGGGGTGCACATTTTTATTCTTAATAAATTATGATTATTTATTTATGATAATAATAAATAGGGGGGAAAGAGCAAAAAGTCTTGTGTGGAAGTTAAAACCAATTTAAAGGAGAACTATATTTCAATCCACAGATTGGTTCAGGAGGAGGGGATCAGGTGAGCTTGCTTGGGGATATGCAAAGATATTCAAATTCCCTGAACCTCCCTAGTTAGTATGTATGCTGAAACCATCCACTTATTTCCAGCACCATCGTACAAGCAGATCAAAAAATAATGGGCTACTGTGCCAGGAATGAAAT
Organism: Podarcis pityusensis; assembly: GCF_964106645.2. Taxonomy (NCBI): domain Eukaryota; kingdom Metazoa; phylum Chordata; class Lepidosauria; order Squamata; family Lacertidae; genus Podarcis; species Podarcis pityusensis. The sequence continues at coordinate 73,226,031 of NC_138031.1, forward strand.
TTATTGTTAATTCTGGTTTCCTAACAAGGTAAGGAAGCAATCTGTCTGTTGGTTTCCACTGAGGAAAATTAGTTTCATGGGCTTCATTAGTGCAATAACTTATTGGGGGCTAATAATGATGGTTTGTGTTCTTAGCAGGGTCGGTAAATCTGCAGTCGAGATTTGAGGGGTTGTGTTGCTCTGCTTTTTGAAGGTTCCCCAACCATGAAACCTATGTAGTTTTAGTTTGCATGCACACAGAGTCTCTTTATATAAATCATTCAGTACATCAGGGTGGGAGCAAGGTTAGCTAATGCTCTCCTCAGTGCATTTTTTCCCTTGGGGTAGAAGAAGAGGAAGAAGAGTTTGGATTTGATATCCCGCTTTATCACTACCTGAAGGAGTCTCAAAGCGGCTAACATTCTCCTTTCCCTTCCTCCCCCACAACAAACACTCTGTAAGGTGAGTGGGGCTGAGAGACTTCAAAGAAGTGTGACTAGCCCAAGGTCACCCAGCAGCTGCATGTGGAGGAGCGGAGATGCGAACCCAGTTCACCAGATTACAAGCCCACCGCTCTTAACCACTACACCACACTGGCTCTCACACTGGTACTCAAGGGTACGCAGTCCTGGAACCCCCCTATGTTAAAAGTGTGGCACTTACTGTCACAACTTCATGGTGAGCACCAGGGCTGTCTTAAGCATATCCGGCGCCGTGGTGCAAAGATCCCTCCAGCGCCCTCCCCCCTGTTTCCCAGAGTTGTCGACCTTTTCCCAAGCCTCTGCGGGGATCGCTCTCCTCCTGTGGAGGCTTGGGAGGCAAGCTGCATGCCCGCCAGCCATATGGTTGATGGGGCACAGCTGACAGGCATGCAGAAGGGAAAAGGGAGGCCACTGGCAAAGCCGTGCATCCCCCACTCGCTGGGGTGCCCCAAGAGGCCGGTGCCCTGGCTCAATAAAGACGGCTCTGGTGAGCACCAGCACCATTTTATTTTTTCTTTATAAAGAGTACTGGTTTTCCTGCTCCTCCTCCTCCTCTTGTACACATTTGGTCTATCCAGAATGATCAAATGAAGAGGGTTTCCTTTCACATATCACCTGGCATGTTGTTCCAGTCTGCAGTTCTTTGGAGAATATTCATACTGGATGGCCTTTCACTTGACCTAAATCATTAAAAGGTAAACTAACTCTCTCTCTCTCTCTCTCTCTCTCTCTCTCTATATATATACCTCATTATTTTTTATGAATGATGCCAAGAGAGAGAGAGAGAGAGCGCTTCAGCAAGTGATCTCATTGGAAATTCTGTATTTATATTTCCTATGACAGAAGACGTGTTTCTAAATAATTAGGATTAGGAAATGCTACCTGTGTTTGTAAAAATGTTGAAAGAACCTTCTGCTATTTGAATGCCCCCAACAAAGTGCTCAGAACACAATTCCACTTAATTAAGACATTTTAGCCACTATAGTTTGAAAGGACAATTTTTGAAATATACTCAGAGTCGCAAAGTGATTTCATGCTCTTTATTCAGCTCATAGTGGTGAGGAGGAATGAATGAATGTCCCCTCACAGTATCTGCTTTATATACATTATTTACACAATGGGCTGCACATGATTGGCTAATTCTGGAATTCTACTGTAAGCCAATCAGGTTGTGGATTCACTTCTATCTGGAGCAGGATTGGGTGGTTCCTGCCAACCAATCATACTGCTGCATTGTTCTAGGACCAATCAGACTGCTGCATTCTGAATCCTATTGTTCTAGGACCAATCAGACTGCTGCCTTTTGGATCCTATTGTTCTAGGACCAATCAGACTGCTACAGTTTGGATCCTATTCAACTCAGTACATAACACCCCTCCCCTCTAAGTTCCAGTCCTGCCCGGGAGGTCGCATTCATAGTCCTCAAGGTATGCCGGCGGCCTACGTGTGCGTTGTGGCCTGGGGTGTTCCCTGGTCCGGGCTCCAGGTTCTGGCTCGTGTTCCAAGGATGCTGGCTGTGATGCGGCTGTTTGGTCTGGTGCAACCGGCTCGCTCAGTCGTGGTTCTGGTTCCGGTGTCCTTTCGGCCTCACGGGTCCTCTCTGTATTTACTGATTCTGCCTCTCCTGCTGGCCCCTCCTGCTCTATGGGCCTCACTGCCCCGCTGTTCCCTTGGGACTCCTCTGACCTGTCCTCCTCCTGGTTTTCTCCCGGGAATCGTCGCCGTATCTGGTCGCAGTGGCGGCGCCAGCATTGCCCCCCATCCGTTAGCACCTCGTACGACACGGGGCCAGTGACCCTGGTGATTGTGGCGGGTACCCATGCTGGGCCTGCCCCAAAATTCTTTGCGTACACTGGGTCCTGGGCCTCGAAGGTCCGGGGGTTCCTGCCTTCCCCCACCACTACCTCATCCTGAGCTCTATCGGGGTGAAGGCGGTCCAATCTGATTGCAAGGCGCCGACCCATTAGTAGTTCAGCGGGGCTCCGGCCAGTCGTTGAGCTGGGGGTGCTGTGCTGTGCTAGAAGGAATGTGGCAAGGCGGTACTCCCAGTCCCCTTGCGTCATGCGGCGAAGGGTGTCCTTGGTGGTCCGCACCATGCGTTCTGCTTGGCCATTGGTGGCAGGGTGGAACGGCGCCGAACGGATGTGGCGGATGGCGTTCTGCGCTGTGAAGGTTTGGAATTCTCCTGACGTAAATGCAGTCCTGTTGTCTGAGACGAGAGTGTCAGGGAGCCCGTGGGTTGCAAACAGCCTGCGTAGTACCCGGATGGCTGCGGACGTGGAAGTGGACGGTACCAGTGCGACTTCCAGCCATTTGGTGTAGGAGTCCACCACTATGAAGAATGTTTTCCCCTGAAAGGGGCCAGCGAAATCCACATGCAGGCGTGACCATGGTGCTCGGGCGGACTCCCAGGACTGGACTGGGGCCCTTGGGGGATCTGGGCGGGATTCTTGGCAGGCCTGGCAGTGTTTGACCCAGGCCTCTATCTCTCCATCGATCCCCGGCCACCACACATAACTCCTGGCAAGGGCCTTCATTCTTACTACCCCTGGATGTGTCTCGTGTAGGGCTGTGAGGACCCTTTTGCAGAGGGGCTGGGGAACAACGACTCTGCTTCCCCATAACAGGCACCCCTTGTGGGCCGACAGTTCATGTTTGCGGGTTGTGTAGCCGGCGAATTCTGGCCCGGGGCTGCTGCTGGGCCATCCCCTCCACACCCAGTCCAGGACCCGGGAGATGACCCTATCTTTCTTGGAATGGTGTGCAACTTCTTGTGCCTGAATGGGGCGGTCGGGAAGCAGCTCCAGGCTCATAACCTCTTGTGCAGGTGCTGGGTCAGGGCCTGTTTCCGGTAGTGGTAGCCTGCTGAGGGCGTCCGCATGGCCCATCGCCTTCCCAGGTCGGTGAATCAGTGCATACTGGTAGCTGGCAAGGAAAATTGACCACCTGAGGACGCGAGGAGACAGCACTTGGGGGGTCTGCTTTTCGGGGGCAAACAAGCCAAGCAACGGCTTGTGGTCAGTCACCACGGTGAAGGGCCGCCCGTACAAGAAATCATGGAATTTTTTTACTCCCTTTACGATTGCCAGACCCTCCTTGTCGATTTGCGAGTAGTTCCGCTCGGTTGTGTTGAGTGTCTGGGAAAAGTACGCCACCGGTACCTCTCTTCCATCCGGGAGTTGGTGCCCCAGGACAGCTCCAATGCCATAGGGTGAGGCGTCGCATGCTAGCACCACCGGCAGCCTCTCGTCGAAGTGTGCCAAGACCGAGTTTGAGACAAGCAAGTCCTTGACTGCCTGGAATGCGGCCTCCTGGCGCTGGCCCCACACCCAAGGGGCCCGCTTGTCCAGGAGTCTGTGTAGGGGCTCCGCTACCGCCGCCTTGTGGGGAAGGAAGGAATGGTAAAAGTTCAATAGTCCCAAGAAGGCCTGAAGTTCAGTCTTGCTCTTGGGCGCTGGGGCATCACAAATGGCCCGTACCTTGTCCCCAGTCGGGTGGACCCCTTCTGCGTCCACCATAAATCCCAGAAAGTCCACCTGAGGCACTCCTAGTAGACATTTTTCCCGCTTCACCTTGAGACCCGCCGTCTGGAAACGGTGCAGAACGGTGCGGAGGCGGTCCTCAAACTCCTCTGGTGTGGGGCCGGCAATCAACACATCATCGAAGAAGGGGGTGACGCCAGGAATCCCTTTAAGGAGAGAGTCCATTATATTCTGGAATATGCCTGGTGCCACGCTGACACCGAATTGCAGCCGCTTTACCCTGAACGCTCCTCTGTGCGTCACAATCGTCTGTGCCTCTGCTGTGGCCTCATCTACTGGCAGCTGTTGATATGCTTGGGCCAAGTCCAGCTTGCCAAAAATTTTCGACCCAGCCAGGGTGGCAAGGACATGGCTGACCACTGGCACTGGGTATGCGTGGGCCGTGAGGGCCTTGTTTATGGTACATTTGTAGTCTGCGCAGATGCGGACCGAACCATTAGGCTTGACGGGTGTGACGATTGGGGTTTCCCAGGGAGCATTAGGCACCGGCTCCAGCACTCCTTGCTCTACGAGTCGGTCCAATTCCTCGTCTATACGGGGTTTCAAGGCGAACGGGACCCGGCGGGCCTTGAGCCTGACCGGTCGTACTGCGGGGTCAAGCTGTAGCGCAATGGGGGGGCCCGTATACTGTCCCAATTTCCCATCGAAAACCCCTGGAAATTCCTTGCATATGGCGTCCACGTCCACTTGTAAGCTAGTGTGGTTCACCCCGGTGACAGCTAGCCCCAGTGGTCCAAACCATGCCAATCCCAGTAAGCTAATGTAGGGGCCCTTGACCACAAGCAAGTCCAGTTGCCGCGTCCGCCCTCGGTATTGCACCCTGAAGGTCCCCACCCCCATTGTGGGGACCTTACGTTTCTGGAAGTCCCGGAGGGTGAATGGGGCCGGCCTGAGTTTGGGACCCCCAGTGGGACACAGTTTCCTTAAGGTCCTTGCCGAGATTATGGATAGAGTTGAACCCGTGTCAAGCTCCATGCGGCATGGGGCCCCCTCTATCTGTACCTCTACATAAATTTTCTCTACGTTGGGGTGGGGCAACTGGTATACCTGGAAGTCCGTGAGCTCCGTCGAGTTGCCTTGGTGCGTTGGGCCCCGGGACCTGGGGCTCTTGGATTGGTCATCTGATGCCTGGTGTCGGGTGGGCCGAGCCCGACACACCCGGGCGATGTGTCCCGATTTTCTGCACTGCCTGCACTCTGCGTTGCGGAAACGGCAGGTCCTCCTCTCGTGACTCTCCCCGCAGCTTGCGCAGTTCCCTCCTTCTCGTCGAGGCAGCTGTGGTCTGTGCGCTGCTTGAGTGCGCTGCTGTACTCGGTGCACCTCCTCCCTGTCGGATCCTGAGTCGTCGGTGAGGTCTTCATGGTGGACCCTCGGTTGGGATGGCAGGCTCGGCCGTGCCTCTTGGGTCGACCTCTCGGCAGCTTCTGTTGCCAGGGCCTCCTCCAGAGCGACCTGGAACGTTAGGTCCTTCTTAGCGTAGAGGCGTCGTTGCAGCTTCTCATCCTTCAGGCCACCGACGAGGCGGTCACGAAGCATGTTCTCCAGCTCTGAGAAGTTGCAGAACCGGGCGGCTTGGCGGAGAGAGGTCACAAACCCAGTTATGGTTTCCCCAGGGGCTTGCCGCTTTGCGTAGAAGGCATTTCGACGAGCCACCACTGAGGGCTGCGGCGAAAAGTGCCCCTTCAGCTGTTCCATTATTGTTTTGTATGGAACAGTAGCGACGTCTTCAGGCGCAAGGAGAGCCCGGGCGATTTCAAACGTCTCCTCTCCGCAGACGCTGAAGAATATCGCCCTCTTCTTGGCGTCTTCTTCGTCGGTGACCCCTTTGGCTTCTAGGAGGAAGGTGAAACGGGAGGCGTACGCTTCCCAGTCTCCAGATGCTGGGTTGAATGGCGAGAAGCTGCTGTTGGCTGCCATTCTGAGTTCCTTGTGCCCCGGAGCTGAAGCCTGGATACACGGTGCGAGGCAGCGGTGCGGCAGTTGGCGGTGCTGCGGTGCTGTGTGTGGCAGTCAGCTCAGCGGGATCCCACCTTCGTCGCCAGTGAAATATACTCAGAGTCGCAAAGTGATTTCATGCTCTTTATTCAGCTCATAGTGGTGAGGAGGAATGAATGAATGTCCCCTCACAGTATCTGCTTTATATACATTATTTACACAATGGGCTGCACATGATTGGCTAATTCTGGAATTCTACTGTAAGCCAATCAGGTTGTGGATTCACTTCTATCTGGAGCAGGATTGGGTGGTTCCTGCCAACCAATCATACTGCTGCATTGTTCTAGGACCAATCAGACTGCTGCATTCTGAATCCTATTGTTCTAGGACCAATCAGACTGCTGCCTTTTGGATCCTATTGTTCTAGGACCAATCAGACTGCTACAGTTTGGATCCTATTCAACTCAGTACATAACAATTTTGCACGGCTTTTCTCAAAGTTGCAGAGCAAAGAAGACCGATTGCTTGGGAATTCAGAGGGTTGGGGTTAAACAAGAGGCTCTGCTGCCTTTTGTGGTTGTTGTTTGAACAATGTTTTTATGATTGTACTCAAATGAGCATTGCTTCAAACAATACGACTAACTTCCAACTAACTATTATAATGCTTAACGTTGGCTGGATTGGTCTTCCAGATTGGTGATTGTGGTGGAATAAAACCCATTCCACTCAGGAAACAACTTTGGGGAAAGTTATTGTTTTCTTGAATGCCAGCTGTACATTCGCAAGACAATGCTGACTTTGAATTCTGGTCCGTAATGGGTGCTGCCACAAAATGATGCCAACGCTGCTGTTTACCAGGCCCCATAAACCTTAGGGGTGCGCTCCACTGCAATAATTCCTACAAGCTCTCTGGTATCGCATCCCATTCCCCAAATCATCGAGGAATGGTAAGTAATAGGGATGATGCCAGAATTTTGTTGAACATTCTCATTGCATGGTCCAAGTATGCATTGGGCAAAGGACAATTTAGACTCACACATACTATGATGTAAGATCCCTTGAGCTTAGTTGTATTGATTTATAACTAAACACATACAGAATTGTCTTTTTAATCTTATGCACTGTGGGTAAAACCACAGAGCCTACGACTTCCCATCAGAAGGTTGTGGTTCGAATCCCTGCGACGGGGTGAGCTCCTGTTGCTCGGTCCCTGCTCCTGCCAACCTAGCAGTTCAAAAGCACGTCAAGTGCAAGTAGATAAATAGGTACCGCTCCGGCGGGAAGGTAAACGGCATTTCTGTGTGCTGCTCTGGTTTGCCAGAAGCGGCTTAGTCATGCTGGCCACATGACCTGGAAGCTGTACGCCGACTCCCTCGGCCAATAAAGCGAGATGAGCACCGCAACCCCAGAGTCGGCCACGACTGGATCTAATGGTCTTGGGTCCCTTTACCTTTACCTTAATCTCAATTAGAAATAATGTTGCAGTAAGCAGAATCTTCCTTTTAAAACCAAGGATCCCTGGTTCTTACTATATAGTATTAATTGTAGCTATTGTTAATAATTCTTGGACTTTTGAATTACTTTCTGGAAAGGGAAATAGAGAGTTTCCGTTTGGTGAGCACATGTCGTCTTGTCTAAGAAATGCAACTGGAAGTGAGATTCATTTACTACTTATTTGCTACATTGGTATCCTGTCTTTCCACGAAGAAACTCAAGGTTTGACATACATATTACTCATTGGCCCTGTTTTATTCTCGCAACAACCCTATGAGGTAAGATAGGTTGAGAGTGAGTGATTGGCCCAAGGTCATCCAGTGAGCTTCCTTGCTGAGTGGGGATTTGAACCCTGATCTCTCAGATCGCAGTCCAGTGCTCTAACCACTACTCCACACTGGCTCATCAGATGGGTTGATGCGCTCCCCCCCCCCACTGTCAATGGAAACCAACAAATAACAATAATTTATAATAATAATAATTTATTATTTATACCCCACCCATCTGGCTGGGTTTCCCCAGCCACTCTAGGCGGCTCCCAACAGAATATTAAAAACACAATAAAACATCAAACATTAAAAAAACTTCCCTAAACAAATAGAAAGAGAACCTGCCCGATTTGACACTGACACAAAAACCTCACAAATGTACCAATTTTGAAAAAAAGAAAAATAATATGTAGGTTTAGCTCCCTCTCTTTCCACCCCCACCTCCCTTCCCCTTCAACCCTATACTAGATACAACATTGTCTTACATTGAACATAATTATGATACTCTATGATCTGAAAAAATGAAAAGAGACATTGCACGTTCTTTTGTAATTCAAGGAAATCTTTAATAAAAAAGATTTTTAAAAAATACACAGAGAAAGAGTTGCCCTGGATAAGCCTGGTGTTTAAGCACTTGCCTAATAGTGTTAAGAAACCAAGATCTTCATGCACACAAGCACATGACCATGGCAGACTTTGGGCTCACAAATTTCAGTACTGCCCCATGCGATGCAAAAAATAGGCACCCCCACCTCTTGTGCTCCATTCTGCAGCTTTGCTTTGGCGCCCCCTACAGGGTGGCACCCAGAGCACCCCAAAACCGCCTCTGTACATGAAACTTCATGCTTGTTCCATCTCTCCTCTGTCTGCACCCAGAATCAAAGCCCGTGGGTCGACTGTGGCAGGAGGCCCACTCCCCCGCTTGGCATAGAAATGCCATGGGCTGCTGCAGGAAGATGCGGGGGTTTCTATCTGTCACCTGTGAGCACCCAGCAGGCTAATCTCTCTGTCTGTCACTCTTACCCATGTGTGTGTGTGTATTTGTGTGTAGACAGTTATAGGAAGCTGGGGCCAAACTTTCTGTTGGCTAGTATTGCTGATAGGCAGCTTCATTCTTAGCAATCAAAGGATATCTTGGGACATAGTTGTCAGTGGGAGTTGAATTGCTTTGCTATGTTCGATCAGATTCAATAATTTCCTAATGGGGTCTGCTACACTATTTCAACCAGGAACAAAGCCTGTCTGGTGCTATTAATTTGTGCAGGATTTTTTTTTTTAGGCAATTAGCCTAGATTGATGTGAATATCTTGTTGTCTTGGTTTATCAGTGAGATCGGGCAGTATGATGTGTAGACAGTTATGAAAGCATCAAACAGCAGCCAGTGAAGGCAGAAGCCAAATTTTTGTGCCTCATAAATAAGAAATCCTCTGTTATGTTAATCAGAATACACACACAGAGACACACACACACACAGAGAGAGAGAGAGAGGCTGCTAAGCTGGATGTTGTGATGGGAGTTGTGGTCAGTTTGAAAATTTCCAAAAGCTAGTAAGCAACAGTGGGCTTCTTCGCACTTTTTGTGCTTCTTACAAGCAGTCTCAATTATTCCTCCGCAGTACAGACTCACAAGGCAAAGGATAATGTGCAAAGCAAGTAACCATGGTTATTATCAACAGCAATTCTCAGTATTTCCAGAATGCCTGATAATGAAGAAAGTGTCCGGGGGAGCTAGTTGCTAAATCATTCGACTCCAAGCACTGATAATTTTAGGGTTCTCTGAAATAAACTGGACTCGTGGGCTTTAATTAGAGTAGTCAGTAGACCGATCAGCTACGTTTTTACTACTGAGAAACACCAGCCGAGTCTCCCTTGCCATCAGGTGGCTGGCTCCGTACAGACCTTTTTGCAGGAATCCTTTTTGAAAAGTTCCTGAGCCCACCCACCGCAGCCCCCATTGTGGCATTGATCTGCCATGGCTGCTTCTCACATCTAAATGAGACAATTGGTGCAGCCGAGTGCCAGCAAAGAAATGGAATCTCATTGATCAGCTGGCCGGGAGAATTAGAGTAGGGGCAGTGTAAGCAATGGGCATCTTTCCACAAGACACACAAGAGGATCATTAGTGAGATGCACTTAGCTACTGTTGCGCTGGGAAACAGCCAGAGCCTCCCTTGCAAACGATGCAAGACTATAGGCAGTCTCTTTTTCCCTTTTCTCCCTTTCAGGGGAAGAAAACACTATGTAAAACCGTATTCATGGCTTAAATCAATGTCTTGGGAAACAAGTTTCTCTTTCTGAGTCGGTGGCTCCCCATCGCAAAGCCTTCCCTTGCCCTCTACAAGAGAGGATTAAAATGGGATAATTGGTATTCAAGCGGCGGCTAATGGAGGAGGGGAGGGGAAAAGCAAAACATCCATTGCGATACAACTATCAATAATAAGAAGAAGAATGAATAAAATAATAATAGAAAGAGGTCATCCAAAATGGTTGTTTGAAGTTATATTTGGCTGCAATAGCTGCAGCTCACTTATCTGAGTAGCGATTTTAAATCCGGTGCTTAAGGGCCATTTTCCTCCCTCTTTCCTTCTCAAGCATTGTTGACCTTTTAAATCGCCTAGTTATTAGGGCATTTGGGATGAGTGTGGGCTGTTTGATGGGGGGGCGGTGCGGGGGGAAATCAGCGACTTACATATCCCTTGTGGGTATTTGACTGCAACGCAAAAGTTGAAGAATGAACGTTTCTTTGCTTTTCTTGTAAAAATAATGTCTCTCTGCTGGAAGCCTTGCTTATGTGTGTATGTTTGTCAGGATTCTTTTGTCCACGGAGCCTGGAAAAAAAGTTAACTAATGATTACAGCAGAGGGTTTTTGCTTTGTTTTGGGGGCTTGCTCCCAGCTGGCATATTTTCTGTTGTGATTCAAGGTATAATTACGGATCAAGTTCATTGTCCCTTCTGTACATAACAGCAAGGCTTATAATAAACATAGAGCCCCGAAGCTTCCCATGTTGTGTAAAATGGTTTGCCCTAAAAGAAGGATCAGCAAATAGCAACCACTGGGCTGTATCGGGCACCTTGAAGGCAAGTGGCAGTAAGACGGTTGATTTGGGCATACAGTGGTACCTCGGGTTAAGTACTTAATTTGTTCCGGAGGTCCATTCTTAACCTGAAACTGTTCTTAACCTGAAGCACCACTTTAGCTAATAGGGGCCTCCTGCTGCTGCTGCGCCACCGGAGCACGATTTCTGTTCTCATTCTGAAGCAAAGTTCTTTTTTAAAAAATAATATTTATTAAAGGTTTCAGAATTACAGGGGGGGGGAGAAAAAATTAAAAACAACACTACAATACATAAAAAGGAAGAAAGAAAAAAGCAAAACACAAAAACCAATGCAACAATACAACAAAAAGATACAAAAAAGGAAAAAAAACCACAAATCCCATATTACATATCTTTAACTTCCATTTGCTTGTTTCATTGACCTCCTCACACCTCCCTTTTTGTATTCTAAATTAATTAATTATTTCAGCAAATTCTTTCCATCTTTCTCAATTTTCATTAAATAATTTATCTTAACAATTTAACCTATTAATTAACTCAATAAATCCTTTTCATCTTTTCCCCATGTTCTGTTATTCAAATTACCTTAGTTCATTTAACCTTATCTTACCATAAAATACTTTAGAGCTTAAAGCTTAATACTCAATTATACATAACTCCTGGTATCATTTCTACTAGAGTCATATAGTTTCATTCCAACATTTTCCCTAATATTCATTAATTTTAGGCCAATTCCCTAGGAAAAAAAAAATTATTTATAAATTTTGTTCCAGTCTTCATCCAACGTCTCTTCTTCCTGGTCTCGGGTTGTGTCAGTCCTTACTGTCCTTTCCATCTAGTCCATCAACCTGGTAATCTTATGTCCGAGGCCCTTAAGTCTCTTCCATGTCCCTTCTGCAGATCTTCTTCTTGTTGTTTATACTTGCCCTTTTCCTTGTCTTTTGTTGGTCTCTTTCTTAATTTCTTTCCTTTCTCATTGAGGAGTAGGTCTCTGGGGGATTCCAACCCAAAATTATCTCCATCTCCCTTCATCAAACCAGCCCATTCCCCACAGTCCCACTCTCCACAGTCATCAATGTAATCCAAAAAGTATTTAAAAGCATATTTCAAGGTCTCCCCGAAGTTAAGAACCTCCTCAGCTCCAAACTCCCCCTGGCCCACTCCAACTTCAATCTTCAATGACAGCGGCTTATGCTCCTGTAGGGCCTCGGGTCTCTCCATTTGTATTATTTGAGGTGCAACCGCATCCTCCTCCATTATCTTCTGCACTTGCCCAGTCAGTACAGGTTCATGAGTTGGTCCCTGAATAGTTTCTGTATCAATATTCCCTGTTTGTCCACAGTTATTAACCACAACAGTCATCAAGTCCATTTTCTCATTCATCAAATCCATTTTCTCATGCATCTGTTCCAACAAGGCACTTGTCTTGCGTAAAGCAAGCACCCAAACTTCCTCCCAGCTCATATTTAGTCAAGGTCAAAAAAGACTGGTCCCACGATCTTAATCTCACAGCTGTTGAGTCCTCAATTAGACTGCAGCAACAATTTAACAAGCTCCCTCTAGAGGAGACAATTTCTATTTGTATCCATTTTTTTTAAGGCAAGTCCAGCAAAGGAAAATTACTTTCATTTTTCAGATATTTTGTTTCTTTAGAATGCAAAAGGCAACATTGGAATCAATTTATTTCTCTTCTTTAGCTATCTGTCACAGTATTCCATTCACAGTCAATGAACCTCTCCAACTATTTCTGTCTATGACACCCTGTTCCCAGGTTAGAGACGGTGGAAACTTATCTTTCTTCACTCCCTCTCCTGCAGGGGTTAAACAAAGCCCCCCCCTTTTCTCCTGCTTCCAAGGGGGTTTCAGTAGTTATAAATGAAGGAAATTTAGACTTTTTTAACGACTTTCCAGGCTTTAGCTTACAAGGTTTTTGCTTTAGTCTATATACAAAAAGCGGAAGGCGGACTTCCTGTTTTGAACCTTCCCGCTTCGATGCCAAATTAAGATATTTCTTGATCCAATTTTCCGTTTCTACTCACGGGTACTTGTTTTAAATCCAATTGTCCACAGGAAAAAGTCAGCGCTCTCCGGCAATGGCTGTGCGGCTTCACTCCGTGAAAGTAGCAATCAGTTCGCAGCACCGCGCCGCTCACCCCACTTTTCTCCGGCACCCCAAAATGGGGTTCCCGGTGAGTAGGGGGTTGCTCCTGGTGCCCTGCTGAACCCCAAGTTCCCAGGCTTCCTCCGCCTGGGATTTCTAGCGGGTCCCCGCCTTCGCCGCAGCGGGAAGACCCAGTTTTCATGGAGCTAGTTCCTCTGGTCGGAGGAACTCTGCCATTCGCCGATGGCGCTAACCCGGAAGTCCTGAAGCAAAGTTCTTAATCCGAGGTACTATTTCTGGGTTAGGGGAGTCTGTAACCTGAAGCGCATGTAACCTGAAGCGTATGTAACCTGAGGTACCACTGTATTGAAAATGAGTCCTTCAGTTGGCCTCCCCTAACCAGCAAGACTTAGAAAAGATGGGTGGCACAGAGAGAGAGCACATCAGCCCTTTTCTCAGGCATCTCATGCAAGTATGTCCATCATTTCCCAAACTCTTTCTGTCAGATTGATGTTGGTTAAATGTTTTGTTGGGGTTGGTGGTTATTTTAGTTTGGGTATAACTGTAAACCAATTATGATTGTTGTTGCTATTATTATTGTTATTGGTTTTTATTGATTTATTGGTTTGTTTGTCACTTGTACAGTGTTACCTCAGAATCATGTTCCGCTCCCATTGATATAACTGGAGAAATAGGACAGATGCTCCCTTATTCCCCCTAGAAAACGATAAAGGTGCTTAGCGTTGTCTGAATCATTCCCCAAAGCTCTCTTTTCTTCTGACTAAATACGTAGCTATGTATATAATCCATATAAGAACTTTGAGAGTTGCAGTTTTATTTCATCAAAAGAACGCTCATGCCCATCATGGCTGAAGAAAACAGTTTAACCTTTCCTCTCAAGCCGTGAAGATTAGGAGCTTGTTTTAATGAATGAAATTCTCAAAGTGCAATGTAACATTCTCTATTAGATACCAGAAACAATAAAGATTGTTCTTCAGAGCATGAAAGTACAAGTGTGGGAGAGAGGGGGGAACTTAGGACGCAATTCTGCTGAAACTGAGGACTAAAATTAATTGAATAAAATATGGGTATTTTGTTTTGAAGTATGTTTGTGGTTTTTTTGGAGGGAGGGAGGCTATATGCCTGATTTCCTTCTCGTCCCTGGAGCAAACAAGGATCCAATTGTTGGAATAGCCAGATAAGTTTTTTGGTAATGGCCCATAAGTATGAGTCATCAAGGTAACAAAGGAGATGGCTCTGTGCCAGAGATCAGATGGGTCGATCCCACTCCCACAACCGTCTGGTAGTTAGAAAGACAAAAGCCAGAGCTGAGGTGTGTGAACTAGAAGCAGGCTGCAGGCTGGGCTGCTGAGATACAGAGCCACATCTGATTTCTGCTGGGATTCAAAGTTATGGCTATGGGAGAAATGCTACCTTTTGGTGGTATTAATGCTGTGATCCCTTCCATCGCAGGCTCAGGTTGCACATATGTGTAAATAAGCCATATATCATAAAGGCACCACCATTTCTGCTGTCCCTCATTCTAAGGAATCTGAACCCTGGGTAAGCACCTGGGACCCCTGGAATCTTGTCCAGTTCAGAGATCTGGGTAGCATGCAACATTGGCGTTAGAAGTGGGATTTGTGTTTCCTGGAGGAGGATCTTTGGGTGAGCTCTGCCTGAGCCAAAATAGAGGGAGGAACAGAAAAACTCATAGAGTAATTCAGGTTGATACTCCAGTAACAGATGGTGCCAGCTGCTTAGGAATTGTTCTGGTGTGGGCGGGGGCACAAAGAGAAACAAAGGAAAGAATGAGCAAGGCACTGAAACAGATAGTAAAAACACAATTGCACTTTTATGCAGCTTACCTCACTCAACTGTCTTATAGTCAGAAAGACAAAGCCAGAGTTCAGGCATGTGAGCTAGAAGCTAGATGCTAGAAGCAGACTATAGGCTGGGCAGCTGAGAGGCAGAGTCATGCCTGATTTCTATTGGGATCCAAGGCTGTGGCTATGGGAGAAGCAAGATCTTCTTGGGGTGTTAATGCTGGGGGTGATGTTCATCCATCATAGGCTCAGGTTGATTGTATGTATAAATAAGTCATATACAGTGGTACCGCGGAAGTCTAACCTAATCCATTCCAGAAGTCCGTTTGACTTCCAAAACATTCAGAAAACAAGCCACAGCTCCTGCAGCCAATCAGAAGCCACATTGGACTTTCAGGTTCCAAAGAACGTTTGCAAACCGGAACACTCATTTCTGGGTTTGCGGTGTTCGGGAGCCAAAATGTTTGACTCGCAAGGCATTCGGGATCCAATGTACAACTGTATCACAAGAACATCAAAGTTTCCATTGTCCCTCATTCCAAGGAAACCAAACCCTTGATAACTGCCTGGAACCCCTGGAATCTAACCCCACCCAGAGACTGGGGTGACGTGTAACAAAAAATTACATTTCCACGAGCAATGGAAGAATTTCAGTGCCCAGTGAATTCTGTAACCTGCTATAAATCATGGAAAATGACCTGATTCAGTGACTGGGAATTCACTGCTTTGGTGTCTTCTGCTAGTGATATTTTGCATAAGCAAATAGATTCCAGTCTTGCCCGTTTAATGAGTGCTAAAGTGAGAAAGAGATAATAAACAATGATGCTGAATGTCAGCAGGGCAACATTTAACAAAATGAGAAGTCTGTTCAATGAGGCTGAGCAGTAAACAAGCAAACGGCTCCCTCTGTCTCATTACCCACTTACCTGGAAGTAAGAGTAACTGATTTGAAGCCATGACCAAAATAACGAGTGATTTATAATTTATTTGATTATAGTATAAATGTTTCCCGCTGGTAGCTAGGCAAATCATCCTGTGGTTTTCTCATTTCATACAAACACATAAAGAGCTAGTGGTGGATATAATATACACACAATTAGGGAGAATATTTCAGTACTAGCCAGAGGGTGGGGGGTAGAAATAAAATGATGTTTCTAAAAGCAAACAAGGTATAAATTTTGCCCGGCATGAATGACTAAATGGGTAATGATGGATATTAAATAGTGAAGGTGCAAGGAAAATGGTAAGATGTGACAAACGGAAGGCTCCTGAGGATTGCAAGAACATGTTTTCTTCAATTAAAATATCTGCTGCCTAGAAGTAATATTACCCAGCCAGGTGATGATTGGGTTTTCCCCCCTAATGATGTCTACATTATGAATTGTTTGCAGAATTTGCATTGCCTTATTATTGAGGGGGGGGGATAATCTAGTAATAAAGGAAAAGACTGGAAATGAATGAGCACCCGGATATTTTCTTTCCCTCTATAAAAGCAGAACCATAAGGAGGAGAATCTTGAAGAGAAAAGGTCAGTGAATTTAGGGAGAGTGGTGTATGCTTTGGTGTGAACTGGAAATACAATTTACAATGAGTAAGCATTACAGAATTTAAAGAATTCCCACCTCCTGCAAACAGACGAAGAAAGGAAATAAATTTATCTCCAATATCACTGCTTGTTGTCCACCTAGCTGAAACCACTACACAGGATCTGTTCACCTCCCCCCCCCCCCTTTTTAACAATTTTATCTATAATTTTCATTTATATACATTACAACAATTATTTTGCCATTTTAACTTTCAACTCCCTTCCCCCTCTTTCTGCGGTTCCTTACATTTATTTCTGTCCTTTCCTGTGTACTCCAAATCTTCTTATCTTATTCCTTTATTCATCTACTCTAATATATATCTCATATATATATATATTTTAAAACTGCAGGTTTTTACAATAATCCTGCAAATGTCTTACTCTGTTTACAGTTTATTTGTAAATACTCAATAAGCCACTTCCATTCCTTTCTAAAATGTGTGTTGTCTTGATTTCTTATTCTTCCGGTACGTTTCACCATTTCTGCATACTCCTTTAGTTTCTGTATCCAATCTTATTTCGTTGGGACCTCTTCATCTTTCCATTTTGGGGCAAATAACATTCTTGCAGGGATCTGTTCACCTTTTTGATAACTTAGATGCTTTGTATGTGCACATACATCTGTACCCAGCAAGAACTAATTCCAACAAACACCAAAGGGGCTTTCAGCAAGGGGAGTGCAGCACTGTTGATTAATGATGGGCAGGACTAGCATAGAGACTTTTGTCACTCCCCCCAACTGACCCTCCTTGACCCCACATTTTTTAACCCCTTCCCCACAGAGCATTTGGTCTCAGAAGAAGGGCAATTGCCATCACTGCTACACCAAACTGACACAGCACACATGCCCTCCACCGTCTGGAGAAAGCCCCTTAACTCCCATTATATTATATTTTGTTCTTTGGTAGATTTACAAAAATCAAAACACCAATAAATAAACCTTAGATGGTTTCTGGCTACGAGTCAGGGGTGATAGCTCCTCAATGCACTCTGCGGGTAGCAAGGAGGTTCAGGCAGGGGGAAAACAGGATTTATGAGGCAAAAATCATGACAATGTTGCCCAGTGGAGTCTGGGCAGCTCACTGCATCCCACTATGCCGCTCAAGCCTATGTCTGCCAACTTGAAAGGCAGAATGGGTGCAACCTGGGAGTGTGTCCCTACCATGGATGAGCCTCCGTCTCCGTCTCCGGCATGATTTGTAGTTCCTCTATAATTTGGACAATTGGCATTAATCAAGAGGCGCTCCTGGACTGACATCTGCTAACCGGCCGCAATCAGCTGCCGAAAGGACTGGGCTTCGCCCTTTGAAGGTATCTGAATGTTTTCTTTGAAGCTTAAGAATCCTTGCAACAGCTGGGAAAGGGGGAAGACAAGGAGCTTTGTGCTTTTTTATGGTTTTCAAATGGTCTCCTTTCTTCTTGTCCTTCCTTGCAAAATGAAAGAGATGTGTGTAGCCATTGTTACGTTATTCTGTTTGTTACTTCGGAAAAGAGGGGGGAGGCTTTTGATCTGTGCTCAACAAGGTATTTAACAA
Organism: Podarcis pityusensis; assembly: GCF_964106645.2. Classification (NCBI taxonomy): domain Eukaryota; kingdom Metazoa; phylum Chordata; class Lepidosauria; order Squamata; family Lacertidae; genus Podarcis; species Podarcis pityusensis. Next base: position 73,243,835 of record NC_138031.1, read on the forward strand.
GGTTTTACTAAGCCCTCCCCCCTCGACCGAGGCTGAATGGACTTTATTTAAAATTATTCCTGGACTGCTGTTGGAGGAATGCAGTGGGGGGAGGGAGATAATGAACTGCTGCTGAACAGATGTGGTAAATAGGCTGAATTTGAGAAAAGACCTTGCTTTTAACTGTGTGCTGAGGAAGAACTCCAGAGCGGAATTTTAATGGCAGAGTTTGGATGTGCATTCTGTGAGATTTATGGCTGCAGCTTGTACGCCGTAATAATTTGGAAAATTATTATTTTTTAAATAGAAAAAATAAACTTTAGAAAGGGGCAACATTAGACATGGATGCGGACTTGCAAAACATTTTAAAAAATCAAGACTCCTAGCGCTTTGTTCCACTCTCCCCTTTTTGCTCAGGGTGGCCCTGCCCCCTGCCTGCTCCTCAGAGCCAACCCATCATGTGGGGCTGAACCTCAATGGTGGCAGCTTCTTCTCCTCCTCACCTGCTCTCCAGCAGCCACTATGAGATGCCCAAGGGAGGAGACCAGAAGCAGAGGCCATGGAGAGGCAGCAGGGTGCTCCTTTGCAGCTGCCACGGTCGCTGCTCATGACAAGCACCAGCTCATCCTCTTCCCCAAGCTCAGCAGAGACAGCACTGGTGGGAGAAATAGGGGCATTCCAGGATCAAATCAGTAGCCAGGGTGGCTTTCATAATTCCAGGACTGTCCCTGGAAAATTGGGACACTTGTAGGGTATGGACTACAACCCCATGGCCCTGTGACTGCTTCCACGTGTTTTCAATGTGTACGGGAGTTGTTTATACCTTCTAAAAAGGGACGTGAGTAGCGCTGTGGTCTAAACCACTGAACCTCTTGGGCTTGCTGATCGGAAGGTCGGTGGTTCGAATCCCCGTCATAGAGTGAGCTCCCGTTGCTCTGTCCCAGCTCCTGTTCCATTGCACCAGAAGCAGTTTAGTCATGCTGACCACATAGCTCAGAAAGCTGTCTGTGGACAAACACCAGCTACCTGTGAGATGAGCTCCGAAACCCCATACTTGCCTTTGACTGGACTTAACCGTCCAGGGGTACTTTACCTTTTACCTTTTTACCTTGTACCTTCTAACTCTGTTTTTGTGCTCGTGTGTGTACATGTAAGATTCTGTAAGTGTACATGCAGAACTATAAACATGCAGTTGTTTGTCTCTTGCAGGCACACTACCCTGGAAACTAATATTGGCTGAAACTTGCTTTTTTTAAAAATATCAGTGATAAAATAAGAGCTGCCTCTGCACAATGTGTGAAAACACCCTTAAGATTACAGTGGTGCCCCGCAAGATGAATGCCTCGCAAGATGAAAAACTCGCTAGACGAAAGAGTTTTCCGTTTTTTGAGTCGTTCCGCAAGACGAATTTCCCTATGGGCTTGCTTCGCAAGACGAAACGTCTTGTGAGTTCTTGCAAGTTTGTTTCCTTTTTCTTAAAGCCGCTAAGCCGTTAATAGCCGCTAAGCCGCTAAGCCGCTAATAGCCGCTAAGCCGTTAATAGCCGTGCTTCGCAAGACGAAAAAACCGCAAGACGAAGAGACTCGCGGAACGGATTAATTTCGTCTTGCGAGGCACCACTGTAATTGTCCAGTCCTAAAGCTTGCTGTCCTGAGTAATTAAAAATGAGTAAAATTGAATGATTAGCATGCTTTCAAGGGGAATTGGAGGATGCAATTTAGTAAGAAAATGAGGATAGGATAAAAATAGTACTGTACTACATCACAAGTTGTAAATGTTACAGTTGTGCTGCAGATATTTTAATAATGACATTGTAACAAACAAACAAAAAAGTGGGGATCAGATAGCCCCATGAAGATGTTTTTCACACAATTTTCCCCACAATATATGTGTTTATTGCTTGTGCTTTCGAATTATGGAGATTTTATTTTATTTTATTTTATTTTTTGGCAGCTTGTATGGGGTCTCATTGTGGGATGCTGACCCCCATTATCAGTTTTGGATAGCATTGCTTTGTCTGTGTTGTGATGCTCACAATTATTGATAGGTATCAAGGCCTGTTCCTACACACACACACACACACACACACACACACACACCAGTATGATTATTTTTCTTCTTTTCTCTCTCTTCAACTTTGAATTAAAGGGAACTTCAAAGTATGGCAACATAAATGAGTGAGAATTCAGTCTATTAAGGGTGAGACTTTAAGTGTCTGTTTGAAATACAGTGTAAAATTCTTCATCACCAAAGAGTTACTTTTAACACGCCTTTCAGTGTAAAGTTGGAATAAGTGATTCGCGGTACAAATGAGTGAAAGTTGGCACCAAGCTGAGTCACATTAAAAGTGAGATGTCATAGAAGAGATGGAGAGGGTATATGTCCTGCAAGGAGAATTATGAAGTGAAAAGAAAAAACGACCAAATGTGTGGCAAAGAAACAGAATATCTAGACACACACACACAGTTCTGCTTCTGATTGTTGGGTAGCTTAAAGGCCATTTAATACACTACAAGGGAACAAATATGTTTCTATCTATGAACATAGATATAAGGAGAAGCCATGACCTGTATGGCGCATATGCCTGTGTGATTATACCGTCATTGCTGCAACTAAGGACTCAGCTATACAGCTGCAAATAAGACATTTTAAGAGTGTTGTAAAGTGCATTATACAAATGTGGCACTAGATGGCGATAGAGAGCTATGGCAAATTCAATATATTTTTCAATTTACAGTCATACCTCAGGTTAAATACGCTTCGAGTTGAACGCGTTCGAGTTGCGCTCCGCGGCAACCCTGAGGTAACGGAGCGTGTTACTTCCGGGTTTCGCCACTTGTGCATGCACAGATGCTCAAAATGATGTCACGCGCATGCACAGAAGCGGACAAAAGCGACGTGCGCATGCACAGACATGCTGTCACTAGATACGTTTACTTCTAGATGTGAACGGGGCTCCGGAATGGATCTCGTTCGTATCTAGAGGTACCACTGTATTTTTTAAAAAGCATTTTCACAGTGTTTTTTATGTGTCTAGATTCCACCTAAGTATTTTTGACACCCTGAACTTAAGTCAGTAGTGACTGGGGTGGCTGGAAAGATTCGCAGAACTACCTACCCACCCCTAATAGAACTGAAATCGCTGCAGTTTGCCCCTGCATCCCCCTGTCCCATCCAGGCTAGCTGCTCCGAGGCCAGCGTTAGGTAGGGAGTCACACCCAAGCGTATCAGCCACTTCTGGACTTAACAGTCTTAACAGAGGGAGCCCTCTCGACACAGCCATATGCATTACTTCAGTTGTGTAAGACACAATTTCTCCTTCACCAACCGTCATCTGCCGCCTCACAATGACTTCTACGTTCCTGATATGCTTGAGCACGAAACAAACAAACAAGATGTCAGGGTACTGTCAGGGCCCCCCAGCTGGTTGCTCAGAATAGTATAAAGACAAGGAAAGGTTTCTTACCATCCTCCCCCCCCCCAGTCTTTACAGAGAGAGGCCATAGAATTCAGCCTTTTGGATTATGGCGTTGTCCTGAGTGAATCTCCACCCCCCCTTCTTCATTCGTCATTCTCATCATCTCCTCTACAGATGCCCTCTGTCTTTGAGCTCTTTGCTCTCCTACTTTTAAAGCTCACCGGGTTTTGGGAGATGGAGGGTCTCTAATGACAACATGTCAGCCAGTTGTTGTTCTGCCTCTCCCATGATTTCCCAACTTTCCCCCTCATCTGCCTCTGAGCTGCTCAACCCCCTGTTGTAAATCTATACTGTCTTCCTCTTCCTCCTCCCTGGAAGGGTCAGAATGGGGAGGGGGTCTCCCCATTCCTCCTCTGCCCAGTCCCTGACAATTAGTAACAGTGGAAGCAGGTTTTCAGATCATACACAGCCCTTCTTCTGGCTTTGATTATGAGAGCAAAAAATAAACATCCAATAGTATAGCTAGAAACCACTGGGTATTCAGGCTGATGGTTACTTGGTTGCAGAGGTTTACTGGCCATTGCTGTTGGCATGGAGATAGTCTAGGTTGAATGCAAACAGGCCATTCTGATGTCATGTGTGATGTCACAAAGAGGATATGCTTTAAGTCTTGGTAAAGCCAGAAACAGTTAGCAATCAGACTGCATCTCAGCCCTGTCAAGATGGATCTCCATAACAGGTGATGAATAGTTTTATTTGGGGAATATATTAACTTTTACTATTGGGGAAAAGTTTTAGATTGGTTTTCAGGTCACGTTGAGGCCAATAAATATACATTCACAATCCTGTACCTATCAAATAATCAACTTTATGTGTGGCTTTGGGACTGATTCATGCAACCACATTTCCTTTCTCCACTCTATAGCAGCTTTTCCTCTGTATTTGAAAAAAAAAAAAAAAATAACCCAGAAGAAGAAGATAAGGAACCAGGAATAAGATTTGGATGAGTATGGTGAGAATCTAAGCTTTACAAGTGAGGGGGCTAGGAAGATGGCTTTGTGGTCCAGCATAGGAACGAGGGGTGCTTCAAATTATTGAATTCCTGTTCCACAAAGAAGAAGCCACAAGGACAAAGTCTTTGAGCTCTTTGCTCGCCTACTTTTAAGGCTTGCTGGGTTCTGGGAGATGGAGAGTCTGGAATGCTTTCTAATGACAGCGTGTCAGCCAGGTGGTGTTCTGGCTCTCCCATGAGTTCCCAACTTTTCCCCTCATCTGCCTCTGAGCTGTTACCTCCTTCAGTCCCCTGTTGTAAATCTATATTGTCTTCCTCTTCCTCCTCCCTGGAACAGTCAGGATGGGGAGGCTGTCTCCACTGCCCAGTCCCTGACACAAGAACCCACTTTGCCAATCCTGATTTTTGAAGAAGAGAAATACTCAGAGCATGTGCCATTTTGCATTGTAAACTTGCTTTGATCATGGCGCCAGCAGGGCTACAGACATAAAATGGAGGCTGCTTCTGCTGACCTGATGCTAAACTGATTTAACTTGGGGATAGGCATTATCTTGTTGCACAAAAAGTAACACATTTTTTAAAAAATGTAGAAAATAATAAAGTGAGTTTCTGGAACCATATATCTGCCAAGCTAGCCACCACCTGATTGTTTTTAAAGCTCTCTCTCTCTCTCTCTCTCTCTCTCTCTCTCTCTCTCACACACACACACACACAGTGTATACTCCACCATACACTGACAACACACCTCTTGCCTAGGGAAAGAGAGCTTGTGAAATACGACAGCAATCCCTAGGGACATGCATACAGCTTTGGCAGGTACATCATAATTGGTGGGAAAGGGGTGGAGGTCTCTGAGAGCAGAACAGCAAGGCCATAATAATAATAATAATAATAATTTATTATTTATACCCCACCCATCTGACTGGGTTTCCCCAGCCACTCTGGGCGGCTTCCAACAAAACATTAAAAATACAATAAATCATCAGACATTAAAACTTCCCTAAACAGGGCTGCCTTCAGATGTCTTCTAAAAGTCAGATATTTATTTCCTTGATATCTGATGGGAGGTCTTTCCACAGGGCAGGCGCCACTACCAAGAAGGCCCTCTGCCTGGTAAAAGGTAAAAAGGTAAGGGTAAAGGACCCCTAGACAGCTAAGTCCAGTCAAAGGCAACTATGACGTACGGAGCTCATCTCACTTTCAGGCCAAGGGAGCCGGCGTTTCTTCGCAGACAGCTTTCCGGGTCATGTGGCCAGCATGACAAATTCGCTTCTGGTGCAACGGGACACCATGACGGAAACCAGAGCGCATGGAAACACCATTTACCTTCCTGCCAAAGCAGTACCTATTTATCTGCTGGCACTGATGTGCTTTTGAACTGCTAGGTTGGCAGGAGCTGGGACAGAGCAACAGGAGCTCACCCCATTGCGGGGATTCGAACTGCCGACCTTCTGATCGGCAAACCTAAGAGGCTCAGTAGTTTAGACCACAGCGCCACCTGCGGCCCTTTATCATTCTGGTAGCGTGAGTCCACATGGGGAAATCAGAAATCTCGAGATGTCCATCTCTCAGGCAGTGCTCATACCAGCTATTCTTTGGTTAAGTTTGGTGTAAGCATCTAGGCTTGCCACTTATCCCTTATAATACAGGATTGTCCCATTTTTCAATGACCCTCAGGTTCCCTTCCCAGTACGATTCTATGAATATGCTGTGTCCTGTATTGATACAGTTTTGTCCTGAATTTTAGGTCTTCTCTCCCTCACTCATGCTCTCTCTCTCTCTCTCTCTCTCTCTCTCTCTCTCTCTCTGTGTCTGCCAAGTTAGGGATCCTCTCCAAATGCATCTGTTTGAAAGGATGTGCAAAAGATCATGCATTTAAACTCTGAGTAGCTAAGCACAGAAAGTTTTACAAAATCATGTAAGATGCCACACACGTCCGTGTGTGACAAATTTCAGAGAGGCCATCCTCTTAGGCTGCAATAGATTGCTTTGGTCACTTCAGCACCAGATTGGGGGGGGGGGTGTCCCCCAATCATCCTGCCCTGCTCTGTCCTATATTTTCCCAGAACAAAGGTGGCAACCTTCGAACATACCTTTCTGTTTGCTGCTTGGATGCAGGTGAGACAGCCAAGCTCCAGTCAGCTTGTTGGATTACCAAGCCCTGCCCACAAGGCACCCCCAGAGGATTAAGGGGCAGCATCTCGACACCAGGGACTCAGCTACACAGCTGCAAATAAAACGTTTTAAATGTGTTTTAAGTGCAATATACAATGTGACACTAGATGGCGATGGTGAGCCTTATGGAAAATTCAATGTATTTTTAAAAATGCTTTTTTAAAAAAGCATTTTCAGAATGGTTTTTATATGCGTGTAGATTCCCCCCGGGTCAGAGGCAAGGCTTTACAACAGGAGGCAAGCACATTCAAAGAGATCTATGCCGATGGGAAGAAAAAAGTTTGACAATTTAAATATGATTTGGACAGGGCTTAAAACAACCAGCATCAAGAGAATTGAATATTCTGAAAAGGATGAAAAATTAATTTAGAAAGCATACTAAAAAAAAAATCATTTAAATTTTCTAGCCGCTGTGTCACTTTTCCCTGTCAGATCTCTACTGAACTTAAATATGCAAGAGCCCATTTCATGCAAACTCCTTCCTGACGTTATGAAGCATTTATGAGTCACAACGCTTAAATAGTTTTCATCTTAACAACACTATGTTAGATCACACCAATTAATATATTCAAAGGGAAGAACCATATGTTATTACTGGAATGCAGGGCTTTCAGTAATTGCGGTTGCTGTAGGTGAAGTCCCGATGATAAAGAAATGAATGTGGGAAATGAATATGCAAAATATTCAGATTTATTCAAATTTCTGGAGAGGAAGATGCGGTGTTGACTGCTGAAGAATGGAATGCTACCATTGGGGAGAGAAAGGAATTCATTGCAATAACAGTTTGCAAAATATCCGAGACAGATATAAAAACAAAACCACATCTTTACAGCAGATCATTTTGGGAAACAAAATTGCTAAGTGAAACAGATGTCTTTTCCTTTCTCAGCTTGGCTGACATAAATCGCAGATGCCCATTAGCCAAAAGACGTGTGTGAACATTTTACATGTAAGACAGAAAACGAGAACTTCACTGTTATTTGTGAGCTCCCTGCTCCTTCTGACAGCTTAATTCCCCCCCTTTTGTTTTGTTGTTGTTCTGACAGAGAAAGAAAATAGTTGTTTTTTTTTTTATCTGAACTAGTAAATAGATAGTACTAGCAGTAAATAATCACAGGCATAATTAGGGGCTCAGCAGTGTGGCCCACTGGCAAATGAAATTTATATTTTGGTGTGATCTCTTGATCTCCTTGGGTGAGATCTCTGAATGACCAGATTGTTCAAGGTTCCATGACTTCAGGGACTGTTATGAGAGCACCGTCTTGCAGCCAGTTTTGTGGCTATTCCTACTACTGAATCTATGCAGTTTGGTCTTCACTGACAGAGATCTGTCAAAGAGGATGCTATTCTGTTGAGGAGCAGTCAAAGATACAATGCACCCCCAAGCAGTCACTGTAATAACCCTACCTATCATAGTTATAGCTATTTTGCAGAAAAGGGGATGTGGTTCTTCAGCTTTATTGGTAATAGGGTGCTGATATGCCCTCTGCTCAACAAAGGTCTGTATAGTTAAAGCCATGGTTTTCCCGGTAGTGATGTATGGAAGTGAGAGCTGGACCATAAAGAAGGCTGATCGCCAAAGAATTGATGCTTTTGAATTATGGTGCTGGAGGACACTCTTGAGAGTCCCATGGACTGCAAGAAGATTAAATGCATCCATTCTTAAGGAAATCAGCCCTGAGTGCTCACTGGAAGGACAGATCCTGAAGCTGAGGCTCCAATACTTTGGCCACCTCATGAGAAGAGAAGACTCCCTGGAAAAGACCCTGATGTTGGGAAAGATGGAGGGCACAAGGAGAAGGGGACGACAGAGGACGAGATGGTTGGACAGTGTTCTCAAAGCTACAAACATGAGTCTGACCAAACTGCGGGAGGCAGTGGAAGACAGGAGTGCCTGGCGTGCTCCGGTCCATGGGGTCACGAAGAGTCGGACACAACTAAACGACTAAACAACAACAACAATGCCCTCTGCTCTCTAATAATGTGCATACATCAGAAGGTAAAGGTAAAGGACTCCTGGACAGTTAAGTCCAGTTGAAGGTGACTATGGGGTTGTGGTGCTCATCTCGCTCCAGGCCAAGGGAGCCGGCGTTTGTCCACAGACAGCTTTCTGGGTCATGTGACCAACATGACTAAACTGCTTCTGGTGCAATAGAACACCATGATGGGCATGGAAATGCCATTTACCTTCCCGCCACAGTGATACCTATTTCTCTACTTGCACTGGCATGTTTTTGAACCACTAGGCTGGCAGAAGATGGAACAGAGCAACTGGACCTCACCCCGTCACAGGGATTTATTTGAACTGCCGACCTTCTGATTGACAAGCCCAAGAAGCTCAGTGGTTTAGACCACAGCCTAAGATGGCCAATGGACACTATGTTGTACCCAAAGAACCAATTTCTTTCCTTCATTGAATTATGTTGAGTGGGGGAAGATACCTGCTTTCCCATGTATGGCATGTTGTCAAGCTGTCTTTGTACTTGCCTCCCCAGAGTTAAAATGATCAGAAAGGGTGAACACACACAGGGGAAGAAAAGCTTCTCTTCCCATTACAGAATGGCTTCCAAGGAACATAAAGAAGCTCCACAAACAGCACCATCACCACCAAATAACAGTGATGTACCACTGCTCCTGAATAAAATTTAACAGCCTGGGTCCTAAGTTAGGTCAATGCTGCACATATTGCAGTCATGAGAAGGAAGCTAAAAAAAGAACTTGGTGGGTTTGACAAAAGCTGGCTAATGAGTTTGTGGCTGAGGTGAACTTTGAACTGAGGTCTTTCCAACCCACACTCTTATAAAGATCTATACTGGGAAGAAAGAGGTGAGTGAAAATCTACATCAGGAACAAGTGGGGGGGAATCAAATCATCCTTACCTTATGGGAAAAGGTACCAACGCTAACAGAATGCAAAATAAATTATTAGACTATGTGGAAATGGCTCAACTAACAAATAGGTTAATAGGTAGCACCAAACAATTATTTTCTCAAAAATGGGAAATGTTTAAGAGATACTTACAAAAAAATAACAGTGACATATTATCTATGGTAGTGTTTGAATGACCCTTGTATACATAAAATATTAAGAAATAAAGGAAAATCAGTACACTAGGTTGCAAGGAAGTATTGGAAAGTATATTAAATGTAAAGTAATAATTATAAGTAGATTCAAAATCACAAATGTCAACTATATCGGGAAATGATGGGAAGTCTATATTTATTTTACTTCAGTTTGTTGTTGTTTTATTTTATTTTATGTACCATTATATGATTTTAGCTTAGCTGAAATCTAAGTGGAATTAGAAAGTCTAATTTACATTCTAAGTTAGACTAATTTAAGAATATATATATTTATATACAGTGGTACCTCGGGTTACATATGCTTCAGGTTACAGCCTCCACTAACCCAGAAATAGTGCCTCAGGTTAAGAACTTTGCTTCAGGATGAGAACAGAAATCGTGCTCCGGTGGCGCAGCAGCAGCAGCAGCAGCAGGCCCCATTAGCTAAAGTGGTCTTCAGGTTAAGAACAGTTTCAGGTTAAGAATGGACCTCTGGAACGAATTAAGTACTTAACCTGAGGTACCACTGTATATAGTATGTATGTGTATGTGTGAAGTTAAATCTGTAATGACATTAATGAATTTCATTAATAAAAGACACAATGGCAAAATAAAATAAAATAAATCACCATCCTTACCTTATGGTTGAAAAGGTGACCAAAGGCTGTTGTCGTTGGGGAGGGTCCTGCTCTGAATCTGGCCAGGCAGGGGGAGGCCCCAGAGGACAGTCTTTGTCATTTCTTCCCAAGCAGTGGGAAAAGACCAGCAGTGCTTCTTATTTGCCAAGAGCTCACTATAAAGGAAGCATGGGGGATGCCAAGGAGGTGGCAGATCTGACCTCCAAGGAGCTGTCCCTGTGGCAGTGGGCGATGCATTCCCTGGAGGCTAGATCCACTGCCCTTGTGGATCCTGCTGCCCAAGGCGATCACCTCACCTTGCCTCATGGGTGGGATGGCCCTGACAGTGGATGTGGGACTAGAGCAGGGGTCAGCAAACTTTTTCAGCAGGGGCCAATCCACTGTCCCTCCGACCTTGTGGGTGGCTGGACTATGTTTTGAAGAAAAAAAATGAACAAATTCCTATGCCCCACAAATAACCCAGAGATGCATTTTAAATAAAAGGGCACATTCTACTCATGTAAAAACATGCTGATTCCCAGACCATCCATGGGCCGGATTTAAAAGGCGATTGGGCCAGATCCGGCCCCTGGGCCTTAGTTTGCCTACCCATGGACTAGAGGAAGTCTTATGTCACAAAGGTGTGGCTAGAGGCATGGCCTGCAGCTTCTTTCTCCATGTTAGCTCTTCATCTGGTGATAGGACAACATCTGTATCCAGATGTGATGCCAGATGTGGATGTTGCTTAAAGCTGGCTCTGGAAAATACACGTCTTGATGCATGGTGCCAGTGGGCAGTGACATTCTGAAGACTGCTTCCTTTCTTCCAAGCTAAGACATTGTCAGGTTGCTCTTTAAACATCTGGAAATGACCAGCAGCAAAGATTTGAGCAGATTTTGCACCGTATGCCCCGTTTGGAAGGCTGGGCAAATGCAGATGCTGATTTGTTTAAAGTGAAGTCTCTGCCAAAACCTCAGTTGATGTTGTTGTTGGTGGAGGAGATAAGTTATCATTGGACATGGCTGATGTTACTGGATCCTAAAACCTATGGTTATTTCGAAATACAGCACTGGTTATAAAATAGTTGAGACAGCAAGAGGTATCAATGCAGTTTCCCCTCATTCCTATCCCATCCTTCATCTCTGAATTAATGGTTGTGTGATTAATTTCTATATTGGCTGATATGACTGAAGATGATCGTTCAAATCACTGCTCCAGTTTTTGATTAGCGTTCCTCTGTTCTTAATCGAAGTTGTGAGGTGGGATGGGGGCAGCCCCTCAAAGAATCTGCTCTTTTTTAAAAAAGCCTGCAATGGTTTCTTCACTCATTATAGGTTTTCTGATATATTCCCCCCCCACACACACACACATAAGGTTGATACATATTTCCTTAAGCACATTTTCCAGGATGCATTTTATAGCATGCAAATGTCTAGCAGATTGCTTACACACAGAAAAAGTTGTTGCTGCTGTTAACATTTAAATATAATGAAATCAGTATGCAAATATGATCATTAGGGACATAACCGTATGGCTGATTATTTGTATGAGGGGGGAAAACCCCAGATTGTTTGCTTGAACTTGCTTGATGCACATAAAATGAAAGCTACATTCTTTCTTCTGTGTGTATTTCTTCCTGCATCAGTGTTCCTAATGTGAGATGATGTCGGTCTTCTTGGCATAAGTTCAATTTTGAGTTGAGCCCATTTAATCTTTAATCCTGTTCACACTTATCTGGGAAGGAAGTTCCATTGAACTCTATGGTGCTTATTTCTGAGTAGACAGGTGTAGAAAACATTAAAGATTTGTCCTTCCTCACTGTCAAATACTTTTAAATACTTTTTTATTGTATTGATGCATGAAAAGCTCATAAAATGGGGATAAGAATGCTGCCACGTTCTCATGAAGGTATCGGATATGGAAGGATGCCTTAGATCTTTAGATATGCTGAGTAGCAGAAGATGCACAAGGTTAATGGTGAATAACAGCTGAATTTGAGGAAGGGTTCTGATACATTTCCAGGGACCTCCATTTTGAAAAATTAAGGGAATTGGGTTTACGGACTGCATTCAGGCAACACTTTATTCCATTTCCCTGATGGTTTCCACATTTGATGTGGTCTTTCACAGAACATCAAAACCCCTCCTGAAAATCTAGTGCAGGCATCCCTAAACTCGGCCCTCCAGACTACGATTCCCATCATCCCTGACCACTGGTCCTGTTAACTAGGGATGATGGGAGTTGTAGTCCCAAAACATATGGAGGGCTGAGTTTGGGGATGCCTGATCTAGTGGAATCCAGTGGAAGTTTACTGCTCACTTCTGTGTTAATTGGTTTTTTTAAAAAATCAATTTGCAATGCCATTATCTCAGAAAAAGGTGGGAGCTTTGCACTGTAATTTAATGGGTTGAAATTTGGGGCAGTATTCTGGCATGTGGTTCTGATGAGCAGGAAGGGGGCAGTTAACCTCAAACTCAGGGTGTTTGGCCCATCCTAGTGCTGTGTCTTATTTTATTTTTGGCACTACATTCAAATTCATTGAAGCCTTGGAGGGTTAAAATATTTTGGCTGTGGGTCCAGATCAGGCCCATAGGTGGAATAACAAATTTAATAAATAATAATAAATAAAAAAAATGACAGAGATGGAAACTTCTCTAGGTTCTAGCCCTCGAAGTCCACTACTATATTATTACCAGTAGGTGGCCATTCAGAATCTGACTGGAAACCTCTAACCATGGAGAGTCCACCAGCTTCAAAAGTAGTCTTTTTACTATCAGGAGATTTCCCCTCCAAATGCTTACCCTAAATCCCCTTTCTTGTTATTTGAACCGATTGGTTTGTGCCCTACCCTATGGAGGTACTTACAACAAATCTGCTTCCTCATTTATGTGGCAAACCTTTAGATATTTGAAGATCATATTGCCTCTTAATAATCACTTGACCAGGAATAATATCCCACCCCTTCCATTTTTCCTCATAAGACTCAAACTCTGAGTCCCTAACCAGCTTTGTCACTGGTCATACTTTATTTCCCCTGGTCATACTTTATTTATCCCCTGTTCCACTTTATTGGGATCCTTGAACTGTGTTGCCCAAAACTTGACACAGTACTCCAAGTGAGGTCTGACCAAGCTGTTAGAAGAATAACAGAGGGGAGATTTTTCTTCATTTGTAAGATAAAATGTGTCTATATGGACAGGAGGGGAAACCTGTGGCTCCCCAGTTGGTTTCAGATTACAACTAAGCTCATGCTGTTGGGATGTGAAGTCTAACTACAACAAATCCAGAATGCGGCAGCTAGACTGGTGACTGGGAGCGGCCGCTGAGACCATATAACACCAGTCCTGAAAGACCTACATTGGCTCCCAGTACGTTTCCGAGCACAATTCAAAGTGTTGGTGCTGACCTTTAAAGCCCTAAACAGCCTCGGCCCAGTATACCTGAAGGAGCGTCTCCACCCTATCATTCTGCCTGGACACCGAGGTACAGTGCTGAGGGCCTTCTGGCGGTTCCCTCACTGCAAGAAGTGAAGCTACAGGGAACCAGGCAGAGGGCCTTCTCCGTAGCAGCGCCCACCCTGTGGAACGCTCACCCATCAGATGTCAAGGAAATAAACAACTATCTGACTTTTAGAAGACACCTGAAGGGAACCCTGTTTAGGGAAGTTTTTAATGTTTGATGTTTTGTCACTTTATTATTAATAATATTTTGTTGAGAGCCACCCAGAGTGGCCGGGAAAACCCAGCCAGATGGATGAGATAGATAGATAGATAGATAGATAGATAGATAGATAGATAGATATAAATGTATTATTATTATTTATCTTCAGCTCACAGGCAGAGGTACCTGGCCTCCCCCGAGGCAACTGAGTGAGATACTTGATGACCTCTCCGCTGCGTCTCCCGGCAGGCTAGGTCATAAACCGGCGATTTCCCTCATTAGATGTGAGGAAAACACACCCTCTGCTTCTCTGCTTCTCTCCCTCCCTGCATTCTCCCCAGGGAGGGGAAATGAGACAGACAGGAGTCCTATTTACATGTTTTATTCCTGTCACTCAACAGTACATAGAAATGTGACTGCACCCTTCAGTCTCCATCAGAAGAGTCACAACTCCTCCCCTGTACTTCCAGTACAGGTCAGATGACACACTGAGCTAACATCCGGTGCTCAGTACAGAGAATAGGCTCTACCTTTTCTCCAACAGTACATCTGCAAAACATAACATCCTGTTTTGCATTCCAGCCATCTGGAGCTGGCTTTTGCCTTGGTGCTTTTTCCCAACAGACCACACTGATGGAAACACTGCTATTGTCTACTAGGAATGAAAGGTCTCAGGTCATGGTCCTCTTGGCTCTGCCCTCTGAATTCTGTTAATAAGCAATGCCTGAGATGGAAGCTGGTACATTCTGCATGCAGAACATGTGTTCAACCATACTTGAAACAGCTTTATGAATCACTAGCCAGCTTCAGCTCTTTGGGAGATAGCACTGTTTGGTGAATGAGAAAGCCGAGGAAATACATTAACCTTAAGATCACAGGCAGAGCACCTAGGGAGACTGCAAGATTCTCCATAAGATTTTGTTCCCCATTTGCTCTTTGGGAAGAAATAACAAGCTTTCTTTCAAAAATTTTGCAGTTCCGGCACTAGTTATGCAGCTTTTCTTAATTATCACATACCCCGCCTTGTCCTTTATCTGTTTAGAGAATTTACAACTAACACAGCAGGTTGTGAATGTTTAATAGATTCTTTTCCAAGGGAAGAAAAGGTCAGCATTACCATAAAATTCTTCTTTAAGATTTGTGACAGAAATGTTCCACAGCACGGAACAGGTGTTGCCGGAGAAACTAAAATCTGCCATGGGAGCTGAGCTCTTAACGAATATTTTGTGCATTATTGGGAAATGAGAATTTTAATGCTCTACGCACATACATGGTGATGTATTGAGTCAGCATAAATTGAAAGGGACTTGGTTTTGTCAATGCATATTTTGTTTGAAGCACCTTGTTTGACTCACTGTCTTCTGAAGAAGTGGACCCATTTTATTAAACACCTCTCTCTCTCTCTCTCTCTCTCTCTTCTCCGACCACCCAACCCTAGCTTCACTCTGACCAAGACAAAGGAGATGGGTCCCTCAAGTACATTTTGTCAGGAGACGGAGCTGGCACTCTTTTTGTTATTGATGAGCGAACAGGTGACATTCATGCCACACGAAGAATTGACAGGGAAGAGAAAGCTTACTACACCCTACGTGCCCAGGCTATTAACAGGAGAACACTCAGGCCGGTGGAGCCTGAATCAGAGTTTGTCATCAAAATCCATGACATCAATGACAATGAACCAACGTTTCCTGAAGAAGTTTACACCGCAAGTGTTCCTGAAATGTCAGTTGTTGGTGAGTGTTACATTCAAATGGAAATAAATGTCTGCAAAGGTGAGATGCCACATATGTCCTATTCTTGTAAATTCAGGCAGTCAGGGTGGGAATTGCGTTTTTCGGGGGAGATGCCATAGATTAGGTCTTTTCTTTTCTTTTTAAGGAAAAACAGTGGAATGGAATGGAATGAGGAACTGCATTTTCTAGATCAGTGGTTCTTAACCTTTTTTTGGGCCATGCCCCACCTAAGTGTCTCTAAAATCCTGATGCCCCCGCCCCCAATGACATATAATTCTTATTATTCAAAAAATGGACTCCTGTTCACATGGAGGAAGCCTAAAAGGCCATTCACTGTTAATAACTCATTCTCAAATTCCCCCCCTTAAAAATCAAATCACCCCCCTTAAAAATCAAATCACCCTCTGGGATCCACTTTAAACCCAAACATGTATTTGGGGACACACTTCATAGCCTTATGGTAGTAGTGCTGCTGTTGTGATGCATTTTATATCCATTATGGATCCCTGCCTATTACTTGTATCCCAGTGATCTATATTCTCCATAAAAAGTGAAGGAACAGAGGATAATTTGAGGCTAAACAGCTAGTTGGGAGAATGACTGTGATTAAAACTTAGTGAGAATCCATCACTCCACAGTGGTTACTAATGAATAAATGCACATACCAGAGTACTAGGATATAACTTTTATTGTCACAGTATTACAGAACTGGAAGGTAATCTAGCATAAACTCCTGGATCAGGATTCACTGATATGTCCATAGCATGCGTAGAGAAGAAAGTGCACCAACCCATTGGAAGCCATAAAACAAAGATTCTAAAACATTATTTGACCAGAAGGAATATTCGTCCCCCATTTGCAAATGTCGCAACCAATTACATCCTGAGCATAAAAGCATGAGCTGTTCACTCAGAGTTCCCCAACAGAAAATGTTCTTAGCTATCTGGTGTAAAATCCAAGCTGTGCACTTTTAGCCATCCCAGAAAGCAGGACTGGGATGCTCCTTAATTCAATAGACCTCCATCACCAAGACACAAATGACAAATTAATGCACGCTGACCCAGCAAAGCAAGTCTATGTGTGGAAGCAAGCTTTGATGTGCAGATTTCTATTCTGGACTAGGAACCGTGCACAGAGAATAGCTGCAGGTGCACATCTGTGTCACAGAGCAAATCTGGTGGCAAGTCATTCAATCTGATTCCCATATACATTGAGTGTGCTCCATGGAAGGAGACTCACTTTCATGTTGCAATGTGGATGGAAACTAGATTTCTTAGACTACAGTCCCAAGCTTGCTTAGTAGAGAGTAAACCCTACTGAACTTACTGGGACTTACTTCTGAATGAGCTTTCATGGATTTGCACTGTTACACCATTAGTTGTTGCATATATAAGTAAACTTCGCTCATTTTTTGTATTTGTTTTACTTGGTTTTGAACTAATGGCGTTTCTCAGAAACATACAGAAGCATGAATCTGTGCCTGTAGAATGGAAACTGCATTTATAAGTAAATCAGTGGATCTGTTTGACATAGAATCATAATATCATCGAATTGTAGAGTTGGAAGAGGCCACAAGAATCATCTAGTCCAACCTTCTGCAAGGGCAGGAATCCTTTGCCCATTGTGGGACTCAAACCCATGACCCTAAGATTCAGGGGTCTCATGCTTTACTAGTTGAGCTATCTGTACATGGCTGAGTGCTTCCCATGAATAGCTTGTCACATGTAGCATCAGGCAGCCACAATGCTGTTTGGTTTCACCTCTCAAAAATTCTGAACTGGCCAATTAAAAACAAATAATTCATGATGTGCCACAGACTTGGCATCCCAATATTTCAGGAGTCTGCCAGATAAATAGCAGTGTGAGGAAGGGTCATAATTAGGTATGGACAATCTCTCAAAGGACCTGTTGATGGCATTTTACCATTGCACTGTGGAGAGTGTATTAACTTATGGTCTGTGGGTGTGGTTTGGAAGCTGCACGGCCAGGGAAAAAACAATGCTGTCCAGGGTTGTAAAGACTGCAGAGAGAATAATTGGGTGCACTCTTCCCACCTTAGATCAAATCTATGCTGTCAGGTGCCATAAGAAAGCGGCAGAGATAGCGCAGGATAGTACGCACCCCAGAAATGATCTCTTTCAGCTTCTGCCTTCTGGAAGAAGGTATAGGGTTATAAAGGCCAGAACTAGCCGCCTGAGAAACAGTTTCTACACAAATGCAGTTCTGGTTCTAAACGCAGCATAAGGGGTCTCTATAGTATAGTGTATTTTAAAACGGGGTTTCTGAGTTTTTAGGGGTTTTTGAATGTTTTATGTAGTTTTTCAATTTCATTGTTCTGCATGGGACAATGACAATAAAGATATTGTATATCCCAATTTTGGTTTCTCGCAGCTTCTCACTTTTCCAATCTTCAATTCAGTTCTCCACATTTCTGCAGCAATTTGTGATTGATTGCTTTAAAATCCTCATGATAAATTGTCAGCATTTTGGTACATATGTCTTTATGCAGTTTTTACTAAAATACAAACTTTTGCAAACAATTTCCCCTAATATAATGCATTTCTATGCACACTTACCCCAAGTATATGCATTTTGGTACTCATTGTTTAGTTGTAGAACTACATCCCAAAATTCAGAGAAGTGCGATTTTCAAAAGACAGCTGTGTTTTGGTTTACATGTTGATCTGACAAGTCCAAATTAGGTAGTTTCTCATTAAAATTCAAACAAATCTGATTTTCTCCTCCATTCTCCCTAGTTCACAAGTCTCATTTTATTTCTATGCACTAAAATGGGAAGCAGGTTGTGTTTCCTTGTGTTTCCGGAGAGTCCCGTATAGCACGGCACAGTTGTTTTGGAACACGTTACATTTGGAACACATCACATTACGGTTGCATTCTTAACAAGATCCTGCCACACCAGCTGTTTAACTCTCTCTCTCGTCTC
This sequence comes from Podarcis pityusensis, assembly GCF_964106645.2. Classification (NCBI taxonomy): domain Eukaryota; kingdom Metazoa; phylum Chordata; class Lepidosauria; order Squamata; family Lacertidae; genus Podarcis; species Podarcis pityusensis. The sequence goes on from NC_138031.1 coordinate 73,262,435, forward strand.
ATCACTCAACAAGTAGTACTTATGTCCTAAATATTAATCCACTGTCTATGAAACAATCGGTGATTATCCCAGGAGTCTCAGGGCTGGATTAAAAGATCTAGAGGCTCTAGTCTAAGCCGTGGTTTGAGGAGCCCCCTCCACAATGCCATTTGTCTCTCACACGGCAGCCACTTGTAGAGAAATATATATGGATATAATTTTTCTTCCTTGGCTGCAACACGACGCCCCCGTTCTTTTATTATCTCTGGGTGAGTTATCTTCACCACGGCTTTTCTGTTAACTTGCTAAGGCCAATGAAAGACTTTGTGGCTTTGAAAACTCTTTAGGATTTTTATCCTTCACTGTTCTTTCACTGTGTCCATTCTATTCATCCTTCCTAACCTACTTATTCTCTGTCTTTAATTTCTCTGCCCACCTTTTTCCTACCTTTGGACCTTTGGGCTTTAGCAGCTCATCCTATGAATTACCCCACCTACGTTTCTCAGCATTGCTGATTGCTGTCATCCTTCCTCGTTGGTCCCTCGGCCCTCTAATCTCTTCTACCCTCCTACCTCAGGGATATCAATGCAAACTTCACACAGCTGTGACCTCCCTCTGGGTTCACAGGCAGTTTGCAGCAGTTATCCTGCCATCATTTCCAGCTAGCGTTCCTTTTGTCTTTCTCTTCAGAAGTCCAACCAACTATTTATAGCAGCTACCGCATACTTTTGGTCCTCAGGCTTTTTCGTTCACTCCATCATTAGTATATGTCCTCTCTTCCTGTTTCCAAAGCCACAATAATTCTTCTCAACTGGGCACCCATCATACATCCTTCATTTGCCCGAGTGGTCTTTGAATATTATAACTCCGCCACACAATCAAGAAACAATCCACAGCAAAAATCCACAGCAAAATATATTATCAATCCCCTTATGCATTGAACATGATTTCAGATCAGGGTATTAATGGCATTATGCCAGTGGTTTTCAATCAGTGTGCTGTGGCACCCTAGGGTACCTTGAATGATGGTCAGGGGTGCCTCTGTCCCTCTTACCTTCCCTCCCTCCTCTGATGCCCTCTCGCATCTCTGCCTCCCAAAGGCTTGCACAGCTGTTTTTTGCAGCAGCCCTGGCTACAAGCTCCCCAGGGGAATGGGGACATCCTCTTCCCAGGCTCCTGTGGGGCAGTGTGAAGAGGCACCTCTCTTTGGGGTGGGGGGCAGTTCAGAGACCAGGGGTGGCAGCCTTGGCTGCCCAGAGGACTCCCAAGAGAGATGGGGGAGGAGAGGAGGCCAAGGGAACACTCCACAAGGGAGGGTGTTCAAAAAAGGGTGAGGGGCTGCCGGCTCTGCAGGTAAAGGGTGACATAACTGGGCTCCTGAGCCCCTCAGGGGTGCCACAGAAAGAAGGTAATTAGTCAAGGGAGCCGTGGGCTCAGAAAGGTTGAAAACCTCTGACTTATGCAATATATATGGGGCTTACGGTATATTTCCTCTCCAAAAAGAATTCAGCCCAGTTACAGGGGAAGGAAACTGGCAACTGTGAAACCACATTTCAGAGACAGCTCAGTATGCTTTGGTGCATGTGGGGGTGGGGTGAACCCCACTCAAAATGCCCCACTCCATGGCAATAATAACTTGTTGTTCTTTGCCCACTCAGATGTAGGACCTGTACCCATAATGTCCACTTTTTCAAGCCCCAAACTAGGATGTTTGTCTTCTGGGAGCCGTGCTTCACTCTTGCCCCTAGAAAACACTTTTCTGAGGCAAGAGAATGAGGTTAAGCCACCCAAAATGGCCACTATGATCGCACGCAAAAAACCGGGCTGTCCCATTTTTCCCAGGGCACTCGGGAGGTACGATGTACCCAGTCGTGTTTTTCCCTACTGTCCATTTCTAAAATGCCCTTTAAAAGGTAAAGGGACCCCTGACCATTAGGTCCAGTCATGACTGACTCTGGGGTTGCGGCGCTCATCTCGCTTTATTGGCAGAGGGAGCCGGCGTACAGCTTCTGGGTCATGTGGCCAGCATGACTAAGCTGCTTCTGTCGAACCAGAGCAGTGCACGGAAATGCCATTTACCTTCCTGCCTATTTATCTACTTGCACTTTGACGTGCTTTCGAACTGCTAGGTTGGCAGGAGCTGGGACCGAGCGATGGGAACTCACCCCATTGCGGGGATTCGAACCACTAACCTTCTGATCGGCAAGTCCTAGGCTCTGTGGTTTAACCCACAGTGCCACCCACGTCCCTTTTAGCCTCCCTTTAAAATCCTTGTTTCATTTGATGTACCTATCGCATTTCATTTGAAAAACAATAATTCCAATTATATTTCAATATTGATCTATGGACCAGAGAACAAGTAATGCACATTGCAATCTAAGGAGAACATCCCCCCTCTTGCATCGGAGCCAACTCCTAGGGGCCAAGGAGGCTTTGCCCCCCCAATAAAATATTTGAGGGGTCTGTGCCCCCCAAAGTTAAGGAGCATTGCCATTCAAGTGGTGTTTGTGCACCATGTCATATGATTAATTATATAGGGTGGGGCTTACATGCCCCCTCCCCAATATTTTATTCAAGTTGGCACCCCTGCCCCCTCCCAACAGGAGCATTAGGTCAGAATTTAAAATTACAGAACTGTAGCACTGCTCTGAAGTGGGGGACATGCAAGCACAGTGCATCCCTTCTCCACCCAGCAAACTGCTCTGCCACTTAAGGCAGAGCAAACAGACTTAAAACACACTTACTCTGCATTTACAGGAGTGGCCTGGGACATTCATCTCCTTCCACCACCACCCCATTTGAATTTGTGGCTATCTGCTATGATCACAACGCTTGGAGTCATTCCGGTCGCATTAAGAAGACTATCACAGGGATCTCATTTAAAGAATGACCTGAAAGAATCTTTTTGAGAGCTCTCCATTTTGCAGAATAAGGAGGGAAATAAGAATAAGTGGCAGACTCTTGACACTGTAGCGCTGCTGTCTGCAGGCAGAGTGTCAAGTTGTCAAATGCTCTTCCATTTTTGATTTAAAGAAAGTTTATTGCATGTATTAGTTGCACCAGAAAGAGGGCCGTCTAATGTATACTAGTTTGCTGCCTGCAAGGTGTTGTTGATTTTAAAGAGCATTCAAAAATATTTTTGGCGCTCACCCAATCTGCAGTTTTCAGTGGTGTCATCCAGGTATCTGTTTCTGTGTGTTATACCTGCTCATCCTATGTAATTTGGTTCTGGAAGCTCGAAAGACTTAAGCTTGGGTAAAATACACAAACACACAGAGAGAAAAATGAGGTGGAAATGAGGTGACAATTACAATGTGGCTTGCACTAATTCAGCCTGCTAGTCGGGGATTCAAGTTCTGAATGCACCTCCTGCATCTAGAAATCTATGGAAGCAAGAGAAACATGCTGTTCCAACCCTTTCCCACCTGTGCTGGTGTTTCAGAGAGTTTTTAACACAGGGAAGAATGTTTTAAAATGTCATTTCCCACCAACCACTGCTGCCTCATGGGATGCAATCCATTCTCCCCTGTGTTACTTCAGATGTTGAGATAAATCGCAGAGACTGAATCCTGGGATCTTGTCTTTGCAAAATAGGGGCTGTGTTAGGAAGCTCTGACCCTCCGCCTCCTTCCATAGCTTAGTAGTACACTTCAGCTTTCTAAAGAAGAAGTGTTACATTGTGCTGTAGAATTTGCTTTCAGCAAATATGAGGAAGAGTGTTAAGAGATACCTGCCTGGTGAGCCAGAATCATATTTTAGCTTATTCCTGAACTGAGAAAAACGAAACAAAACGAAAAGGAAGAAGTGGGAAATGGTGTCTTGCAATTTGTTTGGCTTTCCAAAATGCTTCTGATACCCTCCGATGCATTGCTAAAGGACTCGTTGATTCTTCAAAAGATTTGATCTACAAAGCACGGGGCATTGGGTGCACCACTGAAAGGGATTAGAAACTGGCTGGCAAGGCAAGGAATAAAAACGATTTTTCTAAAAAGGTAACAGTATAATAAGCAGAAAAGTAACAAGCCGGGTGGTGCTGCAAGGGTGAGTCAGGGCTTGCTTTAATTGTACCTCAGAATCCTTTGAAGGCTGTGCGGTTTCTAAACCGGCTAAATGTTGAGATGAAACAGAAGGGAAAGGCCCTTAATGTATTCAAATGGATTGGAACGGATTAAGTCTTCTAGCTGATTAGAAACTCATACATTTCAGTGCGGCAAAGCGGAAGGCAAGGAAGCTACAGCAAAGAACCCACCATGCCTTTAAAGCTGGACAAATTATTCATTACAAACTTATCGAATTCAATAGACTGAATCCCATCTCCTGCTTTAATTATCCATCATTTTATCGGCAATGAATGAAACTGTGCTTTGCCTGAGCCTCTAGCAAGAGTGCAAGTGTTCTGGAGGCAAGTGGTAGTGTTTCAGGACTTCTTTGCAAAAGACCCCAACTTTAAAGTTTAGGAATAAATACCTTCTACTTTGAATACCCATTGCAGATTGACTGATGAATAAGCAGAACTTGGCAATGCAGTTAGGTAATTTTAGTCTTCAGATTTACCTGCTTTACAGAGGTTTCTTCCCCAGAGTGTAGTGTTCTGCTTTATTTTGGGAGTTCTTCTGCATATTTTAGGGTTGCCATGTGTCTGGACATATCCGGAATAGTGCAGTTGGCAGCAGTGTGGAGGTGGAAATCAGTCCAATATCTGGGAACACCTGAACACATGGCAGCCCATGTTGGAAGTTCCGTTCCCCCCCATTTCCTGGCCTTGGCTTTTGCAATTTTGCCCAAAAAGTTCAGCAATTTTAGGCAAAACTTAAAGAAGCTCAACAACTTTTCTGTCCAGATTTTCACTGCTTGAAACATGGTAGCCCTAGCGTATTGTGATGAGTGAAACCCTGGACATTTGCCCCAAAGTCCTGCCCCAACAATATTGTTAGCTAACTAATTGCCTGCCCTTTACCCGAAGGTCCCAAGGCAGGTTACAACATCAAAACACAATATTTCAAAGATGCCAGGAGTTTAAACTGTGACCTTCTGCATGCAGAACACATGCTCTGCAACTGAGTCACAGACTTTCCTCAGACACAAAAGAGCCATCAAAAGTAGTAGTCCTCCATCTTTTCCTCCCCCTGCTCCCCTGGCCATGTGTCAGATATGATGTGGTACCATCACTGAATTTACCCACAAAGATCAACCAGTGAAGAGGAGTGGAAGCAGGAAAAACACAAAGGAGATTCTGACTAAGCAACAGGAGAAACTTTCTGATAGTAACAGCTGTTCGACAGTGGAACGGTCTTCCTCTGGAGGTTGTGGATTCTCTTTCCTTGGAGGTTTTTAAACACATATTGGAGGGCCATCTGTCATGGATGCTTTAGCTGAGATTCCTGCATTGCAGGGGGTTGCACTAAATTACGCTAGGGGTCCCTTCCAGCTCTATGATTCTATGATGTCATATCCCACAAAGAGAGGAAGTGAGAAGGAGGAGACACAGGCCTATAGTTTTTGGTAACTACCTTGCATCCCCAGGAACAAATATTTTTGCCTTCTGAATCAAATTCTAAATCTATACAGTGGTGCCTCGGTTTTCGAACGTAATCCATTCCGGAAGACTGTTTGACTTCTGAAACATTCGAAAACCAAAGCAATTACTTCCAGAAGCATTTACTTCCAGAAAACTCAATAGGGAAGCCATGTGGCATGTACATTTGACTTCCGAAAAGCGTTCAAAAACCGAAGCAGCTACTTCCAGGTTTTCGGCGTTCGAAAACTGAAATGTTCGACTTCCGAGACGTTCAAAAACCGAGGTAGCACTGTACTTAAAATAATAGCATCTATATGGATCTCATTACTGTTTTCTACTATTTATAAGGGAACTGCATATTACCTGATCTTCAATATATTTCATATATGGGCACAAATTGCAATAAAAAGAGCAAAGGTCACCAATCCATGTCTGCACCTTTCTCAGCAAGTATACACAAGGTTACACATGAGGAAGGGATGCCACATTCTCTTCAATGAGAATAAAGTCTTGGAGACTGACAGAGGGCTGATTCATACCCACAAAACTTATGTGTGACTGAAACAACCATCTACCTTACAGGCACACTCAGCCGAGAGCCCAAATGTGCTGCAGCTCCCTATTGAATGCAAAATCTTTTGGCAAACCCAGATTTGCTGTCACATAATGCGTGAAAAGACTACATTCAGCATTCAAATCCCACAGGGGGAAATAAAGAAACACATGCAAGCATTAGCATGGTAACTTCACATTTGTGGCCACTAATTCAATCTCCTCGTTAAAATGTCTACTCTACCACATAAGGCAAAATCACAGTCATTGTAAGAGGGAAGAAATACGATGCACTGTTCAGCGGCGGATTTGGGAACGTTTAGATACTGCCCCATTTTTCTTTTGTATTAACCTCCAAGGAAGATGCTGAAGAGGTTTTCTTTTAGAGAAACACGAACAGTAATTTCACAAGGCACAGTATAAACGATGAAGAAAAAGAGGATAGCCTTGAGCTGGAATTTAGAAGGCTAATTCTTGCTGAATAGCAAGAACAACAACTGGAGGGGCACAACGTCTTTCCATCAGAATCATCATGGCTTGGGTCTTGCTAAGGTAGCAAACTTGCATAAGACCCTTCAGCAGAAATCACTGTAGGTCAGTGCTGGAGAATGTGCTTTGCATCTAAAAGGTCCCCAAGATCATTTCTGGGTATCTATAGGTAGATCTAAAAAAGAGAGACCCCTCTGGAGCAGTGTAAGTCAGCTTTCCCCAACCTGGTAGGTTCTAGATCTTTTGTGCTACAACTGCAGCTCCAGTCAGCAATGGAAGTCCCAAATATCTGGAGAGCATGCAAGGGTAAGGGAGATCCCTACATTCCTTTACCACTTCCGACATCAGGTGGGGCTGCAGATGACTGAATGTACAAAATATTTTTTTTTAAATCCTCCACCTAGGAAACTAGCATGGGAGGGGACAGAATTCTGTCCTGGCATTCTCTGTAACATACTAGTTTTGTAGGCAGAGGGATGCCTAAAGTACATACCAAAAGTGCTATCTTTCTAGAAAAAGAGGTGCCATAATAGTAATAGTAGTAGTAGTAGTAATAATAATAATAATAATTTATTAATTATACCCTGCCCATCTGGCTGGGTTTCCTCAGCCACTCTGGGCAGCTCCCAACAGAATATGAAAACACGATAAAACATCAGACATTAAAAACTTCTCTAAACAGGGCAGCCTTCATATGTCTTCTAAAAGTCAGATAGTTGTGTATTTCCTTGAGATCTGATGGGAGGGCATTCCACAGGGTGGGCACCACTGTTGAGAAGGCCTTCTGCCTGGTTCCCTGTAACCTCACTTCTCGCAGTGAGGGAACCTCCAGAAGGCCCTCGGAGCTGGACCTCAGTGTCCAGGCTGAACGATAGGGGTGGAGACGCTCCTTCAGGACTGAGTTCCTCCTATATACAGTGGTGCCTCGCAAGACAAAATTAATTCGTTCCACGAGTTTTTTCGTCTAGCGAACTTTTCGTCTTGCGAAGCACGAAATCCCATAGGAATGCAGTGAACTTCAATTAATGCGTTCCTATGGTCAAAAAAAGTCCAAACAAAGCCAAATTTGGTACAACAAGAGTTTATTAAGTGCTCTTTAAAGTCACACATACTGTAAAGAGCATTTCAAAAACTGAAGGAACAATAAATTAAGTTTCTAAACATGACAGAAAAACATTTAAAAATCAACAAAGTGTACAGTACATTTTCTAAGACTCTGGGGGACAACTCGAAGAAGGTTCCTCTTCCACTCTTTGCTTCTTGCTGAAGAACCCCCTCCTCAACTGTTCCCCCAGCCCCCCACCACACTGAAATTCAAATCCAGAATTTTTTTAAAAAAACAGCAGAGTGGCCCAATGGTCACAGAAAATCATAAAAATGCAGGAAAAAAACACACAAGCTTCCAGATTCTTGCAAACCCCTCCCCAACACCAAGTCCTTGAATTCCAAACACCCCAACCCAAAATCCAAAACCCCCCCAAAAAGTTTTAAAAGTTTAACTACCACACCGCGTTCTATGAGTTGCTCCTCGAAGTCAAGTCACAACTGTATTAACGGTGTTAAGAAAAAGGAAACAAACTTGCAAGACGTTTTCGTTTTTCGTCTTGCGAAGCAAGCCCATAGGGAAATTCGTCTTGCGAAGCAGCTCAAAAAACGGAAAACCCTTTCGTCTAGCGAGTTTTCCATCTTGCGAGGCATTCGTCTTGTGGGGCACCACTGTATTATAATCAGGGAAAACTGCCTAGAACTGAAAACAAGAACCTTCTTTTCTGTATTCAGGTGATGGTATCATATGTGGATTTAGGGGAGCATGGCAGGTTCTGTCACACTGGGTGCCAAAGCTCAGGGGCACTGCAAGAGTTGCCACAGTTATTATTTAGAATGGATCATGAGAAGCCGGGGTGTGTGTGTATAGATTTGGTTTTGCACAGCACACCACTGAAATTTGAGACCCCATGGTCTGCTACCAGTGGTGTCTGAACCCATTTTTATTTTGCTCACACCACGATATATTTTTGTCAATGTGAAATGAAATACAGCCTTGAAACTCTATTCAGTATTTACAAGGGAAATTAGTGTCACTCAACTAATTCATGCAAGGAGGGGGCGTTTCAGGAGTTAATTTATGCAGGGAGAGGCATCTGGGTAACCTTGAGTCCTGCAGCTCAAAACTGTGTTGATTTAGACCTTTGCTAGCCTCCATGCTTTGAAGATTTCTGGAGCGTCCATGACCCACCGGGCATCATGCAGAGGCACTGATGATATAAATTGGTACCCAGATGTCCTTGACTCTCCACCCAAGATTCTTTGTTTTAAAATGTGGGCTTCTATGACAAGAGATTCCAGAGGCAGAATGGAAAATTGGAGTTGTTAATAGGGCTACATTGAATGCAGTGTATAATGCTTTCAGTATCCGAGATGACGGAACTATGTTTTATTTGAATAGGTACTTCTGTTGTGCAAGTTACAGCCACTGATGCGGATGACCCTTCCTATGGCAACAGTGCCAGAATCATCTATAGCATACTTCAAGGCCAACCATATTTCTCTGTGGAGCCAGAAACAGGTCAGGGATGCTGTTGCTATTTTTCTATATTTCAAGAAGGACTCAAATGCCTTTTTGCCAGTCACTCAGTGAAGCAGAGTACCTATAGCTGCATGCCATATTCTGGTAACTTCAGAAACTCTGAAGTGTGAGAAGTGTTAACATGCAAATTTGATGACTGTAATCTGAATAAATCCTGGATATATTAATTTTCTACTTTGAAAACAGAAAGGGGGTGGGAAAAATATAGGGGATGCTATGTAAGAGCTAATTTATATACAGTATACAGCAAGAGGTGGTAGATTTCTGGACTGTACCACTTCAGATTTATAAGCAAGGAAGGAGTGGGGTTTTTTTTTAATGCTCTCCTGTGTAAAATGTCATCCGCATTTACTAAACTAGTAAATTGGATCGGTGGCTGGGTTCGAAAACCGAGGTACCACTGTTCTAGCTTATATGTCCCCCCTCCCTGAAAGGTTTGGAGGGTGACAACATGAGAACAGGCATTTTCTGTGGTGGCTCCCCATCAATGAAATGCTATGGCCTGTTAAACACGGGGTGGGGGCTGTTATTATGATTGTTTTATGATTATGTTTATATGATTATGCTGCATGAATTATTTTCTTAATGTTAAACACTGCCCTAGGATCTTTGGATAAAGGGCAGTATAATAATAATAATAATAATAATAATAATAATAATAATAATAATAATGCAAAGATTTTTTTACCCACTAATATATAGATTTTTCTCTACGTCTTGCTTTTGATCTCTCACTGTGTTGGCCAATCTTTGCTGAATAGTTGCTGAACTATTCCTGATATTTTAAAATATACCCTCTCAATGTTATAATGGGTACATTATTTGTGTGTTTGTGTGTGTGTGTGACTTGCTGTGCAAAGTGAATGCCAGCAATGTTAACAAATGCTTACTTGTTTTCTTCCAAGGCATCATCAGGACAGCTCTGCCAAACATGAACAGGGAAAACCGAGAGCAGTACCAAGTTGTCATTCAGGCAAAAGACATGGGAGGCCAGATGGGTGGATTATCGGGGACCACGACAGTCAACATCACCCTGACTGATGTCAACGACAATCCGCCTCGATTCCCCCAGAGTAAGCTTCCTTTAATAACCCTTCTGTACTACAAAAGCATCAGAATAAAAGAGTGAGGCGACTGCCATCTGGTTTAATTTAAAGCAAATCTAGATTATGGGGCACACACTCGGAGACAAGGCTTATACACGGATTTATTCGCTGTTATTAAAAACAAAAATTAAATGAAACGGGGACATCCTTGTTTGGGGAGGGGCAGCAGCAGTCACAGTTGCAGAAACCCCAGAATAGTTCTTGGTATTTGGGGTGAAGGTGGGAATTGAGAAGGGGAGGGGGAAATAAGCAGAGCTTTAAGAACAAATCATCCTTTGCTGCGACCTGGAGATTAATAATTTTATCAATGGAATTAACAAAACAAAAAAAGAGAGGAAGGGGTGAGTACAATGAACTCCCTGATTAAATGCTGAAGCAGGACCCATCTAACCTGAGGGCAGAAGCTGCTTTTTAAAAAGCTAAGGAACTTTGTAAATACAAGGCTATCCACTTCACAGTTATGTGCATTTTAAGCCTATTGAAATCATGGAGGCATGAGTACCGGTGGAAAAGCCCCTTTGCAATGGCAATGCAATTTGTTGAAGTTTTTCCATGCTTTCTGGTCTCAGGAAGAGTTTGTGAATCTTACTTCAGAGCTTTCCCCAAGGAAGTTTGGAAAAATCAAGCCCTTGCAGCTGAACCCAAGCCCTTCCCACCAATGGGTCGGTATGGAGGGCTTCAGAAACTGCATATGTAAGGTCTGGTTGCTGCTGGTTTCAGTTAATTGCTATGGGAGAACTTGAGAAACTCACATCTGTCAATCTGTTAAGTAGAGAGGCATTGGAAACTCCATTTCCTGGGCTCCCCAGAAGCAACGGGTTCTTTCTGAGAAGACTCAGAATTATCCAGACCCAACAATACCTTAAAAGATGAGGTCTTGAAAGCTGCTGAAGCCCATCAAAATAGCTCTCCCTATCATTCCTACAACCCTGTCCTTTGCCATGGAAAGTGGAAAATTGCAATCGAATGGCATCAAGATGGGTCATTAGAAGCTAAACCCAAATTTGGGGGCTTGGTTAATAATGACTTGTTGTTTTTCTAAGCAGGGAGAGTTCACTTCTGACTCCTGAATTTGAGCATCATTACTAGGCCAAAAGGGACACGGGTGGCACTGTGGTCTAAACCACTGAGCCTAGGGCTTGCCGATCGGAAGGTTGGCAGTTCAAATCCCTGCAACGGGGTGAGCTCCCATTGCTCGGTCCCAGCTCCTGCCATCCTAGCAGTTCGAAAGCACGTCAAAGTACAAGTAGATAAATAGGTAACGCTCTGGCGGGAAGGTAAATGGCATTTCTGTGCATTGCTCTGGTTCGCCAGAAGCGGCTTAGTCATGCTGGCCACATGACCCGGAAAAACTGTCTATGGACAAACATCGGCTCCCTTGGACAGTAAAGTGAGATGAGCGCTGCAACCCCAGAGTTGTCCGCGACTGGACTTAACTGTCAGGGGTCCTTTACCTTTAGCTTTTTACTAGGCCAAAGTGGTTCTAACACCAAGCCGGATTACAGTTGAAAAGCTTTTTTAAAGAAGAAGAAGAAGAAAGAAAAGGAAAAAGGAGGAGGAGGAGGAGGAGGAAAGAAAGAAGATAACGTACAGAGCACCACAATTCCTACGCTCAGCAGATTAATTCCTCCGATTAGACTAAACAACACAAACGTTTAAATTTATTTTAATTTGTAAGCTCTTCACTAGACTCCATACTAAAGAATTAGATATGACAAAAATGACTTTTCCAGAATAGGGTGATTGGATGCAAAGGAGGAAATTGCACCTTTATTAATCGTACAATAACTTTGCATGAGAAGCCATTGTGGCAGGCAGGGGCACCAAATTGGCGCCTGCATCGTGATGTCACGGCAGCACGCTAGTTGGGGCATGGATGAAGATGTCGCGCCCAAGCCAGCGAGATGGGTGTAGAAGGCACATTCTGCTGTATGTGCTTCCAACCTAGGAAATAATCAGGTTACTGTGCTAAAGTCAATGAGGTTACACACATACACACAACACGCAGCAGGATAAAGGCATGCATCTGGCCTACTGAACTGCACAGAACTCCTCTCGCGCTCTCTTAACTTGCTTGCCATCTTTCTCGCCGTATGCTTTTTTTTGAAAATTACTGAGCACCACCCAGGCTATTGGATCTGGGCCCCGATGTGCAAGGCACTGCCCTGGAAGCACCAGCACCCTGGCTGAGCACCCACCCAATTCTGTGCAGCTTTTACTGCACATTGGCTCGAGTTGCGATGAAAGGCCCGTGGTAATATTGAGGTTGATGCCATGCTCAAACATAGGCTTCAATGGATATTTCAAACCTCCCTCCTCTACACACACACACACACACACACACACACACACACACATTCTCATTTGAATTTAGCATCCACATGTCACTTTTGGTTAGACTTGCACTCTCTAGAATGATTCTTTTGACTTATTAACTTTGTAGATGGACACACGCACAGAGAGAGACACATAGCCTGTGAGAGGAAGAAATAGGAGCATAGCCCGCCCGCCCCCCAGCTGTCCCATGGATGCAAATTCTATGTGTCATTGTTTTTAACAACTTTAAGATCTGCTGCAAGTTATGTGAGGTGATATTCAGTCTTAGCATGCCATAACGTAAAACGTAAAAAAAGAGGTGCCCGGAATATTTGTATTGATGTATTTATTGATTCGCAAAAGGCCTGTTCAATCCTTCTTCGGTGAAATATCTGGAAAAGAGAACCCCTTTTAAAAATATTGTTGGAGGCCTAACATATGCATACTGAATTAAAGTAAATAAATCTTACTAAAAGCACATTAGTAAAAGTACTACTCAGTTTTTTAAACCCTGCCTCCTGAGCTACCAAGGGTTTTTTTTTAAGAAAACAATGACAACCAGGCTAAAAAATGCCTCCTGAATAACATTGTCTATACAGTGGATGCTCGGGTTGTGAACGTGATCCATGCGGGATGCACGTTCTCAACTCGCAGCGGTGCAACTGCACATGCATGGGTTGCGATTTAGCGCTTCTGCGCATGCGCAGCCGCTGGAACCCGGAAGTAACCCGTTTCGGTACTTCCGGGTTTCGGCAGTCCATAACCCAAAAGAACGCAACCTGAAGCGTCTGTAACCCGAGGTATGACTGTATTGAAAAAGCACAAGGAAAACAGAGGGAGTTTGTATTTTGTAATATATTGAATCTTTCTCTCTCCCCGGCACCCTTAGAAAGCATATTTTAGAGAGACTGAAAACTCTTGGTATCGAGAAACAGTTTCCTTTGTGTTTTCCATTTGTTTGGTGCTGTCACATTCTTCTGCAACCCTTTGATAACATACCAAAGGTGGCTGATTTTGCAGCACCCATTATTTTACCATTATCAGTTGAATGATTTTGCTTGTTTAAATTGAGTTATTATTGCTCCCAAGTGTCAAAAGGAATACAATAATCTGAGATTACTATGGTAACATTGACTTTGACTCTTGGAATCCTTTTGTACATTAGCGCAAGTATGCAGGAACTACACTTCTTTTGCTCTGTTCCATAGTTCCATAGTAATGTTCAGAAGCTTTAGAAGGAAGGGTGCATCTGATAGGAAAGGAAGGTCCAGATCTTCCCATTCCAGTGTCAAGATCAAGCCACAGAATAGCAGGTTCTGCACCACTGCAATAACATACAAGGGAATAGAGTTTACACACTGTCATGGTGTATAATGCTGCAATGTATTTCTCTATGACAAAGACCCTTTCTGTACTGTTATCTACAAGTAAGTTCCACTCAGCAAAGTTCCTTTCTAATGTATTTAAAAGTTTGCCATTGAATGGTCTTACATATTTGTATTGTTTCCTCTTGATAAAGACTTGGCTCTTTACTTATCACTGAACTGCCAACAAACAAGTAACTTAAAGACTTGACAGTGCTTTCCTTGTCCACATTGGACAGGTTGGAGTGGTAACTGCATTTTAAATTATATAGGTAGGTAGCCGTGTTGGTCTGCCGTAGTCGAAACAAAATAAAAAAAATTCCTTCCAGTAGCACCTTAGAGACAACTAAGTTTGTTATTGGTATGAGCTTTCGTGTGCATGCACACTTCTTCTGAAGACCAATCTGAAGAAGTGGGCATGCACACAGAAGCTCATACCAATAACAAACTTAGTTGGTCTCTAAGGTGCTACTGGAAGGATTTTTTGTTTGTTTGTTTAAATTATACAAAAATTGCCACAAGTCAGGGCTGAAAACAACAACAACAGGAATGCAATACAGAAAAGAGTCGATAAGAATTTTGCAAGAACAGTGTCTGTGTCCATATGTGAATGAACACAGAGTGGCGATTCTGGATGGGACGGCCAATCTGGAAGATATCTAAGAGTTGGAGCCACAGACCAGGGTTATCCCAGCAATGCTATCATACATGGTCTCTGTGGCAAGGGACATACTATTTGCATGTACTCAACAGGTGACCATAGGCCCAGACATCTTCCAGGAGGGTCAACTTGAGGCATGGAGATGGTCAACCTGATGGTGATGATGAGTCACTAGATAAGTACTTCTAAATGCTGCTGACTGGATGGGGCATGTCTACCACCAGGAGGCAATAGTAAAGATGCAGGTGGCACTGTGGTCTAAACCACTGGGCTTGCTGATCAGAAGGTTGGCATTTCGAATCCCCACAATGGGGTGAGCTCCTATTGCTCTGTCCCAGCTCCTGGCAACCTAGCAGTTCAAAAGTACGCCATTGCATGTAGATAAATAGGTACCGCTGTGTGTTCTGTTGTGCCAGAAGTGGTTTAGTCATGCTGGCCACATGACCCGGAATAGCTGTCTGTGGACAAACACCGGCTCCCTCGGCCTGAAAGTAAGATGAGCGTGACAACCCCATAGTCGCCTTTGACTGGACTTAACCATCCAGGGGTCCTTTACCTTTTTCATTCTAGTAATGTGTGCTTCATCTCTGAAGGCTGACTTGTCTATCGGTGGCAAGATGTGGGAATGACACATGCCATGTTATTGTTTCTCCATGCACACACAGAGAGAACCCATTTGCTACTTCTGCAGAGTTCACATAAAATGTGCATATAGAATGCAGGCAATCAACAATAATATTCAGATGTTTAGACCAATTTTAAGCACCGGCAGCAGAAAAGGGGGGAGGGAGGTTAAGTGGGATAATGTTTCAGCTTTCTGATCTTATTGTAATCAAGTTTTCCTACAACTTAATGGAAAGTAAACTGTAATCTGCATAGCTGCAATCATAACCCTTTAACCATGAGCATTTTGATTTTTTTTAAAAAAATGTTGCAGTGTACATTGTTTTCAGAGGAAAGTCTGCTTAGTCCCTATGAAAACAATGTTTTCTTCTGACTGATTGACACAGCTTATTTAGTATTTCCCTGCATATGTTTTGATACTGGGATTGTGATTCATATGAAAGTGAATAATACAGTATTCTAGACATCAGTATGTTATCAGCTGAAAGTTCACTCTCTGTTCTAAATAGATTTCCTGTATTTCATTTCATTTCGTTTGTTATTTTGGTCACACGCTCCTTCCATCTACTGTAGAGGATGTTTGCTAAGTCCCTTCAGAGCAAATTTATATCTACAGATGCATACATAACCCAAACTCCCTCCTTCTGCAATGGGTCATTTTTTATTATTAAGCATTCCTCCCCTTTCCCTTGACAGACTCTTTATTAATGAGACTTATATCACGTTAAAAGTAACAAAACTAATGGGTTCATGAAAGGGCCTAAAAAGTGCTTGATTCATGGAAGTGCTGAAGGCCTTATTGATTCTTTCTTAAAAGAGGAATCAATAAAATTCATGTCAAATGTGAAATTGTACACTAAACTGCTCTTATCTCTTATCTGATTTGCTGACTTGACCATGTATCAAGGGGACTAATGAAATTGAACACCTCTTATGCAGTTATTATCAGAATGCTGTAATATTAATATCAATGAGGAAGGCTTATTCACACTTACGGGAAGCTCCCAAAGACATGAGAACTGTTTTCCAGCATCAATGTTAAACATAACTGGGGAGCATTTTTGGAAGCATGTGTATGTGTTTGAATATACACATAATTAGGTGAAATTTTACCTGCAGCCAAGCAACTGTTGGTGCTGTTGGGCAACTCATCTGCTCCTCCTTTGTTAAAAGTGCTTTAATGCCATGTTTGAAAGTGAACTTCAAATAAAACAGGCTTGCTGGATTAAAGGCATGACTTCGTGGATTCAGTCAACTTCAAAATGAGAAAGACTGGCATATCTAGGATAAATTCTGGTGTGAAAAACTAATGTTCCAGAACTAAGACCTGCTTCAAGCCTTCCCATTAACCATTCACTCATTACACACTTTGCAATACATTTCACATCACTTTCCAAACCGCAAAAGTCCATCTTTAACTGGATTTGTTGCAGTAGGGTGGCAGAAACCTTTAATCTACTTTAAATGTTCAAACCTAAAGTTACGATAGGGGCTCACTGTTGGAAAAGCCCATTGGGAAGTTGGACAGATAGAATAAGCCTTCTCACATACAAGGTTTTCCAAAGTTATGTCTCTTGAATGAAATCAGTATAACCCAAAGTGTCACTTTCTTGACTTAATGGCTAAAGCTATGGAGTCATGAAACTGCAATCTTATACCCTGGAGTAAGCTCCAGTGAATTCAGTGGGATATGCTTCTGACTCTGGGTAGACATTATGGGATTCTGCTGTTAATCACACATGATTTGTAACTAACAACTGCTTATGTATTTCTGACTTTCTTCCTTGCAGGCTCAGTCCACCTTCGTATCCCAGAATCCTCCCCGGTTGGCACTGCCATTGGAACCATAAAAGCCTCTGATGCAGACATTGGGAGGAACGCAGAACTTGAATACCGCATTATTGATGGTGATGGAAGGGATATGTTTGACATTGTTACACAGAAGGAGACACAGGAAGGAGTTATAACAGTGCGAAAGGTGTGTATTATCTCCATGAATTACTAGGTGCTTTAAAATAATCAGCTTTGAAATTACATTTTATATTTTGCAGAGTTGGTACCATTATTAAAAGTTTGTTGGTTGTCCAGAAATGCCATGTAGCTCTGTTTTAGATTCCACAAGCATAGCTGTGCAGTTATTTGAAGGTTATCAGATTTTTTTCAAAGAATCCGGGGACACTTCTCTTCTGTGGTCTCCTTTGTCACACGGCCTTTCTCTGTGTCCTGGCCTGCTCTCTTGGAGCACTAGCTGCCATGGAGTAGGCTCAGGTCAGACCTGGGCTTGTCCACATGTCCTTGCCCTCCCGGTGCTCTCCTACCTCTCCACCTCAGCGGTGGCACCTGCAGCAGCGCAGCAAGGTCGGGGCTCCCCTCTTTTTTCTTCTTCCTCTTTCTCTCTCTTCCTTCTCCTCTCCCCTTTCTCCCTACGTTGGCTCCAGGGTTTTCCTGGCCCCAGAGCACCGCTGGGCAGTCGACCGGGTGACCGGGTGCTCACGCTCCTGGCTTGATTTGGGTTGCGGGGTGTGTGTGTCAGCGGTTCCCCCAGTTGACGTGCCGGGCATCCCCAGTTCCCCCTCAGCAGTGGCAGTGGCAGTCTTAGCAGCCCGGAGTCAGACTGGTAGTGCAGTTGGCTCTGGCTGGCTTCAGGAGCTGCTTGCTGCTGTGGCGCCTGCCATTTTGCCTCGCCGGAAGTCCCCATATGGTGTGTCTTGTGCCGTTGAACCAATCACACAACATTCATTCCCTACTAATAAATCTGCAACACTTAAAATATAAATCCAGGGACATTAAATGAAATCCGTGGACATTCCAGGGGCGGATTTTGTCCGGGGACAGATTTGTGAATCTGGGGACTATCCCCGGGAAATGGGTACGTCTGGAAACCATAAGTTATTTGCTATACCTTTCAATTTAGCAAAGGTTGCTTATTGTAGGAAAAATATTTTAACAGTAATGCATTCAGAGGTAGAAGAGTGGACCCAAATGCAAAGTATTTCATATTTGTATCAAAAGAGGAAAGGCTGTCATCATTAGAGCTGTTGCCATATTTTGCCAAAGCAAAATTCAGAGAAAATTTGAGAGGAAGTGCCTTAGAGATTTGTGGGAAGCCAACAGAGTTTTCATAGTTCCAGAGCAGTTTCTCAAGAGGTTAAGATGCTGCATAGCCACAATGAATGGGTGTCCACATAGCTATTCTGTGTCACCCTCTCAGTATCTATTCGGATACTATTGTTGCATTGAGGTGCAGTACCTTTGGCAGTTTGAAAACCTGAGAATATATCTGAGACATAATTAGCATGTACAACGTAAGGTTCTCCTTGAGAACAAGGTTAAGATGGAGGGAGGAGAGTCTCAATAATGCGGGAAGGGAGCGTCTGTTGCCAACGTAATATAACTTCAGAGTAAATAGAAGATTTAAGCGCCAAGACAGTCTGGCATCCTTCATGAGCACTAATTTAACTTTAAAGATTTGAGGGGAAATAAATTCAAAAATGTCTCCAGAATCCATTTTGGGTCCACCTTTTGATATCTCTCTGTTATATTGTACATGCTAATGAAGCTTTGCTCCAATGTCAGACAAGCTGCACTTTCTCTCAGCTTGTTCATTCCCTGGAAATCATTAATTAGCTAGCACTTTTCATCTGCAGTCACAGAGAAATCGGAGAATGGAATCTCTTGTCTATCCACCCCCCCCCCCAAAAAAAAGAAGTATTCTAATTATAACTCCAAACTTTTCATCTTCTCACTTTAAAAAGCACTTGCTGACAAAATGTCACATATATTTTGCCAAAATTTCCCTGATGTCAGATTCATGAAATGCAATGTAAATGAACCAGGTTATGCACAGATTTTCCATAAGATAATTTTAATTCAGGATATATATATATATATATATATATATTCATAAAAATTAGCCTTATGGTGGTCGCTTGACCAATGTTGTGGACTATAAAACTGCTTGATATGGTGCTACTGATGAGACCCTGGATTTTGCATGGAAACTGCTATTACCTAAAGATTCGCTACTTGCATATGCACTTGAGAGCTGAAGACAGAAGAGCCAAGTGAAGTATTTGGCTTTACATCAAATCCTTCTGACAATTTGATGCATACAGGCATGGATGGGATTGTCTCATTGCATAGTCACAACCACTCCATTGCATTAGAAGGTAGTTAGGAAGTAGTGACTTGCCCACTGAATCCAAGGTCACAAAAACAGCAGATATGCTGATAAAACTAGACCAGGTCATTTCATTGAGGACAGTGTTTCTAAAATTATTTGCCAGTGGGCAGAAGGAACCCTGCACTTTCAAAGCTAGCATATCAAAAGGAAAGGTTGAATCCTTTTCTCTGGAATCAAGTTTTTCAGTTGTTATGGGTTTCCAAAAGCATTCAGTCATGTCACCACCTCTGATCTGATGCAATGATGTGTAGATCTGCCTCTTCTGAAATTGCATTAGAGACACTCATTTCAAACTTTTTTGACAAATGGCTGGGAAAAACAGATCCCTAGGTACTAAACTGGATCATAACATTTTGCATGTGCATTCTCCACAGTGTGGGTGCCAGTTCATGGTCTGAACAATTGTGCAGTGCTCCTGCTTCAGCTGCAGTACTATTGAGGGCAAGGAGGACATGAGTAGCTGATTCAATGGCCAGGCAACTGTTCTAGTGGTGGACATCTTCCCCACAATGCACACCCATCCTTTTCCCCAATTGGAAGAAGAGTCTGATTCAGTGCCAAGTTCAGGACTGGAATCATTGGGCAACTACTCAGATCCCAGCAGGAGGTTTACTGCCACATCCCAGAACCCTCTGCTTCTTCTGCGAGCAATTCCAAAAGCAAGGGAAAGGAATAGCAGTCTCCACTCAAATTGCTTTCTTCTTCTGAGCAGTGATGCAGGCTGTGTCCACAGGGAGATGACAAGTGGGGAGGAGGAGGAGGAGAAGAGGGCCTATTCACTCTTTCCCAGAGTTGGTTTTAGGGTGATGTTGTTGATACGGTGGCGCTGGGCAGAACACCTCAAAGGACACCACAATGATGCTGCAGAACGGACTGTGAGACGTGGGCACCACCAGATGTTAGTGTTGCAAAAGGTGCCGCTGAAATTTGAGAGCCCAAAGTCTGCCACTGCTTTGCCTAGAGACAAGATGGTTCCCTCTCGCCATTTCATATACAGAAGCACGACAGTGGAAAATCTCTCTCCAATATGTGTGAGCCAACTGGCTAATTAGGACATTGCAAATTTTGGATAAGATGGATTGTTTCAAGAAGTGGCAGAAATATATTTCCAGATTTGTTTGGCAGGGCAAGAAGCCTCAAATAAAATTTAAGATGTTAACTGATGCCAAAGAAAGAGGTGGATTTGCCCTGCCAGATCTTAAACTTTATTATGAATCAGCTGCTTTTTGCTGGCTGAGAGAATGGCTGCTTCTTGAAAACACTGACGTGTTGGATTTAGAAGGTTTCAATAATTTTGCTTGGCTAGCTTGCATATTTGTGGTACGATAAGGTAAAAGCACATAAAGCATTTAAAAATCATACTGTTAGAAAAGCATTGTTTAATGTTTGGATAAGATATAAGGATTTGTTAGAAAAGAAAACCCCAAGATGGTTGTCACCAATGGAAGCGAAGGCACAGAAAAAACTCAATATGGAGGCCAAATGGCCGAAATATTGGGAAATTCTGGATCAAGATGGAGACAGAATAAAATTGCAGAGCTTTGAAAATTTGAAAAACAAAGTGCAAGATTGGCTCCATTATTACCAAATAATGGAGGCATACAATTTGGACAAAAAAGTTGGTTTCCAGGTGGAAAAATCAAAATTGGAAACAGAATTGTTAGATCCAAAGATTAAGAATTTGTCAAGAATGTATAACTTGCTGTTGAAATGGAACACTCAGGATGAAATGGTGAAATCAGCTATGATTAAATGGGCACAAGATGTTGGACATAACATAATGATGGCCGACTGGGAACAGTTATGGACCACAGGTATGAAATTCACAGCATGTAATGCCCTAAGAGAAAATTTAATGAAAATGCTTTATAGGTGGTACATGACACCAGTCAAGCTTGCAAAAATTTACCATTTGCCCAACAATAAATGTTGGAAATGTAATGAGACTGAAGGTACATTCTTTCACCTTTAGTGGACATGCCCAAGGATTAAGACATTCTGGGAGATGATTTATAATGAAATGAAAAAGGTATTCAAATATACCTTCCTGAAGAAACCAGAGGCCTTTCTCCTGGGCATGGTCGGCCAATTGGTGCCAAAGAAGGATAGAACTTTTTTTATGTATGCAACAACAGCAGCAAGAATACTCATCGCGAAGTATTGGAAGACACAAGATTTACCCACCCGGGAAGAATGGCAGATGAAGTTGATGGACTATATGGAACTGGCGGAAATGACTGGCAGAATCCGAGACCAGGGAGAAGAGTCGGTGGAAGAAGACTGGAAAAAGTTTAAAGACTATTTACAGAAATACTGTAAAATTAATGAATGTTAGAAAAATGTTGGAATGAAGTTATATGGCTTTAGTAGAAATGTTATAAGGAATTAAGTATAAATAGATTAATAGAGAATTAAAGGGAAAAATAAGGTTAGAATGTGTTAAGATAATTATAGGATAGAAAACAGAGGAAGATGGAAAGGAATTGCTGAAACAATTAACAGAAGTGGAATACAAAAAGGGAGGTGTGAGGAGGTCGTGGAAATAAGTGAATGGAAGATAAGATACTGAAATTGTTTGATGTGTTTTAAACTGTTTTTGTTTTGTTTTGTTAGTTTAATGTGTTAGTGTTATGTAGTGTTTTTGTATTGTATTGTATTGTTTTTGTAGTGTTTAAATTGTTGGAAAAGTAATAAATATTATTAAAAAAAAAAATTAGGACAGCCCTTGTGCATGAACATCTCTGTCATCTGACAGAAGGTAATGGCTCAGGAGGAAGAACCGGGGTGTATCTGAGCTGCATGTTTAACTCTGCCTAATGGTTGGGCTAGCCCTACCAGTCTAAACCCAGCATTCCAGTTCTTCAAGGGAAACCAGTATTCAAGAGAAGCCTTCCAGTGCACATGTGCAATCCTATTCTCAGTTGCATGATCACCCAGTCCTCATTAAATTGACTAAATGTGTGTTTGTGTTTAATAAAATTTGCCCTCCCCATCTAGAGTCACTAGTTGCTATGCATGACTACTTGTCCATGGCAAAAGCAGGATAGAGACCCAACACTTAACCCACTACATCCGGGACTCTAAACTCCCATCCAACCCATGGTCAACAGTCAGGTGTATCCCAACATTTTGGGGTGGCACATGTTAGCCACGCCTGTGCGACACCATAAAGCAAGCAATATGTATCTTGGAATGTGTCGTTATTGTATGTGCTTTGGTACCTGGGATATTGCTGCCATTACATAAATGGCAAATGGTGCTTGCTATGCTATCCCACTTTTCACAATGTGACTTTCTGACACCTAACATATTTTTGTGTCATTGTGTTATTGAGTTTATTCCATCCCTATGTTGTCTTACAGCCACTGGACTATGAGAATCGAAGGCTATATACTTTGAAAGTAGAGGCAGAGAATCTATATGTCGACCCGCGATTTTATTACCTCGGACCTTTCAAAGATACAACCACTGTGAAAATATCAGTGGAAGATGTGGACGAGCCTCCCATTTTCAGCAGATCCTCTTACCTTTTTGAGATCCATGAAGATATTGAGGTGGGCACAATCATAGGCACTGTGATGGCCCGAGATCCAGATTCTGCTGCAGGTCCTATCAGGTAAAGGCCAGAATCAAAAACCCTAGATTGATAACATCTCTATATCTAGTTATTTCAGCTGATATTGTTACTCTGACTGGTGAGATGCATAGAAATGTAGGCATGAGGTACTTGATAAAGAAGACTATCTAAGGTATTCTATCCTGGACTGAGTAATACTGTATTCTTGAAGAAGATTGTTTTGATCATGTAGAATGACATTCTCAGAAGCCTATCAGGCCAGAGTATGAAACTTCAAGGCAATGTTGTGACTTTCTGTCTCTCATTTTTGTAATGAAACAGTAGCTCTGTCTCTGCTCTAATACTATTAGGGACAGATACTTACTTTTGGCCAAAAAAACTAGTCTATGGGTATATATCTCACTCTCTACACAAGACAAAACAACATTGTGTCATTCCCCCCCCCCTCCAGAAATTTATGTTGTAGAAACAAAATGTTACCCCAAAAAATCTAAACTTGAAACACAGAATTTTGAAATTGACTATGCAACTTTAAATCTAAAATTGACATTCAAAGGTTTTGGCAAACTTCAAATATGAAATCTCAAAATGAGTGAGTTAGAATGTCCCTTTTGCAGTGGGAGCAAACAATGAAATCTTTCATTATTTCCCATTTTTTACTAATTGGAAAACCATAGTTAACAGTTTCAGGACATGCTAGGTTTTCAACCAAACCACAATATATTGTCCTGGCTTATAATGAAGCTGTTACCAGGCAACTACAGTTAATGGAAGAGTTGCTGGTTTCTTCATTCCATTCCTCAAGTAAAAACAGGAGCAAAGACCCATAAACACATCTAATCAATTCACTGATATTTCAGCTTATTAAGCAGATATGCTTGTCCAAACTCTACCTATGTCATAGCATATCAATTTTCAAATGCAGTCCAAGAGTTAAGTATAGCATACCATCTACTGCCAAATATTGTTGTAATTATTGAAAACACATCTCAAAATCAATTGTTAGATATCATTTTGCAGCTATTACATATTCAGTGAATGTTCAGAGAACAATGGCACATTATCATGAATATTTGGTTCAGCTCTATGGATTTGTTTTGTTTTCAGAAGCATGTTATTTTACTTCTCCTCCTCAACTGTTTATATGTGACATTTATACAACCAAGAAGTAACGAGAACTCTGGTTTGGCTTCTTCATCAATTTCAGTCATATTTGACAATAGCATAAGCCAAACATGAGCTAAAAAGGAAGGTTAGCTGGCCATGCCAAGACTTGAAGCTCTGTATTGGCATAAGCTCATCTCTCATCCCGTTCTATAGTTTCCATTATATGACAACTTTATTAATGTCTGTCCATGCAGTTTGGATATTTATTGGAATGACAATAGGAATTTCAGCAACAGTTAATGAAAGATGTGAATGTAAGGCAGAAAAAATGGGCAAACAAGTACTGGCAAATGTATTCAGCAAGCTTGGATATGGCATCAGAAAACCAGTTAATATTTCTATAGGAATATATTACCTGATGTTTTTCCTAGGAAAAGAAAAGGGGGAAAAAAACCTCTTTCCTCAAATCCAGCTATCCAGAGTCACTATTTAGGAATCCACAAGAAGAAATAATTTCTAAGTTGTGATTCAAGGACCCGCCACCCACTTGGGGATAAGAAAGACACATGGACATAGTATATTAGGTTAATGGGCTAAAAAAAGGTCACAACTTTATTGATTACAGCATGTGAGAGGTATTGGCTTAGGCATTAGATAAAATAACAGAGCGTGACTCCACCCCCTCAGGGAGTGGTGAGTCTAACAAGGGTTAACCACCAGTGGGAGGAGCCTGCTGATGCAAATACAACTGAAAGTTCCCCCTGATGTCACCGGGGGTCGTGCCATGGCCCTAGCCACCAGCAAGGGCATCAGACAGGATCTATGACCGCCAGATTCCTTTACCGGAATACCCATAAAGTAGAGGGGAAGGCGATGGCCACACCCTGCCCTCCAATACACAAACATATTCCAATGCCTAACCACCTATACCTAAACGTTGTGACGATTTGCTACGAGGTAGGCGAAAAACCAAGTGGCTGGTGCCAATTTGCCAGTTCAACCCAGAGGGGACAAAGCAACAGAAACCCACAGAAAATGCAAGGCAACCGCCCCCCCCCCAAGCCAGTCTCCAAACCTCACGGTCTCCAAACCGCTGATGATTCCGCTTCCCTTGAGGCACTCCACTCAGAAATCTGCTGCCAAGACAAAATAATTGAGCCCCTGCTTCCCTGCAGGAATGGCTCCTCCTGGCTCTCGCTGGCCACACTCCCAAACCAGCCGAAAAACAACAAGCTCCTCCAGAGGTCTTGATCCGATGAAAACCAGCAGCGGAATGAAAGGGAAGTGCTGCCGTGGCCACATGTGAGCAGCAAAACCCCGCCCCCAAACCTCCACCTGATTGGTTGGCTGCCTGGGGACATGGCACAGCAGCCAGGCCAGGCCAGCTGGGCAGGGGCTGGAACGCCCCCTGCCAACGCGGGAAACGGCTCCTGCTCACAACTCCTCCCCTCTGTAAGGAGGAGAGGCTTAATGGCAGGCACCAAGAAACCAAAAAAAATCACTGCAGTTTTGAAAGGTGCAGTCTCCCATCTTGATTTAAAATGGCAGTCAATTTCCCTCCAAACATAGACAAACACTTGCTCCGTAATCTCTGGAGCTATTGTGCAAAACTTTGTTATGTTATCTTAAGAGCTGTCCTACTGCATAGAGAACAAAGTGAAAAACAACTTTCATATCATAGCGGGTTCCCTGATTTCATGCACATCCAGGACTGTGGTTCAGCAGGACAAATCCTCCAATGGAGGAGGTTGGATGTTGACAGCTTTGTGCTTTTATTATATAGTAAGATAGGTCTTCGCATCCAAAGAATTTAACAATAATTATTCCCTGCCAACACACCCCTTACCCCTACCCAACACAATCCGGCCATGCCAAAATAAATAGTGGTTTGTGAGAAGATAATGAAGAGGAAACATTGACACTGATGTCAGTTGCAATCCATTGTTCAATATGGCCAAATCACCTGTTTTCTGTGAAATAAGCTGCAGGTGAATAATTAACTAGAACTATTGAGAGTAATGGACGGGGGAAAAACTGTCCCTACAATTTTTGCAATTTTCCATGAAATTATCTGGGGTTTGAGGAAGGAGCAGCAGGGTTACACTGTACCATTCTAATTAAATGTTTTTGGACCACAGAGATAATAGAGCTAATAAAGGTAAATGACTGTATTTATCTTGTTAAGTTCACAGGGAAAGAAAAGTTACCTTTTTGCTTATTAAAGCACAGTTGTTGGTTCTTACAGTTCTGCCTTTTTACAGAATGCAGAAAACACTTGATGCAGCAACACTGTACATATAAAAAAACAGAGATTAACTATGAATTTTCCTCAGTGATGATTATATATATTTGTGCCTTTGGCACACAGGCTTGCACACATCTTTTCTGCCTCGGCAAATGGAGCAATAATTCTTTTTCATACTGACAATGCTGCCGCCTTCTTTGGGTTGCTTTCTTCATGGAAGTGCAACTCTGAGGCATCGATACTCTGAACATTTTGTATGGAACCTTTATTAGAAAGGCCAACATCAAGAATAGAGAAAGACCTCCATCTTAAAAGCACATGCACAGCCCAGAACCCAAAGTTGCGCATGCTATATGGAACTGAGTTTCCGTTGTTTAGGGCAAACAGGGATCTGTCACCAAAAGAGAAGAGAATGAAAGGGAGCAAAGATTAAGAAAGCAAATAACATTGAGGACAAAGCTGGGAGGAAATTATCATAGTCAGTATAAGAGATGAGGAGGAAGAGAGAGCAAAGACAGACATATCACTGAAGTAGAAGTTGAAGCAGGTTTTATACCACCACCGGTGTGAGCCCAGCATTGCAATTTACGTATCACATGTCAATGAGCTGGATACTTTTTCAGCAAAGGGAACATAGACTCAGTAACATTCCAGAGGCATTTCTGATGGCCGCCTGTGGGGCTGCTCCGTTCCTCATGGTTCTTCTGCTTCATGCATGAGAATAGTCAAGTGGGAATTGGAAGTGCTTCTGTATCATCGAGTCCATGATCCATCATGCAAAATGGCTTCAGGAACTGTCATGGGGGAGGGGTGCAGAGAGATTTTCATGATTTCTTAAGAATCTTGGGAAGAGATTGGTCTGAATAAAATTCGGATCGGGAGCTTCCCAATGGCTCCACGACTCTAGTGACGCAACATCTGTCTGAACACTGATTTGGAATGGGTGTTTCTTATAGAAAGATGAAAGTGGTGCATGTGCAGTTGGCAAATCTTTCTCTACTTGATCCAATTTAGGTTTTCTTTGGATCGCCACACTGACCTTGACCGAATCTTCAACATACATTCTGGAAATGGATCTATTTATACTTCCAAGATGCTTGACCGAGAAATATCACAGTGGCACAATCTTAGTGTGATAGCAGCTGAAATCAGTAAGCTCATTGCTATTGACGCAAGTGTTTTCTTCATGTTTGCATGAGAAGGGAATATTGTGCAAAATTATTTTTCTTTGGATTTATGTGGAAGACCCAGTACCTCATGTGATGTTAAGCTTCAGTATGTGGGAGCTGCTGCAGTGTCTGTTCCTTCATGACACTGGTAGACCCACACTGGAGAAGTCCATGTAGGTAGGCTCTTAGGAGCTTCTCGCCATGTCAGAATTGTTTCTGTTTAGGGGAGGGTCAATGCTGGTCTGGGAAGGAGCTATGGTGTAGCCCCCCCCCCATACCTTTTGTTTGAGCAGAATGGCGTGACAGGAGCATGGATTGCGGCAAATCCCACATCCTACAGATGCTGTCAGAGGGTCCCCTAAGGGTGAGACTCTCCCTCAAAAAGTATGAGTAACACAGTAAAGGACCTCCTAGTTTAGTCATCTATAATTCTGTGTGTTGAAGTTGTGGCATCGAAGATTCTGCTTTAGCTGGTAGAAATTCATATAGTGAAACTGCTGGGTTTCTCCCCCCACTTTTTGTTCTTAAAGTGCCATGTATCCGTGGCCTCCTAGTTTAGCTCTGATAGAAAAGAGAATCTATTTTTTTAAAAAAGATTACTGATTCCCCCCTGCTTTGACAGATAACCCCAAAGAGATGACTCGGGTTTCTGTTTACGTACGGATATTGGATGTGAACGACAACGCACCACAGTTTGCTGTGTTCTATGATACTTTTGTGTGTGAAAATGCGAGAGCGGGCCAAGTAAGTCAATTTATGGAAATGTTTAAAGCTATTTGGTTCTGTTATGGGAACAGGCACCAAGTCATTCATTTACAATAATGTGTCTATTCCTTAAGAGTGAAAGATTGCTTTTGAGAGCAGTTTG
Source organism: Podarcis pityusensis (assembly GCF_964106645.2). Taxonomy (NCBI): domain Eukaryota; kingdom Metazoa; phylum Chordata; class Lepidosauria; order Squamata; family Lacertidae; genus Podarcis; species Podarcis pityusensis. The sequence goes on from NC_138031.1 coordinate 73,290,780, forward strand.
GGGAACTTAACATGAAAAGGGGGAAAATGGCTGCCAGCAAATCAGACTCCAGCCTTGTACAGCAATGCTTCCCAGCTACATCAACATGTAAATTACCAAATGACTTTCTTGCAGATCCACAAAAGGAAGCTTTGTGCTCGGAAGACATCAAGCTCCTTTCTCCCTCCCCCCACCCCCCAAAAGAAAACAGTTTCTCTTCAGTTGTTTTCTCGGATTTGTCCTTAAAAAAACACCCTCTTAATTGTATTCAGTGCCGCCTTCATGGAGGAAAGTGTTATATGTTACAAACAGTAATTTGTAATCATTTTTTAAGCATCCTTTGCTACATAACTCAATTGCGCTTTGACTTGACATGGATAGTGTTCTAAAACATCACTGTCAGCCTTCTATTTTTATGCAAATGCCGGTTTTTATCTCAAAAGGCTTTCTGTGGGCAAATCACACAACAGCATAAAAAGTTGTTTGCATCCGAAGGACAAACATTTGCTTTGCTTTGCCTCTTTAGGAGATACTTTGAACTGTATTTGGATCAATGTGAAATGACTTTGCCGTCAAGAGCGGCAAAGTACCGGCCATTAGGGCTTCTTGCAACTCACAATTGTGCCTCCTGAGGAGAAAGAAAATGGGAAGAGTGAGAGGACAGGGGCACCTTAACTCTTTCACTTCCTGCTGTTTGTCTGCTCAAATCACTCCTCCTCCCAAACCGCTTTCCCACTTTTGTGGGGGTGATGGAGGGGCACACAGTCTCACCTTCAGGGAGGAGGATTTTTTAAAGGGTTTGCCAGAATTGGCAGGGAGAATAATGTGACATTGCTTCTATTATGTTTCGTGTCAGAGGGGAGCAGAGGAGTATCTAAGGGAAGCTTTTGTGCTCCATCCTTCCACAGGGTTTACTTCTATCGGAGGCTGAGCCAGAATTTTCTACTCAGAAAGGGTGAGGGGGAATTTGACAAACTTCTCCCTCGACTCACCATTTTCATTTACGCTGCCAGGCACTTTCTGTCAGCAGCTAAGGCACACACTGGAATATCATTAGCCGACCACCCACTCCCCATGCAGACAGAGCAGCAGGCAGGTTGGGGACAGGAAAAAAATGGTCCCACACTCTCTGTCCTCGGGGTGATGTCATGTGACTTTAGCAGCACCCTGAAGCCAGAAAGAGCAACCATCTCCCTTTTTACTCAACCTGGAGTCAGCACACCAATGAGAAAGCTTCAGGTGGTGCTTCAGGTGGTGGAAGCACGTGGCATTGTCCCACCTGCATCATCACTGGTGCTGCTGGTGGAACACCCACTTCTCACTGATGAGAAGGAGGCATCTGTGTGCACAGTTTTGCTGCTCATCTTTCCCCCTGCCCCTGGATGGAGAAGACAAGAGGCAATGTTTTGAGGGACGCCTCAGCTCTTGCCAAGTTTGGCTAGAGTGGGGGCACTCCCCGGCAATGGTGGAAATAGGGGATGGGGCACAATGGCAGGTGGGGGCTGGCAGAGAGCAACACTTTCTCATTTCACCTCAGATGGTGAAAAGGGACACATCACCCCTGAGTTCACCTGTAGTGAGAACAGACTGCATCCCCCAGCCATCAACATCTCGGGTAGCACTTTGGATTCCTTTAGCCCAGCCTTTCTCAACCTGTGGGTCCCCAGATGTTGTTGGACTACAACTCCCATCACCCCCAGCTAGCAAGGCCAGAGCTCAGGGATGATGGAAGTTGTAGTCCAATAACATCTGGGGACCCACAGGTTGAGAACCCCTGCTTTAGCCAAACCCCAATATAAGCTCTCAGATATAGGGTGACAAATAGAGTAAGATTTAGATGTATTTACATTACTTCCCATGCCACATTTGAGGTCATAAGTTTATGCCATGCCTGTTGAATTTGATACACATGACCAGGCTACAAAACAAATTGCAAGTCACATACCTGTGCGGGGCAGAAAAAAGCTTTTTGATTTTTCTGGTTTACAACTACTTTTCAACAGATTTCATATTTTGAACTGAACAAAGGCTAAAGAGTCTGTAGCATTTGACTGTGTCCACAACTGCATTCTTCCCAAATGGATAAATAGGCAAAGACTTTTTAATTTCCTCTTCCATATTGATTTAGTTGGGAGTTATGCATTTATTTATTACTTTTCTATCCTGTCTTGCCTCTAAGGAGCACAAAGTGGCACACATGATTCTCCTTCTCTTCATTTTATCTTCACAGCAATCCTATGTGCTAAATTAGGCTGAAAGACAGCTATTGGCCCAATATCACCCACTGAGTTCCATTGCTGGGGTTGCAAAAAGGCCAGAAACTTTTGCTTCTGATTTGAGTTAACCATGGTTTATAATTATGTATGAACCGGAAACTGTGGTTAGCTGAACCTCAAGTATGGTATAGGGGGACAAACCAGAATTGTAAACCAATGTTTAAAGTTGCCTTGTTTCCGTAATTCACAATTAAGATTAATTGCAGTTTGTTTAGGTTCTGACATAACAAAATCATTTGAATAGAACGTCCAACCATGGTTTATTATTATGTGACTAAGGCTTGATTTCATTTACTCTCGCTTTGCCTCTCCTTTTTCAATGCAGCCACAAGGAGGAGAGAGGAAATTTTCATTTTACTGCCATTTAGTGTTACATGTGAAGCCTAAACTGTGATTAATCTCAGCTTATGGCTCGTTGAAACAGGTTGGCTTCATAAATCACAGTTTGAAGTTGGTTTGTTTCAGTAAATCATAGTTAAGATAAATCTGAAGTTGATTTGCATAAAGATGAATCATGGTAGCCAAAGTCCTTCCCTTAGGCATTCCCACTACATTTTCCCATCTGTTTTCTTGTGTAGAGGAGTTGAAAGGCATAACATTGTGGGAGATGGGGCAGGGATAAACTATCCAAACGTGTCTTACGTGTTCCTACTGCAGGAAGATAGATTAAAGAGTTCTTTGCCTATATCTCCTTTTGGAAGAAAGCAGCTCAAGTGAATAATGGGGGTGGGGGGAGAGACCATAAAGGATATGGGGCAAATTGCAAAGTTTTCTGAAGCCAGATTTAGCCCCTGGGCCTCCAGTTGCCTACTAAAGCTCTGGGGAATAAAAAGAAACCAAGTAAACAATGTAATTGTTGTTTGAAAGGCAGGATATCAAATCCAAACTCTTCTTCTTCTTCTATGTGCATTTGACTTTACTGTGTTGTTTGGGGTGGATAAATGTTACGTACCATGCAAACACAGAAACATATTTTGAAAGCGTCCTTCAAGGCCACTTGTACTTCTCAGAGCAATCAGACAACCTTCTCACCAATGTCAACTTGTTTTTCCTTGCCCTTCTCTGCAGCTAATACAAACCATAAGTGCAGTTGACAAAGATGATCCCCTCGGAGGACAAAAGTTTTTCTTCAGTTTAGCTGCTGTTAATCCAAATTTCACAGTCCAGGACAATGAAGGTATAATGAATAAGACATCTTGGGATGTGAGATGAGTGATTCTTCGTGCACATTTCCGGAGTATTCCCATTTTTGTGTAGTTAGGTAACTGGGTTCAGAAGCACGGCATAAAAATAAAGACATGTTTCAACTCATTTTCAAAGGACAGATAGGCACTATTCTGGCCCACTGAACCACTGAACAGTGCTCTAGAGCAAAACCTACCCCGTCATTTCAAGTTGCCGTAGATTAGCTCCAGACAAACTCTTATTTCCCATTCCACAATGACTTTTGTAGTAGCAAAATGGTGGGCTGGTCCACCTACTCAAGCATTTAATTTCCAACAGTGTCCAGCTGGGTGCCTCTGAGACCCCCTGGGTTTAAACCACTGAGCTTCTTGGGCTTGCCAATCAGAAGGTCAGTGGTTTGAATTCCCTGCAACAGATGAGCTCCCATCACTCTGTCCCATCTCCTTACAACCTAGCAGTTTGAAAGCACTCCAGTGCAAGTAGATAAATACATAGGTACTGCTGCAGTGGGAAGGTAAATGGCATTTCCTTGTGCTCTGGTTTCCGTCATGGTGTTCCGTTGCGCCAGAAGCAGTTTAGTCATGTTGGCCACATGACCCAGAAAGCTGCCTGTGGACAAATGCTGGCTTTCTTCGGCCTGAATGTGAGATGAGTGCTACAACTCCATAGTCGCTTTGACTGGACTTAACCGTTCAGGGGTCCTTTACCTTTACTTTACTTTTTGTTTTCTGAGACACCCACAAGCAGGGTATGACAGCAGAGTCTTACCTAGTATGTGATCAGTGAATGTATACTGTTCTTGCTTGCGATTAATCATCATGTACTATAGTCAATGATAGATCCATCCTCCAGCAGCACATCAGCCACTATTTTTTTCAGAGATGAGAGATCCAATAATGGATATCTGTCATCTACCTAGCTTAATCCAGAAAACGTTCAGTTACTAGTGTGCACCTTCAATCATTCAGATTGTCTATGGGGTTAGCTAGACATTTCTTGGGGTTTTCTTTGCATTTTGTCTATGATGCAGCGATTATGGAGTCATATCCCATGTCCCACACCACTCAATTCCTGTTAGGGGACAAAAAAAATAACAATTGCTCATTAAGGAAACAAACCGGTTCTTCTGAGTGAAGGGGAAATGGAGGGGAACATTGATGGCCTTGAATATTATTCATGCTATCTCGCTTTATTAATGACAAACTTGTGGGGGGTTTTGTTCTTCATTTAAAAGACAATGGCAAGGGGAAATGTCAATAAACGTGGAACTGTGGCTTTGGGTCAGAAGGCTGCACACACAAGATAGCCGACTGCTTGCTTCAGGGGAAATATTTAATGGGAAGTCTGTTCAAGTTCCGCTAATGTAACACTGAGTGCATAGCTCTGTGGTTTTGTTGTAATGTGTACATTGTTTGTGGCTAACTGGTCTAGATAACACTGCCCGGATTTTGACGAGAAGGAATGGCTTTAGCCGGCACGAAATCAGTACTTACCTTCTGCCAGTGGTGATCTCCGACAACGACTACCCTATCCAAAGCAGCACTGGCACACTGACTATTCGGGTGTGCGCCTGTGACAGCCGGGGGAACATGCAGTCTTGCAATGCTGAAGCTTTGCTCCTTCCAGCAGGTCTTAGCACAGGAGCGCTCATTGCCATTCTGCTCTGCATCATTATTCTCCTGGGTAAGTTGCAGGGGAACGCTACTCTTTGCTAAATGAAATGGCACTATAAAGAGATATTAGGCCCTGCCAAGCTGCATCCTGCAGTCTTCTTCTTCTTTTTTTTTTTTTTGCAGCCTTACGTACTTGTCACCACCTTTCAGTAATCAAATTGATACACTGATTGTCCCTGAAATTGGATTAGGGTACAATATTATCTTATCGGCACAGATGAAGTCGGAACTGCATAACCACTTCAGCACGTTCCAGCTTGCAAGCTGCTGCTCCAGAGATCGTCAACCTTTTTGTCGGGTGCATGGGCACATTAGGAAATCTAGGCAACTGCTGTGGGCACCACAAAACACTCATTTCATAGAAGAAGAAAAACTGGCGGTGCTCAGAACCAGCCCAAAAAACAGGCAATACATTTATACAGGGCAAGAAAAGCAAATAAAGCAAATGAATGAATGAAACAGGCAACATCCCCACCACCAAAAAAACCCAACCAAGCAACAACAAAAAGTAAAACTGAAGAACATCCCTATTTAACAAAAAAATGAGAGGGTCTAGAGGCCTTGGTGGGCAACAAGGGGGTTGTCTGAGGGTGACAAGGTGCCCACAGGCATCAAATTTGAGGCATTTTTGTCCCAGGACATTAATAATCAAGGCTACTTACTGAAAAAATAGGAACAACTAAAAAAACCCCAACACAATTGAACATTCATAGAATTAAAACTATATATAGATATAAAATATGCACACACCATTACCTCTCTGGAGAGCTTCACATAGAATAAAAAGTGTGCCTCTTCCAAGATTCACGCATTTATTTCTGAATCATTTGGTGAATTGAGAGTCTCATTTTTTACAAGGGGAACTTTTGCATTAGAGAGTAAAGGAAAGAGCAGACGAGAAGAAATGCTGCCATACCTTAAAAAAGAAAAGAGGAAATTGAATTAAAAGTGTGAATCAGCCTCTACTCTTTGGAGATAACAAGCTCGAGTAGAGTTCCGTTATTCTCTCTCTTTCTTCCTTTAACAAAATAATAATAAAAAAATCCTAAGTTTCCTACCCCCTCCTTTAAAATAAACTTCCAGGGCACTTTTCAGCCTAAATTAGGAATACTTTATCCGCGTAAACAAATTGTGCAACGTATGAAGAAATGAGTGAATGACTTAAAATAGTCAGCAGCAGATTTCACGGTGAAGCTATGCTGCTTACCTTACTGCTGACTGGTGGAACCAATTGCAGCACTTTGGGGAGGGGAAATGGTGCCAGTAGAAAGGTGACTGGCTCTGCTGGCAAATTTGCATTGCAAAAACCTTTCTTCCATCCTGGCCCCCTCCTTACCATCCCAGTACACTGCAGTGACTCAGCCACACAGAGGTCAGGTGCGCAAAACAGCCCCACCAAGCCACCCTAGCTGAAAATAGTACACTCTTTAATAGGGATTATGGGGTCAATTAAACATTTTTTTTTAACTGTGGATTTCCAATTAGCTTTGCTGTCACTTCTTTCCTCAAAAGAAGGCATAGTTCCTGCTTCAGCAAGCAGATCTGAGGGAAACGAGATGGGATATGTCAAAGAACAGCTGTCAAGTTTGAAATGACAATTAGCAGCTACTTTTCGAAGCAAAAGAACAAAGGAAGCATTAGTTAAGCGTTGCATTTTACAGACTATAGCACTAAAAAAGAAGAAGGCTATTTTGGGCAGACTGTTTTCAGTATTTGGTTAAAGTGCACTTTCCGTAGGTTCTGGGCAGACAAAAGGAAATTCTTTCACATAATGCATAAGTAATTTAAGGAATTCACAACCAAAATATGCAGTGATGGCATACAGATGATTTTTTTTTTTTTTAAAGTTTAGTCTTATTCAAGGGGGATAGAACTCTCAACAGCTGTTAGGATAGCTAAGAGAAACATCCACGTTCAGAATAAATACCTTGTTACAGGCCACCCCAATCTCTCCTGAGCAGAAGCCATATTTTAGGGGTCTTGGCACTTAACCTGGGTTTGTGTTTCTTGGGAATGAGGCACAGAGGAGACTGCCGTGTCTTTATGAAATATGGTTTATTTTTGCACATATTTACAACCTGAGATTTGGTGGAGGGCGTGGAGAACATTACACCCCAAGAGTGCCTCTCGTTCTTCCTCTCATAGCTTCAGCAAACTTGATTCCAAACACCCTCTGTTACCCCTGGTAACTTCACCCTCTCAGTTCTTCTGTTACTGTCCACTTCTCAGCTGGGAAGAAAGATGGCATCTACACAGTCAAGTGTTCTTAATGGCCTGGTGCTTAGCTGCCTTTGGGTTCTTAATGGCATCACTGTCAGCAATCTTCTGAACAGAAGAATTGGTTCAACCTGCGTTTTTCATTGGCCTGGCATCTTCCCTTCATAATCTAAATATTTGCCAAATTCTACCCTTCATTAAATTTAGGGGAGTCTTGTGCCCTTGCAAATGCATAACAACATTTTCATTGCTAGAGCAATAAATAATAAATAATGAAACCTCACACCCTTCCTGTGAGTTTCCAGAAGTATTGCGGTAAAAAACAAAACAGATTGACCTTCTTGGTTTGATTCATCCAAGGAATTTCATATGTTCTCATTTCATCTATTCTGGACGTCAAGGGTCAGGATTACAAATCCCCCACGAAGTTTCTTGGTAGGTTTCTAGCAATGGTTGCACATAGATTAATATTGTTATAGATTTAAGGGGGTAATGCCCCAAACCCCATACATGCCAGGGTTTCAACTAATTGGGATATGGATTAAAGTGCAGAACTGTGCCAGATAGGGAATTCCTGGGCTGACTTACGCAAACCAGCCTGACTGGCTGGCTGAAGAGCAAACTTGATAACATGACAAAAGGTGTTGATGGCCCACTGGGGAGTGAGATGTTACCAAGGGGGTGGGGTGTATGTTTGAGGGGACAGGAAAAGGGTTTCTGGGAAGAAGAAGCAGGAAGAAGAGTTGAGATCCATCTTTGGGGGAGGCTGCTTGCCCTGCTGCCTCTTGAAATGACCATACCATGAGATCTGGACTCCCTCCATGCAGACTGAGGGTGTAAAAAGGCTAATAAACCATATTTCTTAAAGGCATAGCAGTCTCTGCTGCACATTCAATTCTCCAAAGAAGGACAGACCTTTGGCGAGTGCATGGCTGGGCTCTTGCCACCGCTTGGCAGAGAGAGGGGCAGGCACATGACTTTTGAAACAATATGGTCCAATATTCATATATTTGGTATAAAAACACACAACAACAGTGTGCTGATTTGATACAGGATGCCAAATACATCATAGAGTACAGTGGGACCTTGGTTTTCAAACATCTCAGTTGACGAACATTTCAGTTTTCAAACGCCGTAAACCCAGAAGTAAATGCTTCGGTTTTCGAACACGCCTTGGAAGTTGAATATGCCATGTGGCTTCCGCTGAGTGCAAGATCCTGAGGCCTAGCTGTCGGCTATTGAGTTTTCAGTTTTTGAACGTTTCAGAACTTGAATGGTGTTCTGGAATAGATTACGTTTGAAAACCGAGGTACCACTGTATTACCAAATAGAGCATGGCTGAAGTCTTGCACTGAGCTGGTAAAAAATAGTAATAATAATAATAACAACGATGGACACGACAGACATGTTTGTTAGTATCGCAAACTGCAATTCCTTCTTAATGGTGTTCTTTCTTTTTTCCAAGTTATAGTGGTGTTGTTTGCGGCTCTAAAGAGGCAGCGAAAGAAAGAGCCTCTGATCTTGTCTAAGGAAGATATCAGAGACAACATTGTGAGTTATAATGATGAAGGTGGTGGAGAAGAAGACACACAGGCTTTTGATATTGGCACACTGAGGAATCCTGCGGCTATCGAAGATAAGAAGCTACGCCGAGATATCATCCCAGAAACATTATTTATACCACGGAGGACTCCTTCTGCCCCAGATAACACGGATGTCCGGGATTTCATTAACCAAAGGTTGAAAGAGCATGATAATGACCCCTCTGCGCCACCGTACGATTCCCTGGCAACTTACGCCTATGAAGGAAATGATTCTATAGCTGAATCCTTGAGTTCTTTAGAGTCTGGCACTACTGAGGGAGACCAAAACTATGATTACCTCAAGGAATGGGGGCCTCGGTTTAATAAGCTTGCTGAGATGTATGGTGGAGGCGAAAGCGATAAAGACACTTCCTAACCGACCGTAGGATATACAGTTTTTGTTCATTTGAGAGGAAGTAACTTTACAGACACCTTCTCCACGTGACAATATTTGATGTTCAGGAACGTTTTCCTGCCACTCAGCACAATGGGTTTTTTTTCCTTTCCTTTCTTTCTCGTTTCGTTTCGAATTTGCTCATTAATGTCCTTTATTCTTTCTCGTAGAATGTCACATGGAATATATACAGCATTTTATTTAACCCCTTTCCAAAAGCCAAAGCTATTGAAATTCAGTGTGGTCCAATTTATGAAATAAAGGATACACTACCTTTGTGCAGGTTTATAATCTCCCAAGCAACCATAGATTTGAGTTGCTTTCGTTAAATACATGTTCTACACTTGCAAATACAGCTTTTTTAAAAGACCCAGACCGTGATCCACAGAGGGTCATGAATGCACGTTCCACATGCACTCCTATGTTTTTCCTTAGAATTTTATTTCTTTTTCAGGAACTGCCCACACAAGACCCCTGGAGAGCTTTCCAAAATCTTGCACAGAGAGCATTCTCCCCAGAATCGACATGCCTAGAAAACAAGGGGCTTCTTTTTCTGTTACAAAAAAATTAATCTTCTGAATAACAGCCCAGTGTGCAAAACCCATCAGATTTTCCAATAAATTCTTTGAATTTTGCTATAGGTGAAATTTCAGTGGCACTTCTGGTTTGTGGGTTCTGTTTGTGCAATTTCTGAAAAAGGACGTGAAAAACAATTAAAATGAATGCACAGAACCTCTGTGCACTTCTTTTTAGAGATTGTGGCCCTGGAAGAAGAAGAAAACATATGTCCCTATTCTGTACATTACAAATTTCCCTGAAAATATACACGTGGTGTTAATGTGATATGCAGCTGGTTTAAAAAAGAAAAAAAAAACTTTGTGCAACTTCATTTCATCAGATTCTATCTGCCAATGTTTTATATTTATATTTTTGTATTTATTTTTAAGAAATAAACCAGTTTTATAACGATATTGTTGCCTGCCTGATTTATAAAGAACATGGCCTTTTATCAGTTTAGAGGGTTGTGCTTTTATACACATTTATTTTGTTATTTCTGGACCACTTGTCCTTCCAAGGAGCTCGCAAATATTTAAATACAATATAATCCAAGCATAAAATCATAGTGTAAAACAGAACTCATCTAATAGCAGCTGCAATTAGGTGCACATAAGCCCCATTGAACTCAATGGGAAATTTCAGCAGATAGATATATCTATAGCTATGAAGAAAAATAGAATCACTGACCTTGAAAATATTAAGGAATTGCAACCTCATTTTGAAGCTGACTCCCACTCAATCCTTACCATCTAATGTATGTGAGTTTATGTGTGTCCCATTATAACTATGCAAAAAAATTCATGCAATACAGCTAGTGGCTGTATACTAGTTATACTGCAATGTTAGCTTAAGTGCAGTTCTATGCATTGCAATGGGACTTACTGTCAGGCAAATAATGGATATAGGATTAGGATCACAACCCAGTTTAATTGCTGGTCTGACTCTCGACCATATTGCCTGGAAATGGTTACACTTTAGCTCTTCCACAAGGGAATCTGGTATGAAGGAAGTGAAAAAATGGGATCCCATTATTTAACCAATATAAGAAGCCATCTCAAATAATGGCCCTGATTCAGCTTTGAACTACTCAGCAGAAGGTATGTTTGCTTGGAGGGAGGGGCTACATTCAACATGTTGCTCCCATTCATGAATGCTGATGAGCTAGATTACCCCAAACTGGCCTAGAACAATTTACCCTTAATTTAATAGCAGAACTAATTGGAGTGTAGCAAATGCTAACCCTACCCAAAGCTTAAAATCCTAGCAATTGAACCATCAAACCGTGAGGCAAACATATTTTCAGCAAATCCTGAACTGCAACACAATTGGTACCCATTCTTTGTTTTTTTTTTAGGAGGAGGCTATTTCAGAGTTTGGCTGTCACAGAAAAAGTCCTCTTCATGGTTGGTAGCAGATGGATGTCTGCAAGTTGTGGTATAACCAGGAGGTCATTTGATGGTAAACACAGTGTTTAGGCAGGTCAACATGGAAGAAGCCATTATCTCAGGTATTCTGGTCCCAAGTTGTTCAGCGGCTTATTCATACATAAAGTTTCAACTTGATCCAACAGCAAAATGGCAGCCGGTACAGTTCTTTCATTAAATGTGTTACATGGCAGAAGCCAGATGCATCACACAACAGCCTAGCTAGATCCAGCTTCTAGAGCCCCACAAAAAGCATATTGTAGTAACTAAGACACAAAGATAACAATGGTCACTATGGCCAAGCTATTCCCACCTAGGAAAAGCTGTAGCTGGTACACCAACTGAAGCTGATAAGAGGGGCTCTTTGTCACTTGGGCCTGTGGTGACATGATAGCTCTAGGAGCACCCCAAGACTACAGACTTGTTTCTTCAAGGGCAGTGCAATCCCATCCTGGACAAGTAAGATGCCTAACTTCTGAACCCAGAAACCACACACACACCTACAGGACATCCATTTTATCAGTCATCCAGCACACCTCTGTGTCCAGACACTAGTCTAAGACCTCATGATTCGGATGTACAACCTCTCCTGATTTGTGATTCAGAAAAGTGGATTTAGATGACATCAGCATGGTGATGGCACTGGACTCCAACCCTCCTAATGCGCTTTGTTTTACCACCTGTATCTGGTGTTCATTTAGACAAGACCATTTAGAACAGGCCTACCTCAAGTCAAGAGACTTCACTTCCTTCTCTAAGCAGGTTTCTGCAGATATATTGTCTTCCACCAATAGCCTGAATCTAGCAGTTCTGATGTGTGTTGGAAGAGAGGATGAAGTTAAGTGCTGTAGAGGTAGCTGAGACACCCTTGTAGAACCATTTGGAGGTAGCATAGTATACAATGGTACCTCGGTTTTCAAATGTAATCTGTTCCGGAAGACCGTTCGAGTTCCGAAATGTTCAAAAACTGAAAACTCAATAGCTGACAGCTAGGCTTCAGGATCTTGCACTCAGCGGAAGCCGCAAAACATGTTTGACTTTTGAGATGTGTTCGAAAAATGAAGCATTTATTTCTGGGTTTACGGTGTTTGAAAACCGAAACGTCCAACTTCTGAGACATTCAAAAACCGAGGTACCACTGTATTAGCAGAATGTGTGGTTTGGCCCAAGCCATGTTTTGGATCTGACAATGCTGGTGGCTCTCTAGTTGAATATTCCTGTCAATGGAAGGATGAGCAATCATTTTTTTGACAAGGGATCACTCACTGACTTTGCCTGATGACTAGATGGGTGGGGTATAAAAAATAAATTTATTACTACTACTACTACTACTGCTACTACTACTATTTGGCAGTTACATTAAGTAATTCAATCTAAGAATGTTCATCTATACTATTTACTTTTGAGGTGGGAAAATCTTCTTGCCTTTTCTTATAAAGCGAACGTCAGTTACGGAATAACTTTCTGAAGAGACAGAATCAAACCATGGTCATTTGAAACAAATATTGTAACTGTGCATGCAGTGGAATAAAACACTGTACAAATTTTCAAGCATGTTTATCATTTTTTCAATAACTGCTTAAGCCCACAGAGAATGAGGAACTCCACGTCCGCTAACTAAATTAAATATCCTGCTTCAGGGCCAAAACAAAGAACACCTTCAGATGGACATGATTCTAACCTGAGGGCTCAATCCATTCTGCTTATGAAGATAAATTATTTTGAACACTTATGTGCTATCAAATGCCAAACATATTGAGAGGGAAGGTTGCCAGTTTAATATGAAGTATTTTAAGAGCAGAATTAGCTGTTCTAATATATTTTAAATTTCAGGAAGTAGAGATGACCCCCTACCCATACACATTGGAAAAACATGCAAGGGAGGTTGCAAGCCTGCAGAAGATACATCCACATACTAAAGTATAGGCATGGAGCTGTCGTGTAAACCACTGAGCCTCTTGGGTTTGCCGATCAGAAGTCGGCAGGTTGAATCCCTGTGATGGATCCCACCCCCTTACGTCCCCATTAATCTACATCACTTCTACGTCTTGTAATCTGTGTTTGTACCCTCAGTGCTTTGTGTGCTTTCTGTTCTGACACTTTCTGAACTCTTCTTGACCTTGGGAAGAGTGGAGAAATGCTGTCCAGAGACAGTGAATCTGTTAATCTCCTGTCTCCCAGTGTTTCTTCTCCTAGCTGTTCCCCATCCAGTATTTCCCAGCTTCTGCCTTCTGAACTATGTCCCTCTGCAAACCACTGTTCCAAATCTATACTGTCCTCCTGCTCCTCAGCACTGTCCCTGACAATTTAGTTGCCCCCCGCCCTGGCCCCGTAATGCTCCCTTTTTAGCCATACTGACTTGCGAAACTAAGGATAAGAAGCAATGGTGGTTGAGCTTTTCAATGACCACACACCTCAAATCCCTTCCTCTGACTGCAGACCTCCTTCTAACTCAGCCTTCCCACTGGTCTTACTGGAAAATTAGGTTTTCTCCCTTATTTAGATATACCTCCCATCAATAATAGTGTTTTCCTCAGGATTAGCTATTAAAGTGCTGCAGTTGGATCCTTGCTGCTTTGACTGCAAGCATTCTGTCATGTTTGTTTTATACTTTATTAAACATTACAACTTGAGACCATTAATTCCTCAAATTTAATTAACAAAAAAGAAATCTGTTTTGCCATGTAAAATGTCAAGTTCCATTCCAAAGGATCTGGTGTTGTAGATATAGCAACGGCAAAGGAACAAACATGGTTCATTCATATGTGCAACAGAATGTTTTGGAAATGTCATAGTAACCTTTGAAGACGGCAGTCGCAGTGAAAGGAGCCTGATTTCGGATCCTTAATTATATGAAATGTTATGGAGGGGGAGCACCCCTGAAAGAGCAGCTTTCTCTTTCTGAAATCTCATTTGGGCCTTGCACTTTGAGACACTTCACATGGGCAATTGTCATGGTGATAATTTCTTCACCTCAAAATGTTTCTCGCCTCAAACAGTGCTCCAGGCTAATCAATCAATTGCAAATGGAGAACCTATATGGTGATCAGGCTGCCACCTGATATTTGTGAGCACAGACCCTCTAAGTGTCCCAGGTACACTCCCTGATTGACAGAAGCCATCCTGGTTTCTGATTTGACCCCGGAACATCCCGCTGTTCCTTAGGACATCCCTATTTTCATCAGAGAAATGTTGGAGGGAATGGACTTATGCAACTCCTGAGCCAAGGCGATAAGTAACAATACAATCTTTAGAGGACATCTATAGGAAAGTTATGCTTTTATATATGGGCAGGCAGGCAGGCAGTGCAGCCTGGCCGTGCTTCACTCCAGTGGGGGCAGGGGCGCTCCATAGCGTGGGTGGCTTGCCTGCCCCGGGTGCCAGAAACCCATGTTACGTCACTGCCACAAGCAGAAAGTGAGCACTACAGTACTCCCCTCACCCGCAATTCCAAGCAACTGGTATTCGGGGGCATTTTGCCTCTGATAATTGGTACAGTCTAATTGTCCTCCATGAAATTGCCTAATCCTCTTTTAATGCCATCCAAGTTGGTGGCCATCACTAAATATTGTGGGAGTGGATTCCATAGCTTACCTATGCATTGTTTCCAAATAGCCACACAATTGGCAAGCGAGAAAGCAGGAACAGAATTCCCAACTTCCTTTGTTGGACAACACCTGAAAATGTTTGGAGGGAAAGCAAAAGTTATCCATGCTCTGGAACATCTGAAAGGACTCAGCCATAAAGAGACGTGTGTAGCCACTGCTACTTTATCCTGTCTGTTACCGTGGAAAAGAGGGGGGAGGCTTTGATTGATGCTCAACAAGGAATTTAACAAGGTTTTACTATGCCCTCTCCTCTCAACCAAGGCTGAACCAGCCTTGTATGGTGCCAGTATGAGCCAAAATGGTGTATGAGCCAGTATGGTGTATGAGCCAGTATGGTGTATGAGCCAGTATGGTATAGTGGTGAAGAGCGGTAGACTTGTAATTTGGTGAACTGGGTTCGCGTCTCCGCTCCTCCACATGCAGCTGCTGGGTGACCTTGGGCCAGTCACACTTCTCTGAAGTCTCTCAGCCCCACTCACCTCACAGAGTGTTTGTTGTGGGGGAGGAAGGGAAAGGAGATTGTTAGCCGCTTTGAGACTCCTTTGGGTAGTGATAAAGCAGGATATTAAACCCCCCCCCCCCAAAAAATGGACTTTATTTAAAATTATTTTTGGATTGGACCAGGAGTGTGAATGAAATGCAGCTGAACAGATCTGGCAAAAAGGCTGAATTTGAGAAAAAAGATCTTGTTTTTAATTATGTGCCGAGGAAGAACTCCAGAGCAGAATTTTAATGGGGGAGACCAGACATGCACTCTGTGAGTTCTTTATGGCCACAGGTCCCAGCACACCAGGTCTGGAACAACAATGTGTATGTGTATGCCTACTTATAAGATGTAACAGAGGTGCTGTTCGTAAGGTGGGGGGGGGGACGGTCAGCTGGAAAAATGGTTTAACAGCAAGTGAAGGATATCAGTTGGACTCCAAATAAGAAACAATGCAGCAATGTGTGGAAATGATGATCATATGTTTGGAACATGAGTGGGAAACCTGGTTTTAAGAAATTGTATTAAATTAATTTAATTAAGTTTGATTTGCAATCATTTGAAAAATTAATAAATATAATGTGTGTGGGGGGGGAGAAATGACTCAGCAGTAAGCATCACATGAAACTCCATAACACTTGTGCCCAACACCAGTAAAAATATTATCACATGAAGGAGTTCTGATCAGTGAGTTCAGCCTCATAATTCCAACAAATCGTTCATTCTGACGCATCCATATTTCAGATTCACTGGCCTCCTCCTACCATTACTACTCAGATTCTTTAACTGTTCCTTCCTTTTGTCCCCAACTGTTTCTCTGCAGCATGTCTATTTGGCTCTCGAAATTAAAGAACTTCATCTGGGGATGAAGCTTGATGAAGGTCAATAGTCCAGGTCTAAGTAGCACAAAGCCTTCTGTTCTATCATGGTATGGATCATTAGTAGGACTTTCCTAGCTATTACTACAAGGCCAAAGGTTACAGAATCACAAGGTCACCTGACAGAGGGACAAGGTGGCAGTGAGGCTTGTGCAGCACCGGATGGCTCTGCTGTTGTGTCCTCAGAGTGCAGACTACCCCACTGTTTCATCCTTTTCATGAAGTTGTGTTGATGGCAGTAACCAGAAAGCCATGTGTTCTCCACCACTCCTAGGGCTGCCATATGTCCATATTTTCCCAGACATTACTGGGATTTCCAGAAGGCAGCACTTTGTTCTGGATCTTAGGCAAGTCATTTGTTTTTTTAAAAAAACCTCAACAGCTTTCAGGAGGTCCTGGTTTGTACTTTTTTGAAATATGGAAACCGTAGTCACTCCTGATGCCACGTTCTGACTACACATCACACAGGTACCAGGGAGATACCAGGCTGTCAGCTTTCCTTGCCCAAGCCCATTTGCGAAATGCATTTTTTAATTATTATTTTTTTAACAAAAACTTTCATAAAGGGCAATTTGGTTTCTGTAACAGAATCCTTTTAAGTCTCACAGGACTCACTTCATTAATTAGGATGACAGGAATTGCACAGGGATATCAAAGTAGGAACAGTTGGATGAAGCAGCTCTGAAATTTCTCCAGTCCCTCAGCTCATAAAGACTATGGCTTTTATCTGGTGTCAGACTTATGCAAATATGGTTCTGTTTTATCTCATCTTGCACATGGCCAGCAGTGAGCGGCAGCTTTTCACAGTGTTCCCAAACCATTATGGGCTAACTATAAAGTCTGCTCAGTCACGAGTAAATCTGTGTGCAAATGTCCTCTCAAAACTATCCACCTTATTTGTGGTGAGATGAAGCATTGTGCTGCGGTTTTCACAAACTCCTCATGGGGCAAGAGAAATTCTCTAGAAGTTTCTCAGGGATGTTGCTTACCATTTAGCTGGAGCAGTGGAACATCTGCTTCCCCCACCCCACCCTTGTATTCTCCCCCCTACTGTGTTGGCAGGCTGACCACCATTTTTCATCCGCTACAATGCCCCAGGCCTAGCCTCATTCTGAGGCATAATATGGGAGAGGAAAGATGGCAACAGGAGGAATGCAACAATTTTCAGTAGTGTTTCCTCCCAGCTGTTTGAAAACTTCAAGAATTCAGCTGGGTCAAAATGTTTGTCAAGTACTTTTTGTGCTGATGGAGAGTCTCATGAGAAGAGATGCTCAGGAGTTAGGAAGATAAGGAATGGGAGACCTTGAGGAAGGTAGCTAAAAGAAGGAGAAAGAAGAAGGAAAGGCGAAATTAAGGAAAAGAAGGGTAGGTGAGAAAGAGAATTTTGGGACGAAGAGGCTATTATCTTTCAGGCATTATTCATCAGTGCATGCAGCAGAACCCCATGGCCTCCTAATGTCTTCTTAAGTAGATTGGGGAGAACCCAAAACAGATTTAAAGGTTGCATGGCGGGTGGGTAGAAAAAGGGGAAGTTTTGTTACACAAGTGTAAATCCTTGCACTGGTTAAGCAAGTTACTTGGTTCCTACCCAGTATTTATTAATCACTTCCTATGAATCACAACTTGATTTTAAAAAGACCCATATAAAACAACTGTTATATATAAACACAGGAAAAAACTTAGTTATAAATATAATAAATAATTTGAAATCCAATAGTAAGGAGACTGAAAAATAGGGAGAGCTGTAAAGAGACAGGGAAATAGTGGAGTTATAGATGAGGATGATTTGAGGGTTGGAAGGCAGAAAGGATGGGTGAATCAGTCAAGCTGTTTCTCATGTTTTCTCACCATAAGTTCCATTTGGCCCCTTTCTTCACCAGTTGAGTATTATGTTTTTTGAAAGCAGAAAAGCCGGTATAATTCTCAGGAGCCATTTCCCCTAACGTATGCATTTTTGCAGCCATTTCCCACAACACAACACACTTTTAAATGTTATTTTTACTTGTATTTGTTTCCGTGTGCACTTTCCCCTTACGTGTGCATGTTTTTCCTGTGCATGTTTTTGGGTTGAAGAACTGCATCACAAAATTCAGAGTACGGCAGATTCAGAAGGGCAGCTCCATTTCAGTTTATGAATTGTGTGAACTAAACAGGCTTGCATTAACATGTGAACCCAATGAATCCCAGCTCCAACCATCCCAAGAAAGAGAAGCAGCTCAGTGGGTGTTGCAAAACTGCTGGGCTAATTTCACAGCAAAGTGGGTCACTGGTATTTAAAGGAGTGTCGGGGGTATAGGGCAAAATATTGAAATGGGAAAGATTGTGGAATGTGGATTTGAAGCATGTTATGTGATAAAAGAAAATGTTTGAAAATGATGTATAGATGGTATCTGACTCCCAGCAAACTTCCAAAAATGTATCAGTCGGAATCAGATACCTGTCCGAAATGTAAGAAGTTACATTTTTCCATATGTGGTGGTTATGTAAGACAGCAAATGCTTTCTGGGAAATGATTTATGAGTTGAAAGAAAACAATGACGATGACTTTTGTGGGGGGGGGGGAACAGAAGTTTTTCTCTTAGGTAAAATCAGTGCTTTTTTCTAAAAAAATATGTTTAAGGGTACTCTCATTTTGACTCAAGAAAATCACCATTTTGTAGTTAAAATAATGAAAAATAAATACAGTAAATGGACAAAAGTACAAAGATTCACAAAATGATTTGTGGTATGCGTCCCCCTGTGTCCCCCCGGAAAAAAGCACTGGATATAATTGGTAGAGAAGTACCTAGTGAATGGGGGGGGGGATGTTTATGTATGCTACTACGGCTGCTTGAATGATTTATACCCAAAGATGGAAGGAAGAAACAGTTCTGACAAAGGAAGATCGGCAATTAAAAGTAACAGAATATGGATAAATGGCTAAACTTGCCGGAAGAATAAGAAATCAAGAAGAGAGACTTTTTAAAAATAGAACGGGGAAAATTTATTGACTATTTGAAGATACATTGTAAACGAATTAGAACATTAGCGGGACCTGTATAAACACGTGCAGTAAGAGACAATTAAGGCAAATACATACATACAGGAACGCCAGGGGGTGGGGTGGGGGTGAGGCAGTAAGGGAGTCAGATAAGTGCAAACACGCTGGCAGGAAGAGTTGTTCCACCAATGTGTTCACACACTACCAACCTCCCCGCCACCTTGCCCCTAAACTTACTGGTATGTAAAAGCAGCACACCTGTTAGGAAGCAGGAAGCCATGGAGACCAAAGTCATGACGGCCAAACAGATAATTCGGGGGGGGGGGGGAATAATCTAGGTAATGCATTTTCCATATTGATTTGAATCGAACATGCTAGCTGGGGGGGAGGTGCTTTGTCCCCCCCCCCAAGTTCTTGAGGAGGAGGCTAGAACCCCTCAATATTGGGTGTTACTGTCACATGCCACGTCAGCATGTCGTTGGCCCCCGTAGTTTGGCTGCATTGATGTGCATCTTTAACAGCTCCTTGAATCTGTTTGCTGAGTACCATTTCAGGGGTCAGCAAACTTTTTCTGCAGAGGGCTGGTCCACTGTCCCTCAGACCTTGTAGAAGGCCGGAATATATATAATTCCTATGCTCCTATGCACACTGAGAGGGGGGAAGTAGTCCTCCCCCCCACCCCACCTGCCTTCTTGGTTTGCCACCTGCCTCATTCGCCAAAGGGCTGGTGGCATGAAACAGGCTTCCTCCCCAGCTAGAGAACGAAGGCAGTGCGCTTACGTTCCCAGGGGCTGCCACCACCACCACTGCTGCCGCTGCTGCTTCTTGTGAAGCGGGTAGGCAGAGCAAGCACGTCTGCTCTACTCACTGGCCCACACGAGCACCAGGGTGAGGGCGGTGGTGGGAGGAAGAGGCAGAGCAGTGGTGACTCTGCCAATCAAATGTCGCTGAGGTAAACCAGGCAGAGCCACCGCCGCTCAGCCTCTTCCTCCTGTTACCATTGCCAAGAGTCTCAGCTTCGCGGCACGGGCCGGATTTAGGAGCCAGGTGGTCCTGATCCGGCCCGGGGGCCTTAGTTTGCCGACCCCTGTGCTAATTGCATATCACTTGATTGTAACTTTTCTCCTTAGCCTGTGCTCACTGCCCTTGTATTTAATGAAGTGAACAGCAACCCAGCCCGGAAGTTAAAAGAAACACTCATCCCAGCCCTTCTGCTCTGGCACAAAACAGTAGAGCTTACAGCCAGTGTTGGAACATTATAAAATAAACCAGCACCGATTCAAGATGAAGCTCGGTTTCAAAATAATTACTCCTATCCACACACTACAAATTCCAACCTCTGGCTAATAAACTGAACGGTCTCATTTTGTGTGGGTGCACTGCACTTACAGTAAACGTACTACTGAAAGGGGGGGGGGGGCAGGAAGCTACACTAAGCATTAAGGTGACAATGGAAGGTCATATTGCATTACTGACAGATGGCTTCCTCTATCGCATTTCTCCCATGTTAGTGATGGGTGAACCTCAAACACTTCAGAGGTGCAGTTCTGATAAGCACTCCAAAGTGTGCCTGATTAAATTTGAAGCTTATCTAAACCCTTTTATGGTCTAATCCTGCAGCTTTTCCTCATTTCCTTTAACTCTGATTGAAGGTGTCAGAGAAAGCATAGTGCTAGGCTTGGAAAGAAGCCTGGAAATTGTATGAAATCTAACTTTCCAGGAGATTGAATATATGTCTCTCCCCCCCCCCCCTATATATATATCTGAGTTGGGGCACAGATGGCATCAGCTCAGTCCTTTTTATAAACTTTGTGATTCCAGTCTCACTCTCAATCCCAGAGCCAGTGGGCAGGGGCAATGAAAGACTCTCTGTGAAAATTTTTTTTTGGGGGGGAGGACCCCTGACCATCAGGTCCAGTCGTGGCCAACTCTGGGGTTGCGGCGCTCATCTCACTTTATTGGCCGAGGGAGCCGGCGTACAGCTTCCAGGTCATGTGGCCAGCATGACTAAGCCACTTCTGGCAAACCAGAGCAACACACAGAAACACCGTTTACCTTGCCGCTGGAGCGGTACCTATTTATCTACTTGCACTCTGAAGTGCTTTCGAACTGCTAGGTTGGCAGGAGCAGGGACCGAGCAATGGGAGCTCACCCCGTCATGGGGATTCGAACCACCGACCTTCTGATCGGCAAGCACTAGGCTCTGTGGTTTAACCCACAGTGCCACCTGCTTCCCTCTGTGAAAACTTAAGTTCCCGTTATTTCTGAAACACATTCACCTCTTCCACCCAGTGGCAGAGGAAGGGAGGGCCACCCCGGGTGCCAGGTGCTTCCCCATTGGAATGCTCGCACGTGCAACATGCCATGCCCCCACGTGTGACATGCCACATGTGCAACATACCACATCCCCGCCGCCCCAGGAAACGAAGCCCCTTTCTCTACAACTGCCTCCATCTCCCCGCAAAAGAGGCTGGATCTAACAACTTGCTTTAGAGCAAAGAAGGAAATGAACTAGTATCACTAGTAGGAAATAATGCCATACAATGTGTTGCTCTGGTTTAGGAACCTGTCCACAGAATCCACACATCATGTACTGGCACTTCAGGGGGGTGGATTGTATGTTTCAGTGTTCCCACATAGGGATGGAGCAAATGTTCTAATATACCTAACATTCAGGGTGACCACTTAACACAAAGGGAATGAGAGTGAGCAGGGGTTTGCATAAAATGTGCATATGCTGATTTATATATCAAAGCACTATTCATTTGATATAAGATTAATTGACTCTCGAAGTTTTGCTCATTCACTGTCTTGCATTTTTCAATATGGGAAGTGATTGAGCAGGTCCAAGAAGAAGTAGCCAATTTGCAGAAATAATAGTGTGTTACTCATGAAAGCAAAGGAACCACCTTTTATCAGCTGCTTCCAATCTTCCTGACTTGCTTTTCCAGGCCTTCCCCTCCTCCCCACCTCTCCCTTCCTACAGAAAAGGTTTGATCATATCCCGAATTATCTGAAAAAGCCATTAGACCTTCTAGTTACATGGATGCTAAATCGGGAGTTCACCTGCAGCGTTAACTATCAACTTTATGATTGAAGTTTGACACCCCAAAAAAGAGAATGCTAATTTTCTCCACAGGAATGGCAAGATTACCAGGAAAGATATTACATTTTGCATTGCCTTTAATCTTTTGTTTTACAATGTACATTTCACAGCTATCACCACAGGGGGGTTGGATGTGGCAGCCTGGTTTCTTTGAGGGACATTCCCTGAACTGCTGCCTTTTAATAGACAGATGGCCTTATTAATAACATGGAGTTATTAAGACTAATGGTATTATCCCCAGCTGTCTTATGTCCAGGTTGCAGAAAAACAGCATTCTCCTTGCTTCCATTTCTCCTCTATCTTTCAACTGAATGGTTTTACAATAGTTTGGTGTATCTGAACAACACTTTATAAAAGCCAACTTTAGACCTTAAGTCTTAAGACCTTATTACCATATGCCATCGAATGCAAGAAGCACAAATTTGGCAATAAACCCTACGGACAGCCAAAAGAAAATGCATGATGTAGCCATCTTCAGAATCTTGCAAAGTCTATGTGCGGCTTTCAGTGCCACAAGATGTGGCGGTGCCAGTTACCTTAGATGACTTTTTGATAGACATTTCCTCTGAAAATTTGCCTACCAAGATCAATTAGCTATGATAGCTAAGCCAAATAAAACCTCCATATGGGGAGCAGAGGTGCCAACTTCTAAAAAATGTGGAGGGAGCCTGATGTGATCTTCTCGCACACCATCCTGAAGTCACTCTGCACCTGGCTCTGTGTTTGCCCTGAACAATGGGGAGCCTGGCCCCCTGACAAAAAAAAGCCCCAAAATGAGGGGCCCTAGGGGTTAGTGCCTATGATGAAGAGGCAGTATATTCCAGTTAAGAACTTAATTCATTCTGGAGGTCCATTCTTAACCTGAAACTGTTCTTAACCTGAGGTATCACTTTAGCTAATGGGGCCTCCCACTGCCGCCACGCCACCGCTGCGCGATTTCTGTTCTCATCCTGAAGCAAAGTTCTTAACCCGAGGTACTATTTCTGGGTTAGCAGAGTCTGTAACCTGAAGCGTCTGTAACCTGAAGTGTCTGTAACCCAAGGTACCACTGTACCGAATGCTGAGGACAAACAACAGATGGACAACTTCATAGCCTGCTTCTTTGCTTTCAGAAGCATCTAGCTGGTTGCTGTTGAATTCTGGACTGACGGGTGTCAATTTGATCTATCACAGCAAGGTCTTATATAGCATTGCCATATTTTAAAAAGTAACATTCCTGACACCAGCAAAGCTTTTTTAGGAAGACCCTAAACCTCCCTCAAAATAGTATTTTTAAGCTTTTGCAGCTGTTTCTGCTGCTTTTTCCATCGTGTTGCCATACATCTGGGTTTTCCCTGACATTTTGCCATTTCGGCAAAATTTCCCTGACACCATTCTTACACCCGAAAACCAGGAACTGTCAGGAATTCTCCTGATGTATGGCAAGCCTATTTTACAGCATCAAAAACACAGCACCGTGCGACATGCGTATGGGTTTTTATTGTATATGGGACAGATCCCATTATGCTATCACCACCTGCAGTATCTTCCTGGGAATGCAAGCAATTATTTCCCTTCATGCTGCTATTTTTTCGGGTGCTTCTCGCTGCCTTTGATCTCAACACAATGGGACTGATTGTCTTGGGTCATTTCTTCTCTCATTCCCAGGCAGACCAAGTCACAACAACACAGTACGGGGTAGGAGAAAGGGTTCGTGCTGAATTTTTCCGAGGCACACAATTCGTACCGTGAAGCAAGTTATTGGCAAGCGAGTGAAGAGGCACACTGTTTTTGCGCTAAGAGTGAAATGATCCATAACTGCAGGGCTTGAAATAATTTCACAGACATGTCCCTGACAAGTGCCAAAGGCTCAAAAGAGCCATATATATGAATGAATGAGTTTGGGGTGGTAAGATATATGCTGAGACCTTTCTAATCTCTGGATCTAGTGGTTAATGGTTATTGTATTTGTTTAAAAACCAATACAATTATTTGTTGTTGTTGTTGTTTAAAAAATAATAATAATCAAAGCTTCAAATTCTTGGAATAGCCAGGCTAGCCTCCTCATGTGTGGTGTAGTGGTTAAGAGCGGTAGTCTCGTAATCTGGGAAACCGGGTTCGCGTCTCCGCTCCTCCACATGCAGCTGCTGGGTGACCTTGGGCCAGTCACACTTCTTTGAAGTCTCTCAGCCCCACTCACCTCACAGAGTGTTTGTTGTGGGGGAGGAAGGGAAAGGAGATTGTTAGCCGCTTTGAGACTCCTTAAAGGGAGTGAAAGGCGGGATATCAAATCCAAACTCTTCTTCTTCTTCTTCTTCATGTGGAGACAACCCGGGTGATGAACCATTAAGGGGAACTAAGGAAAGGAATCTATGTGAGACAGAAAATGGTTGTGGCCATGGCCAGATTTAGATGAAGAGAGGCCCTAGGCTACTCCACTTGTGAGGCCCCTCCCCATCCCCCACCCTCACAACTAGAAGAAAATGTAAAAGTGCTATAAACAAAATTGAGTGAAACCAAGGATGATGACGGGTATTTAAAATTCTACAACTCACAATTTCTCCTCTAAAGGACATAAAATATTATTGTTAAATACCACAGTGATTTTAAAAAATGCATAAAATTAACACTGAAAAACTTTTGCAATAACTGAACTTTGTAAACCTTTTGTGGCCTGCAACTAATTCCCATGTCTTGTTCCTCTCTAAGGAATCAAGTGCAGCCTTCATGGCATTTAACCATGGCTCAGCATCCTCTAAGGTTAAACTTTGGACCTCTTGGAAGCTTGAAGGTTCCCAAACCTTCTCTGAGTTACTAACTGCTATGTATTGGGTTTAACACATTTCATGTTACAAGGCGCATTCTAACCAATTGTATAAGCATTGGTAGATGAATGTTCTAATGGCAAGTAAGCGCATGCACTTCCAACTGTCAACTGTCAACGGTCAGTTCATGCTCGGGATTATTATTGTGTTGTCCAGTCTGTTTTGGTCCTTGTGTTCCTTTGAGTGAGCTGTTGTCACTGACAAATGTTGAATAAACTTAGTTGAGGAACTTATACTGCCTTGGGCTTCTGACTTTTTGCGAATATTCAACATTGGCAATGAGGATGGGATACATGAGCTCCCGCCAGGTGCCAGAGGCCCAAGACTGCACTACAGCACTGCCACCTGCTGCCTCACAGTAAGCGCGACCTCACAGCCACGCTGGACTGAGCAAATAGTCCCGGAAACGAGACCTCGCCTGCCGCATCTTCGCAACCACCCACAATTGCACAAGTGACTGCTCCAGGTCTGAGGATGGCTACCAGTCATAGTCGGCCACCACCGGACTTTGATATGAGTCATCCTGCAGAATGGCCGCAGTGGCTCCACCGAATAAGGAGCTACATCCTACTACAAGGCTTCAGTAGGGAGGCAGACAAGGTGGATGTGCTCCTGACAATGCTGGGAAGTTCCGCCATCACTCTACTGGAAGGTCTGATGGCACCCAGGGACATAGAGGCATGCACTTTCGATGAGCTGACATAGGCTATGACAAGACACCTTGCACCTCAGCCAACTAAGGACCACCGCCGCTACGACTTTGCACACAGAGAGCAACAAGCACAAGAGTCAGTGATGAAGATGATGGACTTTTGGGAGCTAGCCGACCTGACCGGAAGAGTCTGCGACCAGAAGGAGGAGGAGCACCAGGAGGAATGGAATAAATTTAAAGACTGTTTAGCTCAATATGCTAAGATAACTTAAATAGAACTACTTGCAAGTACTAGATTGGCCTAGGATTTAAATATGGGATGTTATAGAATAATATGTTTAAAGTTAAAATGAAAAGAAAGAAAGATGTTAATTGACTAAGTAAATTTTATGTGAAAATAGTTTTGGAAAACTGTTACAATGATATACATGGAAACTCAGCCAGGGGGATTCAATGTTAACAATGTTAACAAAAGTGGAATTATTACAGTTAGGATCTATGTATGTTTGTTTGTTTTTTGATATTTGTTGATAGGTTTGTTATAAATTTGGAAAATTAAAAAAAAAATGAGGGGAAGAGTCAGCGAGTGAATACATCACAGTGCTTTGGGCTATTGCAATGTATTGCCAATTTGCTGACATCAAGGAACGACTTCTCGAAAGGTTCATCAGTGGCGTGCGAGACAGCCATCTCTGCTGCAAGCTGCTGGCAAAAGACGACATCACGATGATGGAAGGAATGAATATGGCCAAGGTCTTTGAGAAGGATAACGCCCACGAGGCAGCCCACAGACCACGTACCGAAAGGAGACCTCACTGCATCCTGCGAGACTGGTCGTCTTCTGTAGATTCCCACAATGAGGATGTCCACTGAGCTTTGGACCCGATCTGACCGACACCACTGCTCCCAAGCTACGAGCGCATTGTCAAACCAGTGGTCATCTGATGCACCTCGAGGAACCTGCGCCAGCTGTGGAGAAAACCATGAGCATTGGACATGCAGGTTTCAGGATGCCACAAGTCACTGCTGTGGGAAGACTGGGCACATTGGTCAAGTCTGCCACTCCAAGACCTCCAAGCAACGTGTCCATGAGGCCTACATAGAGAAAGAGTTACAGTCCACCTCTCCAGCCAGGGTACTTCAACTTCCGTCCCTGGGGTCCAATAAGCTTAAGGTACAACTCAAGATAGAGGGAACCCCGTGCACTATGGAGTTGGATACCGGCTCATCCTACTCCATAATATCTGCTAAGACTCTGCAAGAGCTTTGCCCTAACGGCGGTCCTCCTCTCCGCCCGGCCCCCATAGTGCTGCAGGACTTCCAGAGAAAATAATCCAGCTACAGCGAGATGAGCACTGCAACCCCATAGTCACCTTTGACTGGGCTTAACCGTCATGGGGTCCTTTACCTTTACAGCATGGATTTCTATAATGGCCTTGTGCATCTGCAATTTTTATTTTCAGATCCTTTCTGAATGATCCCTAGCATAGAATTTGCCTTTTCCACAGCGGGGTTGACATCTTCATGGAGCTATCTACCATGATATCAACGTCTCGTTCCTGGTCAGTCACTGCCAGTTCAGATCACATGAGCATATATGAGTCAGAATGGGTTTGAGAGTGATTAATGCTAAAACAACATCTAAAGTGCTCTCTGTCTGTCTGACTTTCCCCATTCAGTCTCCTGGCAGCTCCAGAGAACCCTGGACAGTTGCTTCCAATCAGAGTAGACAATATTGGGTTAGATGGACTGATGGTTCTGTCTCAGATGGTTCTGTCTCAGAACCAAAGCGGCTCTCCATATTTCATGCAAACCATAAAACAGAAAGCAAACAAAACAAAACTTTAAACCAGCTGTCATTTACAACCAGCAACAATAAAATATCCATTTAAAGCTCAACTCAGCCACATAGCAACACACTAAAAACAGCGAGAAGAAAAATGCTTCTTCCTGAATAAAAGGCACTTTGATGTCAGAAGAAAGGAATACAAGGACAGAATCTGGGGTATCTTTCAGGGTAGTGACTGAGTGCCACACAGAATAGGGGCCTTCTTCCCTGTCCGCATCATTAGAGAGGCTGCCTCACTTTGAAAATCACAGTTGTAGCAGAAACAGATATAAAAACAGAACGAGGGAGAAAAGCTAGTAAAACTAGATTGGAGATGCCCAAGACACACACAGATTTTTGCAATAAAGGTTCTTTGTGGGACAGCTTTATCTGCAAGTGACGGTTGATTCATAAGACTGGTAAAAAGGGTTCCTTCTGCTATACAGGAGGGCATAATTGCTATAATAATCATAAATTTATTGTTTCCACCTGCAGCTTTAACTAGAGCCTGCTTGCTACCTTTACAGCCATAGACTTCCAAAGGCGTCGTCTAGAAACCTTTTATGCCATGATTATCTGCTATTAGCCCCCTATTTTATAGCTTTATTATTGCACCATTTATCTCTCTTTCATCATTCCCCATTCCCTTTGAACTGGGGTTTTAATCTTCTTATAATGCAGTCTACCTCCTTCATTTGTATGATGAACTGGGTAGAGTTGCATTTGCCTTTTATTAAGTAGCGTGGTTTTATTAACGGCACAATCCTAGCGATGTCTACTCAAAACTAAGCCCCATTGGGTTTAATGAACCTCACTCCGAGGGAAGTCAATTGCAGTCTAAATATCACTATTGCCCAGTCAGGCCAAAAGACATTGAGCTTGAAGATGTGGTATTTCTTCAAATGCAGTGTAAAAGGCTTTCAGTATTTAGAGGGGCATTGCCTTCTACTCCAACTTCTTCCCACACCCAGCGCAAAGGGAGGTTGGGTTGCTCTGTTAAGGCTGTGATAGTGTTATCGGTTGAGGGGGTAAGACTGTATGCCGAGACCTTTCTGATTCCTGGATCCGGCAAGTGTTAAAATTCCAGCAGGGATTCAAATTCCTGGAATTGCCTGGTGAAGTGATAGCCTATAGTATCATTATCAGTACCAAACTTTATTTCGGTCACGGACCAGCATAAGATAAAACATATGGATAAACTGAACACACGAGACTAAAAGCAGGTAAAGGATAAAAACTAGCCATTAAAGAGGAGCTCTTTAATAAAGAACAGAGAAAGTTTATGATTTATTTGAAAAACTATTGTAAACAATGACATACATTGGTAGGATTGACAGAAGACTTGTAGCAAAAAATTGAACTGTGGAATGACTTATAAGAATAGAGTTATGAAAGAGATGCAGAGGGGAAAATCATTCTATTAAGATCCACAATGGAGGGGAGGGGAGTCAAAGGGGATTATATGTTTATGTTTTTAATTCGTTCATTTATGCAATATATATATATATATATATATATATATATATATATATATACACACACACATAATTATATCCTACATAATAAAAAGATAGAAACAAGGACAAATGGTTAAAAGCGACTGTAAGGGCAGGAGTGTGAAGGAGCACAGGCCTTGCATTTGGGGCCTAGTTTGTCGCGCAAACTATTCTTTGGCGAGTATCCATCATGGCAGCACAAAATCAAGCAACTGAGGACATAACATCTAGGCACTATCCTAGGTAGCAAATTTAGGAAACGAGAAGACTACCGGTAGCTCTCTACTAGATTGCAAATGGATGGGCCCCTTCATTCAATGCACTGGTGGTTGGAAAGACAAAGAGGAGATTCTAGAAACTAAAAGCAAGGCAGCAGCCTGGAAAGGCAGAGGGACTGAATTATGCTGGAATCCAAGGCTATGCAAGAAGCAAGGACCTCTTTGGGTGTTAATGGTGTGAACCCCTCCACCATAGGCTCAGGTTGCATATATGTTTAAATCAACCATATACCATAAAGACACCATAGTCTCAATTGGAAACTGCAAAGTTGCCTGGAATTCCTGGAATATCACCCCACTCAGAGATTTGGGTGGTGTGCCACATTATGCACATATTAGTTGGCCATAACCCATTTTGACCTGAGTGCAGAATATTTCTGAGTAGACATAAATATTAGAGCTGGGCTGTTAACAAAAAATCCGTAATGGGCTGCCTCCAGACCAAAACTGCCCTCGATCTGAACTGGAATGGATTGAGATAACCTGTCTTGTCCAGAAATATGTAGAAGACTCCACACATGCAAACAGCTTGCCGAAGCATGGAATATCTGCAACTGATAAAGTTTAAAATTCTTTATTGTGGTGGGACCAAGGAATGCCCGCCCCCCCCCCCCCGCCCTACCAATGGTCGAACTAATGGTCCTTTTAGTCTTGCCGGAGCTAATTCTTCACACATGGCAGTGTTAAACATTCCCATCACCCAATCAACCTTTGGCAATCTGTAAAAGCCAAGAAAGGCAAGAATCAAGAAGACAAATGGTTGTTCTTATTTCTCCAAGGTCTCTCTGCGTATCCTCAGGCTGCACAAATTACAAAGTATCTCAGAAAACTATATAAGGAAGTTTTGAATGACTCATTTGCAACATTAGATACAAGCCTTTCCCTTGTGGAAGAGGAAACATTAGTATTACATCTGCTCTATAACCAAAGATAATCTTTTCCCCTCCCACTCTTATTTCAAAGCTATTTTTGTCTTTGTATCAGAAAGGCACCAGGCCCATTTGGTTGCCAATAAATATTGCTGCAGACATTTCTGAGATCATGGTCTTTCCAACAAGTGGCTGCTGTCCAGGTTTGTTAATTGTCTTACTTTAAATGTTGTGAGGATCCTATGCCCTTTTAAAATGTGTTTTTTTTTTTTTTGTGGGTGGGGTTTATTGGGTTGTTGTTTTTATTTTGATTATGTATTTTGTGGCTTTACATTTTGATTTTATTCTGTGAACTGCCCTGACACCTCCTGGTATAGGGTGGTATATAAATTCAATAATAATAATAATAATAAGCATCATCATCATCATCATCATTTATTAGACTTGCCTTAATTGCATTGTGCAAGTCAGAATAGATGTGAGCAACTTCACCTGCAAATTGCCTAGCAAACTAGTCACAAAAGGCTACCAAGAGCTCCCCCTCTTCCTACTTGGGGCCCAGCATATAATGGTCAACTGACTCCCTGTAAAGTCTCCATTAGACAACTCTGAGGAGGACACAAAGGTGACAGCAAAGGAAGATTTCTTTCCCGTGATCACTACCACACAGTAGGCACTAAAAGGTGAGCTCTGGCCCATGCTGGATCAGAGTTAGCACAAGTCTTCTCCAATCATCATTGTAGTGATCAACCCTCTTGCTTCATTAGCTCCTTACACCACAAGAGAACCAGTTTTGCTCTGCTAATGGAAGGAGGATATCCAAGAGCATCATGTTAACTGCTGGGGTCATTACCCCATTCCAGAGGTCCATCAGGGCTTTAGCAGGACTACCTCCAAAAATGATGGGATAATTCCCAAGAGCCACAAGAAAGCCACTTGGATCCGTTTATCTCTTGGGGAAGACCATCACAATAGGCCCTCCACCCCTGTAGAAGTTAGTGGGTTCAGCAAGTCTAAAACTGATCACCCACACCTGCCAAAATCTCCTCTTCTGTACAACAGTTGAAGGATAGAATTTGCCTGTTTGACAATGTACTATATAAACAAGAAGTTAATGTGCTTTGTCTTACTTTTTCTGATTAGGAGAAAGGGTACAATATTGTACTTGGAGCCAGTCCCAATATTTGAGGCACAGTTGGGAGACTGAAGCTATTTATAACTTGTATTAGATACAATTATGCTAGACCTTTCCCTGAAGCCTGTCTGTGCCATCGTTATCTGAGAGAGTTATAGATACCTACATTTGAGTTATCTATAATAGAGCTATAATTTGATCATAATGGGAAGAGACCACACATCATCTGTCAAGTCAAGTTCAACAATGTGCAGGGTTTGCTTCTTCCATGGTCCCCCAACCATTCAAAGTGAATTCTCCTGAACACTGTTCTGTGCCTCAGCAAACTCTCTGACAGAAACTGAAGAGGAGAAGCCATCTGTGAAATAAAGACTGAGCGATGACATCTGCACACCCCCATTAATAGGAAGTACCTCCTTCAGTTTCCACTGTGTGATAACAATTATTGACCCAGATTCCCTTCCTTATGTTCACCTTGTATTCCCCCCCCCCACTGTTCTTTTGTGTCATGCTCACCTTTCTTCATTTCTGTCACTTGATGGTTGTGAGACTCCAAGTCTATGGTCTAAAGCATGAATGCAGACCCTGCATTCCTTGAGATGCTGTTGGATTACAATTCCCATTAGCTGTGGCAAGAACCGCCAATGATCAGGAAGGATGGGAGTTGTAGTCCAACAACATACAAAGGTCCACAAGTTCCCTATTCTTGATCTACGGTAGGGGTTCCCAAACTTGGGTCTCCAACTGTTTTTTTCAGACTACAATTCCCATCATCCCTGACTTCCAGTCTTGCTAGCTAGGGATGATGGGAGTTGTAGTCCGAAAAACAGCTGGATCTAGAGTTTTCATCCTAAGAATCTGTACCAGTACTTGGGGCAGAAATGCTACCGTGAAATGATATAAATATTTATTAGAACTTAAATCTTACTTAAGTGGTAAGATTATACATAGGGAGGGTGCCAGATTTCAGAGTTCTTAGCTGTCTTCTCAGGGTCTCCAGTAGAAAGCAAGAGATCTCTTGGGAGCAGGAGCATACCTGAAGGAGCATCTCAAGCCCCATCACTCAGGCTGGACACTGAGGTCCAGCTCCAAGGGCCTTCTGGCAGTTCCCACATTGTGAGAAGTGAGGTTACAGGGAACCAGGCAGAGGTCCTTCTTGGCAGTCGTGCCTTCCCTGTGAAACTTTCTCCCATCAGATGTCAAGGAAATAAACAGCTATTTGAATTTTAGAAGACATCTGAATGCAGCCCTGTTTAGGGGAGTTTTTAATTTTTGAAGTTTTATCGTGTTTTAAATATTCTGCTGGGAGCCACCCAGTCAGAGGGGCATCATGCAAATAAAAATAAAAATAAAATATTATTATTATGGTACAGTGGAGCAGTGATACGGAGCCACTCTCTCGACACAGGCATCATTGCCACTTAAAAGGATAGTGCAGAGGCTGGGCAGGGCAGCTGTGATGCTTGACATGCACTGATACACGGATGACCCCTTCCCCCAACCTTATCATTGTCCTGCCAGGCACCCACATCATCCAGATTAGTGGCAGTGATGACAAAGTTGGGAGGGCAGTTCTGCAGTGCTGCTGCATGACACCAGCCGCTCCTCGTGAGTAGGAGACAATTCAAAGGCGGGTCCGATCAGTTTTATGGCTGGCTTGAGAAATTTACTTATTTATTTGCTATTAGCTGGGCTCCCATGTCTTATCAGGCTCTAGCGCTGAGCCAGGCTCCATCTTCTTGTTTACAAAGTTCTACACATTACCCACTAATCTCCATCCCTACTCTTCCAGGCTTCCTCCCTCAATAAGTACCATCCCTTAGCTCTTGAGTTTCTCCTCCTGAGTTCTAGAAATCCTCTAAGGAATCAAAATGGGAGCATAAGAAACAAGTGTGGCATATTGAGGGAAATGTGTGCATTGAGGGAAGTGGGAGAGTGATGTGGGTGCAAACCAAAAGTAAACTCGAGAGGGTGGGTAATGTTCTAAATGGACATTAATTGATGTTGTAGCCAGAGAGGTTGCTTACCTCAAAAAAGGCATTAATAGACAAGTGTCTCAGATAAAGGTTAGGAGCATAGATGAACCTCAGATGGCTTGTTGATGGGAGAGAGGCAGCGCTACGCAAGATTACAGTATAGTATTTCAAGAGAGGAGCTTGATGAGTATGATGGATTGCTATTTAAGAGACAGAAATACATTGTGCCAGCTATTATAAGAAATGAAATGCTGCAAATTCCTTACCTGAGCCCATTGGGAATATGAAGTCGGGTGGGGGGGGGGAGGCAAACCCACACCGTAGAGACACTCACAGGCAGGGAAGAAGACACATTAGTCTTTGGTCTGAATTGTCAGCTCATAGAATGAGTCTTTGCAGAAAATGCTCACTAGGCTGGCAACACCGAAACATGAATCAAAAGGAGCTTTCAATTAGTCATGAGCTGCCTGATAGAGCTTGGAGGTTAGTAGCAATGGATTTGTCTCAGTCTCGGCAAAGAGCTACCCTTTTGATCATAACAGATTGCTCTTCAAGGCATTGTCTAACTTCTGCTGAAAACAATGGTTTTTCATTGAGCGAGAGGCAATCCATTGATGGAGGTAGGTATACTTTCATGGATCGAGACCCACCGTATGCTCTAGAGTTTTGCAGTCCTGATATGAGGCTCTGAGCTTCCACAGAAATAGAGCTCTGTGTGCAAATGAAGGCAACCCGATCAGGGTCTTATGAATCGACTGCATTCAGTTTACTGTTAAAATGTGCACAATATTGTAAACAGGCAGAGACCATTTTAGGCACGTCTGATACACAACTGCACACACAGGCATCATGCCAAACCCAGAAACTATCTGAAAACATCACAAAAAAAGTAACAATAAGGGGTGGCACAGGACAGAACGGGGCGTTTGCAGGCTTTTCCATGGTGTTTCAAATATATGTGATTTCAGTTAAATGTGTGGTGCCTTGAAAGGCAACTATCATGAATGGTTACAGAAACTAATGGAGTATGCAGAAATGGCAAAATTTACCAGAAGAATAAGAAATCAAGTTAACAAACCCTTGGGAAAGGAATGGAAATGGTCTATTTAGCATTTGCAAATAAATTGTAAACAGATCAAGACATGGGCAGGATTACTGTAAAAACCTGCAGTTTCAAAAATCTATATGAGATGTATATGAAAATAGATGAATAAAAGAATAAGTGAAGATAATTTGGAATATGCAGGAAAGGGCAAAAATTAATGTAAAGAACCACAGAAAGAGGGGGAAAGGGAGTCGAAGTCGGAAATGTTAAAATTATGGTTGAATAATTGTTCCAATGTATATAAATTTAAAATATATTATATGTGTGAGAGGGGTGTGTGTGTGTGTGTGCTTGAAATGTAACCATCATGTAAATTGGGAGTTGTCTGTCTTGGGCAACTTGACTAGCCATGGTGCTGTGCCTCCATAGCTCAGTTGGATAGCTCAGTTGGTTAGAACATGGTACTGATAATGCCAAGGTTGCAGGTTCAATCCCCGTAATGGGACAGCTACCTATTCCTGTATTGCAGGGGGTTGAACTAGATACCCAGCTTCCCTTCCAACTTAAAAGGTATATGCTTCACAATACCATTTGCAGGAAACCACAAAGAGACGGGAGAATGCTCTTGTGCCCAAGTCCTGCTTGCGGGGTTTCCCACAGGTATTTGTTTGTTTGTTTGGCCTCTGTGAGAACACGATGCTGGACTTGGGCTATGGGCCTGATCCAGCAGGCTCTTATTATATTCCTATGAGTTCGCAAGCCAAATGCAGCCTTCCTGGGGGAAGAGTTACCATCTCTCTGTGAACCCCCCATTTCTCCATGAATCACAGTATACGGGTGAACATAGGGACGCAGTGTACACAGCAATGAATGGGATAAAGGAAATATCTTTGACACCACTGAAATGGTGTCATGCCCTCTTGTGGTGCCCATGAACTGGGGGGGGGGGGACATGGCTCTGTTGAGCTTTGGATGGCTCTTCTGTGTATGTGTCGCATTCAACGGGATCAAGTCCTATGAATGTAAATGCAAGGGCTACAATTTTAAAGCTTGAGCTACTGAAGACCAGAGTTGTTATCTAAAATAAACTGAATGAATGACCTTGGAAATTTGGTTTCAGGAACAGAACAAAGAAGGGAGATTTCAAATGGAATGGAATAGTCTCGACTGATAAAGTCTAGGGCTCATTCCAAAGAGAAAGGGGTTGACCTATTGCACAACGTTCTGAGCTCTTGAGAGTTGTTTCCTTTTCAAAAACACAAGCTGGGCTAATGCATATTGTTTCAGGCTCATTGTTCCCCTACACAGTCCTACCACACAGATCCAATTAAGCAGTACACATGTCTAATTACTTAGCTGAGCAAAAATGTCATGGCTCATGACTTAATCCATTGATGCAACTCAACCCTATGGTGGCTTAGCATGATCATCATCATTGATGTGTTTCTTGTGTGGGGGTATGGAAAATCATGGATATCTAAAGCATCATGATGTTGCTGTGTTTTTTAAACAAAAACTCTGGTGGATTATATTTTGCCTGTTTCTCGCCCCAAGCTCAATAACTACATTTCTTCTTCTTGGATGTTTGATAAATTTCTACCAGACAAGCGATGGAAGACTCCAGTTGCACTGACCCTTAGATCCAATGCACCTGATTGCTTGGTACTGTGGTTGCCACAGCAAAAAATGGCCGTTGAGGACTAACCTCTTCACAGCTGTGGTTCCAGAAGTCTATCTGTAACACATATATAGCTTGATTTGCATGGCTACTAACATTGCTAGCATTCCATCTTCCATCAGCTCATCATTCTACAAAGTGATATTTAGGGCATCATTGTCATCTGATTCTTGATTTTTCTTTCCAACACAATGTTTATATCCCAGCTTAATATATACATACTTAACAGCAGACATCATGGTGGGGTAGGCTTGCCATATGTCAGGAAAATTACTAACATCTCCTGGTTTTCAGGTGTAAAAATGGTGTCAGGGTGGAATTTTGCCAAATTGGCAAAATGTCCGGAAAAACCCGTATGTTGGGCATTGCAATGGAAAAAGCAGCAGAAACAACTTCCAAAGCTTAAAATCACTGTTGGGGGGGGGGGTTACATTTCTTCTTCCCAGATCAACAATTGTGTTTATTCTTAAAGAAAGCTGAAGTCTTGCTAAAAAGAAAAAGCTCCACAACTTTGCTCAAGACCTTGCTGTGGTGGATCAGATTGACACCCATCAGTCCTGAATTCAACAGCAGCCAGCTAGACGCTTCTGAAAGCAAAGAAGCAGGCTATGAAGTTGTTCATC
The DNA here is from genome assembly GCF_964106645.2 of Podarcis pityusensis. NCBI lineage: Eukaryota > Metazoa > Chordata > Lepidosauria > Squamata > Lacertidae > Podarcis > Podarcis pityusensis. The sequence goes on from NC_138031.1 coordinate 73,327,509, forward strand.
TGTTGTTTGTCCTCAGCATTTTGTAATTGGAAATATACTGCCTCCTCACCATAGGCAATGCCTCCTAGGGCCCCTTGTTGTTGGGTTTTCGGGGGGTGGCTCCCCATTGTTCAGGGCGAACACAGAGTGATGTCAGGATGTTGTACAAGGATATCACATCGGGCTCCCTCAATGTTTTTTAGAAGATGGTGCCTCTGCTCCTCATATGAAGGCAGTGTTGTTCACCTGCCCTGCCCCTGGCAGCATTGCTAAAGCATACTGGGACAGAGATGGAGCAGGGTGCACAGGCAGCAAGGTCAGAGGGGTGTAAATACACTGCTCATCTCATCTGGCAGGCTGAAATGCTTGCACAGACAGAATCTTCCTCCCCGTGCAATGTTGAATTCTGCCCATCATGCCACACAGTGGATTCTGACCATTTAAAAATGCTTTTGTAAACAGGGACAAGTCCACCCCACCCCTGATTGTGGATAGATCAATGGGCAATAGCATTTTGGTGATTTTTCAGGACGACAACATTGCTAGCTTCCTGTTAGGAGCAGATGAAAAGAGAGCTCTTCTTGTCGGCTGCTCTTCTCCTTCCCTTGACTATGGAGGTGACTTCCCACCAGGAAAGACTCTCCAAGACTGGGAGCAGCAGCACCAAAAAGGGGGAGGGAGAGCAATTTCACTTCACTTTGCTCTGCCACCCCCAATGTGCAGTTCTGAAAGAAAAGTTTTCACCTGAGAACTTTCAGTTTAGCACTAGCAGAAATGCACTAGAGAGCTGCATGACCTTAATATTGGCTTAAAATGCCCCTAAATCTGCCCTGGTAATATAGGAAATATATAGGTATTTGTTTTCCATCATATAGGAAAACAAAGCAGCATGATTTAGATGTCCTTCTAATACATAAAATAGTTTTTTTTTTTTTCCCCTCTCCCCTATCTGTAATACCTCAAACATTACAAGCTGCCAGGAGATTTCCCATGCAAGCACTTACTGGGTCGAATAGAGGTGATTTGCAGAGTATCAATACAAGGCATTAATATTTTAAGTCCTGCCAGACTGCAGGTTATAAACTCAAGGCCATAACAATAATAATTTGGCAAGTGCCAATGTAACTATGCCTCTTTTAAGTCCCGTTACAAAAACAGCAGGTTGGGCAGAAAATAGAACATTAAAAGAAAAATGTCATATGGTTTTATAGTTGCTTCTTGGTGCTGATCAGGAATCCCATTATTAAACAATATTTTAATAAAGATGGATAGGGTGGACAGAATGCATGTGAAATAATCTGTGCTCATATAATGAACTTCCATGACACTGTTCTGCAATTTATTCTCTTTATGCCTGCAGTACTTTAGACTTATATTACAGCAAAATTTGTGTGTGTGTGTATGTGCGGGTATTTCATTTCTTCCCAGGGTTTCTTTTTTTTTACTACTTTCATGCTGTATAAGCTATCTCTTTCTCTTTCCTGCTATTTTTATTGAGTAGTATTTCCTCTTTTATTACAATAATAAAGTAGATTCGCTGTATATACAAAAGCCATTAGTGCTATATATTAAGGTGACGTTCACTTTTATTATTATTAAAATACCTTAATGGTTACTGCTATATTAGTGAGATATATAGATTAACCCTCTAATGGTTATTCTGATATTAATAAGATCTACACAGCAATTGTGCAATCCTTATTGCTAGTTTAGTAAGATTTACAGGATACTTTTATAAGACATAAGAGTATTCAGTACTTAACTTACTCACAGGAGCAGCTGTTACTACACATGTTGGCAAAAAACTGCAGAATAATTTAAGCGATATCAAGCAGATCTTTTATGAAAGCAATGATGCTGTGGATGCTTAAATCAGGCGCATTGTACCAATATGGAAGGCTTCCTGAAAGGGTAGCAGCTTTGAAATAGACAACATATTGAACCCTTCCATTCAGCCCAGTTTCATGGGGACCAGACCATCTGCTGACTGTGCAAGAAAGAAAAATAATTTAATAGGTGGGGAAATTGTCACCTGAACTGCTTGTTTACCCTTCACAGATCAATAAACATGGAGACATACCGTACAATGAAAAAGGAAAATATGACACAGTATTTAAATATTTTGCAGCATGTGTATGACATCCCGATCATGCGGATGATTTTTTGAGGTGGTCACTGCTGTAAAATGCAAGGTCCAACTTTCATCCATGAAATGGTCACAGCAAATTTTACATTAGCCACAATGATTCTGCTAAAACATATCAATAAAATATTCCCTTCAGGACCAGATCTAGATGAGACCTCCTTCTCAGGAGCCCCAGAATTGGCAGGGACCAAGGGAGACCATGATTCGTGTGAAGCATATTGAGACTACCAACCTAGAAAACACCAAGTCAGTCCACAGAACTGGAGAGATGATTCAATGGGATTGTTCACACATCTTAGCTCTGGACCCTCCATGATAAGGCTGGGGAACCCACAAGCAGAGATGGTGATGGAGTTTGCCTCTGTTCAGAAGGTGTATTAGAAATCTAAGAGTATAAGGACTGCTGTCTCTGAACACTTCTGAGAAAAACAAACCATGAACTGAGGTGCAGTCTAGAATCAGGTCCTCATGATGTTCCAGGAAGCAGTGGGGAAGAGACCAACTATAAAACCCTTCACTTGATGTCTGACTGTTGCTAGTGAAACATCTCATTCTGTTGAATGGCTGGACTTGGAGGCAAGTCCTGACATCCTGGCTACCCTCTTGCATCATCAACCACACTGAAGCTCCTTGCCCTGCTCAAAAGTTGCCCAACCTTATGAGTAAGATAGGCAACCCGAACCCTACAACAAGCTCTTCCCAGGTCAGTTGAGGCCATTGTGTTTTCAGTCTCTACACCCCAGTCCGCATCTCCATCTCTCAATAACAGACTTGTAGAGTTGGAAGGGACACCAAGGGTCATTTAGTCCAACTCCTTGCAATGCAGGAATCTCAGCTAAAGCATCCATGACAGATGGCTATCCAACCTCTGCTTTAAAGGAGAGTGCATAACCTTCTAGGGGAGGCTGCTACACTGTCAAACAGCTCATACCATAAGAAAGTTTTTCCTGATGTTCAGTCAGAATCTCCATTCTTGTAACTTGAAGCCATCGGTTCAATTCATACACTCAGGAGAAGCTTGTTCCATCTTCCATTTGATAGCCATTGAGAGATTTGAAGATGGCTATCAGATCTCCTCTTAGTCTTTCTTCTCTTTAACAGGCTGAACATACACAGCTCCTTCAACCGTTCCTCGTAAGGCTTGGTTTCCACACCCTTGATCATCTTGGTTGCACACATTCCAGCTTGTCAAAATCTTTCCTAAATTATGGTGCCCAGAATTGGACAAAGTATTCCAGGTGTGGTCTGACCGAGGCAGAATGGAGTGGTACTTTTTCTTCCCTTGACCTGGATGCTATACTTCTGTTGATGCAGTCTAGAGTAGCATTAGCTCCCTCTCCCCCTGCATAAAAATCATATGAAAGGAGATTTCTCAGTTGCAACGGGGAAGCCATTTTGGGAACCATCTACATGGCAAGTGTCCCTGTTTACTACGGGTGTTTAGAACTGAAGAGCAAAGTACTACTTTTCTGCTGATTAAACCATGGCTTACATCTTTTGCAGTTGAGAGCTGCAAAAAGAAAAAAAAAACCCAAGCCAAAATAAAACCCCAATGGATGTCAGTATTCAGGAGCATATGTCAAGCAAATGCAACAAATGAAGGGAGGAAGTGTGGAAGGAGGGGGAACCCAAATAAAATCAGCTATGCAATCAATATGAATCCCTTTACTGCAAGCTAACCAAGTGGCGCCGCAGTCGGCATTATGCTTTCAAACCAGACTTCTACAAGTCCCAGAAGCCTCTGACACTTTATGTAATTGGTCACAGAGTGGCTGTTTATTGAAGCGGCATCTTTTTTCTCTTTTTTTTTTTTACAATGTGTCGGCTGCTGAGCGTTCTAGCAGTTCTGGGATAACTACATGCCTAGCGCAAATACACAGCACACTAACCTTGTTAAGTTAACTGGATGTTTGGAGAGGAACAGAGGCACTAGCCTTGACCTGCTGGCCACCTCTTTTTCTCTCTCATTCTCTCCCTCCCTCCCTCCCTCTTTAACCTCCGGCCAGTTTTCCTATCTGGTTACAGCAGGGTCAACTGAAACGGTACAAAGAGTTCAGCTGACAGCTAACAGTAGGATGCTAGCTTCAAATCAAGCAATGGACATTGGTAGCGCCATGAACTGAGGTGCACTCAGGGTCAAGGCCCAACTGATACTGCAGGAAACGCTGGGCAAATAAGGCCAAGGATAAAACCTTAACTTTGCTTCCTCACTTTTCAATGTACAACTGCTTATTTGATCCAGTGCCATCCTGGCCATATTGTTGTTGCTGGGTTTTTTAGTAGATGTCAGTGCTTTCTTGCCCTTAGCCTTCTGATGATAGTCCTCCCCATGGAATAATGTACTGTATATCTTTTCAAATCTCAGCTCGCAGTATTGCAACGGAAGGAACTTTTTGATATCTCTGAGTATCAGGAGTGGCTTTGTTTGTGGGGTGGCACTAGGGTGGATGGGGGAAACCAAGAAGCCCCATTTTGCACATGGAAGATTCCTGGTGCAATTTGGCCCATAGTTTATTTATCTATAGCATTTTTGCCGTAAAGATGGAGCTTCACATCCATTGAAAACCATTTCAAGATGTCTTTAAAATATATATTTTTAAAAAAACAAACAAACAATGTACAGTTTACTTGTATTAGGCGAATGACTCATAACTAATGCAGCAACCTCTGATAGTTGTAATGACACTGTTGGAATTGTATGCGCCTGATCTCTTATGAAACAGAGAAATGTAAAATCCATGGTAATTGAAACAAATCATTTGTTCAAGCAAACTAAAATAAAATAAAATACATATAGTCTGATGAACTATTAGAAAATAAGTATTTGAATATATCAGTAATGGTGAGGACAGAGTCTTTTACCTATGCTTGTAGTCATAATAGCCTTTCCTTTCTTTTATTCAATGAGGCATAAGTTAAACACATAAAGTTGTATTTTTAAATTTCCTAATATCTCCTGGCATCCTATATTATTAACTTTTGAACTGGTTCTGAAAGGAGTGTGCACTCTACTATACATGACTGGTAATGGTGAAACAAAAACAGAGGTAGCGAAATATATATTTGCTTTCCACAAAATGCTGACCTCTTCTTTGCAGTTTCCCATTTCAGAAAAGGAGCAAAACTGTTTGTGAAGTGGGGACAAGGGTTAGGGAAGAAGAATATGTCCCTTTCATATACAGACGAAATGTGCCAACTCTCCCTTACTCCAGATGCTATCCGTGCACACTTTCCATTACACAGGGTTGTGGGTAGCACTGTGGTCTAAACCACTGACCGTCTTGGGCTTGCTGATCAGAAGGTCGGCGGTTCGAATCAACATGATGGGGTGAGCTCCCTTTGCTCTGTCCCAGCTCCTGGTGGTGGAGGAAGGGGGATGCGGTGGGTGCGCCCCCCCCAGGTGTCATCCCTGAGGTGGGTGACATCACCCCCACCCCCCTGGGAGGCTCACCGTGGGTGGCACCCCCCCGGGACGCTCGTCCCGCCCCAGGGTGCACAGTATGTGCACCACTCCGGGTGCCATAGCAGCTAGCTCTGCCTGTGCCAGCTCCTGCCAACCTAGCAGTTTGAAAGCACGCCAGTGGAAGTACTGTGGTACCTCAAGTTAAGAACTTATTCATTCTGGAGGTCCATTCTTAACCTGAAACTGTTCTTAACCTGAGGTACCACTTTAGCTAATGGTGCCTCCCGCTGCCAGTGCGCCACCAACACGCGATTTCTGTTCTCATCCTGAAGCAAAGTTCTTAACCCGAGGTACTATTTCTGGGTTAGCAGAGCCTGTAACCTGAAGCATCTGTAACCCAAGGCACCACTGTAGATAAATAGGTACTGTTGTGGCAGGAAGGTAAATGGTGTTTCCATGCACTCTGGTTTCCATCACGGTGTCCCATTGCACCAGAAGCGGTTTAGTCATGCAGGTCACATTACCTGGAAAGCTGTCTGTGGACAAACGCCCGTTTCCTTGGCCTGAAAGCGAGATGAGCGCTGCAACCCCATAGTCACCTTTGAGTGGACTTAACCATCCAGGGGTCCTTTACTTTAAAACAAAAACAAAAACTTTCTTACCATTACATGCACATTGGGGAAGGAGGGGTTCATGGGACACTCATGTTCGGGGGACAATGACATTCATGGGCCATTTGCCCTCCCGTGTATCTGAGTAGTTTGGTTCAGTTGAAATTATGGACATGCCCCAAGGCAATGCGTGTGTTTTGGCTTTACTCTGAGCAGTGGTGTTGTGGTAAGCCAGAGAAAGCTTTTCTGCACAGATCCCAATATGTGTCAGCATCAGTCAGAAGGCTGCCTAGCTGGATCTGCTTGAGTCATCCCCCAGAAATCAATACCATACCTAATGCAAATGATAACTATCGCTTGACAATTAATCATCCCTTCGGAGTGAATGGACACTCGCCAGCCAGCATATCCTGCCTTGATTAAACCAAGTTCCCCTTTTGCATTTCCTGACGCATTTCAAGCTCTTCCACTTATCAGCATCACCTTATTTTTAAAAAAATAATAATAATGATTTGACTGGTGGAGATACCTTGAGGGGTGGGCTTTGGTCTTTCAGATTTGAGCAGAGCCCTGAGCGAGGCCAAAATTCAGCGTCCCACCCCTTGCATCTCACCTTCTGCTTAGTACAAATCACTACATTATAGTTGTGATGTGCTGTGGTGCCCCTAGGCTTGGTGTCCGGTGTGGTGGAACTGGTTGCTCTGCCTGAAAACTTCCTCTGATGTCTTCAACACTATCCCAGCAATCTGCAGAGGAAAAGGATACCACCCAAATTCACATATCTAGGTCAAGCATTTTTAAGCGTGAATCTTCCCACCATCACGTTGAATTTGGTTGCAATGAATGCTTCACATTCCTACTTCTCTAAACTGAGTGCACGGTTATGATCAGTCAAGGAGTACATAGTTGATATTCATGCTGCCCCTAACAATAAGTTTTAATTGTTATTTAATCGTCTCCACCTCCATCGTTCAGCCTGGACACTGAGATCCAGCTCCAAGGGCCTTCTGGTGGTTCCCTCTCTGTGAGAAGTGAGGTTACAGGGAACCAGGCAGAGGGCCTTCTCAGTAGTGGCACCCACCCTGTAGAACACCCTCCCATCAGATGTCAATGAAATAAACAACTATCTGACTTTTAGAAGACATCTGAAAGCAGTCCTGTTTAGGGACGTTTTTAGAGTTTGATGCTTTATTGTGCTTTTAATATTGTGCTGGGAGCCACCCAGAGTGGCTGGGAAACCCAGCCAGATGGGTGGGGCTATAAATAAATTGTTGTCGTTCTTCTTGTTGTCGTTGTTACCACTAGTACTATTAATAATATAGTGTCCTATGCCCGGAGGTCTCAGGGCGGTTAAAACTCTACATATCCTTTATGCCTTTACCCTCTAGCAAAGATACAGAAATGCACAGAAACTATGCTCAGGAAGACAGAAACAAATACATAAAGAGAGAAACAGAACATTCTTGGCCACAGTACAAAGTCTAAATGTTACTAGTACAGCACAGCATTCAAGCTCAACATGAATGCTGGCAAATCATTGGAATTTATAACAACAAAGTATATATTTGGATTAATTCATTTCTACACTCCCAACTCTCTCTCTCTCTCTCTCTCTCTCTCTCTCTCTCTCTCTCTCTCTCTCTCTTTTATTTGTATTGTATGTGGCTGCATGGACAAAGTAATGTATATGGGCACCTAGTTCTTATGGGCCAAGTATGCCCCACCCCCCAGGACAGAGGTTCCCCAGCCCTGAAACACAATGGCCAACCAAAGAGTCACTGTCTCTTAGCCTAAATTACCTTACAGGGTTGCTGTGAGGATAAAATGGGGAGAGGGAAAGCCATGTTTGCTACCTGGAGTTCTCTGGAGGAAAAGGTAGGCTCTTACTGTAATAATAGAAAAAGCAAGAGGGGTCTCCTAGCACATGTTGCAGGCCAAATTATGCTTTTCTTCTTAAATAAATTCTATGCATGTCTTACTCAGGAATTTCACTGCGTCCAGTGGTGCTCAGTATGCATGCCATTGTGCAAACGAGTAGCAGCAGGGTGTGGGAATATCGAAAATATCATTTACTTTCCCTGGGCAAGTTAAAGGGACTGCCTATTTACATATGATCACTTACCTGACTTTTAAACAAATGTCTTGTTGAGAGGATACATACCAAAGCTATACACTCCCCCCCCCGCCAAAAAAAAAAAAAAAAAAAGGAAAGGAAAGAAGAAACATAGTTTTATTTTCCTCCCACGGTAGAAAGATCATATGTAGGGAGCTTAATGGAATACTAAGGCCTGACACAAGCCGAGATTGTCACTAAGCTTCCGCAAATATAATATTAATGCTAGGTCTTCAGAAGTGCAAGATAGCTCAAACCAATCATTTGGGGGCATACAACAAATTTCATCAAAAGGTGGAACCTGTTTTAATTCATTCCAGCTCAAGAAAGGATTAAGCATCAAACAAAGAGCACATTGCAAATGCATCTCTGTCTTGCTTAGCGCCGTTGATTCAGCTGGCACGGTTTAAAGGGTGTTTATCAAGGACCATAATCTTTTCGAGTGCATTTCCCCCCTAATTTTTATGCTGAAACAGCATGGCATCGGAAAGATTATGGAGTGAAGGGAAAGCAGGAACTTAAACCCAGTAGCTGTACAGAAAAGAAATGCACAACCCCCTCACATCCTTTGAAGTGTTTCATTCCACCCCTTAGTCATCCCCCCACCACAATGGAAAAAAGTACATCAATAGGGTGATCCTAAGCAAGTTTGCATGGAAATAAGCTGCAGTGACAACAATGTGTCTTGTGGCATCCTAACAGATTTGTGGCAGCATAAGCTTTTTTCTCTTTCACCCCACAATGAATCTTTTGAGGTTTTTAAGGTACCAACAGACTTCCTGCATTGCAGGTGATTGTAAGCGTTTATGCGTGTGAAGATAAGAGCTGAGCCAAAATTTATCAGATAACATTTTACTAAGGGAAACCCCTTTTGATACTTTCATTTTACTCGCTTCCACCTTCCTACTCCCACTGCTCCCATAAGATCACATTGCAGAAATCTCTCTGCATATTCTCCATCATTTTCTGCTCTCGCTCTCTCTCCTGGACTCATCTGCACAGCGGCAAATTGAACGTTTTAAATGTGTTGCAAAGTGTGATAAACAAATGTGACACTAGATGGCGACAGTGAGCTATGCAAAATTCAATGTATTTTTCAAAATGTATTTTAAATAAAGCATTTTCACAGCGTTTTTTACTATGTGTGTAGATTCCACCTCTCTCTCTCTCTCTCATGCACACACCCATGAAATGATACTATATCAAGGGCATTGTGGAAGATGAAAAATAGTAGCAAGGCTGCCAGCACAGTTACATCTGGTGTTGCCACTTAAAGCAGTGGCAAAAGAGAGAGAAGAAGAAGAAAATGATTGGAAATTTTTTCATCCATTTGGACAAAATCACTTAACTCCATCCCATGTCTCTCTGGCCACCATAGGTGCTAACTCCTGCCTGAGCACCCACAAAATTCCCCATGATTTCATTTTTTAAAAAAATAATATTTATTAAAGTTTCACAGGAGAAAAAAAATAAAAAAACCACATTAGTAAAAAAGAAAAGAAAAGTTAACAATAAAAAGAAAAAATACAAAGTAAAAATAAAGAACAATTTAAAACAATTTCATCTTTTCCTCACTTCTTTTACGTTTACTTGTTTCCCGGACCTCCTCTTACCTCCCTCTTCTGTATTCTAATTAAATATGTTAATCCAACAATTCCTTTCCCTCCTTTTTAATCCTAATCTTTAATCTTGATATAATATAACTTTAAATTTTACATTTTACATATTAAAAACCAATTTTTCCATATTCTTTTGTGCCTGTACAGCTAGAAACCACTTAACTTCAATCCAGCATCATTCTAACATTCATTAATTTTGCAATATTTCTGTAAATAGTCTTTGAATTTCTTCCAATCTTCTTCCACCGACTCTTCTCCCTGGTCACGGATTCTGCCAGTCATTTCCGCCAATTCCATGTAGTCCATCATTTTCATCTGCCATTCCTCCAGTGTGGGTAGATCTTGTGTCTTCCAATACTTTGCAATGAGTATTCTTGCTGCTGTTGTAGCATACATAAAGAAAGTTCTGTCCTTTTTAAACACCGATTGGCCAACTATGCCCAGGAGAAAGGCCTCTGGTTTCTTCAAGAAGGTATATTTAAATACCTTTTTTAGTTCATTATATATCAATTCCCCATGATTTCAGTGCCAGGGCCATGCACGCTGCATGGCACACATGACCCCCCCCTGGCACCCTTGGTCGTGGGGGCAAGTTGGCACTCTTCCTGGCCACAAATGAGATGGAGGATTCTGAGAGGCCATTTGCACACAAGAAACTGAGGTATTTTCGTAAGTCTGCAAATCTCATGAGCAGCAAGCTGAAACCAGTATCTCAGTCATACGGAGCCTTGTATGGCCTATCTATGACTTTAAAAATTATACAGCGTTGTTAACAAACAGGCAGGTCAATCTCTGGCCGGTGAGTTGCATCTGGCTTGGCAGGTCAGACGTTCTATGTGTACATGCTCAAATGTAGCCCCAAGCAGCTGTCTCATTCATAGACATAGAGCATTTGAGACTTTGCTTCTCATCAGAATACAGACGTTCTATCAAACAAGCTAGGACTGTGCTTCAGTACCATAGCTGTTAACCGTCCCTTATTTGGCGGGAAAGTCCCTTATCCCAGCGCCGTGTCCCGCTGCTGTCCCTTATTGATGATGTCCCTTAAATTTCCAGGGTTACAAAGGAAGCAGCTCCTCTCCCTCCCTCCCTGCCGGCAAGGGAGGAGGGAGGCTCCAACTGTGTGGCTTGGCTGCGTTGCTCACCCAATAAGGCATCTAAGAATGACTGGGGGGGGTGGAGCTTGCATGCCTTGTGCCGATCAAATCGGCCGCGTTGCCTGGGGACTTGCCTTTGCTCAGCACTTCCCAGCGGAGAGGTGACAGTGGTTTTCCTTGCTGCATCCCCTTTCCCAGGTTGTTGCGCTGTGGGAACTACCGCTTGAGGCTTCGTTTGGCTGCTGGCCGGGCTTTTTGCCTTTGGCTTAGAGGGGCTCAGAAGTTGAACATACCTGTGCTTGGAAAATCCCTTATTTTGGCTGCTGATCCCTTATTTTCGAGGCTGCTGGTACCTTATTTTCAAATCTGTAACTTGACAGCTATGTTCAGTACGAAACAAACAACCCTTAGCCACATTCAGATTACAGAATTCAGATGACGCACAGCTGAAAGAAAAGCGTGTCTAGCACAACGTGGAAAAATATATATGCTTTTGTCTCTCCATTAAAACAAAGTCTAGTACAAAATCAGCTAAATGACCTCCTCCGGCTACTGCGCTTGGAGAAATATGTAAAAAAATTAATCTTTTGACTAAACAGATTACAAAACATCTTTTAAAAAATATGATTCACCAGGTGAAGACATTCATTTTCCTGGGGTTATTCATCTTGCTTGGTATTAGAAGCCACTCATCGTGTTCTGCCCCCCCCCCCCACCTTTTGGCGCATCAGAGAACTTGAACATTTTGCCATTATAATATATGGTTCAAACAGTGGGGAGAGCCTGATTTATGGAAAAAATATATTGATTCAAAATGATGAAATATGAAATAGAAAACAGTGGGGAGAAGCTGATTTATGGGGAAATATTGATTAAGAATGATGAAATAGGGGAAAGTAGGCAATGGAGAGTAGGTGGGGAGTACTGTGGATTTATCAGCCTGGATTCAGAAAATGAGGCTTTTATTCAGCCAGTCCTTCACATCATTTTTAGATGCTCATCCCAATGCTGAGCCCACTTTGCATCATTGTTTATGCATGCTTCCCCCAGTAACTTCACTGAAGTGAATTAGAAAGTCCTTGCAAGGAGGGAAGAGCTTTGTGTGCATGAGAAGGAGGTGGGAGATCTGGGCAGCTCTCCATAATCGTTAGCTTGCAATATTAGCAAAACCATATGATTGCCAACAAACCAACAAAAGCATTGTGGACAAAAATACATCTCTCTCTCTCTCTCTCTCTCTCTCTCTCTCTCTCTCTCTCTCTCCCCCCACACACACACCCAAAAAATAAAAATAAAATCATCTGAATTGCTTTTGCGATGGGAACAGCTGTTGCTCTATTCCTCAAAGACTAATAAACAATGACAGTCTAGAATCATTGTACAACGAAGCACTTGACTTTGGTGGCCTTTAGGCATTCCAGCAGCAGCATGGGAGACCATTAGCTCTGGGTAAATCCAAGGAGGCAGCTGCGAGGTTTATAGCCCCAGCGCTTCAAGGTAGAGGGGCGTTCCCAATTACTTGTCACCTCTGATTCTGGCAAAGCGTTAATTATGGCAGATGTATCTGAACCCTTGTTGTCATTATTTAAATGTATGCGCTGCTTTCCAACATGCATCAGTCTGAAAAACGTAGAAGCTAAAACAATATGCAGAACCATCGCACCATAGTTTATATAGGTGTTATGTACTGAGTTGAATAGGATCCAAAATGCAGCAGTCTGATTGGTCCTAGAACAATAGGATTCAGAATGCAGCAGTCTGATTGGTCCTAGAACAATGCAGCAGTATGATTGGTCTGCAGGAGCAACCCAATCCAGCTCCAGATGGAAGTGAATCCACAACCTGATTGGCCTACAGGAGAATTCCGGAATTAGCCAATCACGTGCAGCCCATTGTGTAAGTAATGTATATAAAGCAGATACTTTGGGGAAACTTTCATTCCTCCTCACCACTATGAGCTGAATAAAGAGCATGAAATCCACTCTCAACTCCGAGTATATTTCAATAGGTAAAAGGTAAAGGTAAAGGACCCCTGGATGGTTAAGTCCAGTCAAAGGTGACTATGGGGTTGCGGCGCTCATCTTGCTTTCAGGCCAAGAGAGCTGGCGTTTGTCCACAGACAGCTTTCTGGGTCATGTAGCCATGATAACAGGGTGCATCAGGGATGAATAACAGCAATGACTGGGGGAAAGAAAGACACAACATCCTACAAGGACAGGAAGAAACACACAGGAAGAACAATGATATAGTTTGAGTTCCTCACTTGTAATTTTATAATTCATGTAATGTGTCAACACAAATAGAAGTTACTAATATTGCAGTTGTCATATAAGGCGTTATTATTATGACCGGAATGTAATGGAAATTAATAAGATTTTGGAACGCAGAAATAAAACAAATAATCAAGCCATCAATTCTAGCACATGGAGGGCCACCTTATCTAAATTATATAATTCGGTACTTGAACTATTGCTACTAATAATTGCATTCCAAATTGGTATTGTTATAATGAGGCTATTATTGGATTGTAATTGAACACTAATAAAAATTATTATCACAATAACAGGGTGCAACATTCTGTAGATTTCCAGAGGTGTTTTTTTTTAAAGATAACAACAACATATATTGAAATACTGGAGGAGTGAGGGCTGTCACTTATCTTAACCATATGTGCTGTCAGAAGGTATTTTGCTTCCCATATGGCTTGGTACCAGTGGCCTATGTTCACTCCTGACAGCTCCCTCCTGGGTCCAGCTATGATGCTCCTGGGAATGACTGTCTCACGTCGAATATCACTGATCTGTAGAAAAGATTCTACAAACGGAAAACAGAGACACTGCATGTACTTTTGCAATTTGAGAAAATCTTTAATTCAAACCATTTCCTAAAAGGGTGCTTTGCTTTCTTTTGTAAATGTTAAAATCAAGGGGGCTGTGCCACTCATAGCAGGTGTTAAAAATTGGTAGATAGGGCCTGGCATCACTGTGAGCAGTGTGAGACGCATGCTTTCAAAGTTAAAAAATCCATCACCAGCTCATATCGATAGGATAAGTGGCAGTCCCACCCCTCAAAGACTTTGGGCTATTTCTTAAACTCCCCCAACCAATTTGGGAGAGTTTGAACCACCACCAACTGCCCCATAAACAGCCAGAACAAAGATACCCTAAATGTTTCTAACAACTCAAGGCTCGACGTTTGTTGTGCCGTGCGAATTAAGGTTTGGTCCAATGCTCCAAAGAAAAGATTAATAGTCAATTTCCTAGGCTTGTCCCAGGGCTGAAAAAGAGTTTATAAAGCACTTTCCACACTAAACAGTGTTATGGAAATGATGAATTGTTTAAAAAGCCATACTGGTACAGCCCTGTTATTATCAACCGTCACATTATCCATACTTAAAATATCAAAATAAGCTCACGGCATGCTATACCTTAAAAGAAAATTACATGAAGATGTTTTATCGATAGTACATTACACCCAGCAAGTTGGTGAAAATGTCTAAAACTAGCTCAAACCTTTGTTGGAGATGTAAAGAATCCAAGGGAACAATGTATCACATGTGGTGGAAATGTAATAAGATAAAAAAAAAAAAAACCTTTTGGGAAATAATTTATAATAAGCTAAAAAAAAAGTTCAAATTAACTTTTATTTTTTAAAAAGAAGCCTTTCTTTTAGGAATCATAGCTGCAGAGGTTCCAAAGGAACAGAGAAAGGTATTCATGTATGCAACTATTGCTGCAAGAATGTTAATAGCTAAAGGGTGGAAGGGAGAGAAAATACCAACTAAAATGGAGTGGCAGTTGAAATTACCGGTATTTGAATATGTAGAATTGGCGAAGATGACAGGAAAAACTGGGAATCAGACAAACCAAAGGTTTAACAAAGAATGGGATTTATTCAGAATATGTTTAAAAGAACATTGTTCTCATATGAAATATCTGACATGCTTTGATTAATTTCTGGAATGTTATATGATACAAAGATTATGATGAAGTTATGATAAGTTAAATGATATATAAATATTCAATCAACAAGGAAACAGAGGACTCCTACTGAGGATGAAGAAAGTCTTAAGATATGGAAAACCTTTATTTTATAAGTTGCATCTTCTTTGTATTTGATGTGATTTTTTCCCCTTTTGTTCTGTTTGTGGTGAAGGGATTTAATATGTAAAACAATAAAGATTAAAAAGCATAATAATAATAATAATAATAATAATAATAATATCAAAATAAAATAAAATACAGCAGATGTTACAAAGACTTTTGCAGATGTTACAAAGACCTTCATACCCTGGAAAACCACTTAAATATAATTTGTGAAGTGTTATGGCACCATAAATTTCTCCACCCCGAATCTGCCTCCCTTTGCCACTGAAGGAATCATCAAATTGTCATTCACCAGCACAGCATATGGTTGCATCGTTTTACACAGATACTGCTGAACTGTTAAGTTCATAGGTCCAGTCCCAGGGAGCTGTTTGCTTTCAACCTTGTCATAATCTAAAAAGCTGATTATTTGATGGGCTCGCTGTTTGTCTGTGGAACCATAAAAACCTACCATTGCTCCATCTGACAATGTGTACCCTCTGCCGGCTTGCGGCTGACACCCAGTACCCAGGAGAACAGAACTAATGAATAACTCAGTTAGTACGTTTGTCAAAGGCAGGATTTAGAAACACAGTCTATGAATCAGTCACAGACAGGTTGCATGTCCAGCAGTATTCAATATATACACAGTTAACCTGGT
The DNA here is from genome assembly GCF_964106645.2 of Podarcis pityusensis. Classification (NCBI taxonomy): domain Eukaryota; kingdom Metazoa; phylum Chordata; class Lepidosauria; order Squamata; family Lacertidae; genus Podarcis; species Podarcis pityusensis. Next base: position 73,343,223 of record NC_138031.1, read on the forward strand.
TTATCAGCCCCAAAGCTATGTTTGTGTGTATACCTTCATCCAAATGTATCTTAACCCTTTTTAAGAAGCCTAGTAAAGATTAACTTCTCTCTCTCTCTCTCTCTCTATATATATATATCTGTGTATAAAGGTTTATAAATTATCTACGTGCGCATCATCGCAGGAACAGCAACTTCAGCAATGCTGTTTCTTATACCTTTTGCAAAAACCAATGAATATTTAAAATATAATTTGGTGAGCAACAGCTTAAATGCTAATCTTTGTACAATCTAAGCAGGATTTAAGTAAGTCTCAAAGCTATGGTTTTCCCAGTAGTGATGTATGGAAGTGAGAGCTGGACCATAAAGAAGGCTGATCGCTGAAGAATTGATGCTTTTGAATTATGGTGCTGGAGGAGACTCTTGAGAGTCCCATGGATTGCAAAAAGATCAAACCTATCCATTCTTAAGGAAATTAGCCCTGAGTGCTCACTGGAAGGACAGATCGTGAAGCTGAGGCTCCAGTACTTTGGCCACCTAATGAGAAGAGAAAACTCCCTGGAAAAGACCCTGATGTTGGGAAAGATGGAGGGCACAAGGAGAAGGGGACGACAGAGGACGAGATGGTTGGATAGTGTTCTCAAAGCTACCAGCATGAGTTTGACCAAACTGCGGGAGGCAATGGAAGACAGAAGTGCCTGGTGTGCTCTGGTCCATGGGGTCACGAAGAGTTGGACACAACTAAATGACTAAACAACAACATGTGCAAAGTGAACTTCCTATGTGCATATTGTGTGTATCTGTGCACAGATTTTACTTTCTGATGGCAGCCCCTCCTCAGGCTGGTCCTCTGACCTGCAGAAAAACAGCTTTATTTTTGTCAAAGGGAAGGAAGTCCACATTTTTTCAAGCTGTGGTGTGCATGAAACCCTTTGTACATACGCTGAGACTGGCATCTCTTCTTCTTCTATTGGTTCTACGCTCAGAAAACCTTTAAATCTTTCAAGATAATGTTTTTTACAGTAGTTTATTTGCTTATGTATTCATAAAATCATTGAATCATAGAATTGTCAAAATGTTGAGGGACCCCGAGGGTGATCAAGTCCAACCCCCTATAATGAAGGAATCTCAGCTAAAGCATCCATGACAGATGGCCATCCAGCCTCTGCTTAAAAACCTCCAAGGAAGGAAAGTCCACCACCTCTCGTGGGAGACCATTCCACTGTCGGACAGCTCTTAGTGTCAGAAAGATTTTCCATATGTCTGGTCAGAATCTCCTTTCTTGTAATTTAAAGCCATCAGTTCAAGTCCTACTCTCCAGAGCAGGAGGAAAAAAAGCTTGCTCCATCATCATCCATGTGACAGCCCTTGAGATATTTAAAGATGGCTATCATATCTCCTCTAGAGCCTGGTTCTCCAATCTATTAAGGTAATTTTGAATTCTGATTCTGTCCTCTGCGGCATTAGCTATCCCTCCCAGTTTGGTGGCATCTGCAAATTTGATGAGCACATATTTCACTGCACATATTGGTATACTGCTCAACATATATATATAAAAAAAATCAAAGCATGAAAAAACCAATAATAATATAAAATTCAGAACAACATTGTACCATGTTGGCCAGGGGGACATATATCTGGGACCTGCCTAGCATTAATACAAAATGAATTCTAGGAGGCAGGTGTTTCAGCCCTGAATGGTCTGCTCCCTGTGACCTTGGAGCAGACATTCAGAGAATGTCAGGCTTCAGGGAATCAGCTCCCCCCCCCCCCCTTGGCAGTAGATAAGCAGAACAAAGCAGAAGGAGCCTGTTACCAGTTAAAAATGTTGATGATCACAGCGAGAGAACAAAGAATCCATTCCTCAGAATGAAGGTGCTCCCAATTAAGCGTTCCACCCACTTCCTCCCTAGTCACCCACTTCACTTCCGCATCTTGGAATCTGATCTCGCAACCACTGTGCATTCTGTGCTGCCAACTTATCTGCTCTCCTTGACCTTGGGCTGAGCAGCTAGACGCTTTCCAGTGACAGTGAAACTGTTAATTCTCTCTCTCTCTCTCTCTCTCTCTCTCTCTCTCTCTCTCCAAGTTCTTCTCCTCCTAGCTATTCTCCACTCACTACTTCCCAGCTTCTGCCTTCTGAACTATGTCCCTCTGCAAACCACTGTTCTGAATCTATACTACTTCCCTGCTCCTGGGAAGATTCAGGATCCTGGTCAGGAGTAGGGGGAGGGGCAAGCTCCCACTATTCCTCCTCAGTGTAGACCTCTTCAGCACAGTCCCTGACAGAGAACCACTAAGGGTGCTGCTCCTGATTCCCACAAGAAGAGTTTAAGAGCACCTGAAAGTACAGGAAAAACCACGGGTGTGCATTGCATCAGTTGGGATTGGAGTCAAATCTTCCAGATTCAACCTGTGCTATTCAAACGTAGAAGAGTTTCCACATGCAGATTTCTGCTCCTGAAAATATAAGATAGTCAAGAGAAAAAACCGCACCCAACAACTTGAGGAGTGTGGCAAGGGAAGGCGAGCAGGCATTAATTGTGCCACCAATTAACTGTTAATGTGGATGAAGGGAGAATCGATATTAATCTCAAACTACAACTCCCATCATTCCCAGCTGAGCTGGGAATCAGTTGGTTTTGCCAGAAATTCACCGGGCCCTCGGCTGCTCATCTTGGCGAATTCAGCCAATTAAAATTAGTGAATGGTTTTAGAAGGAAGGTTTAAATAAGGTACACGCTTTGCGGTAGTAGTGGTCTGTGGTACTGATTCCCCCACTGCAACAGAAAAAAACTATTAAGGGGTTTTTGAAGACAGTTTTAAGGAGCGGATGAGGAAAAAAATGTCTTCAAAATTACCGAGCTCAGTGGTAATGCCATAGGTTAGGTAACAAGATTATATATCCATCTGCATACATAATCTCTTTGCACAGAACATTCAGTTTCATATGAATTTACTTTCTCTGCTGCAAAGGTCACAACATTCATTTTTGAAAGACCAGTAGGGAACGGGATTTTACATATGCCTGTAGGCAACATGCACAGCATGTGAGAATGTTTCTAAAAAGAGCTGCTGAAACACTTACCATTCCCTTTTCTTTTCTTTTTTATTTTGGATGGTGTATGCTATGCCTTGGTAAAAAGGTATAGATAAAGGTTAAGTCCACTCTGGGGTTGCGGCACTCATCTTGCTTTACAGGCCAAGGGAGCCAGCGTTTGTCCGCAGACAGTTTTTCCAGGTCATGTGGCCAGCATGACTAAGCTGCTTCTGGCAAAACCAGAGCAGCGCACGGAAATGCCATTTACCTTCCCACCAGAGCGGTACCTATTTATCTACTTGCACTTTTTTGTGTGGTTTCAAACTGCTAGGTTGGCAGGAGCTGGGACCGAGCGATGGGAGCTCAGCCCATCACGGGGATTCGAACCACCGACCTTCTGATCAGCAAGCCCAAGCTCAGTAGTTCAGATCAGAGCACCACCTGCGTTTTGGTGTAGAAGCTTAAATGTGGCAGAAAAGAACGCGAGAATGAGGTCCTGTCAAGTCCCCCCATCACAACTGATAGAACAGTTCACAACAACTACAACACATCCTTTCAGATTCAAGTATGGGAATACTGTATATTGCTCTCTTTTTTTTGTGTGTGTGCATATTTTCACTTTCATTTGCATCTTTGTTGCCGTTGTTTTTCTCCCTCTCACTTCTCCTCTCCCCCCCCATATCACTTTATTTCTTTTAATTGACATCACCTTAATAAAATATAGTTAAAAAATAAAACAAGGTTCCCATAAGAGATGTGCAGCCGTGCCAATAAACAAAGAGCTCTCTGAAAGAGGAAAAAAAAACTTTACAATCCACAAATCCACCCAGCACTGCTGTAAGGCAACCATTTGTCTCAAAGATACTTGTACAGTTTGCACCTGAAAGAGATCAACGGCAGTGATCCAACTACAAACCACTTGTCTTGGAGTAGCTCTACTGATTTCAGCCTGAATACTCCAAGGCAGTTTGATGACTATGGAGGAGGAGGAGGAGTTTGGATTTGATATCCCACTTTATCACTACCCTAAGGAGTCTCAAAGCGGCTAACAGTCTCCTTTCCATTCCTCCGCCACAACAAACACTCTGTGAGGTGAGTGGGGCTGAGAGACTTCAGAGAAGTGTGACTAGCCCAAGGTCACCCAGCAGCTGCATGTGAAGGAGCGGAGACGTGAACCCGGCTACCCAGATTACGAGTCTATCGCTCTTAACCACTACACCACACTATGGCCTCTGATGCTGAAATACTTTTAGAGACGTAAATGTTAATGCTGTAAAGATAATTTAGTTTTCAAGGCCTGCACCTTTCTTGCCCTTATGTTCTATAGTTGCGCATTAAAAGTCCTTGTTCTTGATGGCTTGATATTATCGAAGGTTGATGCATGATGCCATAATAATCTGTTAAATGCCAGCGGTTTTGTTTTCAACCTGAGGAGCTGGGTTAATTAAAAGAGGGGATCCATTTTGAATCTATGTTTTTCAACACTATCCAAATGTTCCTGTCTCGTTTAGAGTTCAGAACTGGAGAAAGATAGATCTTAGACTGATAACAGGTTGTAAATCAAACTCTTGTAATGCAAATGTTTTATAGCAGGCATTTGCAAACTTAAAAAGGCTGACATTTATACAGTAATACTTGCACAGTCTCTTTCTCTTATATGTCACATCCTTGAGATAAAAGTAATTTTGAAATACAAGGTCAGAAAGAGAAGGGGGAGGGGGCATATATATATATGAATGGCATTTCTCAGAAATATGTAATCTGATGGCCATGCTTAAAAGTATAAGAAACTTTTTTTTACCATCAGACGTGTATCAAACCAAGGTACATAAATTTGTTCATCTATATATTGATTGCTGCATGCCCATTCCCTGACTAAACATTTGCATCTCTTATTGTGAGATGGCAACATCTTCTCTATCAGATAAATGCTATGACCAGAACCACCTCAGTCTCAACAGGAAAGACACTGAACAAATTGTCGGCGTGATTTGCATACAAGTTGTCATCAGCATCTGGGTTGCCGCACAGAAGAATGATGGGTAACAGATGTTCTGGGAAATGTTTCCATCTGCCCTCGTTGGAGACACATCCCAGGGAAATGATATGTTTGAATGGCTACAACAGAGATAACTCTCCTGTGAAGACCACAAGCCTCTCCCAGTTTACAGTATTACTTCAGCACATAAATCTCTTCAAAGCGAGATGGAAGTGCAGGGTGTGTGAATTACTAAGGCTGATTTAGATTCAATATTGACTCATCTCACCAGAAATTTGTAGCACTGGAGCCCTTCCTCTGTGGTTTCTTTCTTTCCGTGCTTTGCTGGTAGGATCAGGAATAGGGAATCTGTTGCCCTTTAGATATTGTTACGTTGCGTCTCCCATCAGCCACTGCCGGTATAGCCATTGGGAGTTGTGATCCAATAACACATGAAGTGCAAACAGGCTCTCTATCCCTGATCTGGATGTGACATCTACATAGGAGAGCCCAGCGTTTCCCAAACTTGGGTCTCCAGCTGTTTTTGGACTACATTTCCCATCATCCCTGACCACTGGTTTTGCTAACTAGGGATGATGGGCTCGACCATTTAGGTGGTTCCTTCCCATAACTTGTTCTCTCAGCAGGGCAACACTATTGTAGCAAAGAACATTGCTGATGCCACCTTAAAGATTTCTACATGCAGATTGGACCAACACAAACTGTGACCCCGTAAGCCAAACTCGGTCCACCAACCATCATGCATTGTGGTCTGTTGGGGAATCAATAAACTGTCCTCTGATTTCAAGAAGCAGTCCTTATTTACATTTTCTTGTTACTGTATCCGCTTCTCCCCATTTTGTCTTTGTAGTGTATTTGTTTCAACTTGCTACTACGAATCACAAGTGTTGCCATTCTTTAGGTTTCAGTTGCCTCCCTTGAATGTGCAATTTCAGTCCATGAAATTGGACTGGGAGCTAAAGGTGCATCTTGAGTCCAGTGCTCTTGTGTGTAAATGCAGGCACATGGACTTGGGATGAAAGGGAATTACATTTGGACCACATTTTTAAGCCAACAGATCTAATTCACAACACAAACACATGGATTAGAAATCATATCTCAAATTTTGCAATACATTTCTCAGCTCAAAAGAACAGAGAATAATATCTTTTAAAAGGAAAACATTTTAGGAAAGAATATGTGGATAGCTCAGTTGGTTAGAGCAGGCTTCCTGAACCTCGGCCCTTCAGATGTTTTTGGCCTACAATTCCCATGAGCCCTAGCTAGCAGGACCACTGGTCAGGGATGATGGGAATTGTAGTCTCAAAACATCTGGAGGGTTGAGGTTGTGGAAGCCTGGGTTGGAGCATGCTGCTGATAATGCCAAGGTTGCAGGTTCAATCCCTGTATGGGATAGCTGCATATTCCTGCATTGCAGAGGGTTGGACTAGGTGGTCCTCAGATTCCCTTCTAACTCTACAAATCTATGATCTATGATGTATGTTTAAGCCTGAAATAGGTATTCAAATATAGTGGTACCTCAAAAGTTGAACACAATCCATTCCCGAAGTCTGTTCAACTTCCAAAACGTTTGGAAACCCAGGTGCGGCTTCCTGCAGCCATGGAAGTTGTGTCAGATGTTTGGGTTCCAAAGAACGTTCACAAACCAGAACACTCACTTCTGGGTTTGCTGATTTGGGAGCCAAAATGTTTGACTTGCAAGGTGCTCAGGATCCAAGGTACAACAGTATGTATTTTTTAAAGGATGAATTTCTGTGTGGGGTTTTATTATTATTATTGCGGATTAATACAAAAATGAGACAGAATGAACTTAAGAATACAGACTGAGCTATCTCTAGCATGCCTTTTGTCACTTAGAGTACCAGGCAAAAGTTTCATTTGAAATTATGATGATGTGCTTGAAGCTACAAAGATGCTTTCTATCTAGTAATGGAGTCAAATGCCAGAAGGAGGAGGAGAACTAAAATGTACATATTCTGTTCCTTCTTTCAGTTTGCATTTCTTAGCACAGAAAGTATTTATCTGATGTGTAGAGATCTTTCCTATTCTACTTGGTTCAAGAGTGTTCTGGAAGGTTTCTTTCTATGTGAAGGAAAAAGGCAGAAGGGTCTTGTTTGGGTTATTCCTTCTGAGAAGCTGAGTACAGCTGGTTTAAACTGGTTCTGTTATCTTTCTGTCAAGGTCATGCTGACTATAATAGTAAGGCCAGAAGGAGTTCGGGCTTACTTTCTCTTTATATCTCTTTGTTCTGGTGTGGTGTTCTGTACATAGTATGCTTAGTGTTAAGTTTTAGTCTTGTTAGAAGTTTATAAGTTTTATTGTACGTGCTGCAACTGGATACTTTATGGACTGTGCCAATCCTGGGTGCATTGGATTTGTGACCAGTAAAGCTCTGCTGGGTGAAGTACAATTGCCTCTGGTCTATTTTTTGGGAACTCTGCTACGTGTTTAAATTTTTCCTCCATGCAACTCAACACCCTCCTCCATCAGCATTCCAAATACAGTGGTACCTCGGGTTACATACGCTTCAGGTTACAGACTCCACTAACCCAGAAATAGTACCTTGGGTTAAGAACTTTGCTTCAGGATGAGAACAGAAATTGTGCTCCAGTGGTGCAGCAGCAGCAGGAGGCCCCATTAGCTAAAGTGGTGCTTCAGGTTAAGAACAGTTTCAGGTTAAGAACGGACCTCCGGAATGAATTAAGTACTTAACCCGAGGTACCACTGTACATCAATGCCTTCCTGCTGCTGCGGGTTCCTCTCCCTTTCCCATGGAAATTGACCCGCTAGTAGTGGTGCCAGCAACAAAAAGACCTTGCTGCATTGTTGCAAGAAGCTTGATTTGACTGGATCTTTGCACACGACCCAAAACCTATGTGTTTATTTTGCCTTCACTCTGAGCTACAAGTATAGTGGTAGTGCAAGCAATTGAGGCAGCTCAATCCCAATTTCATTTATTCATGGGAAACCCCAGCAGTATCTGCCAAAGATCCTCCCCAGGGTGGCTGCTATAGTGGGGTGGTAACCAATAATTATGCACCTCTCTAATTAATCATCTGGAACCACTGCCATATCTAATGCAGGTTAGGGCTCTAATTCCGTCATTTATTATCCTTTGCAAGTAATGGATTTCTTCCTGCAAGCATATTCCACTCTAATTATAGTAAACATCCTTCACTGTATTTCCTGAGATGATTCAAGCTCAATACTTACAGTGGACACAACTATGCATGATCCGATTGACTAAACATACCCTTTATGAAACTGCTGAATGATCAATGGCTGCTGACTACCTGTCTTTTGACATGGAGTGTCTGATTCAGAGCCAGCCCACTGATAAGGTGGGGTGAAGCAGCTGCCTCAGGCGGTGGAAACATAAGAACTGGTGCCCTGCCCACTGCTTCCACCTCTGCCAAGTAGGCGAGAGATGTTCCAGTGTGCCACACGGCTGCTCCTCTTCCCCACCCCTGGCTGGAGAAGAAAAGGAGGAACACCTTGCAGAATGTTCCCCACTCTCTCCAAGTTGGTGAGAGGGGAGGCGCTCTGCCACCCAGTTTTGAGGCTGGGTAGAAAGGGAGATTTGGTAATGGCTTTTCCTCAAGTTCAGTCCAGACACTGAGGTCCAGCTCTGAGGACCTTCTGGCGGATCCCTCACTGTGAGAAGTGAGTTTACAGGGAAGCAGGCAGAGGGCCTTCTCGGTAGTGGCACCTGCCCTGTGGAATGCCCTCCCATCAGATGTCAAGGTAATTAACAACTATCTGACTTTTAGAAGACATCTGAAGGCAACCCTGTTTAGGGAAGTTTTTAATGTTTTATTGTGTTTTAAATATTCTGTTGGGAGCTGCCCAGAGTGGCTGGGGAAACCCAGCCAGATGGGTGGGGTATAAATGAATTATTATTATTAGTAGTAGTAGTATTGAGATACACTTCTTGAAGTTCCCCTCTCCCTGTGCTGGCAAAGCTTTCGGAGAGCTTCTCTTTCCACCAGGCGTGGAGGCAGGCAAAAGACTCTACAAGGGCTTTTCCTCAAGGAAAAGAAAATGGACTCTGTGATGGGTTCTGTTGCAGAGGGCTGTGTAAGGTAGATGGGGGGGGGGCTTTTCCTTGAGGAAAAGCCCTTGTGAAGTTTGCCTGCCCCCTCCCCCCTTGCAGCAGGGGGATGTTTCACGTCAGGTGCTGAAACATCTCAAACGACCCCTGGTATGCCTTACCCAGCCTGCTGGGACATTGCCCATCAAGAAGTCTGTTTTCTATTACTGGAGAAACCACATTACCCAAATTGCCTAGAAAGGGAAGGGTTTAGCTGGGGGATTGTTGGGAGGAAAGTTTCAGGATGACTCCCAATGTCATTTTGTTTCTCCTGATTCCTATGCTATGTCTTCATTTTATACACACACACACCTGGAAATATACACCTGGAAATATACATACAATATACACTGAGATTTGCATTTGTGTGTGTGTGCATGGCATATACATGGCTTAGAAAAGGAATTTTTCAAACAATGTGTTGTTTAGTAAAGCAGGAAGGTGTGGATTTAAAACCGGATGAAAGAGCTGAAGACAAGTTTTACTGTTTTAGAAAATGGCCCGTTGTGCTTCAACCTTTGGCGGGGGGGGGGGGGGGAACAGCTGTAAAGTACTATAGCACATAAATACTAGTTTACTTAACCCTGTGTATGTTTACCCAGAAGTAAATCCCTCTGCACTCAATGGTGCTTGCTCACAAGTAAGTGTGCATCAAATTGTAACCCAAGATGGAACAATTGCTCCCATCGCCGTTGTGTACAAAACACTAAAATCTATCTGCAGGCAGTAAAAAACATGAAACGTATCTGCTTTATAGTGTGTTGTGCAAAATAACAATATGGGAGCAAGTGCTTTGTCTCGTCCTTGGGCTTTTGCCTAGTGAGTTAGTGTGCATATGCAAGGAAGGTAGAAGAAGAAGAAGAAGAAGAAGAAGAAGAAGAAGAGGAGGAGGAGGAGGAGGAGGAGGAGGAGGAGGAGGAGGAGTTTGGATTTGATATCCTGCTTTATCACTACCCTAGGGAGTCTCAAAGCGGCTAACATTCTCCTTTCCCTTCCTCCCCCACAACAAACACTCTGTGAGGTGAGTGGGGCTGAGAGACTTCAAAGAAGTGTGACTGGCCCAAGGTCACCCAGCAGCTGCATGTGGAGGAGCGGAGACGCGAACCCGGTTCCCCAGATTACGAGTCTATCACTCTTAACCACTACACCACCCTGGCTAGACTTGGGAGTGAGGATTTCAGGCATGCCTATCATGAATTTTGGCAAGGGCTTGATGTCTATGGAACAGGAATGTCTGCTTGCTACTTTTCAGACCCCATTTACTGAATGCAGGGATTTCCCCAAGCTGGAGAATATACTCTCCAAAGTCCAGTTATTGTCACAGATCTTTCTGAGCCATAATACCCTCTGGCAGATATTATAGTTCGAATCTTGGAGGGTACTTGGGTTGAGGAAAGTTGACATATACAGCCTTTAGCCTGGGTTAGTACTTCCCCAGTCTAAAGATTTGAACTATCATTTCTGCCAGCCCCAACCAGCAGTTGCAGCCCTAAATATCTGGAGGGCACCAATTGGGGAGGGTGACATATACAATCTCTTCTGTAAGCAGTGAACAGTCCCAGATATCCTTAGCTTCAGAAATGGAAGCATAGAGAGGTAGGTGTCTCTCAAAAAAAAGGTCAAATGAGGATGGATCAATCTAGCAATTTCAGTTTTTTTCTTTATCATTTTTCCAATCTTAATTTCACTTCTTCTCATTTTCATATCAGGTTTTTTTAAAAGGATCATTAAAAAACAACAACACTGTAAGCATTGTAGTGCAAATTTCTCCTAATATACAGATCTTTGTATGCAATTTTACATAATAGACACATTTTTGAAAGCTATTTCCCTTCATATAATGCATCTTAGTGCTTTATACTCACTAATATATGCATTGCTACAATTTCCTTTGTTATGTGCTCTTCTGGAGAAGTGCAAATTTCAAAGAATGGCTGCGTTTTGGCTTCCATATTGTTTAGGAAAGTGCAAATCAGGTTAGGTCTCTCAGTGTGAACTGAATTCCGTATCCCACTTCTCAAAGTACTTCAACAGCGCAACGGAATGGGGAAAAGATGAATAACTCACATTTTGACCTGAGTAATGCATCAGGCCACCTCACAGTTAAAAATCTCAGGAGGCTCGGATACATGAAGGTGAAGATCACTGGCATGAAGATCAAAGGATATGTCACATGTAGAAGAAAGGTAGTTGCCTGTGATTGGTGTTGACTGATAAACAGACAGATCTTCATTTTTAAACATATGATTCAAAGATGCTGCAGATGCTCTGAAAGTCACAAGAAGGTTTGATCTCATATGCCAAGCTCTGCTTCAAAGATGATTTCCTCTCCTCCTGGCAAGCAAAGCAGGAGTTTTCAGAATCATCCATCTGCCTCAGCAGAATGTATGAATTGGGCTAATTACCCCTTTTTCACCTCCTCAAGGGACAGTTTCTTGTCTTTCTTTCTCATTTCAGATTTAAATGGGGGAGGGGGAGAGATTTCCACTAGGGAAACCAGAAACACAATGGCCCTCTTCAGACATCAATGTTCCCAAGGGGGATAGGGAACATGCTTCAGCCCTTTGCCTTCACACAAAGAACACATTGAGTATCAATGGATCCTTTGCCTGTACAGTTGCATGCACAAAGACTTCCCCATGGCCATGATCCCTTTGCAATCAGAGTTCCTGGTCCCATGGACAAACTGATTTATGCATGAAGACTCCAACAGTACAGACAGTCATGCTGTTCACATGAAGGCTAATGGACAGGGCAATTTGGCATGTCTACACATTTCCATGTTCATGTGCAGAGCGAGCTACTCCCCCCACCCCCTCACCTAAAACCCTTATGCCAGGTTTAGGGGCTGGCGGGCTGAGTGGAGGTGCCTCTTCAATTAGTTCTCCCAACTAAGCTGGCTTCTTGTCAATGTCAACGTCCCTCTTCCAGCTGCCGAAAGTGCATGGGAGTGGGAAGTCCACTGGTGAGTTGTCCAATGGTGGAGGCCAGCAGAAAGCCTTGAAGGAGGTACTCTCAGGCAGGGAAGGGTGTGCAGCTGAGCACCTGATGGATCCCAAGGCAGTATTGCTGTGGTTGTGTGACAGCATCAGGTTTGATCTGAACTAACCAGGGCTGATCTGGGCCCAGTTATTTTGTTCTACCACCTTCTGCTGTGGCTGGTGAGCAACAAAACTGGATCAGTGACTAGTCCCCTAAATGTTCCGTTGCAACAACAATATTATTATTTAATTATACCCGCCCATCTGGCTGGGTTTTCCCAGCCACTCTGGGCAGCTCCCAACAGAATATTATTATTATTATTAATAATAATAATAAAGCAACAAAACATCAAAGATTAAAAACTTCCCTAAAAAGGGCTGCTTTCAGATGTCTTCTAAAAGTCAGATAGTTATTTCCTTGAGATCTGATGGGAGGGCATTCCACAGGGTAGGTGCCACTACCAAGAAGGCCCTCTGCCTGGTTCTCTGTAACCTCACTTCTCACAGTGAGGGATCCGCCAGAAGGCCCTTGGCGCTGGACCTCAGTGTGGGGGTGGAGACGCTCCTTCAGGTATACTGGAGCGAGGCCATTTAGGGCTTTAAAGGTCAGCACCAACATTTTGAATTGTCTTGGAAATGTACTGGGAGCTAACGTACTGTAAGTCTTTCAGGACCGGTGATATGTGGTCTTGGCGTCCTGTATATCTGAATCCTTTTACGTGAGGGAGAGGAAACCAATTATAAGCCAAAGGGAAAGGAGGTTGCTTAAAAATAAATAAAAATGTACTAACTAAAGAGGATAAAATTTACAAATAAAATTTCTTTATAAAATATACACACAACTCTACTGATTTGAATGATCCTTGTGTTTATCCCTGCTTGGTAAATCAGGGCCTGGCAAAGGAAGAAAACTAAATTCTGTGAAATAGAACTCAAGGGAAAAAATACAGCTCACAAAATGATAGTCCCCATATGTTGGATGTGATATTTAAGTAATAACTAATCAGTGGAAATGGGAAAGCACCTGACAGTCTGATTCCAGTATGCCAGTGGGTTCCTCTGTGATTGATAATACAGGGCTGGCTTTCAGCCAAATAGGAAGTTGGCACAAGAAGTCACCCTTGAAAGGAAGAAGAAAGGGACAGGGAAAGCAAAGCTTTAAGTATCTATCGATACTCAATGTGTAAAACAGATAACACGGCGAGCCCAATCCATTTGAATATCAAAGAGGTTAATTACTGCAGTTCGACATATCTGATTGGACTAGACCAGACAAAAACATTAGCAGGCACAAAGCCTACATCTATGGCTCAAAACTTGACTGGATATTTTGAATCAATGACCCAGCAAACCATGGAGCATGGATTGCCATGAACAAGTAGCAAGCTATGGCCCCCTTTTGCCCCTCCTTCTCTTGAACTGAGAACTGCAAGCTGCAAGCATTGACTCCGTGTGCTGCATGAAGGATCACTCATGGCTTATTTATCTCCAAAGAAACTCTCATGGTTTCCTTTTGGCTTACTGATAGTAGTTTGTAGGGTGGAATTCCCAGGTCATTGAAAGGAAGGGCACAATGGGAGCAATTTAGCAGTGTGCTTCAGTTCATGGTTTGTTTATGTTGATCCATGGTTTGTGACTCACTGTGACATGCAGAACCAGGCAGAAGGCCATCTCAGTAGTGGCGCTCACCCTGTGGAATGCCCTCCTATCAGATGTCAAGGGGATAAGTAACTATACAGCTTTTATAAGTCATCTGAAGGCAGCTCTGTATAGCAGGGGTCAGCAAGGTTTACCTCACCTGGGCCAGTTCACTTGAGTGGAGATCCCTCCATGGGCCGAATTGCGTGCATGATTTCCGGCGTCTGTGCATGCGCAGATGCGATTTCTGGCGCTACGGAAGCGAGTCCCCGTGCCATGCTGCGCTGGTTTTGGGTGGGCGGCTCGGTTCAGGTGGGCGGCTCGGTTCAAGGGCAGTTCGTGGGCCAGTTAAATGGACCACTTGTGGCCCATGGGGCTTAGGTTGCCTACCCCTGCTGTATAGGGAAGTTTTTAATGTTTGATGTTTTATTATGTTTCTGTATATGCTGGACGCCACCCAGATTGGCTGCCGCAACCCAGCCAGAAGCGACTTAGTCATGAAGGCCACATGACCCGGAAGCTGTCTGCAGAAAATACCAGCTCCCTTGGCCTATAGAGCGAGATGAGCGCGCAATCCCAGAGTAGTCCATGACTGGACCTAACGGTCAGAGGTACCTTTACCTTATATTCGGGTATTGTGTTCCCCCCACTTGAATTTTAAAGGTGCAGCTTATATTCAGGTGCAGCTTATTTTCGGGCCAATATGGTATTGATGATGATGATGATGATGATGCCAGTGCATCCTTGCAAGCACCCTGTCCATATCATCCATTTCAGCCACATAAGCTGAAATGGATCCGACAAATTCAGACAATATTCAGCATTGGATACCTCCGTGGGAACCATAACAGTAGTTTCTAAATTGCCACCAAAAACAACTCCTTTATCCTCACAGGCATCCTGGATTCTCTGCCAGTGGGTGAAATAAAAACCGCAAGATTCAGATTTTTAAAGAATCAAATCTGTGCTTATAAATGCTAAAGACTGAATGAGATAGTTTACATTTCTTGCTTGCACTCTGAATATCAAAGCACCCCAGTGGATGAACCAGGCTCTGCTGTGATAAAACGTAACAGCAGTCGTAATATGTAGTTTTTAACTTGTCACGAAAATGCCTGATGTAGCAGTGTGGTGCAAACTGCATGCTCTCTGCATCCAATGAAGGTTTTAAATTAGTCATTTCCAAGCCAATTTTATGCCAGGTTTTGAGTTCTTTATGGCTGAAATCTATCACCTGGAGTACTCCCTGCTCATTCCAACATTCACTTCAGAATCCATTGTGGTTCAAGAAAAATTGAATGTTACAGAAACCCCGCAGGAGCAACAATACAAGTTGCAAGTGCTTTGGTTTTGTGTGGCTCCCCCCCAAATAATTAATAATAATAATAATAATAATAATAATAATAATAATAAATCACAAGAAACTATCTTGGCTGCTCCATTAGCTTAACTCTATAAATCTGATCAGCAACTAGTGTTTGCTGGAGGACTCATTTTTAAGAGTGGGGAGGAAGGGGTGAATAGCCAACACCTCATCTTCCATCCCCTAAAATGGGCTATCAACATTTTCATTGCAATGAAACAGGAATAACCAACACGGTAGCCTATAGATGCTGCTGAAGTACCACTTTGATAACCGCCCTGACAACTGGCAATTCTGGCTGGAGCACCATGTCGGCTACCCCTGCCACAAAAAGTGTTTTATCCACATTTTTACTGCCTCTCTGTTTGGGGAAAGATGATATTGTTCAGGTTCTAGGTGGCTACAACTGTCAAGCTCTGCCCCCCCCCAGGAGAGGCATTATTTAAGATTTTACAACAGAGTCTGTCTCTCTAAAGTATTCCTAGGTGGAATCAACACACATATTTTTAAAAAAATGCTTTCTTAAAAAACGTTTTGAAAAATACATTGAATTTGCCATAGCTTGCCATCCCCATCTAATGTCACATTTGCACATTGCACTTTACAACACAAATCGTTTTATTGGCAGCTGTATAGCTGAGTCCCTAGTCAACTGAATAACTGCTGCCAGTTAATTTATCAATTTAAACAGTTTGATACAGCAAGAATCTCAACAGTGACAGATAGAAAATCAAAACGACCACCTATGAATCTAGCCGGACTCTATTTTTAAAGTGAAATCAATTAGCTAGTAATTGAGCTAACACCACTGACTGGTGTTTTTCACATGATTGTTAGACCCTTTGTTTACTTTGTCTCCTAATCTATTCCTTAAAAAAAAAAAAAAAAAATCTCAGTTCAATCAACGTGGAATAAATGAGATAAAAGTGAATGCAAATATCTCACTGGAGCTATGCATATATTTTAAATGAATTTCTCCAGTCCATTATTCTATCAGTTTCAGTGACCTAATCCATATAACAAAGTCAGCAATAAAACAAAAGTCAAATCCTGAGGGCTATACATATACAAGCAAGATTCATAATAAGCCTTCAAAATGTAAAGTACATACACAGTGAAATACTGGAAGTTTAAACGCAAGTTCGGTGGTGAACTTGAAACGAAGACAAGAAGATTCATTTACATTTCAATCTGCCCAGGCTGGCAGGGAAGAAAACAAGATAAAAAAATACATCTTTCAAGCACGACATTACTGCTCGTGACAGTATTTACCAATTGGATAAACACGGCATTCGTATAAGTGAAAAAAGGCAAGATAAGTGGCAAAATGGAACACGGTTGAAAATTTACTGACCCCAAAGCAGCTCTTAAAAATGTTTTACAATGAATCTTATCAAAGGGATTTTTACTGGCTAACAAAAATATCAATTTTGCAACAGAGAATAAAGATGTTTAAAAGGCAAGCTGTACCTCATGGAGAACGCAAGTCAAGCAGAATATATAGCTCTGCTATTTTAGGAAGATAGGTACTGCCTTGCTGAATCAGGCCTAGGTCCATAAAGTCCATGGCTCTCTCTCTGTCCAAAGCCAGTCACCTGTCCCAGGAAGCTCATAAGCCAGACATGAAGGTGACCGGTCAGCCCATATTATTTATCCCAAGCATTTGCTCAACTGCCCGAATCACTGCAAGATGGGATAATCGTGCAGTGAGTGGATCTGTATGATCAACAACAATGGTGTCCAGGGACAGCAAATTGTGCGTCGAGGTCCCCAAGACACCCCAAATAAAAACACAATTGACACTTAATTTTTGTTTAAGGTTTTTGACATAATTTTGGCCACAACTTTATTCAAATTACAGCAATGTGAGTGGTTGCTTAGGCATTGGTAGCACTAACTGACCCCGCACGGGGACAGCTCTGACATTCGCACCCCCCGCGAAGTCAGGAAGAGTAAGTCACCTGGGGAGAGAGACGGGACTGAGAACCATGCCTCACCTCTCCCCAGAATGCTCCCAGGGGCTTGTGTGGCCCTAGCCCCTTGCCAGGGGGTTTCGGACAAAAGCATGGGGAGCCCCTGGGTTCCTTTAACGGAAAACCCTTGAAGCAGCAGCAGCATTTTGGAGGGGCAGGCACAGCCAAATCCATACCCCTCCACCAACCAATTCCCAAACCAATGCCTAACTGCAACCTTACAAGTTGTAACGATTTGCTACGCAGTAGGCAAAAACCAAATGGCACCAACCAATCAGCCAAATGGACAAAATTCCTACCGGGCCCCTGCCCCAAAGCAGACAACCCCATGACAGGCATAGCAAGGTCAAGCAAACAGCCTAAAATTAGGGGAGGGAGGGCGGGTGATCCGAAGCATGCAGGGGAAAGAGGAAGTTCGTCGCTGCGTGCAATGTATTTAACAAATAGGGCTGTCAATCACTAAATGGCAACATATAACTTTCCCCAGTAACAGCCCGCCCCTGCTTAAAAGATGGCCAAACCTTTTGCCTAGCAACAATGAGGTGTCTCGTCAGCGCCCACCGCAACACATGCAACACATGAGGGAGAACACGCTTTATTCACAAACATATTGTTTATTTGTTATAATTGTTAGATCCCCTCCCCTCCCCCCAAATGAAACTGACATAAATGAACATTACGAACAAGGATGAAACAAGCAGAAATACACTAGCAGGAATGATGGTCAGGGGTGCCACGGGCAACAATGGCCTCTGTCCCTCTTTCCTTCCCTCCCACTTCTGATGCCCTCTCACATCTCTGCTTCCCAAAGGCTGGCACAGCTGTTTGTTAAAGCAGCCCTGGCTGCAATGTGCTCCGCAAACAAATGGTGCCTCTGGGGCTGGTCAGGGGGTACTTCCCAGGCCCCTGTGGGGCAGTGTGAGGAGGCACCTCTCTTTTGGACAAGGGGGGGGGTGCTGCTCAGAGAACTCCCAAGGAGGGGGGAGAGGAGAGGATGCTGAGGGAAAACCCCACAAGGGAGGGTGTTCAAAAAGGGGCAAGGGGCAGCATAACTGGGCTCCTGAGCCCCACAGGGGTGCCACAGAAAGAATGTAGTTTCTCAAGGGAGCAGTGGACCCAAAAAGGTTGACAAACCTCTGCACTAGTAATTTGTGTGTTTGTATGTGTTTGTGAAATATACTTGGAGTCCTGTAGTGATTTCATGTTCTTTAATGCAGCTTGCAAAACAGTGAATGAATTGCCCCCCAAACCTCAGGCTTTTATATACATTATTTACACAATGAGTCCCATCTGATTGGCTGATTCTGCTTCCCTCCTGGAGCCTGATTGGTCTTTTCCTGCAGGCCAATCAGTTGTTGCATTCTACGATCCTACCAGCCTAATAGGCTGATTAACTTCCTCCTGGAGCCTGATTGGTCTTTTCCTACATGCCAATCAGTTGTTGCATTCTAGGATCCTACTTGCCTATTGTTCTAGGATCCAAGCTTAGTGCATAACAGTTTGTATGTGCACACACACCAGATCCAACTCCACCCTACCGTGCTATAAAATGAAAATAAAGATGCAAAAGCCTGAGTGAATAAGTAAGATTGATTTTTGCCTGGCACCTACAAACAGTTAGCGATGGCACCAGGCATGCCTCCCTGTGGAGCACATTGATTGCACAAGGAGCCACCATTGAGAAGGCCCAATCTGGTTGCACGCCTCTCAGAGGGGCTGTCAGAAGAAGAACCAAGGGTATGGGTTTGTTCATGTGGGAAGATGCAGTATGATGCAATACAAGGAATACAGGGAACAATTTTAAAAAATAAAGTTCAATGTGAATATTTAATGCGACAGACAGTGCCATCACCCGTTTTCAAGCACAAATCCACAGGCCACCTGTCTGCTCAGAAGATCCCAAAATACTCTTCTGTGAGGTTCTGTTAAATAGGACTGTGTGATTCGTATCAGTTCAGCTTTGAAATTGCTTTATTTCTTCTCTTTATAAAGCTTACATTTGGTTCATCACATTTTCACATTGATTTGTTTGGGAATCCCTATACTAGGTCCAAATGGGTTTGGGGATCATACAGTCATGGAAAGCTTCCTGATCTGCTTATGGTCCTCCTAGACATCATATGTACTTTTAAAATGTGGGGGTTTTTTGGGGGGGGGAGGTTATTGGGTTGTTGTTTTTATTTTGATTATATATTTTGTGGTTTTATATTTTGTTTTGGTTCTGTGAACTGCCCTGAGACCTCTGGGTATAGGCACACGAGTGGCGCTGTGGTCTAAACCACTGAGCCTCTTGGGCTTGCTGATCGGAACATTGCGGTACTGGTGCATGAAGGGGGGCAGGGGGTGGCACACCTCGGGTGCCAACGGGGGGGGTGACATTGTGGCTGCCCCTGCCTGCGGGACATTCGGCGCTCACCGTGCATCCCAAGGATGCTCGCTGCTTGCTGCGCACCCCAGATGCATGCCACGCCCCCTGTGGGTGGTGCACCACGCCCCCTGGGATGCCCACCAGCCACCCCCCCCCAATTTATACCACGCCTGGTGCCGGAGCACTGTGTTGCTGTTTGAATCTGCGTGGCGGGGTGAGCTCCCGTTGCTCTGTCCCAGCTCCTGCCAACCTAGCAGTTCGAAAGCAAACCAATGCATGTAGATAAATAGATACCATTGCAGCGGGCAGGTAAACAGCTTTTCTGTGCACTCACAGTGTTCCATTATGCCAGAAGTGGTTTAGTTATGCTGGCCACATGACCCAGGAAGCTGTCTGTGGACAAACGCCAGCTCCCTCGACCTGAAAGTGAGATGAGCACCACAACCCTATGGTCCCCTCTGACTGGACTTAACCGTCCAGCGGACCTTTATCTTTACCTTTTGTAGGGTGGTATATAAATTTAAGGGACGCAGGTGGCAGTGTGGTCTAAACCACTGAGCCTAGGGCCTGCCAATCAGAAGGTCAGCGGTTCGAATACCCACGATGGGGGTGAGCTCCCGTTGTTCGGTCCCAGCTCCTGCCCCTAGCAGTTTGAAAGCACGTCAAAGTGCAAGTAGATAAATAGGTACCGCTCTGGCGGGAAGGTAAACAGCGTTTCCATGTGCTGCTCTGGTTCGCCAGAAGCGGCTTAGTCATGCTGGCCACATGACCAGGAAAAACTGTGGACAAACGCCTGCTCCCTCGGCCTATAGAGCGAGATGAGTGCCGCAACCCCAGAGTCATCCATGACTGGACCTAATGGTCAGGAGTACCTTTACCTTTACCTATATAAATTTAAGAAGAAGAAGAAGAAGAAGAAGAAGAAGAAGAAGAAGAAGTGGTCCTTAACGTATTGTGGTCCTAAGCCAAAGGCTTTATAGGTCAAAACTGGCACTCTGAAACAGGCCTGAAGACTAATTGGTAGCTAGTGTAGTCAGGCTAGGATTATGTTCAGACTGCCCTGCACTGGTGAGCAACACGGTCACTGAATTCTGAACCAGCTGCAGCGTTCAACCTGTGTTCTAAGGCAGCCCCATGCATAACACGTTGCATCCCAGCTCCACAATGGAGCTTGGAATGGTGGTAATTTGCACATGCTTCATTTAAAATGTCATAAATTTCCTATACTTTCCTACACTTAGGATCACTCTGTAATTAAGGAAACACAGAATTATTAGGATCTTTCTTCAAATACCATTACCTAGGTGCGGCAAAATCTATGCACACGATTTTAATGGAAAGAGTTGCTGATCCAATACAGGCGCAAAAGATCAATAGGGATAATTTCACTTGTGTACCAACAGCAAGCAGTCTTGCTCTCACACTGCTTCAAATGCCTAACTCAGGACTCATTCTTGCATGCAACGGAATGTATTTATGCCCACCTGGTTTTAACAGAGCTTTTCTTTTTATGAAGGTAATGGTTATCAGCTGGAGTAAGATTTAATAAATCAGACATTTGTGGTGTACTGATGGTCCCTTTTGATGCATCGTAACAGGCATACCAGTGCTGAAATACTCTGGTTTCGTTGCTAAACTATTAAACGACGAAAAGCATGGCAAATGAAGATACATTCCAGTTCAACACACACACAAACACAAATGGAAAGTGTGCAACCAGGTGAAACAGAGGATGCATGATCCACAGCGCCGGAGATCTTAATCCTACAATGTTCTTTAAAACTGCTGGAGTTATTTTTTCAGACTGAATCACAATCCCCCCCCCCCCCCGTTTTCTTTGGCCAAAATCCAGCACAGAGTACACACATTTAAGACCATCGATTTCAGTGGGCTTAGGCATGCTTAATTCTATGTTGGGTTGCAGCTTTGCACTCAGAGATACTGCCAAAACCTTAATAAATATTTTGTGGATGGAGACTCTTCAGAACAAGTAACAGAGACGTGGGGAGGCCCAGGGAGGGCTTGAGCCCCGGGCACATGGTTTGAGGAGGCACGAGCCAGTCACCCCTAGGCAGGGATCCTCACCCTGCTCACTGTCGGGGGTATCTTGGGCCCCAGAGTCAGACTTTGCCATCGTGTTCCTGGTCCCCTCACCAAGGGCCACGTTGGCCGGCCGGGCTCCCCCCCTGCACAGGCAGGTGGCCCAGTCCAGCCCTGTGAATCCTCTGTGCTCCGCCCCTGCCCATTAGTGGTGGTGGTGGTGAGAGTTGGGTTGGCATGGCAGGTTTTGCTCGCCCTCTGTGCCCAGTCCCTGGTCCCGCTTGGTATGCCCACACCCTGAGCATCAATAAAGAATGCAACGCCACTGTACAAACAGACACAGCATGTAAGTTTGCAAGAGAAGGTTACTGGGCACAATACTCTGAAAGGTCTACTGCCCAGGCATCTGCATTCTGAAGGAGCTTGTATCTGAGAAGAATTGTGCCCACCCCTTCCTTTCCTTATCTCCAACTTCCATTTAGTTTCTTCATGCAATGGAAACCTGGGAACCACATTTTATATGTATGAATGATGCTTGGTTTTGCTTTTCTCTCATCCCCACCCTCACCCCATAGCTACCATAGGTCATCACTGAAAAACTCTATGGGAGACTGATCATAATTCTGCCATGCTAAACCTTGGCTCAGTGCAATTATGGAACAGGACTGCGTTAACCAATAAAGCTCTCACCATAACAAGATAGTGGGCCATTACAGTGGTACCTTGGTTGTTGAACTTAATCCGTTCTGGGAGTCTGTTCTGGAACCGTTCAAAAACCAAGGCGCAGCTTCCGATTTGCTGCAGGAACTTCCCACACTCAGTTGAAGGCCACAGAAGCTGCATCAGACATTCAGCTTTTGAAAAACGTTCGCAAACGGGAACACTCACTTCTGGGTTTGCGGCATTCGGGAGCCGATTTATTCGGGAGGCAAGCCGTTTGAGGACCAAGGTACCACTGTATAAAGGGGAAAAGCACACACAAACACATCAGGATAAAGTCTATCCATTATCAGCTGATATAAAAGAGAGCACATGTGTAATTCCCTTCAGTGAGTTGCCACTATGGTGAGATTGCTCCTCCTCCTCCTACCTTTTCATCCCAGTTTCAAAGCAGCCTTGAGATGGACAACGACACTGGAATTATCAACGAACAACACCATTTGCTGAAAATGTATTTGTCTGACTCGTCACTTTCATTATGAGGTTCCTGTTCTGTAGCAACTTGCATACACAGCGATGAAACAGATCCTCTACATACTTCATAGCTGCAATTGTACTGGAGTTCATCAAAAGTTCAGTTTGCCTCTGTTGAACTGAATAGGAATTGGGGTTTGCAGACTGTTAGCCCCCTGGCCCAGTCAACCTAAATAAAAACCAAGAAGATAGATTCACCCAGACATAGGAGCCAACTCCCAGGGGCCAAGGTCCCTTAGCTCCCTCCCATAAAATATTTGAAGGCGTCAGGCCCCCTAAAGTGGATGGGCATTGTCATTCAAAAGGTATATGTGCACCACATCTTGTGACATATTATGTGGGGGCAGGGCTTACCTAGTCCCCCAATATTTTATTCAAGTTGGTACCCCTGAACCCAGGAGTTTGCAGCTTCCCTAGCCGCTGTCCATTCATGCCTCTTTAAGCAAACCTTTCTCATCAAACATTTCCAGGTCCACAAGGTATTGCATCCCATTCCAAGACAAGCTATGCACAAATTGCTTCCTTGAAATTCTCCACCCTATCTGTGAACAGAGGAAATGGGGGAGGTGGGCATAATTTCCCAAATAATAAGAAATTATCTATTTCCTAAAGGTGGAGCTCATTCCTAGCAGCAACATTATTGGCAGCTTGGCCACCATGCTACAGTTTTCACCAGGCCTTGGCCCGAGCATCATCCCATTGCATCATTGTGGTGGATGGGGAGGGATTAAATGAAATATTTTCTTCTGGGGGGGGGGGGGATGTGTTTGAGAAATTTCAGCTCAAGTCCAGTAACAAGTACTTTAAAGTACAGTGGTACCTCAGGTTAAGTACTTAATTCGTTCTGGAGGTCCGTACTTAACCTGAAACTGTTCTTAACCTGAAGCACCACTTTAGCTAATGGGGCCTGCTGCTGCCGTGCCGCCGGAGCCTGATTTCTGTTCTCATCCTGAAGCAAAGTTCTTAACCTGAAGCACTATTTCTGGGTTAGCGGAGTCTGTAACCTGAAGCGTATGTAACCTGAAGTGTATGTAACCTGAGGTACCACTGTATAGGGCTTTATTTCTGAAAATAAATAAAATATAATATTTCTGAAAAACATCACTGGAATAGTTCTCAACGGTTTAAAGGTACTTGATGCTGTGACCCAATTCAATCCTACAATAGATAACCATTTTTATGCCATGTTGACTGAAATACCCATTTTTGCAAACAATTTCCACATATATATCCAAACCAAACTGAATATGTCCCCCAACACTGTGTACAGCCTTCCTTTACTCACTACTTGATCGTCAGCTAAATATGAGAAGTGGCTATCAAAAAGTACCACGTTTCAAATGACACCAGATAGCAATTCTGTCTGTGATGACTCATCCACACATGTAATTCACCACCAGGGAATGAGTGACAGGGATGGGCCAAAGGAGAATGGGAGAAGAAGATGTCCTTCAAGTATAGAATTTTAATTATTTCTAAGCGTTTCTATATAACACCTTTCTACCAGGCCCGGATTCAAGATGGCTTAGAAGTTTTAAGAACATAGTTATCAAATGCCAAGTAATAAAAGCAAACTGGTTAAAAGCAAAAATCAAAATACATCAAAATGCAATTCAAACTGGCATTAAGATACAGTTTGCCCCAAGGAATCAGCATTGTCTGCCCCATAGTTTACAAAGGCCTGTCTGAATAAGAAGGTGGAAAGAGAACATGGTCTATTGCCAGGTAGGGTGAAGAACACAGAAAAACAACTTTGCAGGTCAGTATATGGATTGTGATGAACGTGTATGTTTGAATCAGTTCTGGAAGTACTGAAAAACATCTAATCCACTTTCACCTTTAGCCACAGTCATCAACTGTTTATTGACAGAACTAGTGAACCAAGATCCATTCCCAAGATACAGAACCTCCCTGAGATCTACAGATGGAGGATGCAATATTCATCATCATCATCACCACTGCCACCACCGAAGACTGGAGAATGTTCTGGTGCAAACATGCCTTTTAAGCCATGGTCAAAGCTATTACAGTAATTTTAGGTTGTCACAAGCCTTTTGCAATATCCACACTTTATAAACCAGTTCCTCATTTGCATGCATAATCTTTTGACAACCCAAGCTAAGTTAAAATTAAAATTAGTCTCCGAAAAGGTGCTCTTTAAATATGTGGCGATAACAAAAGCTCCTAACATCTTTGAAAATAAAATTATATTTTATAGGGATAAGCACGTTGAGACCTTCGGTTTTACATGAAGGCATTGGCAGTTGGGTTATCTGGGGCATCTCTGCTGAGTCTCTGCTAATGTTTTCTTTATGATTTAAAAAGACACATTTAGCACTAAGGGATATTTAAAGCAAACTATAACACCACAGGGAAAATTAGTAGCATCCTCTAAAAGTAAACAATTTAGAGAAGATTTCTAGTCAATTTCAAACCCTTTCCTAATCATTCCAGTCTGTTTCATCATTCACGGTATATATTATAATGACAAGCTACGACATGAAAATGGCTTTTACAGTTTAATTGTGCTTCACAGATGAAAACAAACATACTTTAGACCCAATTCAAGACCGTTAAGTGTACTCAAATCCATAGAAATCAATGTTCTTCAGCATGCATAGCTCTTCCTTGTGCATGGAGGGAGAAGAGGGGCAGAAGTCGAGATGTGCAAGTGGTAGAAATTCCTCTCTCACAATTGTTCAGCCAGATAACATCCACTGTTGTTTTTTTAAAAAATAATAATAAACTCTACACTGATTAGGATAAAAAGGGGGTCAAAGACATCTGCCTCTCTGCCTCTTGTTTTTTAAATAAGGTATTACAGCCGTTTAAATGAGTGGCTAGCTAGTTCTTAAGGCCTCCTCCATGAACACTGAAAACTATATAGCAATGCCTTCTGAGAATGATGGAATTTAATGATGTCCCCTCATTCTCAGTATGATTTGTACCAATAAAAACAAAGTTGCCTCCATGTCATGTTTCATCTTGTTTTCTGTACTAATCCATCCGAGAGTGAGGGGATATCATCAAGTCCCAGCAGTCCCAGAAGGCAGTGCTGTATTGTTTTCTACATATACAATACAGGAGTGGCAGAAGCCCTTTGCATTAGCTTTTCTGCCTGTTAGGTGTCTGTAATACTTTTAAGAAACAACAGCAAGCCAGCAAGACACAGGCAGGCAGTCCTTGGACCACCATGCAACAGAAATCCTTAAGTGATATTGGAATCTGGAAATTTCAAAATGGGCTTCAGTCCAATCCACATGTTGATTTGGGTTGATCAGGAGTCCAAGATGGAAATGCAGCACACTGAATTCCACTCCCATCCCTGTCTCTCATAGCAACAGAAAAACACACACAAGCTAGGGAAAGGGTGGTGGTGTGGTCTGAACCACTGAGCCTCTTGGGCTTGCCGATCGGAAGGTCAGCAGTTCGAATCCCTGTAATGGAGTGAGCTCCCGTTGCTCTGTTCCAGCTCCTGCCAACCTAGCAGTTCGAAAGCCCACCAGTGCAAGATAAATAGGTACTGCTGCAGCAGAATGGTAAACAGCGTTTTCATGTGCTCTGCTTTCCGTCATGGTGTTTTGTTGCACCAGAAGCAGTTTAGTCATGCTGGCCACATGACGTGGAAAGCTGTCTGTGGACAAATGGCAGCTCCCTTGGCCTGAAAGCGAGATGATTGCCACAACTCCATAGTCACCTTTGATTGGACCTAACATTTTACTTTACATACAAGCTAATCAAAACACTCAAAATACAGGATCAAGACTTTAGTGAGTCCAGATATATAAACTTAATTATGATGAACCAAAAGGAATGTAATGCATTTGTTCATGTGTGTGTAGGTCTCCTCCCCCAGCTCCTAAAAATGGCTAAAAACTGAATGCAATTTAAAGGGCCATTTAGTAATGATTAGGCCGTGCTCAATAGTTATTAGCAAACTTTTGAAGGAGGGAAGGAACATTCTCTGCAGGGTTTCTCTCTCCCTCCCTGAATAATTTGACAATATTTATGGCTTTGATTAAAATAGTGACTGCACCCAAAACACAGTGGAAGCATTACTAGATGTTTGCCTAATAGCCTAAAGCTAAGTTATTGATTGAAATACTAAAATCTACAGATGTTAGCCAATCTGTTATTTTCCTTCAGGGAATATTTAAGCCTGCAAAGGAACATTTGAGGATTCTAGCCTCAGTGTGTCATTCTTCTGTTCCCTTCCTCCCTCCCTCCCTCCCTCAACCCCACTCATTGTCCTCCATTTTGTTCCTGTAATGCAATTAATATTTACTTGCAAGAAAATTAAATTCAGCTCTGCTATTTGGTCGATGTGCCTTCCCAGAACTCTTTATCACAGGCTGAAAGAAACATGTTCTGTACCTATTAACTAACTCTATGGCTATGTGATAAGAATCTGTTTGCAACGGTTTTGCCCGTAACAATACTGAGAGCTAGAGTAGCAGCACGGAGCAGGGAAGCAGGAAAACCAGGATTTTAATCTTACCTTTGCTGTGAACTCCCTAGTTGACCCTAAGTAAACCACTGTCCAAGCCTCAATCTCTGTTACTAATCCACTGCTTCTCCCTAATCATACCCATGACATATATTAAAATAAAAATAAAAATTGTTTAGTAGCACCTTAGAGACCAACTAAGTTTGTTCTTGGTATAAGCTTAGTGTGCATGCACACTAAAGCTTATACCAAGAACAAACTTAGTTGGTCTCTAAGGTGCTACTGAACAGTTTTTTAAATTTTTTAAAAATATATTTTGACTGCTTCAGACCAACACGGCTACCTACCTGAACCTATACCCATGGCAGTTACAACATGTGTAACACATGTGTTACATATCAATTACTGATTTGTAAGAGGGCCTCTCTCCTTATTCCATGACTGCTAAGCTTACTCAGGAAGCTTTGATGATGTGCTTTATAAAAAACTTTTTGATGAAGTCTGATAGAACATCGTTGACTGGATCGTCTCTATGTTTATAGACATACTCAGAGAACTCGGAAAGGTTAGAGAAGCTGCCCTTCTACATTTGCACTTCTTCAAATTCTATGATGCAGTTTTCCAACCAAAACACTACGAAAAGGAGAGAGAGAGAGAGAGAGAGAGAGAGAGAATTTTGGGAGAAGTCATACTGTTGTGCTTCAGGAGATCTTCTTTGTCTATGTGCTTGGTAACTGTATCTTTAACACTGCTTTCCACTAGCTTTCCCAGAAGAGATGTTATGCTAATCATCCTGTAATTTTGAAATTTCCCCTCGAATGTCATTTTAAAAAATGGTTCAACATTGGCCACATTCCAATCCTCAGGTATGGAAGCTCATCTTAGGAACAAGCTACATATTTTTGTTAGAAGATTCTAAATTTCACATGCTGAGTTCTCTCCAGTTCTTGACATCCTGATTTGGTGATTTGTTAGGGCTTTTTATTATTATTATTTAGACAATTAGGCACAGAATTTTATCTCATTTGCTTTAGTTCCTCAGTTTCCCTTTCGTTAAAAGTTAGTTCAAATGCAAAGAATTCATTCAGATTTTCAGCTGTCTCATTTCCCCTTTACCTCACTTCTGATCATCCAAAGATCCAACTGCTTCTCAAACTGATTTCCTGCTACTAATGTATCAAAATATATTTTTGTTGCTGGTCTTTTAGCAATGCATTTCTTGAAATCTCTTTTTTGCATCCCTTATTGTCTGCCTGTCATATCTTTTGCCAAAGTTTGTTTTCCTTTAGTTCTCCTTTGCACAAGACCTCAATTTTCTGAAGGAAGCCTTCACGCCTCTTCCTTACTTCTGCTTCTTAACCACATTAACAGCCTCCAAGTTGATGCAAGAATATACAGATTGTCTTTCTGGATCAAACTAGAAGGACATCTAGACCAGCATGCAATTTCCAATGCTGAGTAGTCAGGATGCTTGTAGAAATTCACATGCAGAGCATCTCAGTGATCACCATTTTTGCTCTCTCTCCCCCCCCCCCGCCTCAGTATCCAACAATTAAAGGTGTACTGTTTCTGAACAAAGAGATCCAGGTACTTATCTTGGTACTGAAACCCACCAAAAACCACACTTCTTTATCATTTTCTTATGGGGTAAAAGCACCCTCACCTGGTCAGATTTATAACACACCATTTCCCACATCTTTCATCAGGAAGTGATCAGATGCATAGCTGCTCAAGTGGGAAAACACTAGAGATATTTTTTTTAAGTGAATGAAAGAGGAAATATGCCATGCAATCACTTTCTCCCTGTAATAAGAACTGAATTCTGCTACATGTTTAAATAAACGTTGCTTCGTTATGTGACATGCTGGGGGTGGCAAAAGGTGACATTGCAAGAACATGGTGTATATTTGTGTTGATGCTCAAGAAGCAAAGGAGAAGTGAACAACCCAAAGGATCCAGATTCTATGATTACTTGGCAATAGGTTTAGCTGAAATCGGTGTTTTTGCTCTTGCAGTGACTTTCATTGCTAAAATGTGTTCCCCCCTTTTATTCCCATCAATCCCCCTTCCCTCCAGCACCAGCCTCTCATGTCCCAGCCCATAATATTCTGGAAGGACCCCTAATCCTCAATACTGGATTTTTAGAGGGTGCAGAAGGCTGCAATGGGGGACAGGATTAGAAAACAAACAAACAAACCCTGTTGTAAGAATGAAGTTCTACCTATGCATCTTAGGATTCAACCCAATGTTGTTTCTTTATCTTTTTTCAAAGTAATTTTTATTTGTTTTTACAAATTTAAAATTATAATCATACCACATCAAATCTACAGTTAAGAGATTCCTCTGAATTTCTGGACTTCGCACCATCCCTTCCATGGGTTCTGTTGTTACTTCTTTTCTGCTGCATCTTTTTCTCATAAACCAAGTTTTTTATAACTCCATTATATCCATAATTCTCATTACATTGCAAGTGTTATTACAGTCTTGCTAGTGTTTTCAGCTGCTTACAGTGGTTTTTCTAGGTAAATTATAATTTTCCCCACATTTCTTATTAAAGTTTTGGTCTTCCTGGTTTCTGAGCTTCCCGTTCAATCTTGCCATTTTGGCATAGTCTAACAACTAAATTTGCCATTCTTCTCTGCTAGGGACTTTATCTTCTTTCCATCTCTGGGCTAACAGCATCAATGTTGTTTGTTTCTAAAGCAATGTTTAGGATCTGGCTGTCAGGCAAAAGACATCATGTAGCAGGATACCAGACGCCATCAATGCATATTTCAACTGCAGAAATAGCACATATTTTTAAATGTACCTTTTATGATAGGTGCAACCTGTTTTCTTTTTTTATTTTTATTTCTCTTGAGAAGAGAAAATAACACAGGATATCAAAGCAATGGATCTCAAATTTCAGCAGATATATGTGCCAGAAGTATTCAAGTACTCAAAGCCCTTCTCTGCATCACTTACCAGAAGACATTTTTAAGTTTTACTGCCCTCAGCAAATGGATAATGCCTGGCGTGTAACTGATTTATCAGATACTGCCTTTCTTTGATCGATACCGTCTAGCCAGGTCTTTAACAAAATTATGAAAATGAAAATAGTCTCTTCAATCAGGTGAAGAATGAATCCTCTCACAATTTCCGGTAACCTCTTTGTAACAGTGGTCACATGCCGCACCTTCTCTTCAAGACTGGACTTCAGTTTAAAGTATGCAAGATAATTATGGGATATCAGGTGCATATCCCTCCCCAACCCACCTTTTGCTTTTGTCCAGAGCTGCAGAAGTGAAATAATTCTCTCTTACAAAATGTACTTAAGCCCTTGTTTGGTTTGGGGAGGTCAATTATGGCACAATGCCAAAGTATTCATGTGGGAAATGACACTTGACAGAAGGGAAGAAAGGAACCGTGCTAGGGGAATGTGCCACAATTATTGTTTCTTTGAGATGTTTTAGATCAGCCTTCAGCAAAAAATTCCCCAGAGCGGTTGATGTAAGAAAATATAAAGAGGCCGAGCAAATCATAAACATAGCAAGAACTAAAGGGCTGCAGGAACTTAAAAGCCAGATAAAATTAGTCAACAGAACTGAAATTATGTCTAAAAGGCTTTGGGGAAATAGATGGGTCTTTGCTGGCCGACAAAGATGGCACTAGGGAGATCACTGTGGGGAAAGCATTCCATAGGCAGGCCACCACGAATGAGAAAGTCCTCCTCTCCTAGCCTTGTCTCTGACAGAGGGTGTCATGCCCAGAAGGTGGTCTACTGGAAATCAGGACACATGGATAGGAAAAAACAACTGAACAGGAATCACAACTGAACAGGTGTCTACCCTTACCAATTGTCAGTATGCTACTGGTAAGCTTGAAGAGCAATTGTTGTTGTTGTTTATTTATACCCCGCCCATCTGACTGGGTTTCCCCAGCCACTCTGGGCAGCTCCCAACAGAATAATAATAATAATAATAATAATAATAATAACACCAAAACATCAATCATTAAAAACTTTCCTAAACAGGGCTGCCATCAGATGTCTTCTAAAAGTCAGATAGTTGTTTATTTATTTGACATTTGATGGGAGGGCGTTTCACAGGGCGGGCGCCACTACTGAG
The DNA here is from genome assembly GCF_964106645.2 of Podarcis pityusensis. Classification (NCBI taxonomy): domain Eukaryota; kingdom Metazoa; phylum Chordata; class Lepidosauria; order Squamata; family Lacertidae; genus Podarcis; species Podarcis pityusensis. The sequence goes on from NC_138031.1 coordinate 73,374,440, forward strand.
AAGGCCCTCTGCCTGGTTCCCTGAAACCTCACTTCTCACAGTTAGGGAGCCACCAGAAGGCCCTGGGAGCTGGACCTCATTGTCCGGGCTGAACGATGGGGTTGGAGACGCTCCTTCAGGTATACTGGGCCAAGGCTGTTTAGGACTTTAAAGGTCAGCACCAACACTTTGAATTGTGCTTGAAAGCAATCCTATGCAGACATAAGCCCCAACTAGGTATAAGGAATCCCAATTCCAGAAGAATGCAGAGCAACAGTGGACACAACATCTCTTCCTATTTTTTGTGTTCCTATTTCTCTCTCTCCATGAATGGTGAGGTGGATTTCCTATCACTTTTGCAGGGAGAGGTGAATTTGACATTTTTGGGGAGGAAGTGAGGGCTTACCTGTATGGGGATTGCAAATGATTTGCTGAGGCCTGAAGTGGCAGAGAAACTCCATGTGTTAGCTTGTTGCCTCTTTTTAATTGATGGAATCTGAATAGGAATGGCCACTACCCCATGAGACGGCATTGTTTCTGTAGGAAATGTCAGTTCTCCTGTGCCTACCACCCCTCAAATGATAAAAAAATAATAAATGAATGATTCATTCTATCTCTAAAACAGAGGAGTGCAGCTCTCTGTCATTCCTCTGACCACGTTCAGACATGTGTGGTCCCCTGAATAGGGGTAATATCACACTCATTGAATTCCCTCCCTTTAACCCCAGAATAGATAGATATTTTGCTGCCGGGAAGTTACTTTACTGCTGCCAGGAATCTCTTACTTCTTTGTTTCTTTAACCCACTTGAAGCATGACTTCTCAGATGTAGTCAGATGGGAGCAAAGTGGAAGCGGAACAAAGAGCTAGGAAGAAACAAGGCAATGTCAGCAACGAAGGCTGACTCAACAGGAGTGAGAAAGGGGTGGGAAGCTACAATGGGCCACTGTATTTGCCAAGACCTTGTCTTGTACTCATAATGTCAGAGGAAGGGCACCAGCACTTTTTCTGTTGGAACTCACTGGCTTTTTATGGGCTTCTCAAGGCATCCATTTTCTTCCAGCACCCATGACATTTATATCATTTATATGACATTTATATCAAGATATGATGCGGATGGCACTGTGGTCTAAACCACAGAGCCTAGGGCTTGCCGATCAGAAGGTCGGCGGTTCAAATCCCCATGATGGGGTGAGCTCCCATTGCTCGGTCCCTGCTCCTGCCAACCTAGCAGTTTGAAAGCACATCAAAGTGCAAGTATATAAATAGGTACCACTCTGGCGGGAAGGTAAATGGCATTTCTGTGCGCTGCTCTGGTTCGCCAGAAGCGGCTTAGTCATGCTGATCACATGACCCAGAAGCTGTACGCTGGCTCCCTTGGCCAGTAAAGAGAGATGAGCATCGCAACCCCAGAGTCATCCATGACTGGACCTAACGGTCAGGGGTCCCTTTACCTTTATGAGTATTGACACCTCATTGTTTTTAAAAACAAACAAGCAAAAAAAAAAGGCCCTGAGATACACACCTTCAGTTACAAGCTCTTCCTTTCACCTTCCGTAAAAGTAAATGGTACAAGAGGATTCTCAGCCAGGAGAACCATCAACAGGATGTTAGGAGAATTACTGCTTGTCCACAAGACCCTGCTCAAGTTTAGAGGAGGGAGAAAGGTTGTTTTCTGCTGCTCCAGAGAAGCGGACATGGAGCAATGGATCCAAACTACAAGAAAGAAGATTCCACCTAAACATTAGGAAGAACTTCCTGACAGTAAGAGCTGGTCGACAGTGGAATTTGCTGCCAAGGAGTGTGGTGGAGTCTCCTTCTTTGGAGGTCTTTAAGCAGAGGCTTGACAACTATATGTCAGGAGTGCTCTGATGGTGTTTCCTGCTTGGCAGGGGGTTGGACTCGATGGCCCTTGTGGTCTTTTCCAACTCTATGATTCTATGATTCTACTTGAAAGTAAATCCCACTCAGCTCAGAGGGATTTAATCCTATGTAAGTGTGCCTAGGTGACCAATCTAAAGTAAGCAGTCCAGAAACAGAATAGAGATGACTTATGAACCGTGGTTTTTTCTGGGGGACGCAGGGGGACGTATACCCCTAAACATTTTGTGAATCTAAGTTTGGCTTCATTGAGGGGCACTATTTCAATATGAGTAGGAAAATGAGAGTACCCCTAAACATTCTTTTTATATCTAGAAAAAAAAAAACCACTGCTTATGAATAAACATGCATAAAACCAGATTATAAACATTTGAAATGACTCATCTGAAAAGCATGGCATTTGAAATACTGAGAGGTGATTTAAAAAGTTATCACTATGCTGTCTGATTCTTGGTGGATCATTCCACATATTCAAGGCAGTCCTTTATGTTCCAACCATTGAAAGCTGGCCACAGATCTGTGGATCGGTTTCCACTTATCTGCATGCTTCTCCTTATAGAACAGAACAAATGTTTTGTGGCTTTCAATCCTCAGAAATGAAAATTAAAAAGTTTCTTCGATCTAGGGTGAAACGACTTGCGGACATCATATGCATCCCCACCAACTTGGACTAAAGGAGCAATTTGCTGTTTTGTGCCATTACGTTTATTTATACTTCTCTTAAACAATTTTTTACAGTTATTTTAAACCACAACATATACTTTCTACGATCTGCACTAGGAAACAAATCCCAATATTGTGAGCCTTTCTGGCATTTCCCTTCCACCTAAAGACCAAGCTTTGACAGAGCATAAGATGGAATGCTAAGCATTAGACGACGGCATGCTATTCCGTCAATTCATAATGGTAGCTTTTTATCCAATGACCCAAGGTCAATTGCATTGTCTTTGGTGAAATATATAGAATTTTTTCCCCAAGCCACATTTTACTGGGCAGCAACTTGAGATCCATTTCCTCTGATAAATGTCAATACCTTTTTGGGCTTCGACATATATCTTTTTTAAAAATAAAAAAATAAAAAAGGGAATGTAGTTGAAATTGCTTTTAAAGAAAAAGCCACTTAAGACATCCCTACAAATCATCCACCTGTATTACAAGTCTTCCAGCGCGGGGGGGGGGGGGGAATGTCATGCAAATTACTATAGGAGAGATAATGTCCTGTGTTCATGATTCCCACCTAATCCAGTGAATCAAGGGCAGGGCAAAATCATCAGGAATCTACTATTATTATTATTATTATTATTATTATTATTATTATTATTATTTGAATGGTGTTTCCCATTCATAGAACCATGCCTCTCAAAATGTATGCATGATGAAACGGGGAGTGGGGCGGGGACGGGACAAAATGAAAGGAAACAAAAATATAGAAACTTTTTTTAAAAAAATGGCATTTTTCTTTCCTTTCTATTATATGGATGGAATCACAGGCGTATGACTTTTTTCAGAAATGTTTGATTCTGGATTGTTTTATTGATGTTTTAATATGCTGTTAGTCATTTGAGATTTTTCTTAAAAATATAAAATGGTATAGAAATGAAAATAATAATAATAATAATAATAATAATAATAATAATAATATATGAAGCCAGGGCCAGTTTGGATCATCTCTTAGAGCACTTAGTATGGTTGCAAAGAGGCACATGAGGTATCATATGAAAGTGAGGACTAAATTTTCAGTGGTTTAGTCAATTTGCCCCCCCCCCCTGTCCCAAGTCAAATAAATTCACCAAAGTAAGGCACACACGTTACTTTTGCATACCTGTTAGAATCTTTGAAACTTTCCTTGCTATTGCTTGTAGGAGCTCAAACTTCAGCATACTGAAATGTAATTTCCCTAGTGCTTACTTCATCAAATTAGGTATGATGAGCATGCTTATGAACATTCCAGCTGTTAAAAAATTCAGCTCGCTTTTTCCGGTGGGCGGCATTGTGGCCAAGCATCCGAGCCCTGTAGTGATCCGATAGGGGGCGGAAATTGACACCCCATTCGTGCCGACCCGGCCACGTCACCGGTGGGTGGGTTGGGAGATCTGGTGAAGAGCAAGAGAGGAAGGCCATGGTCTACATATCCTGTGGCCATGCCCCCTAATGGCACTAATTGGACAGGGAGACACACCTAGGCATGGCCCCACACAGCACTGGTGACATGGCTGGGTTAGCACAAGGTGGGCATCAATCTTTACCTCCACTGGATCACTGCAGGGGCCAGAATGCCTGGCCTCAACACTGCCCACCAGAAAAGGAGAATGGACTTAAGTGCCAAGGCCCCATGACCTACAGTTTCCTAGTGGATAATAAACACATGGACATGAGTATTTAGGCTTATGGGTTCATATAAGCCACAACTTTGTTGGTTACAGATGTGAACGGTTTGGCTTAGGCACTGGGGTTAAGCCAGGCTATATCTTGACTCCTGCCTGTCTTCAGGGAGTCCATCTAAAGGTTAAACCATCTATAGGCGGAGCCCTGTGACTTAAATCAAATAGGAGCATCCCAAGGGGTCCCAATTTGGGTCATGGCAAGGCCATAGCCCACATCTGAGCATTGGACAGGATCCACACACCCGGATCCCTTTAACAGGATATCTTTAATGAGAAAGGGCAGGCGGAGGCTACAGCCTCCCTCTCCATTCCAACTAGAAATAGAAAACCTAATAGCACATTAGCATTAGGAACGAAATGGAGCAGTTGGCTGCAAAGCGTACAGACAGTGAAGGGAGCAGCACTGTCACAATAGCAACCAACTGTGTTAAATGTGTGTGTGGAAAAAGTGGGGGGGGGAGCCTGAGGCAGTGTGTGAATGGTTTGTAAGTGTGAATTGTGTTGTTTGTGTAAGTTCATACCGTGAAACAGACTCAGAAGGTAATATAAACACACAAAAATGCATGTGAGAATTTTGTCAGCTCCGTCAGTATGTAGCACTATGCTTCCTTGTAATGAAAAAGATTGCTTAAAGGAAGACCAAGTTGTGATGGAAATGCCAAATAATTTGATATACCATTGTCATGGATCTCATCGAGTTCCCTCAGTATTATCAAAACCACATTGTCATTTCAAGGAACTGAAGGAATATATTTTACCTAGGTAGTTGTTCTTCCTATTGCTACAGACAGGAAGGTAAACGGCGTTTCCGGGCACTCTGGTTTCCATCACGGTGTTCCGTTGCGCCAGAAGCTGTTTAGTCATGCTGGCCACATGACCCGGAAAGCTGTCTGTGGACAAACACCGGCTCCCTCGTCCTGAAAGCCAAATGAGCACCACAACCCATAGTCGCCTTTGACTGGACTTAGTTGTCCAGGGGTCCTTTACCTTTTTTTACCTTTACAGACATGAGGCAGAATTTGCCAAAATATAAGACTTAATTTCTGACTGGCTGAAAAATAAAATAAAATACACAACAACAGGAAAGTTAAAATTTTGCTTTGGAACCTTGTCTTTTAAGTATTAACTTCAACTTTAAATTTGGCTAATGGATTTTAAGGCAATGGTATTAGGTATCAAAATGTACTGGTCCAGGAATAGCCGTAGTTGGCTAATCACCCTAAGCTGGGCATAAGTATTCTTAGTCACAAAAACCATTTGAGACTCCAGTGACAAGTTGCAATCCAGAAGTACCTCCAGACTATGAACATGTTTGTTCCCTTGGGGGACTGCAACCCATCCCAGAACACATCAGATACCTGATTCCCTGACACAGGAATCACCTACCCACAACAGTTCTAGCCGAGGCTTATCGGTCCCATCCAGTCCATCACTGCTTCCAAACACCTGCCCAACATTCACACACGCAAGTCATCACTTGATGCTGCAGTTGTTGCTGGAGATAGATACACAGCCCATAATTTTGTGGAGTGAGTGGATCACATTTTGAGATTTTTATTGCAAATTTGAGTTTGATTTGTAATTTTACTTGCAATATTCCCTTTAGATGTTCAGAAGTATGACAACAAAAATACCCATACAATTTTCATTGAGACTGTCAGTTGCTGATCTTTCCCCCCTTCTCCTTTCCTCTGATAATTTGTCTAAAGCGTCTTGCAGTCTATGATATTCTTCTTTGATGTTACCTCAAGTGAGGAAAAGATTAAAGCCAAGCTAGAATTTATTACAGGTGACACTTCCGTGACTCTGGGCCATCCATCCTTTATGAAGACTCGATGTCAGAACAAAGTCATCACAAATTATATAATGCCATTCCATCCAAAGAAGGAATGCCAAATGAGGTGATGAAATGTACTGCTGTACAGTCTATATCCTTCTATATAGGGTAAGGCAAGAGGAACTGGTTATTTAATCTAGGAGTTAGATCCGATTAAGAAAGCACAAACTTATTTGTTGTCTAACCATTTATCCACACTATAGGGGATATGTGATTAGGCAGTGCTCAGATTCCATAACTCCACCAGATCCTTATGGACCATTTGATTCAGTTTAATCATAGAATCATGGAGTTGGAAGGGACCCAGAGGGTCATAGAGCCCAACCCTCCATAATGTAGGAATCTCAACACATGGTTCCCCATCCAATTTGAAATCACACCGGACCCTGCTTAGCTTTGCAAATATGCTAGCAGTTCATTGCTGTGCACTATCAAGCTGTAGCTTGCAGCAGAGAGACACCAAGAGTGGTCCAACCATGAACAAAGGAACTTTGCTCTCAAACAAACCTCTGTTGAGAGACCAGGTGCTGCGTATTTTAACATGAATATCCAACAAAGCTAATATAAGCTGATGAGATTCAGAGGAATGGAAAGCAATATGTTCGGCACCAGCTTGGCTGCACGTGTTGCTAGAAGGAGCTGTTGCAGATGCCATCCAACCATCTTAGGTATCCCACTCTGGATTTGTGTAGGGTTTACTCCTTAGTCTTCTCCTCTCTTGAAGATATCCCTCAAGGCAGCGGAGGTTTAGGATCAGACTTTTTCCTAGATGAGCTACCTTCCCAAGTTGGTGAGATCAATCTGCCGCTCACTTTCCTCTACAGCTCATGCAGAAACCACCTCCTTGACCATTGAACCCACTCTTGGTCTGGTCTGCTTAATCTGCTGAATCCTGTCTCCACATGCAAGGAAGTCCCTAACTCACCGAGGGTACCCTCACCTGGTTTAGCCAACCAGTTGATGCCATTCCCTGGGAGTGGCCACTGTCACATGCTGACAGCTTCTAGGAGCCACAGGTGAGAGCTGAGCACAGGGTGGGGATCAAAGGTGGACAAACTACAACAGAAGGAGCACAGCATGTCCCCTGCCACAGGTACTGCCCCTCCCCTAACACCCCATTCACACACACACACACATTGACACCCTTTTCCAGGAAAAAAAATATTTCCCTTTCCAGTTTTGTTCGTTTGCCATCTGTGCTGAGCAATGCCACATTGTGCTGTATGATTGCCAGTGCTTTTTTAAAATCCAGAAATCAAGTGTCGCTTCCCCAGTGCTGTTCATGGAGAATCACATCTTTGTCACTGTTAGGAAGCAGAGGGAAGTGGGTTGATAAAGGAATCCTCCATGCTGTTGAAACGCACCTGCTTCGTTTGCATTTTAGTTATACGGATTCAACAAATGCCACATTATTTTAACAGCAAGTACAAAAGTGAACAGCTGATTTAAAACTGGCAGATTGTTAAAGAAAACACGACATGGGCCCTACCTTACAGACAACAGTCCTCTGCCTGAAGTGTTGTCTGGTCCAAGTCCAGCTTGATGCCAAAGACCCATAAAAGGGAGATCAGAAGGGACTTTGAAGTTGTCCATCAACAGTTTGACTGGTCACATGTTGACAGACTCCCCCCTGGGGTGAGACTGTATTGTATTTACAGTTAAATTATAGCAAGGATTTCTAAATTTGCATCTCCATATCTAGGTTAGAATATGCAAACGTTATACAAATCTCCATCCTGAGATATCTACCCCAAATGCCTGCTTTGTGGTAGTCACAAAACAATCCGCAAGGTTTATTGCTGTTAGGCACAAATGCAAATAATTAGGGTGCTTACAGATGGTTGTTTTATTCAGCAACCAGGACTTTTCATGCCCCCATGACCACACAATATTGTTGGGATCATAGTGCCATCTTGCATCTTCCCTCTGCCATTTAATTCAGACATACCCTTTGCACGGAAAATCCAAGAAGATTTTGTAAAAAAAATATTTTATTTTTTTTAAAAAAAACCCTTGCCCATGACCCATCTAGGATATCTCAACCACCCATTTAAAACATCAATTCCCATCTAGAAGCTCCTGAAGAGAATAAAAGACCTTGAGATTTCACGAACAGTGGTACCTCGGGTTACAGATGCTTCATTTTACAGACGTTTCAGGTTATAGACTCCGCTAACCCAGAAAATGACCTCAGGTTAAGAACTTTGCTTCAGGATGAGGACAGAAATCATGCAGCAGCAGTGTGGCGGCCGTGGGAGGCCCCATTAGCTAAAGTGGTACCTCAGGTTATGAACAGTTTCAGGTTAAGAACGGACCTCCAGAATGAATTTAGTTCTTATCCCAAGGTACCACTGTAATTTATTCCACTGGTCCTTGCGATGAATCAAACAAGGCTGATGTAAAGAGGTGCTGGGAGTATGGTGAATGGGAAGAGTCCAGGAAGCCTGAAACAGAAATATTTAGGAGCACTTCACGTTCTTCCTGCCACATGAAGAATAGAGCAGGCATTAGAAGGAAGCAGCAACATAAAATAAAGTCTCTTAGCTACAGCTTGCTTGACTGCTATGAATCCTCTCTTAACAGGAATACACCCACAGCCATAACTCCAGACCTAGAGGAGAGACTTAACAGTGCAAACCATGAAAGTCTGGCCATAAATAAATCCAACTGAGTTCAATGAGGCTCACCCTCAGGCAAGCATGCATAGGATTACAGCCTTAGGCTGCAGTTCCAAACATACATACTTAGGAACAAACCACATTGATTAAAGGGAGAATTATTTCTAAGAGGCATAGGATGGTTAGGCTTGGTTGTAGCACCAGCGGAGAATTGAGGAACAACAACAAAAAAGAGTACAGCTGCAGTGCAACAGATATTCTAAAATTCTCTTCTAAATGTGCATCGTGGGGACATACATACTTTTGTAATTCACCTCTCAGGAACTCTTGTCTAAAACCAGAAAGATCCTCTAAAATAGGGTTGCCGTATTTCAAAAAGAAAAACCAGGACACCAGTTGTTCAGCTTTTTTTTTAAGGAAGATCCCAAAATGAACTGACAACAAACTGAAATATTGTTTCCTTCTCAGTTTTTCAGCCTACCTCTAGCAGGGTTGCCATATTTCAAGAAGTAAAAACCAGGACACTCTGAAAATTGTTGAACTTTTTCCTTTGACTTGCCACCTTTTGGAAATCTCGCCCCCCAATAATGTCTGGGAAAATCCAGGAGTATGACAGCCCTAATCTAAAATCATAATAGAACATCGACATTTATTCCAACTGCAACACAGCTTAGAAAATGGATGACCAAAAGGCAGTGAAACATGCACAGGGATTCAGGAGGGTGAAGAAGTGGACTTCTGGAAGACACACACACACCTGAGTGTAGGCCTGGAAAACCAGGACTAGGGATATCTTGTGGAGAGCTGGGGAAGGGGAAGAGTCTTCTGACTAGTGTAATCTCTGGGTTCTTTTCAGGTTATGGAAAACAAAAACATGGGGTTGGTAGATAGAAGATTCTTAATGCCTCTGCAATAATGGCATACTATTTAACATTGTTAATCAAAGCTTAATTGTAGCTCAGGGCAAAAGATGGTGGAGATTCTGTCCCCAAAGTTTGAGTTCTCAAACTTTGAGAACTATGGGAAATAATTATCTCATACCAGAGAGAAAGCAGCAATGAATCCTAGGAAGGTGCCATCTAACTTAGTAGGGACAAAAACAACAGAGTAATCACGTGTCCTACTTTACAAAGGACAGCCCTCAATTTTGAAGGACTGTCAGAGGACAGTAGCTTATTTGTAGGGGTCCTCTGTTTGAGGGCTACCAAGTCTGCTTTAATGCCAAGGAACCATAAAAATAGAAGGTAGGAAACTCAAAGTTGCAGTACCTAGTCAGCACATTGAACAGGCATGCAAGTCAAAAGGTGTTTTCCCAGTGTATGGGCAATCTATCCGGAAGATTTTTGTATTTCAAGGAGTTAGCAATGTGACATGGTTATCCTTCCTGCCCCTTGTTCCTTCCTTTTTCCTATCTTTTGTTCAGCTGTTTGATGGCATGAGAACAGCCTTTAATGTCCTAATCTGTTGGAAGGAAGTGATAATGAAGAGTACCTTCTTTGATGTTGGACATTGTTTTGAAAAAGTGAGGCATTGGGAAGGGGTGGCTAATGAATAATCTGTGCATAGTCAGTCAGCAAACCACAAAGGGTAGCTATCTATAAATCAGATGTTTGTGGGCGTAGTGTTAGGGAGAGGTTTGTGCATGGACTGAGACTATCTGAGGGAGTCACTTCGCCACTTCTTGAGGGCTTCCAAGTAGCAGCTTGAGGTGCTTGCTTGGTATGTATATATTGCTGGCTGTTTATAATAAAATCTTTAATCTTCTCACTCACTTGTGTTTTGTATTACTTCTGAATCTCATTTTAAAAGAACCACCTTGCATTTGGCAAGACACCCTGCTATGGTGGGATGTATAAAATACAATGTGAGTTAACTGTAGGCAAAAATTTAGACAGGCATATAAATTACTATATGCAAATTTTATGCAGGATGGTCTCTCGGCAATGTGTAACTGGTCACCATAAACCAGGTATGTTTGCAGATCTAAACAAACACTTGTTGGTTTGTCTAAAAGGAGGTGGAGTGGAGATCTAAAAGGAGGTGGAGTGGAGGTCATCTGTGATGATGACCATGGTGTTATTTCAGAAAGGTGAACACAAAACAACTTAAACAGAGAAACATTAAATACAAGCAAATATTTTTTTAAAAGAGCAAAGATTCTTCCTGATAAGATGTACAAGAGAGATGGAATCTGGGACATGGGTTTGACCACAAAGTTACTGCTCTTTTCCTGACCAAGTATCTATGTAAGGGATGGTCGGAAGTGATGACAGTGGCCTTCATAGTTGCTACTAAATTTGACCTGAAACAAAAAATATAAATACCTTTAGAAACATGCTCAAGGGAGTTTCAATGTTTCAGTCATGCGAGCAACTATGTTATGCTGCTGTAGATTGCCACTAAAATGTTACTCAAAGTGGGATTTGGGAAGAGGTGAGTTTTGAGCTTCCTGCTTAGGAAAAGCTTTTGAGTACAGTGGCACCTTGACTTTCAAACGCCTTGGTTCCCAAAAGCAGAAAACTTGGAAGTAAGTGTTCTAGTTTTTGAACAATTTTTGGAAGCCGAACATCCGATGCGGCTGTTGGCTATTGTTTCTGGGGCAACTGCACCAATCAGATGCCACACCTTGGTTTTCGAACATTTCAGAAGTTCTGGAACGTATTAAGTTTGGGGCTTTTGTTTTTGCTATTTATTTTGCATTTTTTGCTTTTCTGGTTAATTTGTTTTTGTGATTGTGTGGAACCCAGTTCAGCTACTGATTGATTGATTGATTGATTGATTGATTGATGGATTGTGTGACTGCAGAAGTGGATAAAAGCCCCATATCCAAACAATGACAATCATCAGTGCAGGTAAGAAAAAGAATTAATTTTATTTTTTATCATCTACAATACTGTCTTATTTATTTTATAGTACAGTACATTGACTATTGCTTTCATTTTATGGATCAATGGTCTCGTTAGATAGTAAAATTCATGTTAAATTGCTGTTTTAGGGCTTGTTTTTAAAAGTCTGGAATGGATTAATCCGTTGTGCATTACTTTCTATGGGAAAGTGCACCTTGGTTTTGGAACACTTTGGTTTTGGAATGGACTTCTGGAACAGATTAAGTTTGAGAACCAAGGTACCACTGTAGTTTTAAGGGAAGTCAGAGGAGTTTGGGTAAGGCCAACAACATTGGGGTGTTTCACATTTCTGGCTTATGCAGCTTCTTGAGGCTACATCTGTTACTACAAACTAGAGACCAACCACCCCCACTCCGAGGCCTGAAAGTAACTCAGGTGGAGCACATTGAGCTCCTTCTTCTTTGCTTTCTTAGTGTCCTGCAGGTATGCAGGTTTGGGCTTCTAATTCTCTGGATGACTATAGGGGAGACTGGAAACATGGCAAGCCTGACAAGGAGGCTTCTGTGAGTCATTATTCATTTCCTTCCTGTGAAACCAACTACCTATCAAAGCTGCCACAGAAAAGAAAAACCTTCCAGGGACAGAGGGAGAAATTCTATTTCAAAATGAGCAATCAAATTATCAGAGTCTCTCCACTGGAAATCTGCAGCGGATGACTAACGGCTGCCTGCTGCTCATTACTTCTATCAAAAGATGAATGGAGGCTCTTTGTGTTCTGCGATAACTGTTGAAGTTTCCATTTTGCCTTTTTCTATTTTTAAGAAGTAGTTACAGATCAAGAGAAAATGTTCTACATTAATAGAGCCGCATCAGGATATATCCTCCCTCAGCTGCCTTTCGGAAGCAAATGAAAAAGCCACGCATTAGCATTGCTGCTTCTCCCGTAACATTTCTAAGTGACTCTGCTTCCCATTCCAGGTTCTTCATTATTCTGAATTGCATTACATTCCGTCAATGCTGAGCTGAGCATGAAGCACCCTAGCCCCCCTAAACAATTTGCTGCAGAAATAAGATAATGCGGCTTGATGGTGTGCATCCATTAGTTAATACCTGAATAATAATAAAAAAGCCTTATAAACATATTTCACTTTTGCTACTACTTAATGATTCAGATGTTGCAACTCCAATTGGATCCAGCCAAGTAGAAGAGAGATGGAAACTTTATTATTTTGATTACTAGAGCAAATATGATGGGAACAGAGAAATTTATCAAACAAGGAGTGGTGTGGGTAACAGGCATTCAGTGATATTCTGCCTTGCTACCCAAAGCAAAGCTTCAACCTGAGTTCACTTTGGATAACAGAATGTATTACTTATAATTTTGCTAGGCACTCATCGGTTACGGCAGTTTTAAGCTTTTTCTCTTTGGGGCCGAGAAGAGCATTCATGTCCAAAGTCTGCTGGGCATTTAAAATTGGCATTGCACCATTGCTAAGACTAAATTGTTTAGTCAAAGCACTGATAATAAAATAAGACAAAATATCCAGCCCAGTGCCAGTACAGTTCACATGGATTACATTTTCTTTGCTTCATTTAAACTATTTTTATGCTACGGTTGACCCATCTACAACAGAAGCCTCATATACTGCATATAAAATTTAAAGATTCCGACCTCTGATGAACCAGGGTATCGTGTTTTTGATGGCAGGATTCCAGAAAACCTTGCTTGCAGGTTTGTCTGTTCCAGGTATTTTACAGGCAGGGCAAGCCCTTTGTCCTCTCAGCTGATGCTTCATTAAAGTGTCAAGTAAAAGGAGAGGTGCTCCATTCTGCCCTGCCCGGCCTGTAAGAAAGCAGAGAGATTAAAGCAATTCGCTCCACTTTTCCAGGTAAAAGATTCAAGCCTCTGGGATATATCCAAGGTTAATCATACTTGGAGTAAGCCCATTGATATTAATGGGCATGTTTAACTTAGGTTCATCAGTTTTCAGCGTACAGAACTGAAAAGACCATGCAGAAGACAGGAAGGAAAAATCTCCAATAGCACAGACCAGAAACAGGTTTACTGCTATGTGACAAGCTATTTCAGTGTTACTTTCAGGTTTTGAATGAAATGTACAGAATGCATTGGTCACTGGAAGCTGCCCACAGAGTGACTGGGGAAACCCAGCCAGATAGGAGGAGTATAAATAATAAAATTATTATTAAAATAATAATTATTATCACTAAGCAAACCAAGGACAAGCAAATTATTTTATGGTATCTTTAAAAGAGTGCTCATATAAAGTTGCATGTTGTGTAAAATCTAAATTCTTAGCCAGTATTTAACTTTCTTAAAAGATGAGCTTTTGCAAAAAAGCAAAACTTGGGTATACTTGGAAGCCATGCCTCAAAAATGTACTCTGGACCATCAGGAACACATCAGCTCAGTGCCCACAAATCTGAGCTATGTACCAATTGGACAAGTACTCCAAATGGTTGGAGAGCTAAACAGGTGCTTAAATTTCTGGCACTGAAAAGCAAAATGGCTTGAAGGCGCTTAACATTGGCTGGATCATGTGCAGAGTCGGCATCAGTCTGGAAAGAAAAATACACTGCCAGGAACAACTGGTGCCCAATATTGTTGCCATGAATTAACACTTGTAAAAATAATAAATAAATAAATTTTAATTTAAATCCCGCCCATCTGGCTGGGTTTCCCCAGACACTCTGGGCGGCTTGCAACATATACAGTGGTACCTCAGTTTTCGAATGTCTCCGTTGACGAACATTTTGGCTTTCAAATGCTGTAAACCTGGAAGTAAATGCTTCGTTTTTCAAACATGCTTCGAAAGTTGAACAGGAAACGCGGCTTCCATATTGAGTTTTCCGTATTGAGTTTTTGGTTTTTGAACGTTTCGGAACTCGAACTATCTTCCAGAACGGATTACGTTCAAAAGCCGAGGTACCACTGTTTTAAAAAACCAAACATCAAACATTAAAAACAAAAGATCCTATACAAGCAACAAACCAATAAATCAATAGAAACCAATAACAACAACAATAAGAACAGTAACAACAGTTTACAGTTACATTGGTACCTCAGGTTACAAACGCTTCAGGTTACGCGTTTTTGGGTTGCGCACCGCACCGAACCCAGAAGTACTGAAACGGGTTACCTCTTGGTTCCGGCACTCGCACATGTGCAGAAATGCTAAATCACACTTTGCGCAAGCACAGAAGCGCTGAATCGCGACCCAGGTGTGCGCAGACGCAGCGCTGTGGGTTGTGAACGTGCCTCCCGCACAGATCACGTTTGCAACCCAAGGTTCCACTGTATACCCAAATTAAAGTAACCGCCAACCCCAATTAAACATTTAACCAACACCAGCCTGACAAAAAGGAAACAGAGGAACCCAAATTAGAACCATTTAAAACATTTTAAAACATTTGTAACATAATTGTAACTTAAAAGCAGAAGAAGAGCGTGCTGGATCAAGCCATTGTCCCAGCTATTCCAGCATATTTACTATATTTAATAAAACCCAGCTACTGAAGCACAGCTTCTTTATGACTACGGTTTATGAATTCAATGCTTGATATGTGCAATTCAACCCGTCTTCAACTACCACAATATACAATTATATCTAGAAGCCCTAGGGGAAGTGCTGATTAATTAAGAGCCTAAACCTGCATATTGCTGAGAGTTATTTCCAATGTCCTATGAATCCTTGATGCCCAACAAAAATCAATGAAGATTTCGCCCACATACTCTTCATGGGTGGAACTCAGCAAGACAAAACATCTTTCCAATACAAGTGCCTACCGAGCCACACCACCAGGTAGACAATCCAAAAGCAATTAACGTACTAATTTCAAGCCACTTCTGGACATTTTATTTTGTGGAGGAGCAACTGGCAATTTGGAGAACATGGAACGAGACATTTTTAAATCTACCTCCTTTGAGATGGCTTTAATTAGACGCCAACACTGTGCACAGATATCTACATATTGCACAACGCTGGTACTACCGTACATTCTGGAAAGCAAATGGGTGAATCGATTAGAATACAAGCAGAATGCAAAAACTGAACCACACTGGCTATTTACAGTTTGACAATGCTGTTAATGAGGGGGAAAATTCGCCGCCAAAATTGTGGGGCTGAGGAAAAATTGGCAGGTTCTGTGATTGGGCACAGAGACAACCAACTGGCTCTGTTATGTTTTTAGCTTGTAGATATTGAGTACATTTCTTCTCTAGGTCAACTTGTGCACCAAAGTATGTTGAAATAGAGGATGTAGCTATCATCTTTACAAACGTCCTAGCATGAACATCTGTACAGTTTTTATAACTCACGCATTGAGACTGACCTGTACATGAAGCTGTCTGATTCTGAATGCACCTGGATCTAGGACGCATACTCTGACTGGCAACAGATCTTCATTGCCTCAGACAGTTGACTCTCTCAGCCTTGTTATATGCACTGAAGGAGCCAAGAAATGAACCTTCGATTTTCTTCATGCAAAACCTGGCATCTACCACTCTGCCACAGCCCTTAAAAAAGATGACAGGATTAGAACAAAAAACCCTCTCTGGGACAAAGCTTCCTACTTTTAATCACAAAACCACATTTTCCTTGCTTCGATGCACATATTAAGTGAGGGGAAAATAGATAAGTGAGCTTAGAATGGGATTCCTGCTGTCCTTAAATCGGACAGAGATAAATGCCATACAGTGCAATCCTGGACGCGAGTACTCAGAAATAAAACTCATTGAGTTCAATTGGGCTTACTCTGAAGTATATGATTGCAGGCTCAAAGGCTGAATCTGAGGCACCACTTCTCAGCTGCAAACTCTCCTTCCGAGAAAATTATGATGAATTGAGCAGATAGAAAAGTAGGAAAGGGTTCTGAACACCCCAGTAATTCAGTAATTAAAACTGAATACAATCTAACTTTCCCCCCAATCTTTCTCCTCCCCCCCTTTTTCTGAGCTTCACTTTTCAGTTCAGATTTTTTCCCCTTCTCAGCCACAAAACTGTTATTATCACCTCTCCATGCTAATCCTTTCTCTAGCTGACTAAGATTATCACTTCTTTCTTCAAGGTTTGGCTTTTCACCCTTGGATTCTCTAATTGGCTTTCCAGCCCTCTGATCCTACATTATTTCTTCTCCATAAAACCTCACCCTGTTAATGAATATCTTGGTCGTACATCTCCCTTTTCAATAAAAGCTTCGTTTTGCCAGACCATTTCCACTTTTTTTAGAAGTTCTCAGATTTCACTTTGGTGAGTAATACCTTGAATTTATAGCTCACAAAGTAATTTTAAAATTCTACCCTCCCCCTGAAATATAGATGAACATAGTGGCTAGATCACAGTTGGCTTACAATGTCAACTTTTCATCCGGACCTCAGGATGCCCATGGCATTAGTTAATTCCACTATTTACAAGAGGCCATGACATTTCTGATTGGAAACAACCCAGCTGAACAGAGTTACAAAAATCAAATGAAATTGCATGATTTGTCAAGGAAGGATCCGGTTCTGGCAGAGCAAATGCACATTTCTGCATCCAGTCTTTGGCGTTTCCAATTAAAATGATCTCCGGTAGAAAGGCTAGAACTGTTCTCTGCTGTCAGTCAGTACAGCTAGCAATGGACTAAATGAACCAATGTTCCAACTCATACAATGTTCCAACTCATGTTCATACAGAGCTGCACTCAGGCATTTTACCCTTTGCAAACAGAAGGTGTGAGCGAGAATGCACACTCATTAGTTCCTCTCCCTATGTGTCAGAGACCAGGTTGAGAAGAGCTACTCTGATGAGGCCTCTGATGAGGCCTACCCCTACACCTGCTCCTGACCAGGATCCTGAAGTTGCCCAGGAGAAGTGGAGCTGTATAGATTTGGAGCAGTGGCTTGCAGGGGGACATAGTTCAGAAGACAACAGTTGGGCAAAAATGAGTGGGGAACAGCTAGGAGAAGAACAGGGAGAGAGAGAATTAACAGGCTCCCTTTTGCTGGAACGTGTCCAAACGCTCAGTCCAAGGTCAAGGAGAGCAGATATGGTAGCTACACAGAAGGCCAAATGGATGAGAGATCAGGTTGCCAGACGAGGAAGTGATGGGGGTGGCTCAGGGGGAAGTGGGTGGAAACCTTAATCGGGAGCACCTTTCTTCCAAGAATTGATTCTTTGTTCTTTCGCTGTGAACATTAAATTCTCTTTAACTGGTAGGAGACTATTTTTGTTTTGTTCTGCTTATCCATGGCCAAAGGAAGTGAGGAAGATACTTCCCCGAAGCCTTACACCTTCCATATCTTGGAGGAGCAATGTCTACAGCAGGCAGCCTGCTCATGGAGACTCCCCACACAATTCAGAAGCCCGCACAATCTACACCATGGAGGAAATGTACGCAAGTGGAACAACCTACCTGCAGAAGATGTTACCCCTCTGACACCCGACAGAGGTGATTGAGCCAAATGACAGGAATGTGATGGACGGCTTAAGGCCAATGATCATATACCACTCTCACCTTCATACAGCTCTAACCATGTGAAAGGTGATCACCTGAACAGACTCAGAACCTGATTATTTGTGAGCTGCTTGCTGTGTTACATTTGCGTACCAAGGCCCTGTGACCTGTGGTCCCCTGGTGGATAAATAAAACACACAAACAAGCAGATTTTAGTTTATGGGTTCAAATGGGCCACAACTTTATTGGTTACAGATGTGAGCAGTTTGGCTTAGACATTGGGTGAAGCCTGGCTATATCTTGACTCCTGCCCACCTGCTGGGAGTCCAACTAAGGGTAAACCACCAATAGGAGCCGCCCTAAGGTCCTTACATCAAATAGGGGCATCCTGAGGGGTTCCCATTAGGGTTATGTCATGGCCCTAGCCCAAGTCCGGGCATCGGACAGTGTCCACAACCCCGGATCCCTTTAACAGGATACCTTTAATGAGGAGGGGCAGGTGGAGATTACAAACTCTCCTCCATCCAAACAAAGGCTTCCACAATGTCTAAACTCACAAAGTTGTGGCGATTGCTATGAGGTAGGTGAAAACCAAATGGTGGAGCCAAGTTGCCAAGGGAAAAAAATCCTGCCCAGTCCCAACAATATGGCAACAGACGATTAGTCCATAGAAAGGTTGTAACGCAGCAAAGCAGAAAAAAGGGCAAGGAGTGTGGGAGTTCTGATGAACAGTGTGAGAGGATGGCCTCCCTTCTGCACTGGAGGTTAAATTCCCTGCAGACCACCCCTCCGTTGGCGCTGATTGGTTGGCAAGGGCCCCGCCCAGTGCCGACAGTGCAGGGAGGTGACAGTGGGAAGCACGCCAGTCTCCAACCCTTGGCTCGAGAGCCACTGTGGTGTAGTGGGTAAGAGCAGTAGTCTCGTAATCTCGGGAACCAGGTTCGCGTCTCCGCTCCTGCACATGCAGCTGCTGGGTGACCTTGGGCTAGTCACACCTCTCCAAAGACTCTCAGCCCCACTCACCTCACAGAGTGTTTGTTGTGGGGGAGGAAGGGAAAGGAGAATGTTAGCCGCTTTAAGACTCCTTTGGGTAGTGATAAAGCAGGATATCAAATCCAAACTGCTCTTCTTCTTCTTCTTCTTCTTCTTCTTCTTCTTCTTCTTCTCCAACCCTCGGCTGGGTTACACAAGGCTTGGGGCCCAGTCACAATGCCACCCACCAAATAATGTAAGCAGACTTAACACATCAGTAGAGAGAACTTAGCTTCCAGATTATAGGTCATTGGTTTCTCTCACACTTGTTTTTGTGAACATGAACACCCACTTGACATACACAAAACATGAAAATGTATGAGAAAGGAGACGTGTGGATTTTATTTGCTACTCACCTTTTCATAGGTTCAGGGTCACCAACTTTAGTTTGCTGTATAACCATTACAATGGAGGTATGAGAAAGACAGGACAATAGGCAGAAAATGGCAGAGTACATGAAGACCATGCAAATGCTTCTGCCTCTTTAATGGGACATGCAAACATTTGCATGACAGGACTAGGAAGTGGAGCACAAACAGTGAAATATAACAGAATATGGTCTTGTGGGCTAAGTTACCTCTTTGTGTAATTTTCTGTAGTAGATCCTGTGAAAACCGCCAAAAGTATCAGTTTACTTTATTTCTTCTCAAGCTAACACCTGTTTTAGCACCACATTCAAGATTCTTATATTAAACTGCATTCCACAACTGCCTATTACAAGTTGCCAATGAATTTTTGCAGACTTTACAGGTTCTTCATCAGGTGAAACATCTGAGTAATTTCAAGGGAGACTAGAAGAGTTTGGATAAAGCTTTATTGTTATGGCTAGTCATAGATATATAAAAAGGGGGATTTAAAACACACACACAGCAAACAAAAAACAAAAAACAAACACCCACCCAAAAAACTTGTGGTCCAAAATGTGCAACTCTGTTACTATAGTTCACAAATCCTTCTAATATTTCTTCACGGAATCAATTGACGTTATGTTAACATTCACCATTAAATTAATTCTTCAGTCCTTCAAGGATGGTAAACAATTACATATTGATCTCTGGATGTCTTGTGTTTTCATGACTTATACATTTGAAGGATGCCCCTGGTATTAAGCGAAATAAGTTAGAGGCATTTCTTAATGTCAAGCTGCCTACCTCAATCTAAGCTATTTAAATGGCTTTTGTTCATTTTGTAAAATCAATGAGCACTTACTTTCCCAGTCATGTTGCACCATTGAAGTGAAGGAGAAGTTGCCTTTGTATTGTTGGTTTGAGGCCTGCTTTTCAGACATACAGTATTTCCTTACATTATACAAAGCCAAATCTTATATAGAAAATGTTGACTATAATATCAGTGTACACAGGGCTCAGATGAAGGTATATCAGGGGCCAAAAAGAAAGGAAGGAAATCAGTAGTAAATGCAACTTTGATGCCAAGTGAAATTAACATGGAAGGGGCAGTTTCAATTTCCAGCATTCACAAGTCCTGTCTTCAGCATCCTGTTGCCTGACCGCGGGCTGGTGGAGCAAACACACACACACACACATCCTAGGAGTGTAGGAATTTAAGTATTGAGTTAAAAGATAAAATAGATATGGTAAAATAAAAGAAGAATTCCCTGGATGCCTAGATCAAGTTTCGGGGGCAAGTACTCTTTGGTCAGGGACCTCCAACAGAGATTCAAAATTGTAAAATATGCAGCAAAGCAAAGCATGGAAATATAGACTGTTAGAAGGGGACATTTTAAAAGTCTTCCAAAGTTCCCCAGTCCCCTATAAATAGTTACCTGTTTGGTAAGTTAAAATTATTTACTTACAACCTCTTCAGTAGTCAGATTCGTGTCTTTTTAGATCCATGCCCTTTTCCATACAGCAAGAAAAGATAGGCACTACAACTTAGGTTCCAAAACACATTTCTGGATTATTTGCATGGAAACACAAATAGGGCTTGCTTAAACCATATGCAGCATCCAGCTTAGACCTCCTCACTGGTAGAATTCACATGGTGGAAGGGAGAAGACAATGTGCTTGGTAACCCTTCTTCCCAAGCTGAGGAGAAGTGATCTAGCTAAGCCTTGGCAGGACAGCTTGCTCTATGGTCTTAATTCCTCCATGCATGAATTAGAGTGAAGTATGTTGGTTATACGAGGCTGATTTATCCCACAAGGAATGCAGAGGTGGAGAACCTGA
Source organism: Podarcis pityusensis (assembly GCF_964106645.2). NCBI lineage: Eukaryota > Metazoa > Chordata > Lepidosauria > Squamata > Lacertidae > Podarcis > Podarcis pityusensis. Next base: position 73,395,655 of record NC_138031.1, read on the forward strand.
TGTGGGATGTAATCCATTGGAGCAGTCAAATACAACATTCCTTGTTTCCCTAGAGTGGGCACAGGCATGGGGATGTTACTCCAGTCAGTATAGCTTCCTGTTCCACTGGTCTGGAGTGTCCTCCCCCTGCATGTGACCAGGGGGATGGGTGTGACCCTGGCTGACTCCATAAAAGAGCACAGCCATCTTTCTCTCTTGATGCCATGCTGCTCTCCTGCAGCCATTGTGTTCTCTTGATGCTGTTCTCTTAATGTATTCCAGCAGTACATGGGCTCAATCCCCATAAGGGATGAACTTACACTATGTTGTGTAACTACAAGCTAAAGTCTGCCTTCAGGGGTCATACTGTGAACTGAATGTGAGTAAACTTCTTGTTACTTTTAAGGAAAGACTCTTCTGTCTTTATTCTTTTAAGAGGGATTAAAGGGGACACCAGGAATAATCCATTCTCGTCAAGCCAGACTGGATTGCTTAAGTAAAGAGATTCGAATGACTCTGCAAACTAGCTTCCTGCTGTATTGAGGGGAATCTGCTTTGCTACATGACTCACTAGCGTGAGTGAAGGAAGGATAATATTTAATCAATCTATCCTACTATCCATCCCACATAACCACACCTGAGTCCCTCTAGGTGTTGCTGGGCTCCACCGTCCTCCATCCTTGACCATTTCCCTTACTAGCTGGAACTGATCGAAGTTGCCATTCAATACCAATCTAGAGGGCCATATCTTCCTGTAGGAGTGGATACATGATTGCAGACTCCAGTTCCCAGGTTGTCTGGGATTTGGCAGCAGTCAGCTACCATGATGCTGATGGGTAGGGTTATGTCAGCACAGTGCACAAGTGAAAGTCAAATCTCATATCCTAAATTGGTGAACAGCACAGAAAAAAACACATATTAATAAAAACATGCAGTGAGGAATTATATCTTGTTTTCACTCTTTCTAAATCACTAAAGCAGTGCCGAGATATTTGCCTTTCTCCCTTAATATTTTCCAGAATTGTTCCTGACATGACAAGAATTGAGAATCTGCCAGGCTTGATTTATTGGTATATAATTAGAAGGGTAAGACACATTATTCAACTCCCCAAACAAAATTCAAATATCTAATTCAAAGAACCATCACCTGAGCAGCTAGAAGCTCCGTCTGCATAATGAAATCCCTCGCTGCCTTTTAAATATCCAGGAAATGTAATGAGGACATCTCAGAATTAATAAGAAAGCCATTTCACTATTAGTTGTAATATCTACTGTAATGCCTTTAGCAAAACAGTTCTTCTTTGCAAAACAGAACACATTTTAGAAACAAAAACAACAAAAAACCCGAAACATGAGAGCAAACACTAATTTTGGCATTAGCTGGAAGGAAATCAAAATAAGACGGATTTCAAAAGAAATTGCATCTAACAGTGTTAAGCTGCATTCAAAGTTCTTCTCTATTATGCATCAGAGGCAGGGCTGGATGAGGCACACATGTCCCTCAGGCTGGACCAAAACGGGTCCACCACTCTCCACCTGTAGAGGGATGCCAACATCACACCTCCTGCGAAGAACTCTCTATTTCAGCCACAAACACAATTCTCATTGGCAGTACCCCACAGAATTTTCCCAAATGGGGTGTTCCATAGGCAGGGGAGGTGTTGAACCAACCAGAGACCCACCAGATCCCAAGCTGGCATTACTGTCATTACTTGATGGCACCAGACTCAATCCAGGCCTACTTGTTACACCAACTCCAGTTAGAGTTTCCCCTGTATGGCTGCAAAATATGTTGAGCAGCAGTATTAGATAAGAAACAATATGAAAATAGGTATAGACCAGGCTTCCTCAACCTCAGTCCTCCAGATGTTTTGAGACTACAATTCCCATCATCCCTGACCACTGGTCCTGTTAGCTAGGGATCATGGGAGTTGTAGGCCAAAAAAAATCTGAAGGGCCGAGGTTGAGGAAGCCTGATGTAGACAAAGTTAATGGCTGAAGGATTGAGAGGACTCGTTTTATGTCCAATCCTGATATATAACTTATTGTGAGTTCCAACAGATGCAATCCTTGTTCAAAGAAGGGTCTATAAACAACAAAAGGCAGTGAAATGTTATCCAAGGAAGAATAGAAATATTGATGTAAATAAATATCAAAAATAAATGTTGACACTATTGGGGTGACAGATAAAAGCACATTCATATTTCATTTAAAAAAGTTCAGAAAGCAGTAAATCAAAGAAACATTTGAATATTTAAAATCCGCTCATATAGACGTCACTGCATAATCCAGGAGGAAGGGAAATTCTGTTTTCTGTCATAGGTGTATTTATATCATTGCTTAGATGACTCGGTGCACCATCCATTCTAAACTTAATACTCATCATTGACAGGCATGAACAATGCTAAGCTGAACCCAAAACTTGGGCCTAATTCATGCATAAAAAAAGAATTAATGAAGTCATGACAGCAAAGGCTATGAATGGCTCCCATCCATGATGGTTAGGCTCATAATGCTTCTGAAGACCAGCAGCTGAAAACTACAAAAGGAAGAAAATGATCTTGTGCTCAGATCCTGCTTTAAAGTTTCCCGCAGACATTTGGTTGGCCACTGTGAAAAGTGGATCCTCATTTGGATTGGCCATTGGCCTGACCCAGCAGGCTCTTCTTATGTTTTTAGACTGTCCATAACAGTTAGTGTTGGACAATGAGGTATCAAAATGAAATTTAGTGCAGGAGACTTAGAGAAGCTGATTGAATTTGATGCCCCCTTTCTTCCAAGTGGAACATGTAGGGAAGATCCACTTGCCTGAACTAATTTTATCGGGGTGAAGTCTGAGGAACTGATGACAAGAGACCCAAGTTCTAGGCCTTGTTGTTGTTGTTAATTGTTAATTGGTGCCCGACCTTGGCAGACCCACTTATTTTGTTTAAGGGAACCATTTTCTGCAACAATTTAATTTCCCCTTTGATAATTTTGAAATGCATTTGCTGGGGAGCTGAAGATGGAAGAGTACTGTTGCAGCCCTGTTTAGGGAATTTTTTCATCTTTGATGTTTTATCTCTTTAATAATAATAATGATAACAACAACGTCATCAACACCACCATTCTGTTGGGAGCCACCCAGAGTGGCTGAGGAAACCCAGCAAAATGGGTGGGGTACAAATTATTATTATTATTATTATTATTATTATTATTATTATTATTATCTTGTGGGCTTCCCATGGCCATCTGGTTATCCACAGTAAAAGAATGATTCTGACCCAAATGAAGTTTTTGTCAGCTGCAGCAAGGCCTTTCTTATGTTTCTACACACATTTAGGATAATAATTTTGTGAAAAGGGAAGGACATGGAAAATGTACCGTATGTGGTATTTCTGTGAGGAGGGATATCAAGAGTAAAATCGTAGACCTCAAAATGAACACTGCTGCACATATTTAAGATAATACTCTATCATTTGTTTGTTAGATTTATATTTGACCTTTCTGCTGTTATGCTGAAGACAGCTTTCCCCTTCCTCTTCATTTTTGTCCTTTCTAAATTGCATTGCAACCTAATGACTATTACTAACAACCCAAAAGTGTGGTAGCAGGATTTTACATAGTACCATATAAAAAGGAAATAGATGAAAGGTAATAAGAGGGAAAAAATGGTGGCACATCAACTTAAATAAAGAAATCCTTATTTTCCGAACTGGCATGGATGGTGAGCAATCAGCAGCAAAGTTTTTTAAAAAATGGAAATAAGACCCCACCAGATGACATAAGACCCCATCAGATGACATAAAAGCATTCTGGAGCCTCTAGATTTTCCATTGCTGGGTTATTGAAATTCTAGCTGCAGCTAACATCCATGTCCAAAGTTCATTAGAGTCAGTGCTTTTTTCTAAAAAATGTTTAGGGGTACTCTCATTTGACTCAAGAAAAATCACCATTTTATAGTTCAAATTGGGAAAAATAAATACACTAAATGGACAAAAGTACAAAGATTCACAAAATGTTTAGGGCTATGAATCTCTCTTTGAAAATTCAGATATTGGAATTTAGGTTGGTGGACAAAAATTGATCACCACCATCCATTTCAAATATCAACCCTAGCTTAACTAGGACACACATTTTTCAAAGGAGGTATGCAAAATAGATTGCAAGAAGTGAGACATTAAATAAAATGTCACTGTGTTGAGTATTCCCGTTCATAGCACCTTTTCCAGTATAGTACTTTCCATCCCTGCCTCCCTCAGTTTTCCACGCTCAGTCCACATTTAATTTTCTTTGGTTCTTCCATGCTAGTCATTTCTGAAAACTTTGGCTTATTTGTTTGTAATGCAATATCTCTTTTGAACAAGGAGATATTCAGATGGAAACTGGTGTGCATGTCCTGCTTCTGGAAAAATATATTAGTGTTGCCATATTTCAAAAAGTGAAAATCTGGACACAAAAGCTGTTGAAGCTTTTGAGCTGGGGGTGGGGAGGAATTTACCAAAAAATCAACACTTCTGAGATTTTTGGGGATTCCACCAAGATACTATTTTTGATGGATGAATCCCGTTGTATGACAGCCATATAATATAGAGCAGAACACAATAATTCCCTTTGGCTCTGAAACAGCACCATGGAACTTGGTCTATACATATTTATGGCAGGGATGCTGAAGGAATTCAACATTATGAATTCCTATGCAAAAGATGTAATGAACACCTTTTGCTCTAATGCGCAGATCAGAACTTGGGTATCCAGCGGATTCCTCACTTCTCTGAAAAGTTCCAACAAAATTCTTAGCAGTTTCCATGTATCAAAATGTACACTTAAATAGTGCATTCTGTGATAAAGCAATCATTTAGACACATATTTTATGAAAGGGCTTTAAAAAAGAAGAATTTGATGGTGGTGGAAATGAAATTCAGCTATGGGTGTTGTCATGAATGAGCCAGCCACCAAGGAAGGTTTGCAGCCAGCCCCTTTTGAAGGTTTGCAACCAGATCCCAGTGAAGGTTTGCAACAAGCTGAAGAAAGCTGCCAGGAACAGAGAGGGTTAACTGCCAGGCAGGATGAGCATCAGCGAGTGCCCACTCCCCCACCCCTTGGAATGCCAGTGGATAAGAGAATGGCTGAGAGTGAGCCGGAACCCAGCCAATGCTCTACTGGCATGAACAAAGAAGGAAGCAGTTTGTCAGAATGGGAAGAGATTGGAGCTGAGCCAATCCCTCCTTAGAATAGGCTAAGGGGAGGGCTAGTAGACCGGAAACAAGGCAAAAGGCGCAAAGTGAAAAAGTTCAGTATCTTCTGTAACTGGAAGGAGTCTTCAGAAGGGTCATCATGACTGATGAGACTGGTGGCTTGTTAGAGCCATCCGGAGAACTCTGTTTGTTTTTGTATTAAATCTTCCTTTTTAATTAACTATGCTTGCTGTGTTATCAAGACGGGAACTGGGACTTCTGACAGATGTGCCTGTGTACTTCCTTCAAGCTCTGCGCATGTGCACTCACACGTGCATGCACTTATTTGTTGCAGTCTTCCGTTCAGTTTTAGTTTTAATAACAATGCATGAACAATAGGTACAGTGCTCCGGGGATATTTCTTTTGCAAAGGGAACTGACATCGCACAATAATGTTTTGGGTCATTTGCACTGCATTGTCTTCTCAGCTGCAAAAATCACTGCTCAAATTGTGCCCCACTATGTGAACGTTTGAGCCTGTGACATGATTTTAAAGCTGCATCGGGGGGGGGGGTATATTCTGACACTCAACAATGACAATCTGTATAACACACTACAAATTTGGAGCCAACAGCAAAGCGATCTGCCGTGTGGCCTATTTATTTACAGTGTTTTGAGTGCTCTCTTACTATGAGATTTCTCATATCAAATGCTTCCATTTTCCCACTTCCAAGTGAGTTTGGATATATTCAATAAACAGCACAAGGAAATAAGTATTAAATGTAATCTTAAAACCACAGGCAGATATTTTATTATAAAAAAAGCAGCAGAGAATTTTATCAAATCTTCCACAGAAATCTTTAGTAATGAAAAAAACAAACAATAAAGTATGGGGGACATAAAAAAGTAATATCTGTGTATGAACATAGCAAGGAGATAAAACAACATTAGAAATTTACAATATAAACCAGCTGAATGCTGCTTAGCTATACAAATCCACAACTTATTTCCTATAGGCTTTTGTTTTATTTCCTATCCCACCGGTGAGTTACGATGTACAGTATTAGAAGCTCAGTCTTCTGTTGAGGTTTTAAAAAATATATAAAGAGATACCACTTCAAGCCAGGAGGTGCGTCACACCTAGAAAGAGGATTCTGAGAGTGCTTAGTCTTAAATTCTTTATTGAATTAAGGACAAAATGGCCCCATTATAGATCCCCTTTCCCATGATAGACTGCTCTGCTAGATACCATGTTCTTGCCTTGCACACATGTTCTCAAAGAGACAGGATATATGAGAGAGAGAGAGAGAGAGGAAAATGAGACACACATAAAGAGACAGAGGCTGGATCTATACACGGGGGTGGGGTGGGGAACGACACTATAAATAAGTCATTAATTAAATCGTTATAACAAAAGAAAAAACTCCATGTAAAATCACATAAAATGTTTTTTGCTCTACAGCGGCATCTGATGTTGCATATTTAAATGTTGTTTTTTGACTAAGGTAGCTGAGTCCAGACTCAGAAATATATAAATTTCTAATCCTGTCCTTATAATGCCTATGTATAAAACATTACACCCTTCTACTCTTCTCTGAAATTAGTTATTTTCTACTTTTGACGGGTGAGGATCTCTATTTTGTATCTATTTGGCCTCTTCGGGAGATGCTGAGGATTAAATTTACCCATTCAGTTGTTACTCCGGGCATTTTGGCGACCATCCTTCTGGTCCTGGCTGATCATTTTGTTTTGGCCCATCATTTTGGAGCTTTATTGGTCTGGCTCTATTCCTGGTAATAGATTCCCATCTGCCAAAAGAAATCATTGTTGCTTTTTCTTGTCTTCCTTTATTTACAATTGGCTTAGGAAAAAGTGCATTTCCCCCTCTTAAAGCATCTTGCTGCAACAAAGTTTGAGACCTCTCTGCTTAAAGTCAATTTCTCTTGGATCTGTTTGTGGCAATTTTTTCCAAGTTTCTGTGCAATACGATTAATTTCATTACTCCTAGATGCACGGATCCCCTTTAGCTCTTGTTGTTTCTACCCAAGATCTCATTATCTCCTGGTTTCCAACCTCCTGGATTCATAACATGCCTTTCATTGCTGCATGTATTTTACGCATAAAAATGGAACCTTTTTTTTTTATTGCTCTGGGACTGATTTCAAGAGAGATGAAATTTGAATGTTTTGAAATATGCAATAAATTATCACATGCACAAAGGGAACGTTGGGCATGAGGAGAGAAATGTAAAGCACACAAGAAGGCAAAATGTTATTATTTATTATTAGGGAGTGCATGTTCGAAACGATCCATTATCAATTTGGAGTCACTGCTAATTGTTGCCACTGTGTGGAAATCTTAAAATGCTTGGCTGGATGTCATTAAAATAGCCGGAGGGCCAGTTGAAACTAGTTGGCAGCTCATTTGCAAGCGGCTGGAATCACACAAGAATACCACCAAGTTTGCTCTTTGGCAGCACTGCTGCAGAGATGCTTCTCTGCATGAGCGTCTACCTTACAGGTAAAGGCCACATGTGATTGTCCCAGTGACATTGCAATGAAGTGCATGGCCATGGCTGCTTAAAACTGGGACCACGTTGACCAAATAAATCAAATGGTATCTCTGAAAGAGAACAGCTAAGCCACAAACCTAGAGGCAGATCCATGCAGCTAACAATCTCCTTTCCCTTCCACCCCCACAACAAACACCCTGTGAGGTGAGTGAGGCTAAGAGACTTCAGAAGAAGTATGACTTGCCCAAGGTCACCCAGCAGCTGCATGTGGAGGAGCAGAGAATCAAACCCGGTTCACCAGATTACAAGTCCACCGCTCTTTACTATTACACCACGCTGGCTGAATCAATGAAATCAATGAAATGAAATCGGGCAGATGGTTGTCCAAAGCCACAGACGGCGGTCTTCCTTAGCATACCCTTTGTCTTGCCAAATGCAAGGTGGTTCTTTTAAAAAGAGATTCAGAAGTAATATAAAACACAAGTGAGTGAGAAGATTAAAGATGTTATTCTAAGCAGCAAACCATTATATACATACCAAGCAGCACTTCAATCTGCCATTTGGACAAGGGCAGAGATACCTGCCCCAGCACCCAGAGCGGCACAGGGGTGGGGCTAGCCGGCCCGTGGGCTGGGGCTAGACACCTGCTGCTTGCATGATGAGCGCCAGGAGGGGCGCTGCTATCCGCCCACCTAATGAACGGCCGGGGGGGCACCGCCAGAAACTCGAGGCAGCATCGTTCCTAGCGGCCCGTCGCCCGTTATCACTAGAAAGCATACCAGACCCTCCATCTCCCAGAACCTGGCGAGCCTTGAAAGTTGGAGAGCAATGAGCTCTAAGTCTTCTTTGTGGAACAGGTATTCAATAATATGAAGCACCCATCATTCCTATGCTGGACCACAAAGCCCTCTTCCTAGCCCCCTCACCTGTAAAGCTTAGATCCTACTCATCCAAATCTTAATCCTGGTTCCTTAGCTTCTCCTTCTTGGTTATTTTTTCAAATACAGAGAAAAGGCTGCTATAGAGTGGGGAAAGGAAATGTGGTTGTATGAATCAGTCCCAAAGTCACACATAAAGTTGATTATTTGATGGGTACAGGGTTGTGAATGTATATCTATTGGCCTCAACCTGATGGGGTACAAACTGGCAAACCAATCTAAAACTTTCCCTCAATAGTAAAAGTTAATATATCCCCCAAATAAAACTATTCATCAACTGCTATGGAGATCCATCTTGACAATACTGAGCTGCAGTCTGTTAACTGTTTCTGGTTTTACCAAGACTTAAAGCATATCCTTTTTGTGACATCACACATGACATCAGAATGGCCTGTTTGCATTCAACCTAGACTATCTCCATGCCAACAGCAATGGCCAGTAAACCTCTGCAACCAAGTAACCATCAGCCTGAGTACCCAGTGGTTTCTAGCTAGACTACTGGATGTTTATTTTTTGCTCTCATAATCAAAGCAATGAGCGTCCGGGGTTGCCACCCATGCAGCAAGCAGGGGGTGGTGCAGCAATGTCACCCACCCTCACGGCTGACACCTGGTGTGCACTGCACCCTCCGCAACCACCTTCCTCCCCCAGTGATCTAATTTCCACCTGGCCTTTGGCTTGGAGTCAATTTGATTCCCTCCCCCTCTTTCTTTTTTCCTTTCTCCTCCTGTGATGAAGCTGCATTCTAATGTTTTAATGTTGTATTTTAATCTTGTTTTTAAGTTGTATTCATTCAACTTTTTTTTTATTATTGGTTGTTAGCTGCCCTGAGCCTGGCCTTGGCTGGGGAGGGTGGGGTATAAATAAAATTTATTTTTTATTATTTGGAAGCCCTCAAGAAGTGGCAAAGTGACTCCTCCAGGTAGCCTGAGTTTGCACAGCCCCGCAGCCATCAGCCCGTGCACAAGCTTCTCCCAATTCTGCCCCAAACCATCTGATTTATAGCTAGCTAGCTTGTGTGGCTTATCCAACTGGCTACGTGCAGATCCTTCATTGCTGGCTGCATGCAGATTATTCATTAGCCACCCCCTCCCAATGCCTCACTTTCTCGAAATAATGTCCAACATAGAATAAGGTACTCACCACTATTACTTCCTCCTAACTGATTAGGACATTATAGGCTGTTCTCATGCCATCAAAGAACTTAAGAGACAAGGAGAGGGGGCAGGAAGAAAAGCAGGAAGAGGGCAACCATGTCAGATCACTAACTCTTCAAAATAAAATTTATCTTCTGGATAGATTGCCCATACACCATTACAGATCCTTTCCGGCACATACCAGAAACTCCCTGCATGCAAAGTGTATGCACAACTACTAAATCAGGGGTGGCTTACCTGTAGCTCTCTAGGTATTGCTGGCCTATGAGTCCCATCACCCCTGACCACTGGGCATGCTGGCAGGTAGGTAAGTCAGATATTTTTGAGCTTCTAGTACGCCTTGCAAATGCTTTGAGTGTGGTGCACATGTACATAGCCTTCAATCTATTTTGCATTGCTTTCTCAGCATATATTTTGCATTGTATCCGATTTTGCTATATAATGTTCACTGCTGTATCTTTGATAACACCGGGGGGGGGGGGCACATTTCTATTAATTGGTCCATGAGTTATCTACTTTTCTTTCCTCCCATTTATTTTTTCAGTACTGAACCAGATGGGGGAAATTCTCGTACAGTATATGATCTCTATACTTTTATAGGCACCTATAGGAGATATGGGAATAGGACTTTCATTCTGCACAGTTACACTGTGAGTCTCTGACTCACACACATTAAATAAATGTGACTGTTAAAAAAGAAGAAGAAGATGTCCCTGGTGAAGCAAATCATGATGCATGCCTGGATCGAGTTTTCTCCCTACTTAAGGTGAACATACAGCACAAGGAAGACTTATTATGCATAAACAGACACTGAGCTGTCATAGGATGAGGAACCTCAAGTGCCAGACTAATATTTTCAGATGCTTGGGGAATCAGGCAGAGACTTCAGACATATTCTAAGGCTGTGATAAATAATTTTCTCTATCAATCGCTCTTCAGGTGCCTTCCGATTCTCCTTTGTAAATTACTATTTTATCCGGCAGGAAATGATGCCTTGAGATTTTTCTCTCACTCTTTACAGCTGGGAGAAGAAAGACTCCTTGGAGAAGCCATGGGATCAGCAGAGGGATGCAACTAACAGCTGCAGCAATGCCCTTGGGATACTGGCAAAAACAAGCTACTTCTTCTGAAAGCTGATTGGCAGTTTTGTTCTAAATCCCAGCAGTTCAGGGCAGTCATATTTGCCCAATCACTATGATGGCTTTATTTCCCCCTACTCCAAGAAGAGTGGGAAACATCAGGCCTGGAAATAAATAGCCCAGGATCACCGAGTAGGCAGTTACAGCATTGCACTGCTAGTGACCAACCTAATCCTGTATATATTTAATGTGAAGTAAGTGCCACCATTCTCGATGGAGCTTACTTTGAGGAACATGGGAGCCGGTGGCGCTGTGGTCTAAACCACTGAGCCTCTTGGGCTTGCTGATCAGAAGGTCAGCGGTTTGAATCCCCATGATGGGGTGAGCTCCCATTGTTCTGTCTCAGCTCCTGCCAACCTAACAGTTTGAAAGCATACCAGTGCAAGTAGATAAATATGTACCACTGCGACGGGAAGGTAAACTGTGTTTCCGTGCACTCTGGTTTCCATCACGGAAAGCCGTCTGTGGACAAACACCAGCTCCCTCATCCTGAAAACAGAGATGAGTGTCACATCCCATAGTCAAATCTGACTGGACTTAACCATCAGGGGTCCTTTACCTTACCACTAAATTTACTTCCACATAAGCATTTTTGAATTTGTTTAGTGAGTAAATATGTGCTACCCTCCAAGACATAAAAATAGGGACATTTGTCATTCCCCTCAACTGACACTCTTCAACCCCCCACTTTATGTTCCCCACACCACCAGCACTTCATTAATGGGACACAGCACACATGCCTTCCACTGTCCGGAGAAAACACCTTAATCCTGATTTTTTTTATTATTATATGGTAGATTTACATAAAGAAGTACACATGCTGTCAGGGGCAGGGCAGAGGAGGAAGAGTGGTGGAGACTGCCTTCCCATCCTTATCCTTCCAAGGAGGAGGAAGAGGAAGACAGTATAGATTTACAGCAGGGGTTTGCGGAAGGTCACAGTTCAGAGGCAGATGAGGGGGAAAGTTGGGAAATCATGGGAGAGGAGGAGCAGGCAGAGCAGGAGAAGCAGCTGGCTGATACGTTGTCACTAGAAAGCATTCCAGACCCTCCATCTCCCAGAACCTGGTGAGCCTTGAAAGTAGGAGAGCAAAGAGCTCAAAGTCTTCTTTGTGGAACAGGTGTTCAATAATATGAAGCACCCATCATTCCTATGCTGGACCACAAAGCCATCTTCCTAGCCCCCTCACTTGTAAAGCTTAGATCCTCACCATACTTATCCAGACCTTATTCCTGGTTCCTTATCTTCCCCTTCTTGGTTATTTTTTCAAATACAGAGAAAAGGCTGCTATAGAGTGGAAAAGGAAATGTGGTTGTATGAATCACTCCCAAAGTCACACATAAAGTTGATTATTTGATGGGTACAGGGTTGTGAATGTATATCTATTAGCCTCAACTTGATAGGGTACAAACTGGCAAACCAATCTAAAACTTTCCCTCAATAGTAAAAGTTAATATATCCCCCAAATAAAACTATTCATCACCTGTTATGGAGATCCATCTTGACAATACTGAGATGCAGTCTGACTGTTAACTGTTTCTGGCTTTACCAAGACTTCAAGCATATCATCTTTGTGACATCACACATGACATCAGAATGGCCTGTTTGCATTCAACCTAGATTATCTCCATGCCAACAGCAATGGCCAGTAAACTTCTGCAACCAAGTAACCATCAGCCTGAGTACCCAGTGGTTTCTAGCTAGACTACTGGATGTTTATTTTTTGCTCTCATAATCAAAGCCTGAAGAAGAGCTGTGTATAATCTGAAAACCTGCTTCCACTGCTAAAGAAAACTAATTGTGAGGGACTGGGCAGAGGAGGAATGGTGGAGACCTCCTCTCTATCCTGACCCTCCCAGGAAGGAATAAGAGGGAGATAGTATAGATTTACAGTAGGGGTTTGAGGGAGGTAGCAGCTCAGAGGCAGATGAGGGGGAAAGTTGGGAAATAATGAGAGAGGAGGAGGAAGCAGAGCTGGAGCAGCAGCTTGTTGACACATTGTCACTAGAAAGCATTCCAGACCCTCCATCTCCCAGAACCCTAGAAGCCTTAAATGTAGGAGAGCAAAGAGCTCAAAGACAGAGGACACGTAGCAGCACCCCTAGAGGAGGTGATGATGATGATGATGAATGAGGAAATTGGAAAGTTGGGGGAGTGGAAATTCACTCAGGACACCACCATTATCCAAAAGGCTGGGTTCTATAGCCTTTCTAAAGTTTGAAATAAAAAAGGACTGTAATAAACTTCTCCTTGTCTTTATACTTTTCTGGGCAAGCAGCTGGGAGCTGCTGACAGCATCCTGACACACGCCAATGAATAAATTTGAGAAAGGGGCAAGACTAGACGCAGACATATAAAGTTGTGTGTTTTTTTAAAGGCTCATTGCTCTCCACTCTGCTCCCCCTTTCTTCCTGGCTCAGAGCAGGTGTGTCATGTGGGGCTGGACCTCTGTGGTGGCAGCCTCTCCTCTTCCTTGTCTGCTCTTCAGCAGCCACCTTGAAATGCCCAAGGGAGGAGATTGGCAGCAGCGGTCATGGAGAGGCAATGGAATGCTCCCTCACTGCTGCTGCCACACGAGACAAACACCAGTTCATCCTCCTCTCTGGGCTTGGCAGAGGCACTGGTGGGAGAAATAGGGACACTTCGGGATCAAATCAGAAGCTGGGGTAGCTTTTGTAATTCTAGGACTGCCCCTGGAAAATAGGGACACTTGGAGGGTATGATATGTTTAGATTACACTGTAGGTATCGGAGCCTTGAATCTAGCTCTCAGCATCATAGAATATCATTATCTTTGCCAACAGTTAGAAACTGAACAGCAATGCTGATAGTATCCAAATTTTTAGCATGTCAGTCCAAAATCTCAGCTGGTCAGCTGCAAAGCAAACAATGCTATATCACAGCTGCTCATCTTTTGTCATTTCCCGCATCCCTCCTATCCTGGTTTTCAGTAACTGAATACATCATTTATTTGTGATGATACCCACTCAAAACTGCAGGCTGAAAATCAGCAAAGAGAAGATAATCAAATGAATCGTACGTTGGCATTTCTAAGCCTCGATCAGAATTCAAATGCAACACTCATCCCCCAGCAGGTTTGAGCAAGTCACCACCTTGGACTCAACACCACACCTGTGAAATGGGAATTACACTTATTTTACATCACAGGTAGGGTGGGCACATGCCAAAGAGGGCAAGGCTCTTGGATCTTTAATGGCTGTGTAGAAGAGGGGAATTTTGCATGTGACACCTTCCCTGCCCTCTTTGCATTTGGCCATCCTCACCTCTGAGTTGTGCTAGTGCTAAATTAAAGATAAGTGCGCAGGAGAACACTTTGCAGAATGCACAACCTCCACTTTCAGAATGGACAGCAGAGCTTTCCCAACTGTGTGTCATGACACATTAGTGTCTTGGCTGCAGTGCACAGGCATGTTGCATGAACGCTCCCCGTTCTCCTCCTGGAGCTCGAATGCAGTTAGTTGAACCTCTGGTTTACTAGTAAAACTGAATTATTGTGTGACAAAATGAAGCATGTCTAAAAAGTGTGTGGCTAGCATGAAAAGTTTGGAAAGCTCTGCTTTCATTTCATTTCATTAAGACCTGATGAAGAGAGCACAGCAGAGGTTATATTTTCTGATAATCCCCTGGAAAAACAATCTCTCAAAGGACCTGTTGATGGCCTTTTCCCATTGTACTATGGAGTGTGTATTAACTTATGGTCTGTGTGTGTGGTTTGGGAGCTGCACGGTCAGGGAAAAAACAATGCTGTCCAAGGTTGTAAAGACTGCAGAGAGAATACTTGGGTGCACTCTTCCCACCTTGGATCAAATCTATGCTTCCAGGTGCCATAAGAAAGCTGCAGAGATAGCACAGGATAGTGCGCACCCCAGAAATGATCTCTTTCAGCTTCTGCCTTATGGAAGAAGGTACCTAGTTATAAAGACTAGGACTAGCCGCCTGAGAAACAGTTTCTACCCAAATGCGATTTTGGTTTTAAACGTATTGTAAGGAGTCTGTATGGGAGTATATTGTATTTAAAAATGGGGCATCAGAGTTTTTAGGGGCTAACCAGGTTGGGATAGCTGGGATAGCAGGCTTGTTGGGTTTTTAATGTCTTATGTAGATTTTTTAATTTCATTGTTCTGTATGGGACAATGACAATAAAGATTATTGTATCATAAAAACATTTCATACCATAAATCAGAATCTGTAAACTCTCCGAACATATACCAGGGAGAGCCACAGCAGTTCAGAAACCAGACAAACCCAGCTATGTAGTCCATTAGAACTAAGCCAACATTTCCCCCAAAAGGGAGGAATTTTGCTGAATGCATATTTTCCACCATTTTTGTGCGGCATGCACCACCCTACCCCACCTGAAATACCTCCAAACAATGCTTGGATTGGAGCATGGGTAGAGAGAAAATGATGGCTATGCTGCCAATATCATTGCCATCACAACACCAAAGGGGGGGGGAGGGGAGAGAGAGAAAGCTTTTGAATGCCAGATGAGCATCCTGGCTCCTAATAAACTGCCAGAGAATTTCTCCTCCTCCCAAAGAATATTGAACAAAGTGGTATTATCAATTTCACTGCCTGTAAACAGGGTGACAATTTTTGGGAGACTGGTTTGGTCTTTGGAAGCAAATGTGGAGATTCTACTTGATGCTACGGAGAGATGAAACCGTTTTGGTTTCTCACATTTTTAATAATCACCCATAGGTTCTGTTTGCCACAGTTCCACATTAGTTTGCATTTATTTTATTTTTTTGTGATTTGCCAGTATTTTAGTGTGTATTTCTCCTAATGTAAATTTCATCATCAGTTGTCCCTAATGCATTTTTATATTGTTCCTTCAGTGATATACTCGCTTTCTCCTGATATATGCATCTCCGTGTTTCTTTCTGTTGCTGGATAGCCACAGTTCACAAGAACTGTGAATTTCATAGAACAACCACATTTCAATTTGTGCATTACTTCAGGAACTAGGCATTCTAATCCCCCCCCCCCCCAAAAAATGTATCTGAATCTGCCGAAGAATTTTGGGAGATCGGAAATTACTTATCCAAAATAAGCTCAAGAACAATTCTCTGAGTGGTTTTCCCTTGTTACATTGATGGGCATAATTATAACAAGTTCATATGGGCTAAATGAGTGTGATAGTGTCAGGGAGTGGGCAGAGCAAGTATTGTGGAGACCACTTCTCCAACCTGACCCTTCCAGGGAGGAGGAAGAGGAAGACAGTATAGATATACAACACGGGGTTGAGGGAGGTAGCAGCTCAGAGGCAGATGAGGGGGAAAGTTTGGAAATCATGGGAGAGCCAGAGCAGCTGGCTGATATGTTGTCACTAGAGAGCATTCCAGACCCACCATCTTCCAGAACCCAGCAAGCCTTAAAAGTAGGAGAGCAAAGAACTCAAAGACTTCTTCGTTTTGGAACAGGAATATAATAATATGAAGCACCTATCATTCCTATGCTGGACCACAAAGCCATCTTCCTCGGCCCCACACTTGTAAAGCTTAGATCCTCACCATACTCATCCAGATCTTATTCCTGGTTCCTTATCTTCTCCTTCTTGGTTATTTTTTCAAATACAGAGAAAAGGCTGCTATAGAGTTGAGAAAGGAAATGTAGTTGTATGAATCAGTCCCAAAGTCACACATAAAGTTGATTATTTGATAGGTACAGAGTTGTGAATGTATATCTATTAGCCTCAACTTGATGGGGTACAAACTGGCAAACCAATCTAAAAGCTTTCTCGAATAGCAAAAGTTAGTATATCCCCCAAATAAAACTATTCATCAACTGTTATAGAGATCCATCTTGACAGGGCTGAGATGCAGTCTGATTGTTAACTGTTTCTGGCTTTACCAAGACTTAAAGCATATCCTCTTTGTGACATCACACATGACATCAGAATGGCCTGTTTGCATTCAACCTAGACTATCTCCATGCCAACAGCAATGGCCAGTAAACCTCTGCAGCCAAGTAACCATCAGCCTGACTACCCAGTTGTTTCTATTGGATGTTTATTTGTTGCTCTCATAATCAAAGCCTGAAGAAGAGCTGCGTATCATCTGAAAACCTGCTTCCACTGTTAAAGAAAACTAATTGTCAGGGACTGGGCAGAGGAAGAATGGTGACCCAGGAAGGAGGAAGAGGAAGACAGTATAGATTTACAACAGGGGTTTGAGCAGCTCAGAGGCAGATGAGGGGGAAAGTTGGGAAATCATGGGAAAGCCAGAACAACACCCAGCTGACACGTTGTCATTAGAAAGCATTCCAGAAGTGGGGTGGAGGTTCATTCAGGACAATGCTATTAATCAAGAGGCTGTGCTCTATAGTCTCTCTCTGCAAAGACTGAAGCAAAAAAAGGACGGTAAGAAACTTTCCCTTGTCTTTATACTTTCCTGGGCAACCAGCCAGGAGCCCCTGACAGCATCCTGACAGATAGGTTCTCTCATTGTCCATTGTGATGTTTTAACAATATCTATTGATGCAAAATGAGCACTGGCGGCCAATAATTGCATGAACCACTTTTGTTTCCTCTGGCAGCAGTGGGCACATCTGCAGCAACACAACCAGACACCTTCATTGACTCCAGGTGCAACAAAACATGTTCCTCCTCTATTGGTCTCTACAGAACAGGTGGAAGGCTTGGTGGTTTAGACCAAGTGCCACCCGCAAAGTTACGTGGAACATTATCTGACCAAATGGGTTTACAAAGCTTATGCCACAATAAATCTGCTATCATTTTAGGTGCTCCAGGGCTCTCCTGAAACCCATAATGCTTGTGAATGCCTTTGTCTTTTCCTGGCCAACCAGGTATATTCATTTGTAACAGCCAGTTTGCATTCTTCATGCCTACCTACCTGTCTCTAGCGCTGGATCTGCTTTAGGAATTTTGTACAGCAACTTGGCAGTTTTGTAGAAGCTCTATTCTTGCCTCTGCTTTCTACTTTCAAACAGAAGGAAGAACTTGTGCTTTACGCACTCTCGCTTAATTTGTTCCTTGGAGGATGTTCTTAGAGGTAACGCTGTCTTTTATGGTGGCCTGTGCAATATCTTACACACAGCACGAGCTTGCTCAGAGTCCCTAGGACCTGCAATAACCCCAAAATAAGTCAAGAATGTAAGACAGAACTGAATAATGTCATTCTAAATTTAAAGACATTGTTGAAATTTGAATCAGTTTCGGGAGGGGAAAGAAGAGAGACCTCAATGACAATGTCCGAAAGGAACAATTTATCTTCACCACTGTAGAAATTGCCTTTCACTCTCTTGCCCTTTGCCCAAATAATGTTATTCCGAAGAGAGATTTTAGAGGCTCCTATTTATAAACTCATACCTACCAACTTGGAGGAAAATTATGTCAGTCCAGAAAATGTCAGGGTCAAGTTGGGACAGCATCTTGAATCCAGATCTGAAGGGTGTGCTATTTAGATCAGTGAACCTATGACCCTCCATATCTTGGGTGGAATTCAACTGGTGAATATTTCAACTGAGTGGAATATTTTGGGTGGCATAGCAGTTAGAGTGTTGGACTAGGAGCTGGGAGAGCAGGGCTCGAATCCCCACTCAGCTATGAAGCTCACTGGGTGACCTTGGGCAAGTCATCACCTCTCAGCCTACCCCACCTCACTGTCAGGGACTGGGCAGAGGAGGAATGGTGGAGGACCGCCTCCCCAGCCTGACCCTTCCAGAGAAGAAGAAGGCAGTTCAGAATTACAACAAGGGTTAGGGAGATCACAGCTCAGAGGCAGATGGGGGGGGGGGGAGATGGAAAATACTGGGAAGCACCAGAGAAGCAACAGCTGGCGGACACAGTGTCTTTAGAAAGCATTACAGACCCCCTCTTCCAGAACCTGGTGGGCACTGAAAGTAGGAGAGCAGAGAGCTCAGAAGCAAAGGACACATCTCAGCACCCATAGTGGTGATGTATCATGGGAGAGAGGGAGGGGGTGGAGACTCACTCAGAACAATGCCATTACTCCAAGTAGCTGCATTTCTAAGCCTTTCTCTGTAAATATTGCATAAAAAACATTGGTAAGGACTTTCCTGGTTTTATCCTTCCTGGTAACCTACAGTGGGTGGTTGGATCCTCTGACACCTGACATTCACAGAGTTGTTGTGAGGATGAAATGGGGAGGAAGAGAACCATGTACAGTACCTCGAGATCACTGGAATAAAAAGGAGGTGAAAGAAAGAAAGAAAGAAAGAAAGAAAGTTGTTGCACAAGTAGAATGAAGTCTGCTCATGCAATGGGGCTTTTCTGATCTTTAAGGGAAAACCAAGAGCAGGTTTAAGGATACAAGTGAGGAGGAACCATTGAAATGAAAGCCATTCTTCTTCCTTTCTCACCCGATTCATTATTTCCATACAGCACATGTAAACAGAGCAAGGAAGCAGGATCGTGTGCATGTGTGAATAAAGCTTTGCTACTGTGTTTGTGTCATAACACAGGATTCTATTCTAGTCTCCAAATGCAGGAACTGTTTAATTTTACATTTTCTTGCCACTGAATATTAGTTATGGACATCCATGCCTCATAAATACGATAACTTCGATATCTGTGATTTCAACCATCTCGATCCTGAAATCATATGCTCTGCTGCATCTACTGAGGCGCCAAGCAAACATTCTCTCTCCCCCTGCTTGTCAAAGAAGCCAAGCATTCTCCAATAAACAAGCAAACAACCAAGCATGTTTTCACATGTATTGGTCATTATAAATGTCTCGTTTGCCATCTGCTGCTTGGGATTTCCCTGCCAGTTGTTCCAATCTCCTGTGCCCTTTGGGGAGACCAGAAATTTGCCAAAGACTCACATCACCAAGCAGATCTTACCCAACAAAGCCTGTGAAGCAGATGGAGCCCTGGTTCAAGTTTAAAGAGGACAGCTGGTGGGGGTGTTATCGTAAACTGCCAACAAGCCCTACCGGCAGTCGAAACACGATCTCTCCAAACTCAGTTATCAAGTTCTACTAATCCAAGGTTCTCTTCTCTTTAGGTTTAATCTGTGGCTCTGACTCACACAACTGCACTCGGCAGCTGTTTCCTTCACCCTCGCTTTTCCTCCTTAAAGCAGATTTACTTCCCTTTGCAGTTCTTTCAGGAAGTGGCGCTACAGAGTCTACACAGGACAACAGTCTTACAACAGCATGCTAAATACTTTGGGACACCAGGAACAATTTGTACACATCAGGCAACATCCCAAGCATGTTTCCCCAGCTCGCACCTCTCTCCAGTTTATTTTCAAGTTGCCTTCATATGTCTTCTATTTTTTTTAATAATCTTTATTAAGTTTTAAATTTTACATTTCCAAATGAACATTTTACAAACTTTTAAGTATCCAATAACTTCCCTTCTTTTCTTTCCATGGTTCATTTTGCATATCATACATCCCTGCATATTTTACTATAACCACTCAAATCAGTTTTCCACTTTTACATCCATCAAAAATTATTTACTCTGTTGAATTTATCTTAGTGCTACCGGCGTTTTCAGCTGTGCACAATGATTTTCCATATATTCAATAAATGTTGTCCACTCTTCTTTAAATGTATTTTCTTCTTGCTCTCTTATTCTATGTGTTAAATCTGCAACTTAAGTTGCCAATCCTCTTTAGTTGGGACCTCACTCAATTTTCATTTTGGGGCTAACAAAATATGGAGTGCAGTTGTTGCATGCATAAATAACATTTTCTGACACCTAGGAATTTCATTCTGGGTTATTCCCAACAAAAAGGACTTTGGTTGTTTTTTTTGGGGCGGGGGAGAGTAGTTTTAAACATTTTTTCCAATTCATTATAAATCATTTCCCAATACAGTGGTACCTTGGTTCTCAAACTTAATCCATTCTGGGAGTCCGTTCAACTCCCCAAACGCTTCCTGCACTTAATCGGAAGTCATAGAAGCCACATCAGGAATTTGGCTTCCGAAAAACGTTCACAAACTGGAACACTCACTTCTGGATTTGTGATATTCAGGAGCTGAATTGTTTGGGAGTCATTCGAGTACCAAGGTACCAAGGTACCACTGTACACTGTACCACTGTACACTTTTTTCACACCACATGTGAAAAAAAGCTCCCTGCACTTCTCCAGTTTAGGCTAGATGGCTTTGTTCTCCCTCCATTGTGGAGACAATATGCCTCTGAATAGTAGTTGTGGGAATAGTAATGTTGTATTCCTTTCCTGCCTCAGAGCTTTCCCATGGCATTTGCTTGGCCAGCTGTGAGAATCAGATGATGGAGTAGATGGGCCTTTAGTCTGATCCAGCAAGACACTTCTTATGTTTTTAGATAAGTAAAGGTAAAAGGACCCCTGACCATGAGGTCCAGTCGTGGCCAACTCTGGGGTTGCGGCGCTCATCTCGCTTTATTGGCCGAGGGAGCCGGCGTACAGCTTCCGGGTCATGTGGCTAGCATGACTAAGCCGCTTCTGGCAAAGCAGAACAACGCACGGAAACACTGTTTACCTTCCCGCCGGAGCAGTACCTATTTATCTACTTGCACTTGATATGCTTTTGAACTGCTAGGTTGGCAGGAGCAGGGACCGAGCAACGGGAGCTCACCCCGTCACAGGGATTCGAACTGCTGACCTTCTTATCGGCAAGTCCTAGGCTCTGTGGTTTAACCCACAGTGCCACCTGCGTCCCACTTGTTTTTAGATACCAAGTCATCAATGCTTTCTCCAGTCATATTGCCACCTCCCATCTCTGAGAAATGTGACCAAACACCAGGATGATGCTGGCAAACTCTGTCGCCTCTACAGCCGAGTATGCTAGCGCCCAATTTGGAAATCAGAACTGCATTGTTAACTTTGAAATAACAACCTTGTTGCTTGTGCCAAGGTGATCAGGCCTGAGACACACACGTTCTTTGCAAGAGGATTTAAGGATGAAGACCAATAGCAAGACATGGGTAAAAAACCCAACAACTTTATTTCCTTTTTTTTAAATTAATATTCATTAAAGTTTCAGAAAAAAAATAAAATCACATTAATAAACACAAACATTTTAACAAAAACAGAGAAAAATACACCATACAAAATACAAAGTACAGAATAGAAAAAGGTAAACAAAGAAAAGAAAAAAAAAGAAAAAACAGTTAAAAATAATTCCGTCCTTTCATAACCTCTTTTAAATTTACTTATTTCCCGGACTTCCTCATACCTCCCTCTTTTGTATTCCATTTCGGTTTGTAAACCCAGCAATTTCTTACCCTCCCAACAACTTTATTTCCTACCCAGTTTTAGGCAGCTACAGAATCCTCTTCCTAATGGAATCTTACCCTTGGAAATGGGAGATTGGACTTTGAGAGAAGAGTCATCTTACCTAAGCAGACTAATTATAATCTATTAATACCAGGGTTGGGGTGATATTCATATTAAGAGGATGCTGGCCTTGTAACATGCAAACAATAGAATATAGGTGGTAAAACAAGTGGGAGGGAGGGAGGAAGGAAGGAAGGAATGGGGGAAGGCATGGAAAAAGCCAAAAAAAGGGGGGACAGGTTTCCCCCCTGGTTTTTTCCAAAGCCCTTTGGGGTGGAATTGAGGGGGGGAGTGTGTGGAATATTCAAACTATAGCAAACAGTTGTTGTTGTTTTTCATTTTTTTCCAGGGAGGGGGGAATGGAAGGGGGGGGACCTGGTCTTTCCCCATTTTTTCCAGGGGTTTTCCAGGCCTTCCCATCTCTAGTCAGGAAGAAGAAGTGGAAAGGAAGAACGGGCTGGGGGTTGCTGCAGAAAGGAAGTGAAAGACAGAGAAAGAGCAAATAGGTGAGAGAGTGTACACCATTAGAGCTTCTTCCCAGAATTTGTTACCTATGTAAGGATTCAATCTTGAATCATGAAAACAAATTTTAAAGAACTGTGGCCCAGACACTGTGCAAGATACATTTCTTTCACCCCTTCGTAAGCTCCAGAGAACAGATTTGCACTAAGGCATTTGCATTAACCTCCAATTCCTGGCAGAATACAGCCCTGTTACTTGGGCATTGATCTCTGAGTGGATCAAGTACCTTGATGACAAAAGTATATATATCCATAAAAATTCAACACCCTTTATCACCAATCTTAGAGCAAGACATTTAGCAACCTGAGGCAGGATACAAAGTGGCACCCTGCCGTCACAACAGGACCAATACTTTTCAGCCTTGCCATGCTGTTCAGACATCAATTGTTGCCTTTATTTATCCCTTTAAATCCCATTAACTGAAGCATCCTACTTTAAAAACAGGGCTGACCCTGCTTTTCCCCTGCTACAAGGAGCAGAGATCGCTCTTTCTCAAGTGAATGAGAAGGCTATAGCTTCTGGATGCTACCCGATCAGAAGAAGCCAAAAAGTGTCATACCCCAAGTTTTCCATTTTCAAATTCTCCCAGAGTAGACTGGCTCCACTTTTAAAACAGTAAGCATTTGTTGTGCTGACAGATTCCTAACAGTTCAAAACGGAGAGCACCCAAAACGGAGAGCCAGTGTGGTGTAGTGGTTAAGAGCGGTAGTCCCGTAATCTGGGGAACCGGGTTCGCGTCTCCGCTCCTCCACATGCAGCTGCTGGGTGACCTTGGGCTAGTCACACTTCTTTGAAGTCTCTCAGCCCCATTCACCTCACAGAGTGTTTGTTGTGGGGGAGGAAGGGAAAGGAGAATGTTAGCCGCTTTGAGACTCCTTAAAGGGAGTGAAAGGCGGGATATCAAATCCAAACTCTTCTTCTTCTTCTTCATCAGCCCTGGCTATTCCTCCTGGGGCTGATGGAAGTTCAACAAAATCTTGAAGGCCACAGGTTCCCCATTCTTGCACTGGAGAGCCAGTGTGGTGTAGTGGTTAAGAGCGGTAGACTCGTAATCTGGTGAACTAGGTTCGTGTCTCCGCTCCTCCACATGCAGCTGCTGGGTGACCTAGCTGCTGGCTAGTCACACTTCTCTGAGGTCTCTCAGCCCCACTCACCTCACAGAGTGTTTGTTGTGGGGGAGGAAGGGAAAGGAGAATGTTAGCCGCTTTGAGACTCCTTTGGGTAGTGATAAAGCGGGATATCAAATCCAAACTCTTCTTCTTCTTCTTCTTCTTTGAAAAGGCAGAGTAAAAACCCAGATTGAGTTTTTTACAGACACTTCAACAACCCGACATCATACCTGTCCAGGTTTATATATGCTCATGATTCATTTTAGTTTGGGACAATCATTGGAATGCACACTGTCATTATTTTACTTTACTTTTTTGAACACTTGGAACTTTTTTCTTTTAAGGGTTCTGTTCCAGCTGAAGTTCAAGGGACTCTCAAATAATGGTTAGAGGGGAAGGGGAATACAAAAAGGTTCAGTTTAAGATCCCTGGAGAAGGAGGTGTTTTGTGAACTCGTCCTCTGGTGCCTGCAAGCTGCTTTTGGGTTCAACAAACTGAAGGTCAGCGTGCACACTTTTGAAGTTAGTGTTATTATTTTTCATAAGGCAAAGGGAATTCAAAAGCATGGCCCCGGAAGGAGACCTCAATAGAAAAGAGAACTGCAAAATGAACCCAGTGCGAAACGGCTATTGCAGTCATTTTTGAAGAGTGCAGCAGAATTCCAGTGTCAAAAGCAGGAGAAGGTGCTAAAGCTAGCAGTGGATTTCAATTTTTAATTGCTTAATTGATGAATCAGTTAAACGCACAACAGTTAATTGACTCAACAGTCTATATTTAGAAAACTCTGCATGTGCGACGATGAGGGAGGGAGGGGGTCGTGCTTACATTCCACAACTTGTAAAAGATTTTCAATATCTACCACTGCGTATGCTTATCCCATTAGTGTAAATGAAGTGCTATTAATTACTGGTGGTGGTAAGAAGTTTGGAAATAAAATACATTCACTAAATTAATTAGTTTTGTTTGATTTCCTTGTCTCATATATCTACACAAATTCCAGGAGTTAAAATCAACACGCTCACAATTTGAATTAGATAAAAGAAAAATGCGTGCATATTACTGCGCTGGATTCAGGAATGCTCAAGAAAAGGAACCTTTAAGCTTATAAATGCTGTGCCCATTTGCTTTTGTTTTAATGCCCTTCATAGTAAATGCTAGCACAATTTGCCCTGTGGGTTCAAATGTATATGTTCTGTATGCGACGGCAGCATGGAAGCATAATGCCCCTAATCAGGGGTCAGCAACCTTTTTCAGCCGTGGGCCGGTCCACCATCACTCAGACCATGTGGTGGGCTGGACCATATTTTGAAAAATAAAAATAAAAATGTACGAATTCCTATGCCCCACAAATAACCCAGAGATGCATTTTAAATAAAAGGACACATTCTATTCATGTAAAAACAAGCTGATTCCTGGACTGTCCGTGGGCCAGATTTCGAAGGCGGTTGGGCCGGATCTGGCCCCCAGGCCCTAGTTTGCCTATCCATGAACTAAACCATTCTTACAGCTGCACTTCCATCAGATGCACTTCACCTGTTCAGAATGCTACCCAGGGAAAAGATGACTGTTCCCGTTATTGGACCCACCTTGAGTGCATTGCATGTGTCACAATCACGGCTATGTTGCCTCCATCTAGTTTCCAAAAAGACCCAGAGCCTTGATGATATTATCTTGTGCCAATTGGCCTCTTTTGCAGGCAACATTGTGGCTGGTGTGGCAGCTTCCATCACCAGCTTCAGCTTGCCCCCCTCCACTCGTCCTGAAAAGGGTAGTACAGTGGTACCTTGGTTCTCAAACTCCTTGGTTCTCAAACACCTTGGTTCCCAAACACAGAAAACCCAGAAGTAAGTGTTCTGGTTTTTGATCAATTTTTGGAAGCCGAAAAGTTTCAATGTTTCAGTCATGCTAGCAACTATGTTATGCTGCTGTAGATTGCCACTAAAATGTTACTCAAAGTGGGATTTGGGGAAGAGGTGAGTTTTGAGCTTCCTGCTTAGGCAAAGCTTTTGAGTACAGTGGTACCTTGGCTCTCAAATGCCTTGGTACTCAAACGCCTTGGTACTCAAACACCGAAAACCTGGAAGTAAGTGCTGCAGTTTCCGAACGATTTTCGGAAGCCGAACATCCGATGCGGCTGTCAGCTATTGTTTCTGGGGCGCCTGCACCAATCAGAAGCTTCGCCTTGGTTTTCGAATATTTTGAAAGTCAAATGGACTTCCGGAACGGATTAAGTTTGGATCTTTTTTTTTCCTATTTATTTTGTGTTTTTGTTTTTGAGGCTTTTTTTGGTTCATTTGTTTTTGTGACTATATGGAACCTACTGATTGACTGATTGTGTGACTCCGGAAATGGATAAAAGCCCCCCATCCAAAGAATGACTATCATCAGTGCATGTAAGGGGGGGGGGAAATCATTTTAATTTTTATCATCTACAATACTGTCGTATTTATTTTATAGTACAGTACATTGATTATTGCTTTCATTTTATGGGTCAATGGTCTCGTTAGATAGTAAAAATCAAGTTAATTTGCTGTTTTAGGGGTTGTTTTTAGGAGTCTGGAATGGATTAATCTGTTGTGCATTACTTTCTATGGGAAAGCGTGCCTTGGTTTTGGAACGCTTTGGTTTTTCAATGGACTTCCGAAACGGATTAAGTTTGAGAACCAAGGTACCACTGTACAATTTATTTAGATCATGCTTTCCTCAGCCAGAAGAGTTTGGATTTGATATCCTGCTTTATCACTACCCGAAGAAGTCTCAAAGCAGCTAATAATCTCCTTTCCCTTCCTCCCCCACAACAAACACTCTGTGAGGTGCACGGGGCTGAGAGACTTCAAAGAAGTGTGACTAGCCCAAGGTCACCCAGCAGCTGCATGTGAAGGAGCGGAGACGCGAACCCGATTCCCCAGATTACGAATCTACCGCTCTTAACCACTACACCACACTGGCTTGACCTCATCTCAGTGTCCATCATTGATCCTGTACCTATTGACCACAGTGAAGCAAGGCAACTCCTATGGAAGAAGCTGGGGCCTATCCCAGGCTGTGAGATAGGGCACTTTACATGCACACCTCCCTTCTTGCAGTCGGGTGTCAATGTGCAAATGGTAAGCCTATTTACTTGATAGCACTCCAATTTTTATAAGCTGTTTTATTTTCCCTCCAGATAGTTTGTTAAGAAGGGAGGATTTACGATTTAGCTGAAGCTGAAATTTCTCATTGTCCATCAGCCCACAGATTGTTAATAGCTAGCTTTCAAATTACACCGGATAGGGACACATCCCCCCCCCCTATGATGCGCATCATATACCTGGGCTTTGTGTTTGCACTTGATAAAGCCGTGGCCAAGAATGAATGTATTCATAAAATTGTCTATGCAAAATACACAACAGATATAAGATAGAGCTATCTTTCATATACCGAGATATATATATATAGAGAGAGAGAGAGAGAGAGAGAGCTTGGCCAAAAATATTTCATAAATTAATTCTATCAGCATAACTGATTGATCTCATGCTGATTTTTTAATATATATATATTTCAGAACAGTAAATGGGAAACCAGAAATAGTATTTGCTCCCACTCCCCCTGTGTCTTAACACATACTTGCACAACCTACTGGCAGAAGATAATGGATTATGATCACTTCAACTCCATAGTTAATATTAAACGTGAGATTATCGAAGTAGTGCTGCATTTTATAATCTCTCGTGTGGAAATGTTATGCAAATTATTTGTAAATGTGCTAGCCTCGGGAGCAAGACCAGCTCCTATGGCAAAGGTATCCTCAGTAATTTATGTCTCAAAAGTTTAACTGGGTAGAAGTTCTTTCTACATTGTGCTGGAAATGGAAAGAGCACCATCTTGTGGGCATGAGGATGCATTTCCACGTCTTTGGTGGTTTCAAAAGAAGAAGCCATACAGGAAATTTCTTACAGTGCACAGCACTGCAAAAAGCACTATAAGGAACTGAGTTGGAGTATAGAATATAATTGCAGCAGTTGATGCCACTACAGCTTCTTCCATATTTATGGAATCTTCTCACAACCTCCAGCAGTACTTCAGTGATGCCAAAGTTCTCACACCAACTCTCTTTCCTGCACCACTCACATAATGTCAGAATCGCAAGGCCATGTTTAACAATCAGGTGACACAGACACTATTGATGATGGTGTCTCACATCCCATAAGCTGGGGCAACCCACCATGAGAAGCAGTTCCATAGTGGATTCTATCCACAAAACCCTGAGTGCAACTAATGTGTCCTTGTAGCACAATGATTTCTATTTGCACAGTGGGATTTTCTCCCTCTCTCCTCCCAGCCCATGCTTCCCACAAATCTGCTCCAGAGGGTTGGAAGAACCCAGAGAACATATGTAGGGGGGAAAGAGGTGGAGTGGGACTCCTAATGCACAAGCAGAAATCCTTGAGTTGAAGGAACCACGATTTAGAGCAAATTTGGATAAACCTAGCATGCCAGGTTTAAGCTGAGGCTCCAATACTTTGGCCACCTCATGAGAAGAGAAGGAAAAGACCCTGATGTTGGGAAAGATGGAGGGCACAAGGAGAAAGGGATTACAGAGGATGAGATGGTTGGATAGTGTTCTCGAAGCTACTAGCATGAGTTTGACCAAACTGCGGGAGGCAGTGGAAGATAGAAGTGCCTGGTGTGCTCTGGTCCATGGGGTCACGAAGAGTCGGACATGACTAAACAACTAAACAACAACAACAACAACATGCCAGAATTCACAGTTGAACAGATCTTTCATTAGGGCCAACCAAAAATGTCCCCAAATAATGGGCAAGCACAATGATTGGGTTCTGTCTGAAAGCCCAGTTGGGGTCTGAAGCACAATAGAATATCCCCGAATGGCAGAGATGCTGACTTGGGCCCCAGGTTACAGGTGCCCAGCGCCTGCGCTGTGATGTCATGACTTCAAGTTGCAACATGGCGTCACGACGTCACATGCCTGGAAGCCTCGGAAGCTGACTTTCGGTGCCACCAGAAGTCAGGTTCTAAGGTCTTGCAAGGCCTTGGAGAGCATCTCTGAGGTCTCACAAGGCCTTGGACGTGACTTCCAGTGCTTTGTGAAGGCACTGGAAGTTGCACCAGGGGCCCTTGTGGGTGCTGAGCACCCACAACTTTTTTTGTGGGTGCTTGGGCCCCCAGGCCTCCCTATAGTTGGTGCCCCTGCTGAATGGCATCCTGGTGGGATTCCACCAAGAGATCTGAATCAATGGGGTTATTATTTTGTCAGGATCAACCCTGATGGAGATATCAGCCAGTAAGAGGGTTGACTCATCCAGGGCACAAACCCAGTGCCTGTGCCCAAATCCATCTTATATCCGTAATCTTACTGCAGCCATTTGGACCACACTGTCATTTTCATTGCCTCTGTGGCCACCAAATATTGTCAAATGCCAAACAAGTACCATTCCACATCAGCTTTCATATGCTGTCTAAATATTATGGCAAGTCAATTATCAAAAAACTGTTAAGTGTCAAATATTGAAAGCATATATCAAAGTAAAATCTCAAATATTTAAATCAAGTATCATTGGATGCCAGTATTCAGAGAATATCCAGTAAGCAGTTGGCAGAGGATCAAATTTTGCAAGCATCATATATATTTTATTCATTTCGTTCTATTTTTTCCAGTTCTGCTACTGACGTCTGACTACATTATTATGAAAGACAAATCACAGCCAAAAGTAATTTGAAACTGCAGTCATGGCCTACCAAATGATCAATCTAGACATTTTTTTAAAAAAAATAAAATAAAAATATTAATTTCTAGACAGGTTTCTGTGTAAACATGAAGTTAAAGGTACAAGTCTGATTTTTAAAGGCAGGTAGTAGAATCACAGATGATAGCATTTTGATGAAAAAGTAATCAGTGTTTCACTTCAATAAATTGCTCTCTTTGATAAATATACAACTTTGCACCTTTTTTTACACTGTGGCAGAATTTCAATTGACTTTGCTTTATTTGCTAATTCGCAACTTGTAATTCATCATTGATACCACTTATTCACCGGGAAGATTCATAAAATGAATCAAATGTGAACAATGCTTCAGATATGTTTTGGCTAACTATTTTCTTTCAGCGAAACCCCAAAAGACCACCATATATTCAGGGTTGATGCAAACATTCAAGAAATTGGATGTCCCGTCCCCCCGATCCCACAAGAAGTTGGATGCAATTCAAAAAAACCAAAATAAATACAAATACGAACACACACACAAAGAAACACACACACAAAAACCCATGAGATTTTCCCATAGTAGTCAGTGGGAAGAAAAAATCCCCATTTGTACATGAGAGATTTAGGAACTACATTCCTCCCTATAAATGGCAAAGAGAAATCCCAGTGCTTATGGCCTTTGGAACTGCAGGCATAATTGTGAAGAAATTCATTACACACCTTTAGGCGTCAGGCAAAAATGTTCCTTTTTAACCAGGCCTTTGGTTGATCTGCTTTACATCCTAAGCTCTTTTAAAATGTGTTTTTTGGTTGGGGGCGGTTAGACTATTGGGTTGTTGTTTTTATTACGTATTTTGTTGTTTTATATCTTGATTTTATTCTGCGAATCGCCCTGAGACCCCCAGGTATAGAGCAGTATATAAATAATAATAATAATAATAATAATAATAATAATTCTTTGCATATCAGGATGGAAGATACAGAGGTGATCCTGATATGCAGTCTACTGCAAAAAAAAAGAGGCACATCCTTTGCTCCACCCACTTTTACCTCTGCCCCGCCCACTTTTGCAACTGTCTCCACCCACCATAGTTGTCTGTTAAGAAATGTAGCCCTCAGGCTGAAAGAGGATCTTGTTTTTTAGTTTTTTATTTATACTTTTCAATTTTATACATTTCATTAATTTTACAATCCATTTAACATTTCAAAGTTTGACTTCCTTTCCCCTCTTTCTGCAGTTCCTTAAATTTATTTTTTCATACCTTTTGCATATCCAAATTCATTTAACTTGCTCATTTAATTTCTACTGTAAATATATGCTCTTTACAAAACTGCCGGTTGTTACAATAATCCTGCTAATGTTTTTATCTGCTTACAATTTATCTGTAAATATTCAATAAACCATTTCCATTCTTTCAGCAACATATTATAAGAAGTTGCAGGGTTATCTTAGACAACCATTAAAGGGCATTATGAATATGGTTTTAAATACAGGTGAGCTGCCAGAATCATGGAAGAAAGAGGATCCCCGTCGTAAAAGAAATGCCAACTTTCCCTCCCTAACGGAGAAGGTACGGAACAGCATCAGAGCATGATGATGAAATGATTTGGGTCAGAGGAGTCGTCATTTGAATCTCTGCCAGCCAAAAGGTGGGTTTTTTAAAAAAAATTAAAACAGGTATTCAGAGTGTTCACCGTAAAACAAAAAGCATATTCTCAGAGAGAGGTTGATTTGTCTGAGAAAGTGTTAGATCATTTATCACAGGGATGCCTGCTTTGTGCGATGAACCTAGGAACCACTCGGGAATATAATTTCAACCAAAGAGAGAGCACCTGCAACTTGCAAGTTGGAGAAAAACCAATAACATTTAACAGGTGGACAATTGCTTTTCAAAGACATTTAACACTACAGCAAGAAGAGATCCAGAAATCTGTCTCAGCTTTGAAGCAGAAGACATTTTCCCTACTTTGTCAAAGCGCCATCACTTGCTTTTTTAAGTCTTTCAGATGAGTGTGTCGCTCCTTGAAAGCCTATTTGCTATATTGAAAAAGTCCTAGTCTACATTCTACCCTACACAGAGTTCACTCGGTAACATAGCATTGCTTTTATTTGCAGGGCTGCTAAGAAAGGATGTTGCATTTGTAGATTTAGAGAAGGGTGTGTGTGTGTGTGTGTGTGTGTGTGTGTGTGTGTGTGTGTGTTTGTGTGTTTATTGCCGGGACTTTAAAAAGCAGCAACTGCACCTTTCACTTCCAATTCCAATGTAAACTGATAATCTTTTTAGGCCAAAATTAGAGCAGAAAACAACTACAGTGGATCTCAGAGCAACTGAGCATCAGTAAAAACCCACATCGCTAAGACGTCCAGGAACCTCACCAAAATGCTGGAGAGGGTGCACCTCCACAGGCACATACCTCCAAATGTGGTGGGAGTGCCCCAAAATCCAACTATTCTGGACAACAACCATACGAGAAATAAGTAAAATAACCAAGCAAGTATTAGAAATCACCCCAGAATTGGCCTTACTAAACATCTTCCAAGACAACAATGCCCACTTACACCACAAAGAACTCATAACCCACCTACTTTGAGCAGCCAGAAGCATCATAGCCAGACACCGGAGAGACCTGTCAGGAGTAAGCATGTACCAATGGTACCAAATAGTATATGGGAAACAGCCCTACTAGAAAAATTAACCAATAAACTGAAACTGAAACAGGGACAAATAGAAGAAGACACCTTCACCCCAGTATGGCTCCCCTTTATCACATACACAGTCCAACAAGACAACGACAAAAATCCACCAACGGCATACAAATCAATATGGCTAACCTGATCCAAAACACCCACCCACCCCACTCGCACATGAAAACAAAGACCAACACAGCCAACCACAAATGAATTACCACACCCTAGGCCAACCCCAACCTCTCTCACCACCAAAGGAACACAAGTGAACAGCAAAGAACCTGCACAAGCAATGTTGACACCAAACCCTCCTAATGTCTCAACAAATGAAACTGATTTGTAAAAATGTTACATGTGGAAAAAAAATACGAGAAAAAGACACTGCAAACACTTTTGTAAATCAAGAAAATCTATAATAATAATAATAATAATAATAATAATAATAATAATAATGTAAAACCCACATCGGCATGCTAGTTCTTTGTCTACCAAGCTCAGACACACAGGCAATACCCTATAGCTTGTCTCAGTGATATGACTAGCCTGGGCACAGGTCACCATGTGACTGAGCCTCAGGTAGGGATATAAGGAGGAACTGATTTCCATTTCATCCTGTGCACATCACAAGCAGCACAGTTTCCATTCAGCTCCCTTTGCCTTCTCCTAAATCCTCTGTCATTTGTCTCGTTATCTGCTATGGCTGAAGCTAAGGTCATGAATTGTGCAATTAATTACGTAATTGATGTAACACATTTCAGTGGAAGGGAAATGTATCTACAAATACATTTCAGGATTTTTGTAAAATCGTTATTAGAAACGCAGGCTTACGGTTGCAATACTCTACATACCGAGAAAAGTCTTGTTGGTCTTAATTCTGAGTAGACATGTATTTTGTTGGGCTTTTGTTTCCATCAGCCAGAGCCAGCATGGTCAGTAATCAGGCATGTAAAGTAAAGGTAAAGGACCTGTGGATGGTCATGTCCAGTCAAAGGCAACTATAGGGTTGCAGCGCTCATCTCGCTTTCAGGCCTAGGGAGCCAGCGTTTGTCCACAGACAGCTTTCCGGGTCATGTGTCCAGCATGACTAAACCACTTCTGGCACAACGGGTCACCGTGATGGAAGCCAGAGCGCACAGGAACACCATTTACCTTCCCACCACAGTGGTACCTATTTAACTACTTGCACTGGTATGCTTTCAAACTGCTAGGTTGGCAGGAGCTGTGACAGAGCAACGGGAGCTCGCTCCGTCGCAGGGATTCGAACCGCCGACCTTCTGATTGGCAAGCCCAAGAGGCTCAGTGGTTTAGACCACAGCGCCACCCGTGTGATTGGTCAGTAATCAGACATGATGTTGATCATGCAACACAAGCTCAACGGATAGCTCAGTTGGTTAGAGCGTGGTGCTGATAATGCCAAGGTTATAGGTTCAATCCCCGTGTGGGACAGCTGCATATTCCTGCATTTGCAGGGGGATGACTGAGATGATCATCAGTATCCCTTCCAAATCTACAGTTCTATGATGTATGTTTAAGCCTGAAATAGGTATTTAAATATGTATTTTTTTAAGCATGATTCTATGATTTTTTGATCCCTGACCTATAATCTCAGGAGGGGTGTGCCTCCTTCTCTCATAAATAGGAAATATTACTTCTAAGGTGGTTCCTACACATTTTTCATTTAATAATAATAATAATAATAATAATAATAATAATAATGGAAAATACCATTTCCTTCAGAATGAGGATTTGGTTCATATGAACATTTTAGCAGATACAATTTGATTAATTAGTCAAATAACACTCCTTAGCTGGGAGACAGCCTTACTTATTGTAAAGCGCTGCTCACTGCTTCTCTCTCATTTTTTTTTTCCTTCAGAGTCTGCCTGTATGTATGAATAGTGTTGATTAGAATTGATTTCCTGCCAAATGTGATGCCTTCCATGAAGAAGAACTTGTGTATTCAAGAAATACCCTCCACTGGTTTTGCAAGTCTTGATGCGCAGGCAGATGAGCTTGGAATTTCAAAAGGTAAAAAAATGTCATAAACCCCAAGAGACAAGCAGGCAATGGTGCACCATGCTGAGCTCTCTCTTATTCCAGAAGAAGAAGAAGAAGAAGAAGAAGAAGAAGAAGAAGAAGAAGAAGAAGAAGAGGAGGAGTTTGGACTTGATATCCCGCCTTTCACTCCCCTTCAGGAGTCTCAAAGCGGCTAACATTCTCCTTTCTCTTCCTCCCCCACAACAAACACTCTGTGAGGTGAGTGGGGCTGAGAGACTTCAAAGAAGTGTGACTGGCCCAAGGTCACCCAGCAACTGCATGTGGAGGAGCGGAGACGCGAACCCGATTCCCCAGATTACGAATCTACCGCTCTTAACCACTACACCACACTGGCTCTCGTGACAACGATAGTAGTATATGTTGGAGGTACAGATGCAGAAAAGGGCTTAAGTCCTTTACTCGTCTCCTCAGTTCTACTGAATTCAATGTGAGATGTGTGTAAGATTGCAGTTTAACTCCTTCATTTCAGGAAAACTTACCTTAGGAAATACATCTATGAGTCTCTTCATGTTTCAAACTGTGTTTGTGCAACCAGTAGGTGTTCAGGACGAGGTTTTCCTGGTTCAGTAGGCCCTATGTTCCACTCCTCTCAAATCCCAGTTCAATTAGTATAACCTTTGAAACTATCTTTCTATCTATATCTATCTATCTATCTATCTATCTATCTATCTATCTATCTATCATCTATACTGTCCAGTAGCACCTTAAGGTAAAGGGTAAATGGACCCCTGACCATTAGGCCCAGTCGTGACCGACTCTGGGGTTGTGGCGCTCATCTCGCTTTATTGGCCGAGGGAGCCGGCGTACAGCTTCCGGGTCATGTGGCCAGCATGACTAAGCCGCTTCTGGAGAACCAGAGCAGCACACGGAAACGCCGTTTACCTTCCCGCCGGAGCGGTACCTATTTATCTACTTGTACTTTGACGTGCTTTCAAACTGCTAGGTTGGCAGGAACAGGGACCGAGCAACGGGAGCTCACCCCGTTGCGGGGATTCGAACCGCCAACCTTCTGATTGGCAAGTCCTAGGCTCTGTGGTTTAACCCAAAGCGCCACCCGCGTCCCAGTAAGTAAGTACTGTCCCAGTAAGTAGCACCTTAGAGACCAACTAAGTTTGTTCTTGGTAAGTTTGTTCTTGGTAAAAACTTACTCAGTAATTGGAGCCGCCAAATTAAGTTTTTGTGTGCTCACTTTTCCCTCCCCCCCCCCCGCCTTTATTTTTATTTCATTTTTTTTAACATTGCTGATATGGACATGTGAAACATAAAGGGGTGTCTCCACCCCCATCGTTCAGCCTGGACACTGAGGTCCAGCTCCAAGGGCCTTCTGGCAGTTCCCTCACCGTGGGAAATGAGGTTACAGGCAACCAGGCAGAGGGCCTTCTCGGTATATTTTATCATATGTGGTGGTCTTGCAGCAAGGTTAAAGCTTACTGGGAAATGATACATACTGAAACAAAAAAGATGTTTAAAATAATATTTTTTTTAAAATACCCAGAAGCTTTCCTTTGGGGAATTATAGGGACAGAATTACCCAAACTGTATAGAAATCTATTCATGTATGCAACTAAAGTGGCAAGAATGTTATTTGTCCAAAAATGGAAAGAAGAAGAAGTCCCAACGACAGAAGAATCGATACAAAACCTTATGGAATATGCAGAAACGGTGAAACTTACTGGAAAAATAAGAAATCAAGATAACAAACTTTTTATAAAAGAATGGAAATGATTTATTGAATATTTACAAACAATCTGTAAACAGATAAGAACATTGGCAGGATGATTGCAACAACCTGCAGTTTTATATTTAAAGTAGATGAATAAATGATTAAATTAGGTTAATTTGGAATATGCAGAAAATATAAAAGATAAATTTAAGGAAGCGCAGAAAGAGCGGGAAGGATGTTGAGTTTTGAAATGTTAAAATGATTGCAAAATTATTGAAATGTATAAAATCAAAAGTCAAAAATTAAAAGAAGAAGAAGACTGGAGATAAAAGATCCCTCTGCCTGCTCTTCAGCGGGATTTTATCACCACTCTGTCTTCTCCTTAGAGACCAGGAGATAAACCTTTGGAGGCTGGCAAACCATTTTCTCTGGTTTGGTGAGCCAGAACTGGCTCACAGCTTAGCTGCCCCTCCTGGTAGCTTCTTCGAGAAAAAGGTAAGTTGGAAAAAATGGAAGAAGCAGCATACTTCCCTTATAAACCTACCTTAATGCCGTCTGGCTTTGCACCAGTATTTAACAAAGCGCATTAAGGATGAAAATGCCTGTGTGTAAATATTCTGTGCTAAAGCGATGCTAAAATATCCTGTGGCAAAGCAGTGCTACAATGAAACCACTATAATTATGACGGAAAGCTATCCTAATTAAAGGCAAATGGAAAGGTCTTCTATGGCAGCTGGAAGACCATTGAGAAGGCAGCAGCGGAGCCTCTCTTAACATTGCATCGAGGCAACGAGTAAGTGATCCTGATACTTTTCCCATTTTGTGTGTAAGCTACTGTGCTCCAATTGTCATTTCAATTAACAAAATAATGAATTTCAAACGTGGAGAATGCAGCGAAGCAAGAATGCATTTAGCAAAATATACATGCGTACAGACCCTTGTTTCCTCCGAAAGGTTATTTGAGTGTAAATGTGACATTTCCAAATGTGAGACTTGTGAAAACTAAATCAATCAAAAGTCATTTATCACTTTGGTAATGAAATTTCATGTTTATCTTCTTTCTCATTATCATTTAAAGAGGTCTTGTCCCTATGATTATTAGCCTTGCATCTGACCTTTCTATGCAATTAACTTTCTCCCCCCACCGCCCACCCACTTACACATGACCTAGATAAAGATCTGCTCTTTGGGAACCAAATTTGTGTAGTTATATAATTGCTCTCCCTTTTACAAAAAGGAACAAGAAATGTGATATGATAAACACAACACATTCTAGCGTAATTCATTCTAAATAGTCTGCTCATGCAAATTGACTACTCCCTTTTTAATTTCAGAAATTCTTTATGTTACAAGTTGAGTGGTATTAACTCTGGGTGGAACTAAATTCATGCAAGACATCCAAGGTCTACTCTGAGGTAGGGATGTATGAAGGTACAGTGGTACCTCAGTTTTTGAATGTCTCAGAGGTCGAACGTTTCAGCTTTCGAACACTGAAAACCCGGAAGTAGCTACCTTGGTTTTTGAACGTTTTTCAGAAGCCGAACATGCCACACGGCTTCCGTATTAAGTTTTCCGGATGTAAATGCTTCCAGAAATGCATGCTTCAGTTTTCAAACGTTTTGGAAGTCGAACGGTCTTCTGGAACAGATTGTTTGAAAACAGAGGTGCTACTGTATAGTTTTTTCATTCTGCCCTGCATTCATCACATGCAACAAAGCTTCCATCTCACTGCAATGCATCTTCCCCCAGTGATCCCCAATTCATTTCTCCCTCCGCTGTGACAGCATTACATAACTTACATAATATACACAAATTACCTTGCCATTATCTCATTCTACCCCATTCATTTCAATGAGAAGGAAATGGCATGCAAATGCGGAGAGGAGTAGGGACATAATCAATCATGTGTCACCCTTGTACTGGAAGCAACAGCAGCAAATACCAATTGTAGTCACTGGATTGATTTCTTTTCTGGACATGGAATGAGTATGTGAACATTAGCCATCTGCTTCCATTTCAGTTTCTGTTGGGATTCTCTGACACTCCTACTTAGAGGTAAATGCAGGGGCGGGGGTTCAGCCAGAACTCGCCAGAACTCTCAGATGGGCACCATTGCCATTATAAGAGAACAAGGGAAGCGTTCATGGTGAGATCCAGCACCTCTTTTTCTAGAAAAATACCACTGAGTAACTGATATAATAATTAAAAGGTACTAGATGTGGGTGGTGCTGTGGTCTAAACCACTGAGCCTCTTGGACTTGCCAATCAGAAAGTCAGCAGTGCGAATCCCCATCACAGGGTGAGCTCCCGTTGCTCTGTCACAGCTCCTGCCAACCTAGCAGTTAGAAAGCAAATCAGTGTGAGTAGATAAATAGGTACCGCTGCGTTTCCGTGCACTCTGCTTTCCATCACAGTGTCCCGTTGTGCCAGAAGCGGTTTAGTCATGCTGGCCACATGACCCAGAAAGCTATCTGTGGACAAACACCAGCTCCCTTGTCCTGAAGCGAGATGAGCGCTGCAGCCCCATAGTCTTAAGCACCCAGGGGTCCTTTACCTATTTTTTTACCTTTTTACTTGGCTCGCCGACATAAGAAACTGCCCTATACCAAGTCAGTTCACTGTTCTATCTAGCCCTGTTCTATCAGAATTGTTGCCTGGTGATTTTTAATTTCTGAGCATGCTTCTTAGGCAGCCCCATGTAGAGCTCATTACACCAAGCCAATCCCAAGTGTTATCAGAAAATGGGTGATTTACTGTGGCCAGGTCATGTTTCTTAAAGAAGTGTACCCACTGGCATAGAATCAGACTCTTGTTAGAGGCGTTGCATGCTACAAATGACACTTAATTGAAGAATACCAAGGAGTCCTGCTGGTTCAAACCAAAGGTCCATCTCATCTAATATACACCAAAATATTTGCAAAGCTGAAGCTGGTTCAGGACCCCACATTTGCTGACCTCCTCCTGAATGGCCATTGGCTAGAAAACCAGTGCCATTTTTTCAGCAGAAGCTAGAAAAGGGCAGAAGTTCATGAACCAAGACAATACACTTTTGAGCAGGGGTGAACAACTCTGTTGGTTTCAGTTTCTCTCCACTTATTATTTTTCATATCTTCACATCTGAAGATAGTTCATATTTTCAGTTCTACACATTTCCAGGTGAGAATTATCCTTTTCTTTTTAAGTTCTCATGACAACTGGTCACCATGTTGGGGCTCCTAATATACACCTCTGCATGGCATTTTCCTTAACACTATTTTGTATACAGTGGTACCACAGGTTAAGTACTTAATTCGTTCTAGAGGTCTGTACTTAACCTGAAACTGTTCTCAACCTGAAGCACCACTTTAGCTAATGGGTCCTCCCACTGCTGCCGCGCCGCCGGAGCACAATTTCTGTTCTCATCTTGAAGCAAAGTTCTTAACCCGAGGTAATATTTCTGGGTTAGCGGAGTCTGTAACCTGAAGCATATGTAACCTGAAGCGTATGTAACCCGAGGTACCACTGTACATTTAAAATTTCTTCCCCATCCCTACTTCTGATTGTCAGATCTGGGAGAGAAACAACCCGGAATGCCATCATCTTGTTCTGTTTGGAAGATTTCCAGAGGCATCTGGCTGGCTGCTGTCAGAAACAGAAAATTGGACTAGACAGGCCTTGATGAAGTCATATCTTGTATCCCAGGACTCAGGATGCATTCTCTATCTTTTAATCTCACCTTATAAAACAGATTTCCCCTGGCTCCCCACATCTATATATGGCCAAGAAATTCAATGTGCACTTCATACAGCTGATGAAATACGTTCTTACCTATGAAAGCTCATGTCACTCTGCATTTCTTGGTCTTTAAACTGTTATTTATTAACATGGACACTGGTACCAGAGCCTGCAATAAACCCAGATGCCAACTTTGCTGCCACATAGACCCAGACAACACCATCACTGGACCCAACAACATCAAGTTGGAGTGGAGGGAAGTCAAGAGATTCAGAGAATCCTAAAGGAAGAGGTGGGTTGTTGGTTTTTTTAAAAAAAAATAGTTGAATATAAGAACAACATATAATCAAATACAAGCAATCAAATACAGTTTTCCCCTACCCCACCCCCCAAACAGCCCCAACTACGTCCAGGTAATTACATTAGTAATTAAAAATTATTTCTAGAGTTGCTGGTTTAAAAAATAGGAGGAGGTGATTGATGTGTTTGAATTGAAATTTGTTATGTAAAACTTAATATTTTTTTAATAAAAAAACAAAAACAAAACGATGCTTGAAGTTAAAAACAAAATCAGCAGCACCCTGTTTTGCAACATAGTATGCCCATTGCACTCCAGCATGCCACCTTTTTTCAGGTACAAGAAGTTGAATTGAGGGAACAATCCTACGGTAAGATCTCCTGGAATGAACAATTTAGGAGGCTACTTCCTGGCTTAGCCGGGCTCAGCCCCAGCTCAGTTGAAGATATACTGTGATAACTTCCTCTTCTCAGCTCAGTTGCATGAACCAAGGCCTATGCAAGTCCCCCCCCCCCTAAAGTTAACACAGTGGGACCAGAGAAAAAGGACTTATGCTCATTCAGTTCAGTCACATGACCTGGGAACCCAGCATGGAATACAATTTTAAAGGTTTGCTCTCCCTCTGCTGGGCTTAGGCAAAGCAGCAGCAGCAGTCTG
Organism: Podarcis pityusensis; assembly: GCF_964106645.2. Classification (NCBI taxonomy): domain Eukaryota; kingdom Metazoa; phylum Chordata; class Lepidosauria; order Squamata; family Lacertidae; genus Podarcis; species Podarcis pityusensis. The sequence continues at coordinate 73,436,226 of NC_138031.1, forward strand.
CTGATAAACAGGATGCAGATCTGGTGTAATTTTAGGAGGCCATAACCTACACTGGCTTGCTTTACACCAGCTTCTCTCCTATTTGCATGACAAGTCTCAGAGACAAAATACTGTAATTACTCAGCAAGTTAAGCACTGTGGTAAGCGGTGCAAATGGATCTGGAATCCTTCCTGGCGTGACCATAAATCAAAAGCGATTAATGAAGCAGCAGCAGTCAAGTTTCTTGGACAGAGCTCGATATGTGGAGAAATCCCATCAGTCTAAGAAGGCTACAATAAAAGATATTTGGCAACAACTCTAAGCCATGGATATGGGGTGTTTAAAAGCTAGAGGTGACACCAATGAACGAAAAATCTCCCCGACCCAAAAGCATTCCTATACTAAGAATGTTGAAGAATTGCAATGAAAAAGGAATTGGGAGAGGAAATTGTTGGTGTTTGCATATTTGTCCCATGCCCGGAACAGAAATCTATCCATGAAATGCAACCAGGCTGGATCTACATTGATCTGTAAAACGTTATTAAATGTAACGCTTTTCCATTGCTCACAGCTCTACAGCACCCTCTGCTGTCACGTTTTAATAACACCATTTTAACGTTCTAAATGGTCAGTGTTGACCACTTACTCTTTATTTATTTTTTCTTATTTGCATTGCATTTCCTTCGCACTGAAATGAAGGGGGGTGGAATAACATAACGACGATGTAACTGACGTAAGTTCATGTAACTCTGCCACAGTGGACAGTGAGAAAAAATGGTGTCGTTTTTGGTGGAAGGCAAACTGAAACAGTGGGGCAAAAATTCAGGGCAAGAGGGGGGAAGGGTGCATTTTTAAATCCCTATCCTACACACAGAAAACAATCATGACCAAAAAAGAAGGCTAAGCTAGAATGCTTTCTCGTGGTTTTCTATGTGCAGGATTTTTTTAAAAAAAATTTTTTTGCAAGGAAGCACGTTTTTGTTACACCTGCGGTATGAAGTGCCACAACCCAGACAACTAGATCAAGGAGGGAGAAACCAAAGAGCCACTTTTGAAACTGAGATTGTGCCGTGCTTCAAATCCCAGCAAGATGCAGATGGTTCAGAGAGTAAAAGAACTTTGATTAGGAAAGGACAAAGTGGAAATCTTGCTTAGATGAGAACTCACACACTCTGATAAGTCTTCAGTCCAGTTTCTAATTGATGATGAACATACCTGGCAACTCTAGTGGGGATAGACTTTCCTCCTGAGTTCAAAGTCCGTTCCCGTGTCCCTAAAGACTTTAATGGAGCCAGTAAGTCTTAACCTCATTTGTACACTTAATCCTCTATACGAAGGCAACATGCTGAGGGTTGAATCATTTTTTTTTCATTGAACACCTCTGTGGTGCTACTCTCATGGAGAATGAAGGAACATCTCTTCAAAACTCCACATACCCCTCCCCAAAAGCAATGGCTTTAATCCTTTTTCCTTACTGCAGCTAAACAAAACCTATGCACAGGAAACTTTTTTTGTGTGTGTAATAATTTTTTATTAGTTTTCAGTTACAATAACCCAGTAAAAGCCTCGTTGTCACAATACCAAATTATAATACAATTAATAATGCCAATTGTTCAGATGCCAAATTACAGTGGTACCTCGGTTTATGAACTTAATCCATTCCTGAAGTCCATTCTTAAACCAAATCTGTTCTTAAACCTAGATGCACTTTCCCTAATGAGGCCTCCTGCACCTTCCGTGCGGCTTCCTCCTGCCCTTCCACCGTTCGGCTTCCGTTCGTAGACCGAGGTAAAGTTCGCAAACTGGGACAGTACTTCCGGTTTTGTGGAGTTTGCAAACAGGACTGTTCGTAAACCGAGGTACCACTGTTTGTTGTTTTGTTGGGTCCCACGTGCTAGAATTGTTGATTTGATAATTTAATTCCAATCTGCATTCCAAAAACTTACAAATTACAATTACACACCAGTCTGAATACTGCTGTGATTATTCAAGTTTCTAACTGGTAAGAAGACTCCTTTTCCTTTGTTCTGCTTATCTACTTCCAATTCCCTGAAGCCTGACAGATGAGTGCAATAGGCCCCAACCAATTACACAGTGGGAAAAGGGAAAAACCGGAGCACTGGAATGATCTATTGGTGTAAAATTACGTTTGAATTCCAAATACGGGTTGAAATAATTTAGGCTTGGGGAAAAAAACCTGTTTCCTTATCCCCCTTTAATCACACAGAGCAGATACATCTTGCAAGGTAAATATTTAAATAGAATTAATGAGAGTCTCTATTACTCATCTTTAGTTCAAACCAGCACCACTTGCAAATTCCACAAAAAGCACACAGGACTGAATGTCTCAGCCACAGACAAGGTCAGCCGAATAAATTATTTCAGAGTAGTTTTATTCATTTCCCACCTTTTAATGCCTTTTACATACATACTTGTCTCAGTCTACTGATTACTTTCATTCCACCCCACCCCACCCCCGAATCCCTCTTAATAGTGTTATGGAATCATTCCAGGAGCCATAACTGGCAAGGGGGGAAATTACAGCAAAAAGTATTAGACAAAGTGCATTAATTTAATGTCTCATGAATAAACGTTAATATTCAGTGAGGAGCGATATCGCTTTTAAATTAACACTAAAGACACAGTTGCTCTTGGCCTTAGGAATTCAAATGCCTGTTGCTTGAGCTTTCCTGGGTCTGTTGATTAATTTATTATCAGTTTACTACAAGCTCTAAGCATAATTGGGATTTCCCTCGTGACTCAACGGTGAATGCTAATAGTTTAGTGCATACCTCATATAACCCATAGAGACAAAACCTCTCATTTAGAAGTTTATTTAAATGTTAGGCGTATACTGCTCAGATTGTCAGAAAGGGATTAGGTTAATTAGATATTATGCTGCCACGCAGCGGCTTTTTTAAAAAAAATAAAAAATAAATCTTCTTTTTGTCTTTTTTACACACACATAGGATTTGTATCAGGATCAATCATGCATCGGTAGGAAATTCTGAATAAAGCACAGCCACAGCAGAACACAGCCATATCAAACAGCTTTGCTAACGCTGGAGTGGCTATGGCTGAATACAATTTCTGGCAAATGGGTAAGACTTAAGATACTTCCCCACTAGGGAGCCATCACACCTATTTCCTTATTATATAATGCTCATAAAATGCCCAGTCAGGATAACAGGTAGGGGAAAGAGGCAGAAGGATTGCCCGTATATTTCAGGGATTCCCAGTTAGCAAAGGATCGGAGACAGGGAGTATATTTCATGCCCACATTTGACTAAGATTGTCCCATTAAATGCAGTCATACATATATAAAAGTGAAACTGCTCCTAAGTTGTTCTGAATAGCCCGGCCCTTACTTTGGTCATTCTCCGGTATTAGAATGACGGAGTCCAGGAGCTGCTTTTTGTACCTATATTATCGCATTTGAAATTGATTAGCATGCCTCTTAATGTTAAAGTAAGCTTCTAAGCAGGTTTTATGCAAGCATGCAGAAAGAGAGATGCACATATCTATAATAAAAATGCACAATAAAACCATTTCATTGAACCATAGCTGTCAAGCATCCCTTATTTGAAGGGACAGTCCCTTATTCCAGCGCCATGTCCCGCTGCTGTCCCTTATTGATGGATGTCCCTTAAATGTCCCTTAAATGATATCCCTTAAATTTCAAAGGAAGCAGCTCCTCTCCCTCCCTCCCTGCCGGCCAGGGAGGAGGGAGGCTCCAACTGTGTTGCTTGGCTGTGTTGTTCACCCAATAAGAAGTCTAAGAACAACTCACCCTTGCCGGCGAAAAGGTCTGTCTGGAGAGGGGGCACATGGTGGGGGAAAAGGAAAGGGGATCTCGTGGGAAGGGGGGGCTTTTGAATTTGTTTTGGAGGCTCCTTCGATTGACTTATGGGGGAAAAGAAAGGAGCTGGTTGACTAAAATGGTGGGTGACTGGCGATCTCGTGGCGAGGGGGGGGGAGGCTGTGTGTGTGTGGCTAGTTAATGCAAGCTGAGGGGTTTTTTGAATGCTGGACGCCATTTTGTTGCACGTGCTACTGCAAACTTTGCAGTGCAATGCCAGGCCGGGGAGCCATCTTAAGTTGAGGCTGCATAGGCCTTGTGGTGCATGTGATTCAGATTCTATTAGCTGAACCTCTGGTTACAAAGTTGGTTGGACAGTGTTCTCGAAGCTACCAGCATGAGTTTGACCAGACTGCAGGAGGACAGGAAGACTGCAGTGCCTGGAACAGGTGAGGCTGCAGGTCCCTTATTTTGGCTGCTGATCCCTTATTTTCAAGGCTGCTGGTCCCTTATTTTCAAATCTATAAGTTGACAGCTATGCATTGAACTGAACTGAAAGAAGACATTATAGGCACTTTTGTTATCCATGAAAATCTTTTGATTAAAAAAAAACCACCAACCACCCCCCAAAAGGCATCCCATTGAAAAAACACAGTAAGTTACAACTGGGAAGTTATTCTGAAGCGAAGCCCAATAGTGCCATTCCCTGCCACTCAGAACCTACAGTTAAAAACAAACTTGCTGTGTCAGTCAGGCACCATTTCCTTTTCCTTGTCTATCCTCTGCATCTGGGTCACTTGAAATATGCTTTGTGGTTCACCCTGGTGTGTGGCCGGGAGCTTACGATTTGCTCAGACTTCTGCAGCATGCAACCTCAGTGAAGTGACTGGCACTGTTTGCACTGAGCATATAAAGAGTTTGTTCATCGATCATTGCTGGCATTTGAATAATGTCACTGGGTATTAAAGAGCCCTGTGTTTTGTGTGCTTGGTGCATGTTTACAAGGTCAGACGAGAGAAGTGGGCTTCCGAGGCGAGGCTCGAAAGGGCCTTGCGCTCAAATCAAATTGGTGTGACAAAATATTTAGTGCTTTCGCAGCTCCGTACCAGCGCACCGATGAAGGACACTCATGGCGTGCAATGTGGAGAAAGCAGGCTACATTTGACCCACATGTTAAGAACTTTTCCCAAAACACTTATCCCTGTCCCGCCACCTTTGTGATTTAAACAGGTTATTTTACAGTGGTACCTCGTGTTAAGGACCGTCCCCCTTACGAATGCTGTGGGTTATGCGCTCCTCTAACCCAGAAGTAGATGCCCCTTGTAGCGACTTTTGCCCCGGGATGTGAGTGGAAGTCATGCTCCGGCAGCATGGCAGCAGCGGGAAGAAGAGTTTGGATTTGATATCCTGCTTTATCACTACCCGAAGGAGTCTCAAAGCGGCTAACATTCTCCTTTCCCTTCCTCCCCCACAACAAACACTGTGAGGTGAGTGGCGCTGAGAGACTTCAGAGAAGTGTGCCTGGCCCAAGGTCACCCAGCAGCTGCATGTGAAGGAGCGGGGAAGCGAACCCAGTTCACCAGATTACGAGTCCAACGCTCCTAACCACTACACCACACTGGCCATTAGAGAAAGTGCACCTCATGTTATGAGTGTTTTCGGGTTACAAACGGACCTCCGGAATGGATTAGGTACTTAACACAAGGTATCACTGTATTTCTTTATTTCTTTTGACAAAGTAATAATTAATAAATAAAATAGAAATGTGTAGCCCACCAACGAGACCCTTCCATTGTAACTATTCAGCTTCTACAAATTCTTCCCATATCTCCTCAAAATCATTTCTCCTGCATATTCCCCGTCTTACCTTAATAGCACATGTTAATTTATCATTAATAGCTATATCCCACACCTCTTTATACCATCCTTCCATTTTATATTCACCTTGCCCATTCCGCTTCCGGGTTCTGACTAAAAAGCAGCCAGAGTTTTATCACCTGGTATACAGGATGATCTCCCTAGGTGTGTTATCAGGTAAGGAGTCTTTAAAAAAAGAAAAGAAAAAAATGTTACCTACACTTTTAAATCATTTAAGTTTTTAATCCCTGCTGTGTCTTGCTTTGTTTTATGGCTTTGTTGATTAAGTCCGTTACAATTGCTTTTTAGTCTTTAAAAATCATTTGTTTATTATATAAACATATAAAAAACATATTGGTATAGAATTTGGTATAACTTGCAATTGTATATAAAAAGGTAAAGGGACCCTTGACCACTCACTTCCAGTTTTCAATCATTCGGGAGCCGAAATTTACAAGTTTCAAAGTGTTAGTTTTCCGAGGTTCCACTGTACTTCCTTTTCTGATGTCATTTCTTTAAACCACATGCTATTTGTCTGTAAGCTATCCTGAGAACAGAAGAGAACTGGCACATTGAAGGTGAGAGTGTATGCTATGAAATTAATTTGATTATATTATCTCTTTCTGGGATTGGAGGAAAATTATTACCCAGAGGTTACACCCTTCAAATCTAGTGCGAGGAGCAAGAAAACGACAGGTGTAATAATGAGGAAGATATGCACCATGAAAGGTAAATCTAAAAAATGTACCATAACTATGATTACTATTTTTAAAAGAATTATTATTATTTTTTTGAGATGCATACTTAAGCCTGCATGCTTAAGCCTGGACAACACTAAAATTTCCCTCCTGTTTGCGAAATACCTTGGAAATGTGAAATCCCTTCTGCTTTACATTTGACCATCGGTTTGGCTTTGCAGGAGATTTCCAGGAAGCTTATGCAGAGCACGCTGGCAGCTGTGTTTGTTGTGAACAGATTTTCGCTGCATCGCCTCCTGTCTCCTAATCCTCTCCTTTTCTCAGTATGGTACAGCTTTAGGGGCACCAAAGCATCATGGGAGAAGAGGGTGAAAGTTATACAGTAAATTGGCACTATCCACCATGTGCAGAACTGGCACAGAACTGAAATATAATTAAGGATAAATTTCCCGTCTTAGGGAAAGATTATCCATAGGAATCAGCCATCAAAATAAGACAACACCAAAGAAAATCAAAGCGCTGTAAGAAATCCAAAGAAGCAAAAATCCCAGCTTGCCATAGGGTTACCTGAAGGGGATGGAGAAGCGAAGCACTTTTCAATATTATCCTCCATTAGCTTTTCCACTGCTCGGTATCATTTCCTTAACAGATCTCATCTCAAAACCTCTCTTTTTCATGAAACCCTTATTTCACCCGCTGGCCTTCATCCCCAGCTGGAAAGGGGGAAAAAAACCCTCTGCAATTGAAACTGCATTTGCTCACAAATCCATTCCTTCTTAGGAATGCTTCTCCTCAGATGATACAGTCCCAAACCATGGAAAGCAAGCATGGTCAATGCCTGAGGCAGCAAGATTCAAAGCACCCTGAATGACAGTGTAATAATCGAAGTACCAAAAACCATAACAGTAAACAGAATTATTGACAGCTGTCACTTTTTTTTCAAGATGACCAGAATTGTGTCCCCCTTTTGAATGTGTGTTTATATCCTAAGGTTGCTGTACGTCCGGATTTTCCTGGACATATCCGGAATACCGTAGCCAGCAGCAGTGTCTGGGCAGAAATCGGGTAAACTGTCTGGGACAATCTGAATGTGTGGCAGCCCATGTCGGTGTTATGTACTGAAGTTCTCACCCTGGGCCAACAGGGGGATACTGTAGATAGTTTTCACTCAGGTCCACATATGCAAATAAGGAATTGAAAGTGACATTCAGTGATTGGATAGTTACAGAAAATGGTTACTGTTGCGTTCTAGTGGAGCTCTATATAGGCAGTCTGGCTGAACCCTTCAGTTCAGTTCTGTTCTGGCCTGTGAATAAACAAGAGCTGTTTGAAGAATCGCTGTGTCGTCTGATATGTTCACCCACAACTTAACAATCAGCATTGCCGTTTTTGCTATTTTCCCATTTTTGCTGTTTTTCCATTCCAATTTTCTGTTTTGCTCCCACTGATGATAACAACAACAACTTTGCCCCCCCCAAATTACAACAACAACAAACAAACAACTTTGCTCCCACTAATGATGATAATAATAACTTTGTCCCCCCCCCCCCAATAATAATAATAATGCTCAAATATTTTGTAGTCATTGTTTAATAATGAGATCGGCCTCTAATTTTTAACTTGTAAGAGATCTCAGTCTGGTTTGGGTATTAATGTAATATATGCTTCTTTCCATGTCTCTGGCAATTCACCTTTTCTTAATATATTATTCATTACTTCTTTAAAAGGTACAAGTAGGGTGTAACTCATTTTTTAATAATACTTTGCAGTAAATCCATCCAGTCCTGGTGCCTTCCCACTTTTTAGATTTTTAATTCCTTTCAGAATTTCTCCTCCTCCTATTGGTTTATTCAGTCGGCCTTTCTTATCTGTCGGAATCTGTTGCACCTCTCTCTTTTTTAAATATTCTTCAATTTTTTCCTTTCCAGTTTTTTTATACAGTGGTCTATAAAATTTAACAAAACCTTTCCTTATCTCTTTCGGGTTTTCTATTTCTTTTTCTTCAATTCTGATTTTGTTGATTGTATTCTGAGATTTCCTTTTCTTAATTTGCCATGCCAACCATTTGATTCTCCGGGACATCTTCTCAGGCAGGTTCTTCTCAAAGGGCTCAGATAACTCCGCAGTTCCACAAGGAACCTTCCTGATACTGACCAACAACCCACAACCCATGCTGTAATCCAAGACCTTTATATTATAAAGACCTCAGCGTAACACTCAAAATGGAAGTGTGACACTCAAAATGGAAGCGTAAAACTCAAAACGGAGCATGTTCGGCTTCCAAAAAAGGTTCGCAAACTGGAACACTTACTTCCGGGTTTGCAGTGTTTGGGTTCCAAGTTGTTTGAGTACCAAGGTGTTTGAGAACCAAGGTACCACTGTAATGTCAACATTGACAGGCAGCAACTGAGCTCGCAAACCCAACTTACTATTGTCTAAACTGACTGGAAGCAGCTCTTTTGATCAACCTGTTTGTTGTCAACACTAGTGTTGTCAACACTAACTGGCATAAGCTGTACTAATCCACCTAGTTCAGTAGAGTCAACACTGGCTGGCATCAGCACCACTGATCAACCTACTCAGTCTTGTTCACACTGATTGACAGCAGCCCATCTGGGTTTCCAGCCCTGATCCCTTTCCCAGCCGCCACCGTGGAAGCAATTGCAAGATACCAAAACAAAATACAAAAAACCTCAAGCAGAGACCAATCACACCTCCACACACAGCCACAAAAATGGATGCAATGACACAATACTCATACAAAATACAGCAACCACCAGCAGGAGCCACCAGCACACTTAATACGACTCGCCTTGCATATAACCAAAGCTATAAATTGCAAATGATAACCCCCGCCAAGATAAGTAGCAGCAACAAATTAATTAGCTGCAGCTCAAAACACTCCCTAGGGTTCTGAACGATAACCGGCACACTAAAGTAAAAGGAACGCACCGGCAGATTAATAAAAATGCACCCCAGCAATAATCGCCGGCCCCTTTAAAAAGTCCACCCCCTAAAAAAAAAACAACCACCAAAGCAAGGCCTTACAACCACCCTGCCGATTTAAAACCATGCAGGGCAAGAGGGGGCCACCAGAACCATTAATTCAATTTGAAAAGCTCAGTAAACAAGGGCAAACTTCCCTCTCAGCTTCCGACCAGACGCAGCCAAGGAGGCACCCACATGGCGTACCTAGGGGAACCAGAAATGCAATGCCAGCAGAAGTCACAAACAATTTATTGTTTACTTCATTTCATTTCTTCTGCTTTTAATAATAATAATAGTTTCTTATTTATACCCCACCCATCTGGCTGGGTTTCCTCAGCCACTCTGGGTGGCTTCCAACAGAATATTAAAATACAGTAGTCTATTAAACATTAAAAGCATCCCTAAACAGGGCTGCCTTCAGATTTCTTCTTAAAGTCTGGTAGTTGTTTTTCTCTTTGACATCTGGTGGGAGGGCATTCCACAGGGCGGGTGCCACTACTGAGAAGGCCCTCTGCCTGGTTCCCTGTAACTTGGCTTCTTGCAGCGAGGGAACCGCCAGAACGCCCTCGGCGCTGGACCTCAGTGTCCGGGCAGAATGATGGGGGTGGAGACGCTCCTTCAGGTATACTGGACTGAGGCCGTTTAGGGCTTTAAAGGTCAGCACCAACACTTTGAATTGTGCTCGGAAACGTAATGGAAGCCAGTGTAGGTCTTTCAAGACAGTGTTATGTGGTCTCGGCGGCCGCTCCCACTTTGTACCAAGTGTCAGGGATTGTACTGAAGAGGAAGGGAATTGGTGGAGGGTCTTCCCTCTCCTTTTCTCCTGTAGCTTCCAGAGTGGAAGGAGGCAGTCTTGAATTACAGCAGGGCTTTGAGGAAGGTAACAGCTCAGAGACGGACGAACAGCCTTCTCCCCAAAAGCGGCGTTCATTAAGGGTGCAAGAACAAGGAGCCCAGAGACAATTGTCCACGGACAGATGCCATCGAAGCAGCTGTTGTTGCTAGAGGGGGGAGGAGGAGTAGCTGAGTGCGAGCAATGCCAATATGGAGGAATGACCGGAATTCTTTGCCTTTTACCGTGATGACTGAATAAATCATTTGTAAGAACTTTCTTGCTTCCTCCCTGCCTCTTGGTGCCATCGGAGGGAGGGAGAGAATTCCTCAAGCTTGACACAAGCAAGCATGATTTTAAATATAACTGAGCAAGCAGGGTAGCAATATGTTCGGCTGCTAGCAGACATGCCTCCCAAGGCACATGGGGCTCAGCCTGTAGGAGGCTGCAGGAAGTAGTGCTCACTCCTTAAACCAGCAAAAAAACACACACAAAAAACACTCTCCTGCTCCAATTACAGTGATACCTTGGTTCTCCAACTTAATCAGTTCCGGAAGTCCGTTCCAAAACCAAAGCGTTCTAAAACCAAGGTGCGCTTTCCCATAGAAAGTATTGCAAAATGGATTAATCCGTTCCAGACTTTTAAAAACAACCCCTAAAACAGGAATTTAGCATGAATTTTACTATCTAACGAGAGGATTGATCCATAAAATGAAAGCAATAATCCATGTCCTGTACTATAAAATAAAATAAATAAGACAGTATTGTAGATGATAAAAATTAAAATTAATTCTTTTCTTTACCTGCTCTGATGATAGTCATCATTTGGATGGGGGGCTTTTCTCCATTTCCTGCAGTCACACAATCAATCAATCAGTAGCCGAACTGAGTTCCACACAGTCACAAAAACAAATCAACTCAAAAACTAAAATGCAAAATAAATAGCAAAAGCAAAAGCGCCGGACTTAATCCGTTCCAGAAGTCCGTATGACTTCCGAAATGCTCAAAAACCAAGGTGCAGCTTCTGATTGGTGCAGACGCCCCAGAAACAATAGCCAACAGCCGCACCAGATGTTTGGCTACTGAAAAACGTTCGAAAACCGGAATACTTACTTCCAGGTTTTCATCATTTGGGAACCAAGGCATTTGAGAACCAAGGTACCACTGTAGGCCCCATTTTAAAAATGCAGCCATGCCCGCTGGCATCTAAGCAGCAGAGAGCAGCAGTGACATGGAGGGACGGCTTCCATTGGTCGCACCCCCTGGCCCAACCTGTGTCCAATCCTGCATCCCCATTCGCCAAACTGGAATGCAGTTCTGGATCCGTTTCCTGATAGGTGACACAAGCTTATGCCCACGCCACCATTAGGAAGGGGCACAGCAGCTAGGATTCCCTCCTCTGGACCCCAGTGGAGCCTCTGCCATCCCGCAAGACCGCCGCACCAGAAGGGGGAGTGGACATTTGTACTATAAATTGCAAATGCGGCAAAACAAAGCAGCTATGTTGGGCAGCTGGGCAGCATGCACCATTTATTACAAATTCTCTCATTTCGGAATGGTTAACATATGCTAAGACCCCTCCATTCCAGATAAGCGCTACCAATATTTTACAAGAAAAGCAAACTGGATCCAGATATGGGCGTTCATTTCTCCATCACGGCTTTGCATTAAATTATGGGTTAGTTAAATGGAATGAGGGAAATAATAAAGTAAATTACATTGCCTTCATTGAGCTCAGCAGGACATTTGATTTAGCAGGCTGATGAAAGCTGAGGGAGAAATTAACTAAGATGGCAGCAGTGGGTTATTAAAAGTGATTAAAGCTTATTATTGTGTTGCCGTAATAATGGCTCCTTTTTGAGAAATATTTACTTTCAACAACAACAGGAGTGCATCGGTAGGGTGTACTGAATTTCTCAGCTTTCACTTCCCAAGAATGAGGAGTGCTAAAAGTTGTAACAGGACTTGAGAATTCAAAATATTATTTGGGTCAAATTAATATAATTTAATTTTAGTGTGTAAAATTGCATAGAAATCATTAAAATGATTGCCACGTACTTGCAGTCCTATTAAATATCGTAATTATAAATTATTTAGCATTACCTGACATTTGCAGAAGGTAAAATTTAATTTCTTTGGTTTTCCTCAAACAGTTTGTGTGCTTCTTCATCAAATGTAGGCTGACCAAGCTAAATATCCAATCACAAAAAAATAGCAGATTTGAATTCCACACACCCAAAACCGTATTTTTAAGACCCCTCACTGAAGAAATTTGCAAAAAAGTAAGTTTCACCCCTAAAATGACATACCCTGGTGCATCAGGAATGACTCTCAGGCTCTATATAGTATAGTTTTTTTTTGAATAGTTTGTGGATCTGTCCCCAGATTGGGAACCTAAGCAGACGGGCCAAATTTGGCCCACAAGGGGATTTCTCCAATACATCATATATGCCAGTGTAAGGCAGGTAGCGATGTAACTGTGTCAACTGTTTGTGCAACCAATCCCCACAGAAAGCAGCAGTGAAATCCCCAGTAATTTGTGAGTTCAATCCTGCTTTATTTAGCTGCACAAACTGATCTCTGCAGAAAATTATCCACTCATCAGCTCATTTTAGATTCTATCTAGCAGCAACCCCGTTTCATGTTTCTAAATTATTCCATGATTCAACGCCTGGTTATAATATGCTGACAATTCACCCCTGGTTTTCAGAATCCCAACCTGAAAATTGTTGAACTTTTTTTAGGAAGACCCCAGAACTCTTGAGCTCTAACTCTAAGGAAACCTGAAAGTTGCTGAGTGTTTTTTTAGACAAACCCCTAAATTGATTGGGGAGAGGTAGGAAGGCACACGGGTGGCGCTGTGGGTAAAACCTCAGCGCCTAGGACTTGCCGATCGCATGGTCGGCGGTTTGAATCCCCGCGGCGGGGTGAGCTCCCGTTGTTCAGTCCCAGCTCCTGCCCACCTAGCAGTTCGATAAATAGGTACCGCTGTATAGCGGGAAGGTAAACGGTGTTTCTGTGTGCTGCTCTGGTGCCGGTTCACCGGAGCAGCTTCGTCACGCTGGCCACGTGACCCGGAAGTGTCTGCGGACAGCGCTGGCTCCCGGCCTCTAGAGTGAGATGAGCGCACAACCCTAGAATCTGTCAAGACTGGCCCGTACGGGCAGGGGTACCTTTACCTTTACCTTTTAGGAAGGAAGGAGAGATGAACTTCACTGCTGGAGGGGGCATATTCCTGTGGAGGTCCCTCCCTATTTTAGGATGAGCTTTCAACTGTGCACAGTATTCCTGCATGGGGAGCAGATTAAAAACACAAAACGCTGTTTCCTGACTCATCTGTGTCTCCAGGATTGTGATCCAGTACCGAAAATCTGAATTTTGTAGAGACTGCAGTTAGGCTACACACCAGAAGATGTCGCTCTGGAACAATTCTCCTCATCATGCTTTTATATTTCTGTTTGTTTCCTTACATTACAAGCAGTAAAGTTGTTTATTTTAATACAGGCTTTTGAAGAGTTTATTCATTGCCTCTTTCAAGAACGGAGTGCATTTTGTAACTTGGCTCATTCAATATTTGCATTAAGGGACGCAGAGGGAACTTGAAAAATAACTCTGGATGGAAACTCTAAAAACATGTCCATATTGTCACCCTCAAGACAAGGTAGCAAAAGAAGGAACCATAAACCCTCATGAAAGATGACCTGACATGAAGGGGAAATGTCTCATAATAAATTATGGGACCTATGTGCTTCCACATGAAATAGATTCCTAAGGGATTCTATTAATATCGTTCTGGTCTCTCCACTTTCTACATTCATATTCTATGAATGTGAATGAAAGTATACATATAAATACTGCATCCATCACAGATTTCAAAAGGAAATAATCCTGAAAAATATATCAGAACTGATTCTTTTGACCAGTATTTCTGTTGCCCAGTGAGGTTTACACAACCCACACTATGAAAGAGTCTAAATACATTTTGAGTATTTTGGGAAACCAAAGTGCTTGTTTACAAAGTGATTGAACTACCAACCTTACTGTATGCTTGTGAAACGTAGACCACTTATAAATGCCATCTCCAACTCCTCGAAAGATTCCATCAACGGTGTCTCCGAAAACTTTACACATCATTTGGGAAAGCAAACTAATGCCAGTGTACTGGAAGAAGCAAAGATCACCAGTGTCGAACAGCGGCGTAGCGTGGGTTGTCAGCATCCGGGGCAAGGCAAGTAATTTGCGCCCCCTAACCCCTAACCTGCCGCCGCTGCCAGCTTCTTCTTGCTGCTGCCTGGTCTGGTCTGGTGTGGTTCTCTCCCGCGCTCAGCGCTGCGCTGGGCGGCCGCTGCACTGTCCCTCCCCCAGATAGTCCCTCGCTCTCTCTCCGCACTGCACGCCTGGCACCCACCCCCTCCACAGTGGGCGGCGACCCAGCGGCTCGGATCGGATTCGCACAGCCAGCACTGCAGTGAGAGAGAGTGAGTGAGCCAGGTAGGGGCAGAGAGCTGCGAGTGCGAGGCGCCCCCCCCAGATGTTGCGCCCGGTGCAGCTGGCCCCCCTGCACCCCCCACGCTACGCCACTGGTGTCGAAACAATGATTATTCAACATCAACTTCATTGGACTGGTCATGTTGTTTGGATGCCTAATTATTGTCTGCCAAATCAACTACTCTATTCCGAACTTAAAAATGGAAAGCGGAATGCTGGTGGTCAACCAAAGAGGTTTAGAGACTCTCTCAAGGCAGATCTTAAAAATTGTAGTATAAACATTGACAATTGGGAAACACTGGCCTGCGAGCGCTCCAATTGGAGAACAACCTTTACCAAAGGCGTCATGGATTTTGAAGACGCTCGAACTCAGGACGAAAGGTAGAAACATGCTAAGAGGAAGGCATGCTTGGCAAACCCTCACTCAGAAAGGGTGCCAAACACCTGCACCCCCCCCCAATGTTTGGCAGTGCAAACCCTATGCTTCATGGTAGGTTAAAAAATGTGCCCTCGGACCCTAACCCATTGGGTCACAGTTTTTGCAAAAACCTGACATCTTCCAATTCACTCCAAAAGGGTGCCAAACACCTGCAAATGCCCCCCTGCGACCTTTAGCAAACACCACGTTTCTCTTTAGGCCATAAAATGAGCCCCCGGCACCCTGACCCACAGGTCATGGTGTTCGCCTAAAACCTGGCATCTTTTGATTCACTCAGAAAGGGCGACAAATACCTGCAAATGGTCCAGTACAACATTTGGTGGTGCAAACATCGCATTTCATGGTAGGGCATAAAATGAGATCTCAGGGTGTCACGGTATTCGACAAAACCCTGATGTTGTCTGATTCACTCAAAAGCATCACCAAACACCTGCAAATGGCCCCCCTGCAATGCTTTGTCACGGTAGGTGACAAAATGAGCCCTTGGCACCATAATCCACAGGGTCACAGTTTTTGTCAGAAACATGACAACGTCTGATTGACTCGAAAATGGTGCCAAACAGCTGCAAAAGGAGCGCTGCAACATTTGGAGGTGCAAACACCATGTTAGTGAATCAGAGGGTGTTGGTATTTTGACGAAAACCGTGACCCACGGGTAAGGACGCCGAGGGCTCATTTTTTGGCCTACCTGGAAATGTGGCATTTGCACTGCCAAGCATTGCAGGGGGCAATTTGTAGGTGATTGGCACCATTTTTGAGTGAATTGGGGAGTATATTGAGATGGGGACGGTTATTGAGATATGTCATAAATGTCCCTCAAATGTCCACTTGATCCTTTCCCTTCCTCTTGGCAGTACCATATTTCTGGGGAAATAGACTTTGCAGTACAGCACTGGGAGGAGAAATGTCTGCTAATGTCAAAAGGGCGAGTGCAAGATATGTGAGCTCGGCCAGCTCAATGATGTACAATAAGAAAGATGAGTGGCTGCTCTTATGAAAGTGGAAATTCAAAACCAGCGTTTGGGGAAGGAGGATGTCAGACTCATCTTAATTCAACGTGGAAGTCTGAGACGAAAGAGAGCCCAGGTGCATGATTGCAAATTAAGAACATATTAAAACGACACAAAAGGGTATACAATCTGGCTGCACGGATTTACATCTAGTTAACGGCGGGAGCCGAGAAGAAAGGACAGAAATCTGCCTTGGGGAAGGTTGATCCTTTGCCTCTGAATCGTGTCATTGAGTCTGCAGCATTATATACTGGAATGAGGCTTCCTTGTCATTCCCTGCAGAATTCAGGAACCCAGGAATATATAATGGGCTGGATCCAGGGAGATGAGGGAATAGCATAGGCTGGTCCAAAAAAAATCTACCCTGAAGGGGCAAGAAGAAACACAAAAGTCAGGAGTCTGGAGTCAGGCATGAGGTGCAGTTAGAAAAATGGAGCATGCCAGAACATGGAAGTTTAAGCAACTGCCAGAAGTCTTGACATATCTCCTTGGAAAGGTAAGGTAAAGGTAAAGGAATTTGCATGGTTAAGTCTGGTCAAAGGCGACTATGGGGTTGCGGCGTTCATTTCGCTTTCAGGCCGAGGGAGCTGGCGTTTGTCCACAAACAGCTTTCCAGGTCATGTGGCCAGCATGACTAAACTGCTTCTGGCACAATGGAACACTGTGATGGAAACCAGAGCCCACGGAAATGCCGTTTACCTTCCCACCACAGCGGTACCTATTTATCTACTTGCACTGGCATGCTTTCGAACTGCTAGGTTGGCAGGAGCTGGGACAGAGCAATGGGAGCTCACCCCACCACGGGGATTCAAACCATGGAGCTTCTGATTGGCAAGCCCCAGAGGCTCAATGGTTTAGACCACAGTGCCACCCGCATCCCATTCCTTGGAAAGCATGGCTGGCAGACTGGTTCTGAACACGAATAGCTTGCATCTGGTTTTGATTTTTATGCCACTCCCAGCACAGGTGAAAAAGGATAGGTGCAGATGGGGGGGTCTTGATAGGCAAGAAAGGGACATCAGCGAGCTCAGGGACTATTTGGTAAACTTGGTTCAGTCAATGGATCTCAGCCTGAAGTTTTAAGACTCTTTGAATTGACAAATAACCTCACATCAATTCTCCCTCCAATGCAGAAAAAAGGTTGTTTTCACACACACATCCCTATTTTCAAAATCCTACAGAACAGCAAGCATCCTTTTTCAGCTTACATGCATTTTTCATCTGCTTGAAGGAGGAGATTTAAGTCCTTCCTGTGCATCCATTTACAGTAACGTAGTTTGGGATTCAGTTAATGCAGACCTTGGCTAATAATTTCTGCGAGAAAACTGTAGACAACTGATTTCAGATCTTGAAGGTCAAAAATCCCTTTCTCAGTTCCTGTTCTAGGGATGCTTGAGGATGTGAAACATAATTCAAACTTCTACAGGTAGAAGATGCTCCCAACTAAATCTGAATACTTTAGCTAACCTTTATTTAGTTGATACAAGCACAGTGGTACCTCGGGTTACAAACTTAATTCGTTCTGGAGGTCTTTTCTTAACCCAAAACCATTCTTAACCTGAGGCGCGCTTTTGCTAATGGGGCCTCCCGCTGTTGCCATGCCGCCGGTGCACAATTTCTGTTCTCATCCTGGGGCAAAGTTCGCAACCCAAGGTACTACCTCCGGGTTAGCAGAGTTTGTAACCCAAAGTGTTTGTAACCAGAAGTGTTTGTAAACTGAGGTACCACTGTACATCAATACACATGCATACATACACAGTTGCATGTATGCCTTCTAGATACAAGAATATTGTCTCTGACTATACCAGTCTTCCCTAACCTGGTGATTTCTGGATCATTTGGCTCATAGCTTCCAACAGCCATAACCAGTGCAGCCAAAGGTCAGGTATAATGGTATCTGAAGTCCAAAACATCTGGAGAAAGCACCAGGTTCGGAAAGGTTACACACACAAAAGGGACTTGTAACCTGTGACTTAGCAAGCAAGGCGAGTGAAGTCCACATTGCAAAGAGACTCTCTGAAAGTTTCTTACCACCAGAAAGTTAACAGCATCCATTTCAGATTGCGGTTAGCGTTTCCCAGCAGTACTAAACAGAAAGCTTGTTCCGTTATAAGAGTTTGCCCTCCGGGAAATGACATAAAGCCACTATCTAGGAAGCAGACAATATTTTCCTTGAGATGAACTTGAAACAGGGTCCCAAGGGTTAGTTAGGAAACAGGACTGCTGGAAGGCGGAGGGCTGGATTTAGCCCAAAGGAAAGGAAATATTTCCTCCTGTGTGCTTTCCATACTTAAGAACCTAGAAGGTGCACTTAGATGACCAGTTTTTTTAACTCACAGCACACCCTGGGAGAGCAAGAAATAAAAATGGTTCCTGGAGTGTTAAGGAGAGCACAGTGCGTATTATGCACGAAGCTTACAGACCATGGCGGCTGAAGGTGACTTCTGCGATAGGTAAGGTCCTAATAGCACCCTGGAGAGTCATTGGCTGTGAGAGGCAAAGCACAAAATATGGGGGGAACTTGACTACTGCCGAATGTGTCGTGGGACAGATAAACATCTTCCTAACCCTTGTGAAGAAAGTGAAAAATGCAAGAGTGTGTGTGGTTTACACAACGGCTTGTAGAGGAAATGGGAACCGATACAACGTGAAGAAAAGAAGAAGCATGCTTTTGGTTTCCACCACATGTCTGTTGCGTGTCGAGGTCCCCAGGGCCACCCCAATAACTCACACATCACACCAATATTTTTGTTTAAGGTTTTTGGCATAATTTTGGCCACAACTTTATTAAAATACAAACATGTGAGTGGTTGCTTAGGCATTGGTTGCGACTAGCTGCCCCCACCGTGGGGGACAGTCTGACATTCCACACGCCTGCAAAAGTCAGAAAAGGGGAATGCACTTGTGGCTAGCAACAGAGCAGGGAACCTGCCCTCAGCCCACCCCAAATGCAGCCAGGAGCTCTTGCAGTGGCCTAAGCCCCCTTGACAGGGTGGACAAGCAATAGTTAGCCCCTGTATTCTTTTAACGGAATCCCTTGCAGCAACAGCAATAGAGGGGCAGGCACAGCCAATCCATGCCCCTCAAGCAACCAAACCATAAACCAATGCCTAACCGCAACCTTACAAGTTGTGACGATTTGCTACGCAGTAGGCAAAAACCAAATGGCCACAGCCAATCAGCCAGATGGACAAAATTCCTACCGGGCCCCTGCCCCAAGAGCAGACGACCCCATGACAGGCATAGCAAGGTCAAAGCAAACAACTCTAATTCTAGGAAGGGGGGGGGGACGGGCAATCCGATGCACGGGTGAAAAGAGGAAGCCCTAGCGTTGTGCAAGGAGTTTTAGCATTTCTGGCTGTCAATCAACAAATGGCAACGTTAACTTCTTCCCAACGACAAGGGAAGCCCCAACCGCATCAGTGGTCAATGGTCAACTAGCCCGCCGCACAACTTTGGAGAGTCCTGGCGGCCCCCACTGCAACATGTGCTCTCCATGAAGGAGAACACACTTTAGTGAAAGACAGTTCTGGCTGACATTTAGGGTTGTGTCTCATGTGCATATTCATCACTGGATGACTGCAGCATCAAACCTTTTCTGAACATGCAGTCAATTACACCAGGCATGCTGCTTTGGGGTGCAAACAGTTGATGGATGGGGTGTCAAAAGGAAACACATCCTTGTGTTAAGTAGGAGAAAATTGTTCTAACTTTACCTGACTGATCTTGATTTAAAATGTTAAATGTGATTCGGCATGAGGTCTGCAAAATGAATATAAATTGTCAGGCAAGCACACAGGGACGAAAAATCAGTGGTTTGTGTTTCCACAGACGAACGCTGCTAACCTCACACCCGGAATGAAGATTTGACGAATTGAGTATTTGGTCAAAGGTTATATTCATACCAGTGGTATTTGACTCCTAGTAAGCTAGCAAAAATGTATAGAACAAGTACAAATATCTGCTGGAAATGTAAAGAAAAAGAAGGTACCTTTTATCATATGTGGTGGTCATGTAGAGTAATAAAGGCTTTCTGGGAAATGATATATAAAGAACTGAAAGAAATGTTTAAAATAACTTTTGTTGTTGTTTTTTTAAAAAACAACAACACAGAGGCCTTCTTATTAGGAATTGTAGGCATTGCTTTTTTTTCTGGGGGGATGCAGGGGTAAGCATACCCCAGACATTTTGTGAATCTTTGTACTTTTGTCCATTTACTGTATTTATTTTTCCTGATTTCAACTATAAAATGGTGATCATCTTGAGTCAAAATGGAAGTACCCCTAAACATTTTTAAAGAAAAAAAACACTGATTGTAAGTACTGACATCCCAAGGGAACAGAAGAGACTTTTCATCCTATTGTTGTGTTTAAATATTTTTATTTCATTTTCAAAAAAAAAACAAAAAATAAAATAAAAACAAAAACATACCAAAAAACCCTAAAACTGTACAGAATCCAAGTATCAAGATTACTCTGAATCTCTTGACTTCCCCTCCATCCCATCCATGGGTCCTTTTGATTCTATTTCCAACTGCATATCAATACTTCTCCAATTTTTCATCTTCCTAAGTTGTCTATACTAGGGGTGGCCAGCTCCCATGAGATTGTGATCTACTCACAGAATTAAAAACTGGCAGTGCTCTACCGCCCTTTTTTAGGAAGGAAAGCCCTGTTTTTTTGGGTTCAGGTCAAAGTTGTTGAGCTTTTCTTAGGGAGGAGGAATTCAAGCATAAACTTGAGGAAGAAAGGGCCATTCATAAAAACATCTCTAGGGAAACAAACAGTCTCACTGAGTAAATTCCGTCTTCCATTCTGCAGATCGTGCAACAATAAAGGGCGGATTGACAGGACAGGTCCAGATTCTATTTTACCTACACTAAGGAAAGGGAGCCAGCGAGCGACCGTGATCTACCAAAACCTACCGGGGATCTACAAGTAGATCACAATCAACCTGTTGGACATCCACGGTCTATACATTCTGTTACATTACAAGTGTATTTAAAATCCTGCTAACGTTTTAACCTGTTTACAATGATTTTGTACAGTGGTACCTTAGTACTCAAACGCCTTGGTTCCCAAATGCTGAAAACCTGGAAGTAAGTGTTCCGGTTTTTGAACTTTTTCCAGAAGCTGATCATCTGATGCAGCTGTTGGCTATTGTTTCCAGGGCGCTGCACCAATCAGAAGCTGTGCCTTGGTTTTTGAACATTTCAAAACTGACTCCTGGAATGGATTAAGTTTGGTTCTTCTGTTTTTGCTATTTATTTTGTGTTTTTGAGGCCTTTTCAGTTAATTTGTTTTTGTGACTGTGTGGAACCCAGTTCAGCTACTGATTGATTGATTGATTGTGTGTCTGGGGAAATGGATAAAAGTCCCATGTAGTCCCAAAACATCTGGAGGGCCGAGTTTGCCTATGCCTGCCCTCCAACATTTCTCCAATGAAAATAGGGACATCCTAAGGAAAAGTGGGACATGCCGGGATCAAATGAGAAACTGGGATGTCTTCTCTAAATCTGGGACCTCCCTGGAAAATAGGGACACTTGGAGGGTCTGCTGTTTTCAATCAGAACTGGCATGTTGGCATAGGTGAAGTGTTAAGTTTTAGATTCCCTGAAAGTTGCTTCCAACAGAACCGTACGTGCAGCATTTAAACAAAGCTACAGAACTGTTCTTTTTTCTGCTAGTAAATCTTACTTTTTACTCACAGAGCCTCTATTAGTGGGTAATCTGGCCTGTGTCCCTGAAAGTGCTTGGTATAACTGTTCTCGTACTCCAATTTGGCTGGCTGAAATGTATCACTGAAACATTCAGCATAAACCTGCACTTTAACCATGTCTGTGTACCTGACTTTTTTCTCATCCAGGCGACTTTGGCTTCAATCAAGTATGGCTTACAACCTGTTTGAGATATGGCAAACCTTGCAGAGATGTTCGCTAGGAGAACTGTGCCTGTTTTCAGGAAGCTTTTCAGCTTGGTAGTGAATCGCAGTGATTTAAGCAGACACATACAACTTGTTGGATGAAAGGTGAGGATATTTGGAAACGCTTTTCAAAATGTAGAGCATGTTTCACTTTCATTTCTATTAAGTCTCTAAATGCCCGTATTGATTTAATCATTAGACTTGTGATGACCTCTGAAAACCAATATTCTTTTCCTTTTCTTTTTTTCAAGAAAAGAATGGTATCAACGAGGACTTTAGGGAAGGACAGTTTTCCCCCTTCTTGACAAAAAATATAGAATAATTTCCTCTTATATTGTGAGCTTGGATGATTATGGAAGCTATATTTCAAAAAGTAAAAACCAGCACACCCCAAAACTTTCCGAAAAAGGCCCTGCGATTTTTCGATTGACTTGTCTGAGATCTGGGACAAAGTGCCACAATTCAGAAATTCCTCCCGGACGTCAATTCCACCGTTGAAATCCTGGTTCTGTCTGGGAAAATCCAGACGTATGGCAGTCCTTTCTCTACGCTATGTGGTTTAGGTAACCTGAGAACTTCAAGTCCTCAGCTAATGCAGCAACAGCCTTCAGTAGAGTCACGTGACCTGTTTCTGACGGCAAGCTTTTGTGCTGCAGCTAAAAAGAATCATACAAATGTAGCTCTCATGTTAAGCAGACCAGGTGAAAACTTGCAGAAAATTAAAAAGCAAGCATGCTAGAGGGAAGGTTTTAACCTAGCCTGCCCCCCAAAGTACCACTTCTATACTTGTAGGGAGTGTGTTTCTGTTTATTTTGGTAGGGAACCATCCAAATATTTGGCCGCTTGTCATCTAAAGGGATACATTCTAGCCTCAGATAAATCACTTAAGCTTGCAGACCCCTCAAGTGTCCCTATTTTCTAGAGACAGTCCCGGATTTACCGAAGATGTCCTTAGAAATAAAAGTCTCAGATGAAATCTGGAAAGAAATATATCGTCCACAGTAGGTTTACCATGGGGCCTTTGTGTGTGTGTGTGTGTGTGTGTGTGTGTGTGTGTTTGTGTGTGTCATATTTTTTGATTCTATCTCTGAAATATATACTCATAGATTAGGAGAATGTGTTGGACATTTGGTGACGTGTGAAGATTAAGATTTTTTTTTAAAGAAGTTAATTAGGCATATGCAAGAAATAATTGGATACTGCATACGTATGAATCCTTTAATGACTGTGCTGGAAAATCTTGCAGAATATGTGAGATCAGAACACTGAAATTTATATGGGTTTTGATAACTGCTTCCAAAATAGTGATAGCAGCCAAATGGCTTACCCCAACAGTTTGAACAGGAGAAGAGTGGTTTAATAAAAATTGGTACTTTGCCAAAATGAGTAAATTAAATGGAGACAAAGAAATGAACAATTTAAGAGCTTTATGGTCCTCCTTTATTAAAGAGATGAAACAACAATCTCTACTAGAATTATTTAAAGCTTTTTCATTGTTGTTATAATGAATAATTTACATCACAGGAACTTAAACAGGATCCTATATGAAAATATATTTTTTATTTATGATCCTGTTTATATATTTATAATATATTTTATAAAGTTATGACTTTACTGTATGATTATTTAGAAGTTATAAATTTGATGAACATTAAAACATAATATGTTACCTGTGTTGTTTGTTTGCATTTATGCTTATAACAGTATATTTTAAAAAATGTATATTTCTGACCCATGTCTCTTTTGCATGCGTTTATCTGTAAGGCTTTTCGATTTGCACATTTACCTGTGAACTAAAAAGAAGCAAACAAAAATTTGCAGGTAAATAGTGTCCTCCCTAAAAGAGGGCATGTGTTGCAGTGAGACCTGGACACCGACCTCCTATGTTGTGGGTGGGTTGGATTGTTTAGCCACAACACCCGATTGGTAGGTCCCTCAATGTTGGGTTCAATCTGACCAATGGGACGCAATCCAAACGGATCGAGGGATCTATATATACCCATGCACATGACCCAGAGCTTCCTCTATTGGCTTGTGCATTTGGAACACCCGCCCACCTCTCCCTATTTATAGGGCATTGTTTGATTGACCTTGCTATGCCGTCGTGTGTCGTCTGTCATTGGGACAGGGGCACAGCAGGAATTTCCCCACTTGGCTGATTGGCTGTTGCCATTTGGGTTTCGCCTGCCACATAGCAAATCACCACAACTTGTAAGGTTGCGGATAGGCACTGGTTCAGGTGATAGGGATGGGATGCCATCCCTATGTGAAGGGTATTCCGTTAAAGGAATCCAGGGACTCAACTGGTTTGGTCAACCCCTGAGAGGGGGTTGTGCCCATACCTGAGTCTAGGGGGGCATCTGGGTTGTGAACATAGTCTATTCCCAGCTTTTCACCTACCCAGGTGTTCATCCTTAGCTGACCTATGCTGGTACCCAGGGTCAGTGCTGCCAGCGTGCAGGGAGCTAGTCGAACCAGAGCCTATGCAACCACTCACCTTCTGTAATCAATAAAGTTGTGGCCTAAATTCTGCCAAAAACCAAAACTAAAATTTGAGTTGTGTGACTTTATTTAGGGGGGAGGCCTCTGGGTCTGAACACGCAAATGCATACTTAAATGTGCATTAAAATGTATTATCTCTTGAAATATGCATTTCCCATGCATTTTAAAATTTGTTTCGAGCCAAGGAGTATCAAGCAGTGTGAAAGCCAGTGGATCCCAAAGTTCAAATCTGCACATTAGTTTAAGTCAGCTCAATTCATATCAAAATTCGCAGAGATCAGATCCTTGAAACATCTCCAGTTCTAGGATTTATTTTGGCCGCTGATGGTTGTCCTTTTGTGTGCTAGGACTATCCACTCTAGGAGGAAACAAAATCGTTCATACATTTTGATATCCTGTTGTTTACCAGAATAAGCCATGTAGAACAAAAGCTAAAAAGATTGCTTCATGTCTTGTCTTGATTTTTGGAAACATTGTGCTCCCCTTTAAACCTTTCCCTCTCATTTCTTCTTCTTCCAATGGGTCTTTGGAGAAATATTGTAGTTAGATCTCCATTTCTATTCATGTAGAATCAAAGGGTGAAATAGATTGGAGCGCTTCATTTGTTTTGCCTTTTCCTTCTAAAGCAAATATGGAAAGAGATTGAAAAGCTGCTCCAAGTGCCCTTGACATGGGGGGGGGGTCATTTTGATGCAGTGCTTGGGACAAACTCTCAAAAGAAAGGAATGATATAAAACATCCCAAATTTAAAGAGAATAGTTGGGGGAAACAAAGCTGAAATAATTGTTATGAGTTTGTTAGGGAGGAAGGAGGCTAACTTCCTGTGTTCAGGAGATAGCCTGGGTGATGCGCCATTAAATGAAACAAAGGAAAGTGACTCTGTGAGAGATGTCAAATGTCTTTTTTTTTCTGTTTGAATCCAAGATTCAGCAGTCTGAATATAACTTTCCCCACTAAATGCAGTTTCCAAACACTACTCAGAGGTGGCTCCATGTAGAAAACATAATAACGTAACTAAAGCAATGTAAATAACATTGGGAGTGCAGCAGCAGTTTTTAACTTAAGGGTTATTTCTGTTAATAGTAACCAAGAGAGGAGTACAGGAAGTTTTGCTCGGGAACCAGAGTGGCATGATCTTCAATAAGGTGGCACCTATTTAGATTGGCCGTGTAGTTCTGAGGGAGATTTTCTTCTGTATGTTTGGTTGAATGTCTTCCTGCTATGTACAAGGCCTGCGGTGAGACAGACCCAAGTTCTCTACTAATTCATCCTCACTGTTGAATTTCCCCAATAAAGGATTATGAAGACTTTTTTCTCACTATATCTGATATCTGGTATGATATTTTTAGCAAATCAAACTGCAACCATAGATGGACCCCCGTGCATTACACCAAATGAAAGTTTCATTTAATGGTTCAGTGATTTAATGGGGGGGGGGTACAGAAAGTCACTTATTGGTAGCATTCCGCTATTGTGTTTTTTCTTCATAATGTGAGATGCAATCAGGTATATTTATCCAATGTGACAAGGGTAACTCATGAGTCTTGTTTAAGACATGGCTAAACACAAATTGGGTTGCATTGGGATATATTAATAAGAAAACTGCGCCATAGGAGAATTATGATAAAGACTCGCTCTTAGCTTAATAGCAGCACTTTTCATTACACATGACTTCAGGAATTCTAGCAGTGTCCTGATGAGGTGCTAAAAACGAACTGGAAATATATATAAGAAATCATGGTAAAGTGCAATTTGCAAATGGAAGCTAAGTGCCTTGAAAATAGAAAGGTACTGAAGTGTTTTTAGTCAGCCATTAAGCATTTGGGGCTGACATTCATATCCTGTGAGAACACACCATTTCTCATAAGACACAATGTGACGGTGTCATAATTTTTGCTTAAAGTAGTGACAGCTAGTGGTCACCTTACCATCAGAATAATAGTTCATACTTAAGTAGAAAGGGAACATACAAGCAAGATATTTGCCATTCAGGAGCATTTCTTGAATGTAAGCAGGAACGGTCCCTGATTCCGAGAAAGCTACACACAAAACATGTCGTGTACAACTAATTCAGTGTGTGTCTCTCTCTCTCTGTGTGTTTTGGGTTTTTTTTAAATCACGCACATTGGTGCCAGATAGAATATACAGGTATTCATTCCCTTCCATATCAATCAACATTATGGCAGTCCAACTGGAAATGCATTTGACCACATGTTTCTGCTACAGGTGTGGAAGAAATTCAATTAATGAACCAAATGCACAGCCATCCTCAGCACCAAAATGAGGAGCTTTACTTCACCCCATTTTATCTCAATTAATATATTACTTGAGTAAAAGAGCAGTAAGGTTATGCAATATATGGATAAGCCAATTTCCACTGTATATAAAAAGACTATATATATATATATATATATATATATATATATATATATATCAGATCACATTAAAAAGGTAAAGGACCCCTGACAGTTA
Organism: Podarcis pityusensis; assembly: GCF_964106645.2. Taxonomy (NCBI): domain Eukaryota; kingdom Metazoa; phylum Chordata; class Lepidosauria; order Squamata; family Lacertidae; genus Podarcis; species Podarcis pityusensis. Next base: position 73,463,213 of record NC_138031.1, read on the forward strand.
AGTTCAGTCGTGAACGACTCTGGGGTTACAGCGCTCATCTTGCTTTACTGGCCAAGGGAGCCGACGTTTGTCCACAGACAGTTTTTCCGGGTCATCTGTCCAGCATGACTAAGGTGCTTCTGGTGAAACCAGAGCAGCGCACAGAAACACCATTTAACTTCCCATCAGAGTGGTACCTATTTATTTACTTGCACTGACATGCTTTCGAACTGCTAGGTTGGCAGGAGCTGGGACCGAACAACAGGAGCTCACCCCGTCGTGGGGATTCGAACTGCCACAAGTGCTTGGTAATTTGCACATGATCCCATTTTTTTTTCTTGCAAAGTTAAGACATCTTGGTCTGGTTGCAAGCTGTTTGCAATTTGAGGTCAGTTTCTTGGGAGTTTTGTCCTGCAATGCAATCAAAATGGGTATTTTTTGAGCAGTTTGTAAAGAAACAAATGGTACGTTTATGCTACAAGATTTGGTTGGTCCTGGGTTTCTTTCTGTTAACATGACTTAAAATTACTTATAACGATGCACACTTGGAGTTTAAAAGCTTTTTAAAGGTTTTGGGCATGGTTTAGCAACCCTTGTTCTTTTCCTTTCTGCCAAACCCTTGAAATAGATACCGTATTTTTCCTCCAGTTGGCAGGAGTGCAATTTTCCCTGATGCCACTGTGTGCAGAAAATGATCTAGGGAGTGTTTCCTGCCCACAGCTGGGGGGGGGGGAGAAGCTCAACAACTTTGGGCCATCTCTCTTCATTTTCTTAAAATTGTGTCCCCCAAAATGGGGGGGGGGGTCTTATACATGGGGGCATCTTATAGATGAAAAAATATGGTAAAAGGTAAAGGTAAAGGAACCCTTGACCATTAGGTCCAGTCACAGACGACTCTGGGGTTGCAGCACTCATCTCGCTTTATTGGCCAAGGGAGCTGGCATACAGCTTCCAGGTCATGTGGCCAGCATGACTAAGCTGCTTCTGGCGAACCAGAGCAGCGCACAGATACACTGTTTACCTTCCCACCAGAGCAGTACCTATTTATCTACTTACACTTTGACGTGCTTTCGAACTGCTAGGTTGGCAGGAGCAGGGACCAAGCAATGGGAGCTCGCCCCGTTGCGGGGATTCGAATTACCGACCTTCCGATTAGCAAGCCCTAGGATCTGTGGTTTAACCCACAGCACCACCTGTGTCCCTAAATATACGGTACTTGTTCCAAAATGTGTTGGGTTGATTTAGTAATAGACATTCATCCTTTGCAGCATCTTTGAGATACATTTCTCTGTTTTGTTTACAACCTGCGTTCACCTGCAATGGTTCCTTCTGTCTCTCCCCACTGGAAGGAAGAGCTTGCAACTTCCTTCCTTCTTTTTTTCAGAGATTTACAGTGCAGTCCTACTCAGGTCTAATCCGAAGCCTCACTGGGGTCCATATGTTGATCCTTAAGTATCCATCTCAAAAAGGCCTGAAACATAGTTGCAAAACCAATTTGCAAAACTCTTTCTCCTCAAATTCCAGGTGTTTATCTCAGTTTATCACCAACTGTAGCTGAGGCTGTGTTTAAGAACTACATCCCAAATTCTTCTCCACTGCAAAATCAGTCATCTATCCAGTTATATGAGTTCATTATTTTGCAGTCCCCAACTGCCCTGCAAAACTCTCCCAGAATGGTGATCAAGGTTTGCCTGCAGTAGAAATGATTCATGTACTGTATTCATAAACCCATCTTTCTGTGCTCAGTGATATTGCACCTAGTGAGCCTCATTAATTTGCCTGCAACAAAATTAGTTTTCATTCTAAATGACTCCGTTGATTCAAACATTTTTCTAATTGCTCTGGGCTAAAATGGATCTCTGCTGATGTCGTTATATTATCAAGGGCCGAACTAGCCAATCATTCAGAAGGATCATAGCAACAAACAGTTTGATCCTATGCATGTTTTTTTTTTTTTTTAAATGATATTTATTAAAAGTTTAAGAATTACAGAAAAAAGAGAAAAAGAAAACAACAAAAAATTGGCAAAGCATACATTGCAATACATAAAAACAAAAGCTTAAAAAACAATACAACAATACAGCAAAAAAACAACAACAACAACATTAAAACACACATCCAATGTTCCATATCTTTATCTTTCATTTACTTGTTTCATCGACCTCCTCACACCTCCCTTTTTGTATTCTAATTTAATTAATTGTTTCAGCAAATTCTTTCCATCTTTCTCAATTTTTGTTATATAATTTATCTTAACGATCTAACCTTTTAATTAACTCAACAAATCCTTTCCATCTTTCACTATATTCTGTCATTCAATTTACCTTAATTTATTTAACCTTATCTTACCATAAAAAAACCTTAAAACTTAAAACTTAATGTACATAACTCCTTATATCATTTCTACTAAAGCCAAATAGTTTCATTCCAACATTTTTCCTAATACTCGTTAATTTTACACTAATTCTCAGAATAAATTTTTAAAAAACTTTCTTCCAATCTTCATCCAACGTCTCTTCTTCCTGGTCTCAGGTTTTGTCAGTCCTTCTTGTCCATTCCATCTAGTCCATCAACCTGGTGATCTTATGTCCGAGGCTCTTAAGTCTCTTCCATGTCCCGTCTGCAGATCTTCTTCTTGTTTATACCTGCACTTTACTTTGTCTTTTGTTGATCTTTTTCTTAATTTCTTTCCTTTCTCATTGGGGGGTAGGTCTCGGGAGGACTCCAATCCAAAAATATCTCCATCTCTCCTCAGCAGATCAGCCCATTCCCCACAGTCCCATTCCCCACAGTCAACACTGTAATCCAGAAAGTATTTAAAAGCATGTTTCAAAGTCCTTCCAAAATTAAGAGCCCTCACAACTCCAGACCCCCCCGGTCCACTCCAGATTCAAACTTCAAGAACAGCGGCTTATGCTCCTGCAAGGCCTCGGATCTCTCCATTTGTGTTACTTGAGGTTCAACAGCAACCTCCTCCATTATCTTCTGCACTTGCGCTTGCCCTGTCAAAACAAGTTCCTGGGCTGGTTCCTGAATGGTTTCTATATGGGTATTCGCCGTTTGTCCAAAGTTTTTAATTGCAACAGTCATCAAATCCATCTTCTCATGCATCTGCTCCAGCAAAGCGCTTGTCTTGCAAAAAGCAAGCACCAAAACTTCTTCTAAACACATTTTTATTCAAGGTCAGAGTCTGATCTCACGATCCTAATCTTACAGCTGTGAAATCCCCAGATCGACTCCGGCAACAAATTAACAAGCTCCCTCTAGAGGAGACAATTTCTATTTGTATCCATCTTTTGAAAGCAGGACCAACAAAAGAAAATTACTTTCATTTTTCAAATACTTTGTTTCTTTTGAATGCAAGAAGCAACATTGAAGTCAATTTGTTTCTCTTTTTTTACTATCTGTCAAAAGACATTCCATTCACAGTCGATGAACTTCCCCATAAATTTCTGTCTCTGACACCCCGTTCCCAGGTTTGAGACGGTGGAAATTTATCTTTCTTTACTCTCTCTCCTGCAGGCTTAAACAGTCAAAAATCCCCCCCCCCCCCGTTTACTGTTTACTCTACAGTAAGGTGTTTAATGGGGCTTTCCTCCAGTATTGTGACCAAGGTTTGGGTCCATTAATAAAACACCACTAGGGTGGGGTCAGGATCAATTATATACTGTGAAGCAGAATGCATGATTGACAGGTGATGCTTGTCTTTGCCTCCAGAACAATTTTATGCCTTGTAAAAATACTCTGTTCAGCCAGTTGTCTTTAGACAACTCAAAGGCACTAAATTCTAAGTGATAGGTTTTTTTTTTAGTTAAAAAAAAGTAGTCACGTGAATTATTTGGTGGTCTCCTATTTAAAAATATCTTCTTTTCCCTGTATACTTCATCCGTATTACAGGGATGCTGCTCATTCTACACTGCATTTAAAGAAATTTCCACAGCAACGATTTCCTGCACAGAGTTTGCTAGATGTGCAAACTGAGCTATTCCTTCATATGGAAAATCTATGGGATCTATTGAATCTGATATGTAGGAAAGAAAAGTGAATTTTATGCAGCTTCATAAATATTTGTGCTTCTTTGACTTTACAGGCATTATTCATGATCAAGGGACAGTGTACGATTGCTGATACACATACAAATGACTTCCTGAAAGCCCAGGCGCAGGCATTTTCAGTAAATACATGACTCTAATACGAGATAAATTCAGCCGGGCATCAGCAAGAGAAATTATGTGGCATGCTGCTCTGAAAAGCTGTTTTAACCTTAACCTAAGTAGCAGATGTTTTAAAGAGGAGTGAGATCAATTGACATGAAAATGAAATTTCCTAAACTGACAGCCAATATCAAATTTGCACCTGAATTTCCTGCTGAAGTGAAATATCTATTGGGATTTTGAGGAAAGCTGCAGGAATCCTGATCAAAATAGTGATATTTCTCAAGGAGAAAGAGCGTACACACAGATTCCAGGCAAAGCAAACTTTGAATGAGCGTTGCAGTTCCCCTCTCAATCAGAAAAGCAAAAATGTATAGGAGTTGTTTTTTCTTGTTGGGAAAAGATTCACAAAATTTATCTGTGGACTTGTATAGAGCACACCTTCAACCTGAAATGCAGATCTTGTTCACAAATCCATGTACAGCATCCAACCTCACTGTATTTGATTACTCACAGCTCAATTTATGCTCTCACTTCACATCAGCCAAGATGATTGGATATTGGGATGTTCTTTGCTGCAAAGGCCCATTTCTATAGGAAATTCTCTGCTTGATGTTTCAGCCATAAACTGTTGGATGGGCCAGGGATGGTCTATCCCATTTTGCTGCAGGACAGTGGCACCCTGCTGTTACTGCCACCCCATCAAAGCCTTGCTTACCGGGGGTGGTGCAGCTGTGGTCAATTTATATACCGCCCTATACCCGGGGGTCTCAGGGTGGTTCACAGAATAAAATCAAAATATAAAACCACAAAATACATAATAAAGATAAAAACAACAACCCAATACTGCCCCCCAAAAACACATTTTATTTTAAAAATATTTTTATTGGATTTTCAAATTGTAACAACAATTTTTCCACCAATCTTAATTGAACAATTTATATATCCATATTTCTCCTCTCACCCCTCTTTGGCTTCCCCCGTATTTTGGTTTTGATTTATTAAACAAATTCTATACCCTGCTGGTTTTACCTCTTATATAGTTGTGAAAGTTTAGTCAAAACCTACCATTGGGTCCAAATCATTATACTGTCTTTTTATATAGTTTATAAAGCGTGTTCTCATTAAAGGAGAGCACGTGTTGCGGCTGGGGCTAGGCAAAGCACCCTGTAGTTGCCAGGCAAAATTGAAGGAAAGGGCCTGGCAAGGATTGGTGATGGTGTTGCTGGGGCAATTTGTATGTTGCCACTTTGGGGGTGGAGATCAGAGGATATTTAAGGAAGGCCCACAGAGAGTTGCTTTCTCTTTCGCTGTGGGCATCGGATCGAACACAGCTAAAGACCGGTTGTATAAATCTATATCTCATTCCTCATTTTCTCCTATTTTATTTTATTTATTTATTTGATCTTGGCCTTTTGTGTTTATCTCCCCAAAGTCTACCCCCCCCCTTCTTTAATTTATTTTCCAGGTTCTTTGTCTTTAGTTTTCAATTTTTATTTGTTTTTGTTCTGACTCTTGTTTCCATTTTACTAGCCTTCCCCCCCCCAACTTTCCTCGTGGGCTTTTGGTCCCGTGGGGCTGCTGGGGGTGGCCGGGAGGGGGGGGCGGACCCTAGGCCTTTCGGCCCGGTTCGTAGCCGAGGCGCCGGGGACGGGGCTGGTTGACCTTCGGGCCCTCGGAGCTTTACCATTCCCCCCCCCCCACTTCGTAGGGTTACTAGAGAAAAAAGCGGGTGCTTACCGTAGTCCTCCCCTGGCCTCTCACGGCGGCGGCCCCCTTTTCGCGCGCTTCGGCACGCTCTTACTAGCCGGGGCGGGCCGGCTGGCGCGGAGGCTCCGCGCAGGCGCCGTTGGAGCCGCCGATTCGCACGCGGCGCTCGGCGCTTGCTTATTCGGCCCTGTTCGGGCCGGGCTTGGGGAGGCTTAGTCAAGCCTTTCCCCTCTTGGCCCGGGTATAGCGGGGAGTGCCTGGGGGAGCTGGGGGAGGCCGTGGGACGTGCCTTGGGCTCGGGGCCTATTTGGGCACCCCCCCCACCCGGCTCCGAGCGGTAGCGGCTTTTGCCGCGCTTCGGCGCCTGCGGCCTGCGGAGTTGGGCCGTTTTAGGCTGCGGGGGGGCCCTCCTCGGACGTTCCAGCTTTAGCCGGTGGCGCTTAGCGCGCACAGCGGCTTTGGTGGTTGGAGGCCTGCTTGCGGCCTGCTTTGGGCATTGGGGGAGGCCTTCTGCCTGAAGTCAGTTGGGAGGCCTCCATTTTGGGGAATTTTGGCGGGAGCGCCATTTTCTACTGCCTCCTCATTGCGTGCTGGCCTCTAGTGGCCGTTTATTGAAACGCAGCTATACCATTGGCCTTGATTACTGGCTGCGCCACCTGCTGGTGAGCCATATAGTTGCACCTATCGGGATTGATTGTTTTTCAGGCTGATTGACTATTCATTATAACAAAGAGCACTGGTGTAGCCTTGCATTAATTCTATTATTTGTCTTTTTTACTAGTAGCAGGTATGGCTCCAAAGAAGAAGGTGTCACGGAGGCTTGATCTCGCTTCCTCAGCGAAGCGGCCCATAAAAGGCCCGTCCCAAGCTTTGCGTTCTCCAGTGCCACAGCGATCTTTGAGACGCCTTCAGTCCATGGTCACTGGCTTGGCCAGTGACCCAGTGGTGTTAGCACGTGTTGAGGCTGAAATGGATGGTTTGATTCAACGCTGCTCGACTCCGACGACTTCTTCTGCTAGTCCAGCTCCGCCTGTTGACGCACCTCCTTCGGTGTCATCTTCGGCTGAAGATGAGGGGGAGGATTTGTTAGCTGGGGGTCTTTCGCGTACTAATCAATTGTCCCAGTCGTCGGTCTCACCTGTCTCCCAGGCTGCAGCGCCAAGGGTACGGGGCGGCCCCAGGGGTCCGACCAGGCGGAGGTCATCCGCCCGGATTCGGGCGGCACGGGGTTCAGTTGTACAGTCCTCATCAGTGGTGAGGTCTGTTCCTGGTCATTCACCTGTAGTCTCTTCTCAGTCAGTTCCAGGCGTTGTGCTGCAAGGCGACGCATCTGAGTCTTCGGTGGAGGACAGCCTTCCTCTCCCTCCAAAGTCCTCTTCTGGTGGGCTCCGTCGCCGGAAAAAGAGTTCCAAGAAGCGTGCTAAGAGGAGACGGAGAGACACCTCATCCTCTTCCGCAGGTACTTCGTCTCAAACCTCCAGTAGTGATGAGGAAGCTTCGCTTTCGCTATACTGGGGCTTTGGGGAGACATCGGGACTTCCAAAATGGGCTTGGGAGCGGAGGGCAAACTCTCACAGGGCAAAGTATGGGGCGGTGCAGGACTGTCTGGAAGGGGTCCTCATGCCTGATGTGAAAGTTTCCACCAACTCAGCTAGGGATATTATACCAGGTGCCCACTTGACTACAAAGCTGCGATCTAGGATTCTGGATGGCCGTTACATTGATATATTTAGCTTGGCACCCCCTCAGGAGTGTCAGGACTCCCAGGATAGAGGTTTGGCAGCCACGAAAAAGAGGGTGGTTTTGCCAAAGGTTGAAAGGACCTTCGAGCGATGGCTGGATAGTTTCCAGGTGTTCGCTGGAGTGGTGGCAGCGGCCTACCCACGGAGGTCCATGCATTTATGGGTTTATTTGTCCATAGTTCGCTCAGCATTTACGATGGCTGGAGCGTCTGCTGCGATTTCTTATGATGAGAATTTCAGACGCAGGGCTGCCAAGATCCCCACTGCCCGCTGGGACCGAAAGGATTTAGATGTATGGACCACTTATGTGGCTCCACGTATTGACAATAAGATCCCTGAATCGCAAAAAACTAGGATTGTGCCAGCTAAGACGGGTCGCAAGTTCTTTTGTTGGGATTTTAACAAAGGAACCTGTCAGCGCCAATTCTGCAGATATTCTCATAGTTGTGAGAAGTGTTCAGGGAACCATCCAGCTTCTGCCTGTGCAGGGGTTCGACGGCCCTTTCGGAAGGGGTGGGGCTCACAGCAGCCCCCGAAAGCCGCGCCCCAGGCTGCAGCCGCCGGTGCAGGAAAATAGTGTACTTTCCTCCTTAGCTCATACCCCGGTTAGGCTACAGCCGTTGTTGTCATTGTTACAGTTATACCCTCTTAGCATCTTATTTGCGTGACGGTTTTTCCCTGGGTTTTCGAATCCCAGTGGCGGCAAATCCTGTAGCTAGAAACCCTTCAAACCAGAAGTCTGTGAAGGATATGCCTGACGTGGCGCGTAAGAAAATTGGGAAAGAACTGGCTCTACGCCGTATGGCAGGCCCTTTTGCCGTTCCACCCTTTCCTAATCTGCATATTTCACCCTTAGGTATGGTTCCTAAAAAAGCTCCGGGGGAATTTCGCCTGATACACAACCTTTCACACCCTAGGGGCACATCAGTAAATGATGTTATTCCCCCGGAGCTTTGTTCGGTGAAGTATGCCTCGCTTGATCAAGCGATCAAAATGATAAGAAAATTTGGACAGGGTGCCCTGCTAGCCAAATGTGACATTGAGTCTGCATTTCGGCTGCTTCCAATTCATCCTGATGACTTCTGGTTGCTGGGATTTCAGTTCGACGGGGAATTTTACTTTGATAAGGCCATGCCCATGGGCTGCTCGGTAGCCTGTGCGGCCTTCGAGTGTTTTAGTTCATTTCTGGACTGGGCTCTGCGCAAAAGAACTGGTTTGGGCGGAGTCACTCATTATTTGGATGGTTTTTTATTGGCCTCAGCTAGCGATACGGGGAATTGCGTGGTGTTGCTGCAGGCCTTTGCTGCCTTAACCGAGGAACTGGGCGTGCCGTTAGCTGCGGAGAAAACTGAAGGTCCTTCTACGCAGCTGACTTACCTGGGTATTTCATTGGATACGGTGGCGCAAACTTCCAGTTTGCCGGCGGATAAGATACTCACGCTGAAGGGCGTCATCGCTGAACTCATTCCCATGAAAAAAGTTACTCTGCGGCAGCTGCAGTCCTTGCTGGGCCACCTAAACTTTGCTTGCAGGGTGATCGCCCCAGGGCGACCTTTCTGTTCCCGCTTGGCCAGGCTTATGTCAGGTTTGAGGTCCCCGAGGCATAGGGTGCGCCTGTCAGCTCAGGTGCGTGCTGACCTTCGTATTTGGTTGGAATTCCTGGAGGAATTCAATGGGGTGTCTCTTTGGCAGGACACCTTGAACCTTTATACCGATTTTCAGGTGCACTCTGATGCTGCGGGGTCGTTGGGTTTTGGTTTGTATTGGGATGGCAGGTGGTGTGCCGAGCGTTGGCCTTCAGCTTGGCGTGGGGAAGCTATAACTCGGGACTTAACTTTTCTTGAGTTTTTTCCCATTGTAGTGGCAGTCCATTTATGGGTCGAGCATTTCAGGGACCGTCGTGTATGTTTTTGGACAGATAACCTGGCGGTGGTGAACGTGCTAGCCAAGCAGTCTTCACGATCACCTAGGGTATCAGCCCTGCTGAGGGTCTTTGTTTTGCATTGCTTACGTTTTAACATTGTATTTTCTGCTCGTTTTGTTCCTGGAGTGTCTAACGAGATTGCTGATGCTCTGTCCCGTTTTCAGATGCAGCGGTTCAGGTCCCTGGCGCCAGTGGCTCGAGACCGTCCGGAATTTTTCCCGGATCATCTCTGGAACCTTGGCAGCACTTAGTTTTACAGGGAGTAGCTGCATCTATTGCCCCCTCCACATTGAGGTCCTATAAGAAGGCTTGGACCGATTTTTTGCATTTCACTGGGCAATCCGTGGTAGGGGGAACATGCACACCTCATTCTACTGCACAGGTGCTCCAATATTTGGCGCATCTATTTCAGATGCGGAGGGCAGCCAGGACGCTGAGATTGCATGCGGCTGCAATTTCCTTCTTTAGCAAAGTTTATTTTAATAATGATCCATGTGGGAAGTTCGTGGTGCGCAAGGCTTTGGAGGGGTGGGGGAGGCTTTGCCCCTCCAGACCAGCTACAAGGAGGCCTATAACGTTTGGATTGTTGACCAGGATGCGAAGTAAACTAAAGGGCATCTGTTGGTCCAGGTTTGAGGCGCGGTTATTTTCCGCAGCCTATTCGTTAGCCTTTTTTGGAGCCCTGAGGGTTGGGGAGGTGGTGTGTGAACCTAAGCAGGATGGAGGTTCGAGAGGTTTGTTGCTGCAGGACGTGAGCTTGTCTCAGTCAGAATTGCAGATCCTTGTCAGGAGTTCCAAAACTGATCAACTGGGTAGAGGGGCAGTTATTCGGCTCCCAGCAACTGGGCTAGGGGGCCCTTGCCCAGTCAAGGATCTCCAGAAATATATGGCGTTGCGGCCTCCTGGGGGAGGGGCCCTGTTCATTCATGAAGATGGGCGTCCATTGGCACGCCATCAATTCACTGGTGTTTTGCGCAGGGTCGTTGCTGCTTGTGGCCATGCAGCCTCTGAGTTTGCTCCGCATTCCTTCAGGATTGGGGCTGCAACAACAGCCGCCCATTGGGGCTTGTCGGCAAGGAGGATTAAAGACCTGGGTCGCTGGAAGTCGGACGCATATAAGGGTTATGTGCGGAAATGGTGTTGATCTCGTGTACTCACATCTTTTGTTTTACCCTAGGTCTACCCACTGTCCGGGTTTGGATAGTGGGGCACAGTATTGTGCATTGGGCCGCTTGCAGAGCTCGGTAATCTGAACTGGGAGTTGGCCTCGGCCTTCCGCAGCACGTGCGAGTGTCCTGGATCTCCAGAAGGGGGATGCGGTGGAAGGAGTTCTTACCGCTAATGCAGAGGCGTGTTCTTCTGGAGGGCCCCCCTACGGCGATTGTGGTGCAGCTTGGGGAAAATGATATGGTTTCTTTTTCCTGTTATGTTTTACGTGCTGTTATTTTGCAGGATTTGAGGGACCTGGCGGCCTTGGTGCCCGCTACTAAGCTAATTTGGTCACAGTTGCTTCAGCGTTGCATCTGGAGGGGTAGTCCCTGCCCTGCGGCCACCGAAAGGGTGCGAAAGCGTATTAATTCAGCTGCGAGCAAGCTGGTGTCTGATCTGGGTGGGCTTGTGATTCCCCACCCAGATATTAATGTTAAAGCCACTGATTGCTACAGGTTTGATGGGGTTCATCTTACCTCTGTTGGGAATGATGTATGGTTGAGGTCAGTGGTGGCTAAGTTGAGAGTGTGTTTAGGTTTGTGAGTGGTTGGCGGTGAGCGTAAGGGCTCAGGTGGCGGTTAGGCATTGGTTTAAATTGGTTGGTGGAGGGGTATGGATTGGCTGTGCCTGCCCCTCAGGTGATGCTGCTGCACGGGAATTCCGTTAAAGGAATTCAGGGGCTTACCATCCTTTCGTCCAAACCCCTGGAATCGGGTTTGGGCCGTGTAAGCCCCTAGGAGCATGTGGGGAGAAGCTGAGGGTCTGTGTCGCAGCTCCAGTTATCCCCTGATCTTGTTCCTCCACACTGGCTTTCGCTGGAATCCAGAAGTCAGTGCTGTCCCCATGGCGGGGGGACAGCTAGTCTTAACCAATGCCTAAGCAACCACTCACAATTTTGTATGATAATAAAGTTGTGGCCAAAAAATTATGCCAAAAACCTTAAACAAAAATTATGTGTGAAGTGTGAGTTATTTGGGATAAGGGTGTTTTGGGGGACCTCAGCACGCAAAGCGTGTTCTCATTAAAGGAGAGCACGTGTTGCGGCTGGGGCTAGGCAAAGCACCCTGTAGTTGCCAGGCAAAATTGAAGGAAAGGGCCTGGCAAGGATTGGTGATGGTGTTGCTGGGGCAATTTGTATGTTGCCACTTTGGGGGTGGAGATCAGAGGATATTTAAGGAAGGCCCACAGAGAGTTGCTTTCTCTTTCGCTGTGGGCATCGGATCACCCGCCCGCCCTCCCTTGTTGGGCTTCCGCTTGACCTTGCTATGCCTGTCATGGGGTCGTTTGCATTGGTGCGAGGGCCTGGTAGGAATTTTGCCATTTGGCTGATTAGTGTGTGCCATCTGGTTTTTGCCTACCGCGTAGCAAATCGTCACAACTTGTAAGGTTGGCGGTTAGGCATTGGTTTAAATTGGTTGGTGGAGGGGTATGGATTGGCTGTGCCTGCCCCTCAGGTGATGCTGCTGCACGGGAATTCCGTTAAAGGAATTCAGGGGCTTACCATCCTTTCGTCCAAACCCCTGGAATCGGGTTTGGGCCGTGTAAGCCCCTAGGAGCATGTGGGGAGAAGCTGAGGGTCTGTGTCGCAGCTCCAGTTATCCCCTGATCTTGTTCCTCCACACTGGCTTTCGCTGGAATCCGGAAGTCAGTGCTGTCCCCATGGCGGGGGGACAGCTAGTCTTAACCAATGCCTAAGCAACCACTCACAATTTTGTATGATAATAAAGTTGTGGCCAAAAAATTATGCCAAAAACCTTAAACAAAAATTATGTGTGAAGTGTGAGTTATTTGGGATAAGGGTGTTTTGGGGGACCTCAGCACGCAAATGGTTCCCACTCCTTTTTGAAATTGATGTTGTCTCTCTCATGTATTCTCTCTGACTGCATAGTCCATAAGCTTGACTTGCTATTCTTCCTTTGTTGGCGTTTTCTCTGTTTCCCATACTTGTACTAATAAAATTCTTGCTGCTGTTGTCGCATACATAAACAATCTCCAGTTTCCCTCTCTTATATCATGATCTAAAATTCCGAACAGGAAATATTTTGGTTTTTTAACAAAGGTTTTTTCAACAATTTTTTCAATTCATTATATATAATTTCCCAATATTCTTTAATGCATTTTAAAAGGGCATAGGATGCAAATCGGATCAACCAAAGGCTTGGTTAAAAAGGAACGTTTTTGCCTGCCACCTAAAGGTGTATAATGAAGGTGCCAGGCAAACTTCCCTGGGGAGAGCATTCCACAGACGCAGAGCCACTGCAGAGGAGGCCCATTCTCATGTTGCCACCCTCCAGACCTCTCAAGAAAAAAATAGTTTAAACCAGAAAACAACTTCAAACTAATGAGCTAAGGCAGCACTGAAATCCTTGCAAAATAAGCATACAGGAGAGAGATGGCTATATTTCAAATACATTTCCAATAAACGGCAATGACACGGATACATTGTGGTTGTGACTTGTGATAACAGACTTAGCAGGCTGAGGTAAGTTGTATATCAGAAATGTGTTCTGTGACAGAAGATGTGCACATAGGTGTGTTTGCCTTGGGTTCTGACATGCTTCCTGGGCCACAACATCCACCTGGGTCCCAGGTCATGACACCCATGTATCAGAAGGAACATGAATGCAGTGGGTTTGAGGACTGGGACATTTGCAGGGAAACCAAAATGTTTGTTTACAAAGCTATTGCACTACCAACCTTACTGTATGCTTGTGAAACGTAGACCACTTAAAAACACTATCTCCAACTCCTTGAAAGATTCCATCAATGGTGTCTCCAAAAATTTGTACACATCTCCAGGGAAGACAGGCGAACTAATACCAGCATACTGGAAGAAGCAAAGATCACAAGTGTTGAAGCAATGATTCTTCAACACCAACTTTGTTGGACTGCTCATGTTGTTCGGATGACTGATTATCGTCTTCCAAAACAACTACTCTATTCCAAATTTAAACACCGACAACTGGGAAACACTGACCTGTGAGCGCTCCAGTTGGAGAACAGTCTTTACCAAAGGTGTCAAGGACTTTGAAGATGCTTGAACTCAGGAAGAAAGGGAGAAATGTGCTGAGAGGAAGGCACGCTTGACAAACCCTCACCATGATCACTCCCTGCCTGGAAACCTATGTCCCCACTGTGGAAGGACGTGTGGATCCACAATTTACCTCCACAGTCACTTACGGAGTCACTGTTAAAACCGTGTTCATGGAAGACAATCTTACTTGGCTACACGTGATCACCAAAGAAGAAAGAAGAAGTAGTAGTTTTTGACACCCAAGGCAGACAGTCCCCAAAATTCCCCTCTATGAATGCAGCAGCAGCATAATAATATTTTAATTTAATACCTAACAACCTGCTGCCATTTCATGATACCGAAAATCAGTAAGTAGCCATCCACAGTAGGGTTAGCCTTTCAGGGTTTCCCTGCCCAGCCCCAACACACACACACACACACACAGCCAAGGTCAACGATTAACCTTGGACCCATGTTGCAGTCATTTGGCTGGATCTAGACTGATTTAGTTGCACTTATTTCTCATTTAAATTAGTGGAATTTGAGCCCATCTCTAACTTGTCCCTATCATAGGGGCATAGTCTAAATCCAACCCACTAATGGTGAACATGCCTCAGTCAGCCAACCCCGAGAAATAAGAAGCTAAAACATGAGAAAAGGGATACAATTAGCTTTTCAGAAAGAATAAATTTGGAGATGCATACACAGGGGGAGGGGGATCCAATTTTAATTTCACAGTTAAAAGAGTTGCTATGGTTTTTGAAGTAGAATAACAAATATGCAATTTCATTTTTTTAATAATAAAAAAACCCACTTCAAAAAAAGGCCTTCATGGTCCCTATGACAGTTCAAATCCATTAACAAAATAATGGAAACTTGCCCTAGAAAGAGACACACAGCAGTGTGAATATTCCTTGTGAGGTTGAAACTGAGCACTACAGATAACAGTTGTGCCCAAGGCAATAAAATGAGAAAAACATCCAAAACACAGCCCCCAAAATGGTGTCCGTGTATTTATAGGAGCACTTACTAATTGCTAATGCAGAGCCCAAAGGATCCTGTTAGTGTCAATACCTTGCTTGTGGCATCCACTGAACAAAGGGAATATTTATTTCATGGTAACTACCATTCCCAAGCACCTTGATAATATCATAATCACCATCATTTTATACATCAATTTGAAAGCACAGGGCAATGTAAGAAAACACAGCTGATTTCTGCCACCCAAGAGCTTACCATTTAAATTACAGCGACAGTATGACACAAAGAGGAGAGGAAATTAATAGTAGCAAACAGTGGTGTGTGTTGGTTTATTTATTTATTATTTGTAGGGGAACAGTTAGGGCCAGAGGCACCAGCTTACAAGGGCAATTTGGGGGTGGGGAGGGGGCCCCACATGTTTCACCTCCATCCCTAAGCTGGGTAGAAGCTTCCTGGGTTTTGGAAAGGAGACGCCAGGGAAACATTTAGGGGACTAACCTAGTTTCCCTAGTTCAATGTGTGGAAAAAAGATCCTTCTACTTCATTGCATTTCCAACATTTGCCTTTTTCTTTTTTAAACATTTTTGCTAGTTTGACAGGTGTTAAGTACCATGTGTAGGTCATTTTCATCATATTTTCTTTTAGTGTGTAACAACACACCATAAAATTCATATTTACTCTCCATAAATTCACCCATAGCTCATAATTAATATTATGACCCACATCCTGTGCCTACTTAACCATACTTGATTTCACAAATTCCTCTTTTGTTTCCCTAGTGGGTCTTGAGCAAATCCAGCAGAATTGGAGCTAATAGAAATGAACAGAGGAAGAAATTTGGAGATTAAAAATTTGGAATACGTGATTTAGTAGAAAAGTAAAGAAACCAGGAAAAGGGTGGAAGGGAAGTCACCAGGTATTTAGTTGTATGTAGAGATTGATATGAAAGTTGTACAACTGAGGGCATGGAGGGAAGGGCGTGTGGGATGTGTGTTTTTGTTTCTCTTATAAAAATGCATTTTTTATTTTTTTTAAAGGTAAATGTTGGAGGGTACAGTAGGATGTCCCTATTTCCATTGGAGAAATGTTGGAGGGTATGGAGCTATCTGATCCCCGAGCCGTCTGAAGGCAATCCTTTACAGCAGGGGTCAGCAAACTTTTTCAGCAGGGGGCTGGTCCACTGTCCCTCAGACCTTGTCGGGGGGCAGGACTGTATTTTGAAAAAAATAATAATGAACAAATTCCTATGCCCCACAAATAACCCAGAGATGCATTTTAAATAAAAGCACACATTCTCCCCATGTAAAACACGCTGATTCCCGGACCATTCGTGGGCCGGATTTAGACGACGATTGGGCCGGATCTGTCCCCCGGGCCTTAGTTTGCCTACCCATGCTTTACAGGAAGGTTTTTGAAAAGGTTTAATGTTTTATTATGTTTTTATATATGTTGGAAGCTGCCCAGAGTGGCTGGGGCATTTATTTAGGAATGGGACACCCCTATTTTCATTGGATAAATGTTGGAGGGTATGGAGTTGCTCGCTTGAAACCTGAGGCACAGATGTCACAAACACCATTGACTTAATTACAGTTACAGATGGATCTGCATTCTGGCCTGCTGCTGCTGGTATAGTATCATTGGCAGGGACAAGATGAGATTTTTACAGGCACATGCAGCAAGCTACACTGTTGTCTTCAGTATCCCGCAGTGCCATTCCACATGCAAAAAGCGTTCACAAAAGGCATGAATTGCAATTAGGTTTTATGTGCAGCAAACTTGGAAGGAATCTGTCCAGGGAGCTAAATGGTTTTGGAAGTATTCACACTGAACCATCTTTGCCACCCGCCGGCTGATGGACCTGGGGCTGTGTTGCACTTTTCAAGTGTTAATCCAAATTTCATTAGATGATCTCTGGCGAATATCACTAATTAATGCACACTCCAAAGCAAATGCTCTATTGTGTAGATGGGCAAAAGTTCAAACAAAACATTATCTACAGCAATAAACACATCTCTGTACTAGTTGGAATGTTTGGGAAGTAGAAGCCATTACAAAAAAATATTGATGAAAACTCAGAGAGAGGTTTATCTGAAATATGGAGCAGTATACAATTTATATAAAACTTTTTTTAGGTCCCACTGCATCCCAATAGAATTATGAGATGCAAAGGAAAACAGAAAAAGAAACATCAGCAGGTGAAATTCCTTCTTGTACACAACTATTAGAGGTACAGTTTTGCCCTCTTTTTCATCTGGTCACCCTACCTAAAGATGAACATATGAAGCTGTCTTATGCTGAGTCACACAATTGGTCCACTTAGTTCAGTGTTGCTTGCTCTGACTGGCAGAAGGAATTCCTAGCCTTCCTGCCTTTTAACTAAAGTAGTTGGGAATTGTATCTGGCAATATGATTGCAAAGTTGATCCCTAAAAACTGGGGTTAGATCTAGTGCCTCTAAATGATGCTTTCAAGGGCCACAGCAAAGATGATCAATGGAAAACTGGTTTTGGACCTTCCTTTTGCTGCTGGCAAGTGATAATGTTGGTTGTGCCAACAGCAGAGATGACAAACAGAGGGTTGTCCTTGGCCGTCCCATGGCTACTAGCTGTTGATGGTACCCAATGATCACAGGCTGCGAGAGTCATCCAGCAGCAAGTGGCTATTTCACGTGGTCACTGTGGCTGCCATCAGCTTAACAGCTGTGGTGTCACAAAGGGGGTGGAATGCCTTGAGTTAGGCAGACAAACAAACATCAAGGGATCTTAGAAGACCCTAGACACCAATTTCTGAAAAGATAAATTAAACGGTATCTTGACTGTATGCTTTGCTTGAGCAATTTCATAGTCTTTCAGGAGAAGACGAACTACATGTGTTACTTACGGTTTCTGTCTGCTGCCCCCGGCATATCAATGACCCAAGGAGGTTCCAATGACAAGAGCTACAAAATACCTTGTACAGCTTTCCCTCACCCCCTCTGTTTATTTCTATCCTTTTCCTTGTCCCACCTTATCTGTGGTCATTGGCCAATTCTTCATGTATTTCACGCAAGACGGTGATAGGAGATTTGCTATTTGCTTTCTATAGAACTTCAGCCTGAATGGTGTTGACGTGGTGTTTAATAGTACTGGGTTGAAATTCTTCACTCTTTCAATTTTCTCTCTCCTTTGGATTTTTTTTTTTAAAGCTTTTCCTTTTTAGCTTTTGTTTTGTTTTGCTGCCTCTCTTGCATATTTGAGCCCCCTACAGAAGTACCTTGGAAGCCAAATGGTATCCGCTCCTGAAGTCTGTTCAACTTCCAAAACATTCAGAAACCAAAACACAGCTTCTGATTGGCTGCAGGAAGCTCAAAGGGAACCGTGGAAGCCACATCAGACGTTCCAAAAAAAGGTTCGCAAACTGGAACACTTACTTCAAGGTTTGTGGCGTTTGGGAGCCAAAACGTCTGAGTACCAAGGCGTCCAGGATCCAAGGTATGACTGTATTTTGAATGTCTTCTCCAGAAAGCATTCAAGTTTCTCTCCTGAAGGTCCAGAAGACAAGTGCCTCTTTTTTAAAAAATAATAATAATAAATGCATGGATCTAAGCACCAGATCAGATGCACAGTGTGTGAAGGCTCCCTTGGGTGCCCTTATTATGCTTCTAACACATTTCTGAGGCAGGCAATGTTTCCTTCTGGAAAGAAAAGCTGCTCACATCAGCCAAAGCAGTGGGGGTGCCCATGGAGTGCTGACAACCAAGGGAGAATTCATGTTGCTTCCCCAGGCAGCCTGCACCATAGGAGACACTATCCTGAATTCTTTCAAATCTGATTGAGGTCCTTGCAGACTGAAATGGGGGAAGTGCAGGAAAAGCTTTGCCACTTGATTCAACCGAATATACAAAAATCCCCTAACTCAGATGCCAGATGGGTGGAAGACCAGTTCTAATTGGGGTCTGAACTGGTGGTGACTGAGACCTTGGGGTCTTGGTGAATACCTTGACGGAAATATTGACTCAATGTGTGGCAGATTTTCCACTCTAGGAACTATTAAGAAAATGATTGAAAACAGACTTGCCAATATTGTAATGCTGATATACAAACCTATGGTGTAACTCTGGTCTCTTCACCTCAAGAAAAGAAGAAAAAAGAGAGATTGTCTAGTTGAAAAAGGTCCAGGAAAGGGCAACCAAAATTATCAAAGATAAGGAATGACTCTCCTCCGGGGAAAAGTTATAGCATTTGGGACTTTTTAGTTGAGAGAAAATGCAAGTAAAAAGTGATATGATAGAAGTTTATAAAATTATGCATGACAGGGAGAAGATGGACAGAGAAAAGTTTATTCCTAGGAGTCAATAAAGATTATTTATGTATGCCACCACTGCGGCCCATGTTTTGCTAGCCCCAAAATGGAAAACGAGCGAGGTCCCAACTAAAGAAGAATGGCAACTTAAACTGATGGAATATGCACAGCTTGCAGATTTAACATATAGAAGAAGAGAACAAGAAGAATGTATGTTTAAAGAAGACTAGAAAATGTTTACTGAATATATGGGTGAAAATTGTGTACATTTAAAAACACTGATGGCATTAAGACAAATTCAACAGTGTAAATAAGTTTTGATGGATGTAACAATGGAAGACTGAATTGTTTATTTCATGTAAAATACTCAGGGATGTATAGTATGCAAAATGAACCACAGGAAGAGAAGAAGGGAAGTCATGAATTTAAGGTTGTCTAAATGAATATTTTGAAATGTAAATTAGATAGATAAAGTGTGTGTGTGTGTGTGTGTGTGTGTGTGTAAAAAGAAAAGGTTTATCTCCCTTTTTCATGCCACTAGAACTTATTGGCATTCATTGAAGCTGAAAGTTGGAAGATTCGGGACAGATAAGACTATTTCATGCACCACATAGTTAAACTATGGAACCTGCTCCATAGTGATGGCTACCACATGGATGGCTTTAAAAGAGGACTGGACGAATTCATGAAGGACAAGGCTATCATTGGTTACTAGCCACAATGGCTATCTTCTACCTCCATTGTCAGAGGCATTGTGCCTCTGAATCTCTTTCTCTTTGGTGATCACTCGTGGCCAAGTAAGATTGTCTTCCATAAACATAGTTTTAACAGTAGGTCCATAAGTGACTGTGGAGGCCAATTCTGGATCCACACGTCCTTCCATAGTGTGACATAGGTTTCCGGGTGGGAGTTCATCATAGGGTTTGCCAAATGTGCCTTCCTCTTAGCACATTTCCCCCTTTCGTCCTAAGTTTGAGCATCTTCAAAGTCCATGACACTTTTGATAAAGGCTGTTCTCCAACTGGGGCGCTCACAGGCCAGTGTTTCCCAGTTGTCAGTGTTCATACTACATTTTTTAAGATTTGCCTTGAGAGAGTCTTTAAACCTCTTTTGTTGACCACCAGCATTACGCTTTCCATTTTTAAGTTTGTAATAGAGTAGCTGCTTTGGAAGACGATAATTAGGCATTGGCACAACATGACCAGTCCAACGAAGTTGATGTAGAAGAAGCATTGCTTTGACACTGGTGATCTTTGCTTCTTCCAGTACACTGGCATTAGTTCACCTGTCTTCCCTGGTGATGTGTACAAATTTTTGGAGACAACATTGATGGGCTTTTTCATAGAGTTGGAAATGGCATTTATAAGTGGTCTATGTTTGTATGCCTCTGAATACCAGGCAACTGGTTGGCCATTGTGAGAGCAGGCTGTTGGACAAGAAGAGCCATTGGTCTGATCCAGAAGGCTCTTTTTATGTTCTTGTACACTGTGAGCAGTGGGATAGAGGAGAAACCACTTTCTTAAATGGAAGCTAAGGCTGCATTAACTGTTACTGATCTATAATTGGGAGACATTACCAGATACAATTTACACTCCAGAAAAGAGTCATTAGAGCCAGATCACTGAGAGGCTAATGGAAATAGTTCTTGTGCACAGACGGAGGCTCCTCATTTTAAGAGAGATCATGAAGACTGCAAGCACCGCAAAGAGGACCGAGAGTTACAGCAGGCATGTTCAATCCTGCCCTCTGGTATATAACAATGTCCTCAATTTTTATATGAAATAGTTTAAATTCTATGGCTCGTGTTTAGCTCCTAGTTTCAAAGCTACTGAAATGGAGCCAATTTCTGTATGTATGATATAAAATGAGGGTTTATGAAAGCAGAAGCTTTTCAAGCTAACAAAAAAAGAAGGGGCTTTTACTAACTAGAACTTATTCTTTTTTTAAATGTAGCCAAGCAATAAAGCAGAGATCAATTTGTCAACATTCAATTGCAACCGCAGTTCACCCGGAAAACTTTGTGTGTGACTCAGAGTGAACACAAAGGGAGATAGTTAAAGAAAAATTGCCCTCTGTTCTCAAGGTCATGGGGTTTTGCCAATACTTTTTGTCAGTGCCGTAAATAAAGTTTCACAGTGCTGTGAACCATTACAAGGGACAAGGGAGGGGGTAAAGTACTAAATCAAGCTCTCTGTTTTTTTATATGCACTGTAATATTTGAACTTTTATTGAGCCCCCTGCCTCAGTTTATAAACACAACATCACATTCCTCTTTCTTCCCTATCTTCCCCCGCTACCCAGAAGAAATAATCTATTGTCCCAACTATTATGTACGTCAAACTGTTTTGCGTTCAGTGAGCCAGCTATAGGGAAGAGAGAGAAAAGTGGAAAAGAAAAAAGGGAAAGGAACTTGGGAAGGAGAAGAAGAATGGAGATGAGGATAGCATGGAAATATTTGAGAGGGAGCAGAAGAGAGATCCACTTCAGATGCTTTGACCCATCAATTCAAAACACAGACCAGCAGCTATGCAGAGATCTGTTGAGGGCTTAGCAATTCTCCCCATTTTCGCAGTCAGCAAAAGTAGGAGAATCATCAAGCCCTTTGTGGCCCACCATACATGGATGTGCAACTTTCCACTCAATGGAGAACAAGTTCTGAAGGCCTCCGTGTTATTCTCATAACATCCTTCTGATGTACGCTTAGCTGGGAGGAATGTTAGAAACTGAGATATGAAAGCTGTTGCTAAATGGCACCTTAAACCTAGGTTATGGGCACAACAATGGAATGTCTAGGCGCACTTTTTCATATCAAGAATACAAAGCTGAAAATGAACGAACTGCAGCTAAAATATTATGTTCATTTTTCACATGTTCTAGTCCTTTCCCTGCCCACACTCCTAATATTCATAAGAGGGTTTCTTCTCCAGTCTTCAGAGAGTAGCTGGAAGTAGGGAGGGGGGCAGGAAAAGATCCCTCTTTCCTTCCACTCTGCAGTTTTAATCTGAAATCTTAGGCACAGGACTATGCCCATAACTCAGAAACGGCTCGTGCCAATGAAATTCCCTGTCACAAAATGCGCCTAGGACAATGGGAGTTTCAATCACTGGCTCTCCCAGACTGGCTTACGATCACCCGGTAAGCTTCATGACTGCACAGGGATTTCATGTTGGTGTCAGAAATTCATCTCCAGCACTCAAAACTACCCTGTCTCTGAAGCCAACAAGAAGACCAGCACAATTTTCCAGAGGGTTCTGCATGCCCCTTCTTGGTATTCACAAAAACTGACGCAGCCAAACTGTGCCATGGGTGTCATGTTGCCATGCTGCTGGCAGTCCTGGAATCACTATGTCTAGGGTCAGGTATAGAGTGAGAGGCCAGTATCCATTGAAATATGCCAAGGACCTACGTATGCAGATGGTATCACCCTTGGCTCTTCTTTCTGGCATTCGAATGATCATTGTGCAGCCGCCATCTCAGGTGGCCACGATGCTCTTGAATGATGCTGCTTTTCTGCAGGGCATTATAAGCAGTTGCAATGGTGGCTGTCCGGCGTTCATAAGGTGAGCATCACTTCCACTACCAACATCACCTACTTAGGACCAATCTATCTGCCCCTCATGTCTGGTGAAAATAAAAAGGAGGAGAGGGGAAGATGATGGATGGGGCTGCCAACCGATATGGGACTTCATTAGAGGACTTCCTGATCAGGGCCCTCTCAGACCCAGAGTGAGACCTGCCTGTGGTGCTTGGTTAGGGAAGGTGCACAAATCTTCTAAAGATCACAGGGGGGTTACATATGGGCCTTGTTTTGCCACAAAACCATATACAGTGGATGCTCGGGTTGCGAATGTGATCCCTGTGGGAGCCACGTCCACAACCTGCAGCGTTCGCAACCCGCAGCGCCGCTTCTGTGCATGCACAGGTTGCGATTCAGCGCTTCTGCGCATGCGTGACCACCAAAACCCGGAAGTAACCCGTTCCAGTACTCCCAGGTTTCGGCGCGTCCGTAACCAGAAAAAAACACAACCTGAAGTGTCTGTAACTTGAGGTATGACTGTAGATTTAAAGCCACAGGTGATTCACAGAATCACGGAAACAAATGTAAGGTCTCAAACACTACCAAGAGGAAAGAGGTCTGCGACTGCTAGTTTATTTTCAACAGTGCTAGACAGGGCAGAGAAACCAATACTTTGTGTACCCTGAGGTAGGTTTGTGCTAAATTAGATATGACTCCTGAGCATTACAAACTGTGCACAAGGGGGAAAATATTTCATAGGTAACTCATTCTTTTTATGTGTAAAGAAATTCTCAAATAGCAGTAAATGTGACTTAACCATGAAAACTCCATACAACTGTGAAACCAAGCAGCTCTTAGTCATCTTAAGCAATCCCAAAACTCATATACACATACATATTCCGCCCGCCCCCCGTCTTTCATGATTATGAAGTTTAGTCATGCTTAGGGCTGCCATATGTACAGGTTTTCCCAGACACATCTGGGAATCTGGCTGCCAAAATGGCGTTCACGCAGCTTTTTGCTGAATTGGCAAAATAGTCCAGAAAAGCCGGACGTATGACAAGTAGGGTGATTTTTTTTATTTTTAAAATGCTTAAAAAGAAAAAAAATTAAAAGCCCCACAATTTAACAACTTTGCTCCCCCACCCAAATAAAAATAAAAAATACCTCCACAACTTTGTCTGGATTTTCACTTTGGGGAATATGGCAACCCTAATCATGCTATATTGTAGATGAAGTCCAGAGCCTTAAAAAAAGGGGGGGGGGGAGGAAATGTACAAAATGCAACTTGCAAGAATAAATGCTCTGTGCTCAGCCTATCACACCTAACTAGGGATGAGAAGATGCCCTGGAGAAGTTTTGCTTATCAAAACTCTTCATGTTTCCTTCCAAATTGCTCAGGCTCCACCCCTCCAAATACACCTTGGAAATTTGCTCTAGGTGAAATTGGGGGAGCTACATTAATTCCAAGTCCTATCAGTCTTGCTCATTGCGTGTGGAGTTTCTTAACTAGCCACAGACAATCAGGCGGACACTCAGAGATAATAAAAGGGAGATCACACTCACAGAACGAATTGACAACATGCAGTAAAGACTTTCTGTAAACCTCAGATATGGACTTGCAGTGCCCTTCCCTCACCTCAATATTTCTTTTTCTAGCCTAATAGAAACTCTACTGACTTCATTCCCTGGATGTTTTACTCAAGCGCTTTTTTTTTTAAAGGTGAAATTCATGACAACTTTACATAAACTATATAGCTCTGTATGTGGCAAGAATTATTTTGCCTCATTTTTTCCCCTTACTGCCTTCTTGGCAGCAGCTTCAAATCTCTCTGTGCCTCTGTGTGCATTTAATTCTCACCAGATGACTTTGGTAGAGGTGTAAGTTTTTAAATAGAACTCTACGGCAACAATTGCTATTCAAGGGAAAATGGTGCATTATTTCTGTTCATCATAGGGTGCTTCCAGATGATGTATCTACTGAGAATTCACCCGGATTTATTTGCTAGAAGATGAGATGAAGTTGGCTATCTAAGGAACACTCATTCTAATTCGTTTTGCAGGGAGGTCAGATGAAGTTGTGTCAAAGCAAGTGCGATCTCACACATTCCATTGCATTTTTCTGTCACTTAGCACAATAAGGTGATCTTTTGGGGAAGCAGGTTTGTTGTGCAAGGCTTCGCAGTCAACAACAATTGTGCAACCTGAATTTTCTGGGTTGTGATAGAAGAAGTTCTGAGGGCAACATTTAAGCTGTTTTTCTTTACAGGAGAATTCAGAAGACTGTCCTTTGAGAAGGACATGGGACCTGATGATGTAAAGTTTTATGAACACCATCATAATTGTTGTTTCACTCGCAAACAAACACAAAATCACCAATATATTAAAAAGTCAAATAACATCAGTAGAGACATACAATGTAATTTACGGGTAGGTCCTTTCTTTTCTTTTCCTTCACAGAGCCCTTTTTCCATTCCTCATTGAATGCTGGGATTTTTCTGCTGCTCTGGGGCTTTGAGGTAAGGCCTTCTCATGGAACAGGTTTGCCATACATGATCTGCTTCCAACACACTGGTCCTACTGCTATCTCTATCTATAGCTGACGCTTCCAGGAGTCCCATGTCTTTTACCCTGGCTCTCATTGGGTATCTGCAAGTCTTTGTCACCTCTTCCCACTTATGAGTCAGCACATACTGTAGCTTGATGGCATTCCATTGTAGATGTCATCTGTAGGCACCACAGGCAATATCTGAGTCAAGTTGCTTCAACATCAGACCAGAGCTCAGGTATTAATTAGGAATGGGTGAATACCTTAAGTATAGTTGTCCTTATTTTCACTGATTCTGATTTTTTTTTTGGGGGGGGGGGTTCTCATGAAAATTCATTAGAATGAATTATTATTAGTATGAATTTTCCTTAATATACCTTCTTTTGTATGCAATTCTCTTAACATAAACATTTTTGCAAGCAATTTCCCCCAACAGAATGGATTTCTGCATGCTAATATAGGCATCATTACACACAGTTTACCATAGCATATGCATATTATTTATTGCCTGCCCATCTGGCTGGGTTTCCCCAGACACTCCGGTCAGTTCCCAACAGAATTTTAAAAACACAATAAAACATCAAACATTAAAAACTTCCCTAAACAGGGCTGCCTTTAGATGTCTTCTAAAAGTCAGATAGTTGTTTATTTCCTTGACATCTGATGGGAGGACATTCCTTGACATCTGACGGTAGGGCGGGTGCCACTACCAAGAAGGCCCTCTGCTTGGTTCCCTTTAACCTCACATCTCACAGTGAGGGAACCACCAGAAGGCCCTCAGAGCTGAATGATGGGGGTGGAGGCGCTCCTTCAGGTATACAATACACATTATTTGCCTGAAAAATCACATTGTAAAATTTGCAGAAGTGCAATTTCCGAAGGATAGTTATGTTTCAGTTCACATATTGTTTCAGGTAAGTAAGAAAGAAAGAAAGAAAGAAAGAAAGAAAGAAAGAAAGAAAGAAAGAAAGACCAAAGTAGGCGAGTTCACCTTTAAATACAGTCATACCTCATGTTACGTTTGCTTCACATTGCAGATTTTCAGGTTATGAACGCGGCAAACCCGGAAGTGTTTACTTTCGGGTTTTCCGCATGCGCAGAAGCGATCTGCGCATTTCACACATGTGCAGAAGTGATCTTCATGCTTCACACATGTGCAGAAGCGCTCTATCGTGCTTTGCTCACGCACAGTAGCGGTGCTATACATACAGACTTTTCAGGGCGCAAACAGCACCCCGAAACAGATCACGTTCGTAAGTAGAGGTACCACTGTATGAACAGAATCAAGTTTCTCCCACATACCTAGATATTGAGCAGGTGCTCAAATCCAGTTCAATCACTCTGGTGTGATTCAGTGGGGTCTGTATATTGCCACTAGAGCAGCTCTTTGCAACCACATACACACAGATGCATTTTCTTCATTACTCAGAAGCTAAAAACAGCTTTCTCCGTCTGCTCTTCATATTTCAGTACAGGACAAGTTTTGTTTTCTCGTTTCTCCCTACAGTACTTTGTAGGATTTTGACAGTTTCTGCAAGATTCCATCAGCCTCCTGACACTTACATCTGATCTTGACAGGCCTTCATGCAGCTTACCTTATGAGAAAAAAAAAAATAATGTTTTCATACTTGTATCTCCCCCTCTCCCCCCCATTTAATCTCTAAGTTAGAGGGGGAAACTTGAAAATGTGATGCTACTATGTGCCAAAGGCTTGGAAACGGAAAGTGGTTTACTTTGTGTTGATTTATTCCAGTTGCTGGAGGCTTTGATCATTAATCTCCGAGTCTGTTCTCTAGACTCTGCCTGCAAAATAAAGAGGGCAATGAAACATGAAGCCTCACATCTGATCAGCTGAAACCAGTGTCAAGTCTCATTGTCAATAAGTTTGCACCAGGCATTAGCTTCAGCACAGATAATTCCGGGAAGAGGAACAAGCCAAGCAGATGCACATGGTAGAGGCTATATTATTGGGAAAGGTACAATAAAAGAGCAATAGAAAATTGTAATCTTTATGGAATATCACACATGCAAAATTTTAGCAAATTACTTAATAGAAGAGAGCAGGCATAGTATTTGCAGCTATATGTGAACCAATCGTTTGGCTGGATATTTTTTTAAACTTTTGTATTATAGGGGACATTTCCTTGCAACAAAGGAGTACCTTTGTTGAACCTTACAAAGTCAGATTAAATTGGGAAAAGGAACTTGCTGGACTGTCAGGCTTGAGGGTTACCTACTTACAGAGTAAATTAAAAATTCTTTAAAAAGATAGTTTAAAAGGTTCTTCTTAAAAGCCTAAAAACTCACTTAAAAGAATCAAGTCTTGAAAAAAGTTATATGATCTAAGAAAGTCTTTAAAAGACTTGATTCTTTTAAGTGGGTTTTTAGGTTTTTAAGAAGAGCCCTTTTAACTATCTTTTTAAAGAATTGTTTTAATTTATTTTGACTACGGCAGACCAACACAGCTACCAACTTGGATCTACTAACCGAGATTTACTGGTCACTTCTGTTGACATGGAGCTAGATCCGAATGTCATGCACGATGTCACAGATAGGATAAGCTCCCAGGCTTGACAAACTGAAAGAGTTAGCAGTATGACTAGGCACTGTGAAGATGGATTTTCATAACAGGTGGTGATAAATAAGTTTATAGGCACTGTGAAAACTTTACACTTTCTGAACATCTTGTTAATCAAAGACTCAACCATATGTGTGACTGCTTGGGATGATTTGCAGAATCATGTTCTGTGACATTTTGGCTAGTCCTAATAAAAGTATGGCTTCACTGCGGATTTTGACATTTTTCTAATGGACCCATTTAACTTCATCTGCCTTACATTTTAGATCTAGGTCCATGATAATGTAGCCTTCCCACTCTGGTATTCTGAAGGCAGCCTCATACTACAAAACCATTTTTCTGGTGCGTGCATCTCTCCCCCCCTCTCCTACAGAAAATAGTATAGAGAAATGTTACCATATCGGCATATTCCTCTCTCTTTTTAGCAATGTTATTTTGGCATGGTCTTCCATTGAGGAGAAACTTACCTGAACGGATTGTGAAATGGAATAGGAACACAATCGGGATGAATCTTTTAACATGTGGTGATGAATAGGTTTATTTGAGAAGTATATTAGCTTTATTAAAAAATTACAAGGCCAAAAATAAACATTGGATTTGCTGGACAGTCAGGTTGCATGCTACTTACTTTACAGTAGTTCACTGCCACCACAGTTGGCATGGAGAGAGCCTAGGATAAATGCAAACATGGCATTCTGATATCATCCATGATGTCACAAATAGGATACATTTGAAGTCTTCAAAAAGTGAGATGCAGTTAACGGTCAGGCAGATGCTGAACATATTCAGGATGGATCTTCATAAACAGTCATGGTAAATAGGTTTCTTTGGGTATTGTATTAACATTATCATCGGTAAAAGTTTTAGAATGATATGCGGGTTGAGTTGCCAAATCGTAAACCACCATGACATATGCCATTCATTTCAATTTCTCAACACCTTGTCTTTAAATGGTCAACTGCATATGTGCTGATTGGAGCTGGTTCACAAAACCATTTGCCAGACTCTGTTTTTGACATTTTCCTTATGGGTCCATATGGGTTTTATACAGAACTATGTTGGCGATTATGCAAAAATTCAGTACCTTTATCTCCAGAAATGTCCATGTTGTCTGAACAATGCAAGGGCAATGATGCATAGCTCTTTTCTTTCCCCATTTTATCCTTACAACAACTCTGTGAGGTAGGTTAGGATGAGAGTGAGTATACCCGAAGGAGCGTCTCCACCCCCATTGCTCAACCCGGACACTGAGGCCCTCCTCCGAGGGTCTTCTGCTGGTTCCCTCACTGAGAGAAGTGAAGTTACAGGGAACCAGGCAGAGGGTCTTCTCAGTAGTGGCACCCACCCCATGGATGTCAAGGAGATAAAGAACTATACAACGTTTAGAAGGCATCTGAAGACAGCCCTGTATCGGGAAGTTTTTAACCTTTGATGTTTCATTATGTTTTTATATGCGCTGGAAGCCATCCAGAGTAGCTGGGGAAACCCAGCTAGATGGGTGGGGTATACAGTGGTACCTCGGTTTTCGAGCAGCTTAGTTCCCAAACAACTTGAAACTTGAACGCTGCAAACCTGGAAGTCAGTTTTCCGGTTTACGAACTTTGCTTTGGAAGCTGAACGTCCTCCTAAGCTTCCGTTTTCACTGTTGCACTGCTAATTTGCGTCCCCCTCCCTCATTGTAATCAAAGCCTTCCATTTCCAATTGCAGGGTTCTGAGGTGAAATTTGGATCTTATATTTGGTGCTTTTGTTTTTGCTATTTTTTGGGATTTTTGTTTGTGTGGCTTTTTCATTTTTGTGACAGTGGCTTGTTCTTCATTTTATGATTGATTGATTGATTGATTGATTGATTGATTTTGTGACTGTAGAAATGGATAAAAGCCCCCCATCCAAACAGTGACTATCATCAGTGCAGGAAAGAAGAAAATAATTTAATGATTTTAATTTTTATCATCTACAATACTGTCTTATTTATTTTATAGTACAGTACATTGATTATTGCTTTCATTTTATGGATCTATGGTCTCATTAGATACTAAAATTCATGTTAACTTACTGTTTTAGGGGTTGTTTTTAAAAGTCTGGAACAGATTAATCCATTTTGCATTACTTTCTATGGGAAAGCGCACCTTGGTTTTGGAAACTTTTGGTTTTGGAACAGACGTCTGGAATGGATTAAGTTTGAGAACCAAGGTACCACTGTAAATAATAAAAATTATATTATTATTATTATTATTAGCCTGTGAGCTTCATGGCTGAGTGGGAATTTGAATACTGATCTCCTGGGGTTAAGGTGGCCGAAAATTGACTTGTTCTCTTGATGCAATTAATACAGAAATGGGAACTCAGCTTCAACTTGATTCTGCTAGATTTTCAGAAGTGGCTTTTATGTGTGAAAGGTCACATAAAATGTGAACATGATCAGGCATAGAAACAATGGGAAGACTGAATAAAATGCAGCTTGCGTGTAACCTGAATCTGTCAGAGTGTTCTGACTTTGTGGAGTCTCTTCTATCCAACTTGATCCGATGACTAGTCAGCTTTGCTCCCTTTCTTACGTCCTTTCCCCCCAGGCAACCCCACCTCTCTTCTCTCTTTGTTACTTTTGTACTTGGATTAATTAGGCCTCTGGAAATAATAAAAAAAAGCAAAGCACACTTGTCTCAGCTTCATCAGAAACGACTTTCCTCTGGTTGTTTGCTGACAACCAGAACCACCCTTTTATCTAGGAGTCTGGCTGCCTGGCCCTCAAAAATTCATTTGAACTACTTAAGCATCCCCTAGTGTCCTGGTGATGAAGTAAGCATCCTAATTTGCTACAATGGTTTCATGTTTTTAACTCGCTCCTTACTTTGGGTGCTTTGTAGACATAAAAGAGCACTAATACATTTTAATAAATAACAGCAAACAAATCAGTGCGCCACTGAAATACACCCAGAGTCACTGAGGAGTATGGATCTTCGAATGAACATTTTCTCTGTTCATTCTCCTCTCACGCATGCAGAGTGGTTATAAAAATCTAACACATAAAGCCGTACAAGCATATTGACATTTACAGAGCCCCAAAGATCATTTACATGAAAATTATGGAAGCCAAGTGCTGTTACTTTTGTAGGAAGGAGAAAGCTGCATAGATCAACGGCAATATAGACCTGCTTTAAGTTATTAATGAAAAGAATGATCATGTAGTTAGTCTTGTTATAAGCTAAGTCAATAACTATGGAATATACGCTCTGGGTACAAAGAGGTGCGAAGAATGTTACGTGCCTCTTCTATGAATTTTATTTTTAACAATAGCAACAACAAGAAGAAGAGTGATTTCACAATCAATGCCTATATGCTTTACAGAACAACAACAAAAATACACATCCCTGCCCACTAACCTGGGAGTACACCCCCTTGAACTCATTTCCCATGACTTATTTCCAAATACAGTGGTACTTTGGTTCTCAAACGCCTTAAGCTTGAGAACCATGGTACCACTGTGTGCACACACAGGATTGACTGGCCGTTAAGCATGCTATCCCATATACTTCAGTGAATTCAAACATTTCCCCCACTCCTCGCAAATAAATTCTTAATTATGGCAGGTCAGGTCTGGGCCTTGTGCATGTTGACCAAATGATTCCATTTTTTTTATACTAAGTTTCCAGATATGGCCAGGAGGTTCAGAACCAGAAAAGATCATGTCAGGGATGGAGCCAAGGCAGAAACTGGAGCTTACTGGCTTTTCAGCTTCCAATAATAATCAGGACAAATGACAGAACACAGTTTTATTGATCAGACCAGAAAGAATCTGGCTGGTTAGCAGCAGTGAGCAGTGTGTTGTTGTTGTATATTTATTCATACCCCACCTTTTCCCCTGATAGAGACTCAAGGCTGCTTTGTCAATCACCTACCTCTGGTTGTGTTCCTGCTGTGTGCTTGGATGGAGAGAGGGGCAAGGTGAAGAGGCAGCAAGGTCCACATAGTGAAAACATGCCAGCAGGAGATTCAGATTGACAACCTAATGTGTTTACACCATGCTGACCTCACTCCTGTCTCACCTGTCCTGTACACAAGTTTTTGTGTGTGTGGTGTCGCATTGTGTTTTTACGATCTGGCTGGGGCAACTCAGACAGATGGGCAGCATAGAAAATTAATACTACTGCTACTACTACTAATAATAATACTACTAATAATAATAATAATGGGAGAGAGACTTTCTGTTCCTCATCAGGCAATGGTGTTTCCACCTGCCTTGCCCCACCTAGCCTTTCCCCAACTATGACTTTGAGAACAGCAGTAGCAGCTGAGAAGAAAGGCGTTTAGGGGTATTTTTTTTTAAAAAATAGTTTTATAAGTTGTGCTTCTTTGTTTCTCAATCTGACCCTTTTACATGGGTTTGTATGTTTTGTGGTATTTTATGAATTGTGATTTGCTGCTATTTTTACTGATTATAGATTGGTAATTATTTGTTGTGGTTGAACTGTTTACAGTAATTATTATTTGCTGATGTTCAATTTTACTGTTTACTATTAGATTTTGATGGATTGTCGAACATTGCTTTGTTGGCTATAAGTTGTTTATTCTAAAGTTATTGTGACTTCTATATTGGATCAGATTGCTACTATTAATATTTGATGTTTTATTATGTTTTTATGTCTTGGGAGTCGCCTAGCAGCAACACAGGCAGAGGGAGAGCAGTAGAGCAGGCCAGCCCCACAATGTCATCCTCTGCTGCTGACTGACAATCCTAACCATCACATTTTGTATAAATGATATGACAAATTGTGAGATGCTCAGAGGTTTATGCTTAACGATTGCTTGTTATTTGCCATATGATAAAAAGGGACAGTGCAGCTGTGAGTTGTCAGTACCGCACCATTTGCTTCCCAGTTTGAGAATCTTCGGCTTGAGCATAACAAAGGATTTTTGGATTTACGAGCAATATTTGCAGCTTGGTGGAATATCCCCCATTTCTTTAGCAGCATGAAGAGAGTGGCAAAATCCTAATGAGGCAGCAAGTCAAATAGCTCTGGGAGCAGGCTCTGTATCAAACAAAGGGGTGTGGGGTTGGGGATCCCAAATAAAACATTTTCAGGCTTAACACCCCATCACAGCTCCTTCTTTTGCACACATACCACCCGACACATTACAGTCTATGCATTCTTAACCGGATGCTCCCCAGGAGCGATTGTGCTTTACATGCCTCATACAAGATGCTAAGATGGCAGATTGCATCAGGTCTTTATGCCATGTCATTCCAGGATGTAATTGGCCCTATACGGCAAGCTATTCATGCACAGCCAAGAGAAGTGTGTGCCAAAGCATGGCACCAGTCCTCTAAAGAAAGGGCATGCCCAACTATTCTGCACCAGCTGCCTCTCCTAGCTGTTTCGTAGGTTTTCTAAAATAATAAAGCTGTTTATTAGGCAGGAGAAAAAAATGAAGTCAAGTTCTGGGTGATTTTAATGCGTCTTCTTTTGTACAAAGTTCACATCATTGCAAAAATATCTGGCCAGGCCTCCCTCCATCCCTCCCTTACCCTCTTTATGATGTCCTTATTTATATTTGATTTGGGGCATGCCAAAATCCTGCCTCCCCCCCCCCAAAAAAAATGATTAACTTAATATGAGAAGCCAAATAAGTATCGAAAAATAAGGGTGACACGGCTCTCTTTTAACGAGCCTGGCAAGAGTTCTTAGAAAACATTATTGTTGGAGGCAGGATTGAATAGTTTGACTTCCAGAAAACTCAAAACCAGATAGAGGGAATCAAATGTCACTATATTAGAAACTGCAAAGATGTTTTTCTTATAGCCATCTGCACCATATGGTTGCCAGGGTTTGTTTTAGGTCTTACCCCAACCATGTGGTGGTCATATGGTTTTAGCATCTGGTCAGTCTTTATCCTGC
The DNA here is from genome assembly GCF_964106645.2 of Podarcis pityusensis. Taxonomy (NCBI): domain Eukaryota; kingdom Metazoa; phylum Chordata; class Lepidosauria; order Squamata; family Lacertidae; genus Podarcis; species Podarcis pityusensis. The sequence continues at coordinate 73,496,744 of NC_138031.1, forward strand.
TTCATGAACAGATGAGACAATCTAAAATACACAGATTCATATTGATTCCAAAGTCTACAGGTTAAACTGAAGCAGACACTATGGATTCGTTGGGTATTATCTAGGATGTGGAAATAAACAGCAGTGCTGTCACATCACGAGAGATTCAAAGGTCATTACTAGTTGTTGGAACTGTTTGTGTTTTGGATGGGCTGACTCAGGCAGACCAACGCCAATAAGTAGTACAATTGCAGGAAGAGCCATTGCAGTTGCTCAAAATGTCATTGACAAATTGCTTTACCAAAAATAATGAGGTTGGACAAGAAAATAGGGACTATTGGCTTAAATCAGCAGTGGGCAGATTTAGGAAAGGGCCATAGCTCAATGATAAACCATCTGCTTTGCATGAAGGCCCTAGGTCCAATCCCCAACATTTCCAGGTAGAGGAAACCCTCTGCCTGAAACCCTGGAGAGCCACTGCCAGTCAGTTCAGTGCAGAACAAACTGAGAAAGATGGGCCCATGTTCTGACTCAATGTAAGGCAGTTTGCTGTGTTTCTATGATTGTAATGTGGAACCTCCAGCCCATGGGTCTAATTTGGCCCGGCCAGGGTCCTCATTTGGCCTGAGAGACTGCTTTCTGAAATCAAACCAAACCATGTCCATCGGTCCCCCACCTGAAGTCAAAGCATTGTACCCAATGCTCTTCCGACTCAAAGTAGACCCATTAAAATTAATGAACATGATTAAGTTCAGTGAGTCTACTCTGAGTAAAACTTTGTTGGATGCAACCTATACATTCCAACGGAGGCTCCTATGACACCTGCACAGTATTTGTTGATCTATGTCTCCCATGATCCCCAACTGTCAAGGCTTCAGGGAATCTGATCCCTCCCACAGTGGCAGCCAAGAAGCAGAAAAACAAGAAGAGTTCTTACTAAGTAGTTTATACAATATTCACAGAGAGAGACGAAGGAATGCAGTCTCTCTTAGATAATGGCATTGCTCCAAGTAAAGTCCCAGCCCCTCTGTCCCTCCTATTCTACGTCATCCTAGTGTCAGCTGATCTGTGCTTTCTGCCTCTGAGCTTTCTGTTCTACTACTCTCAAGGCATGCCTGGTTTTGGAAGGGGGGTCAGAAATGCTTTCAAGAGACACTGAGTCTGTTGGCTGTCTCTCCCTTGGTGCTTCTTTTTCCTGCTGCTCCCCCAATATTTCCCAGCTTCTCCCCTCTGCAGCCTCTGAACAATGACCTTCTGCAAACCACTGTTCTAAATCTATACTGTCCTCCTGTTCTCGGGATGGTGCAAGAAGGGGGGAAGTTCCCACCATTCCTCCTCAGTCCAGCCCCTGATGCCAATATTCTTGAGCACACTGCACTGGAACCTGGGAAGCCGGAGCCCTTAATGACAGGATCTGGTCCATTCCTATCCCTGCCCATTCTGGTGACACAGACTGAGGAGGCAGGTGGCAGTGACTCAGATTTCATCACAAGGTTGCAGCAAGGCCTAAATCCTTTGAACTATTGGATGAAGTGTTTCTCGTGTCCAAAATATTCATTTCTGACATTTAGGTAAATATCCAAACTGCTCAGATGGAGCATATTCATCCCTGTTTTCCCTCCCTGCGACATACAATAATTTCTTCACCAAAGTTACAGTAGTTATGGTTCCTGATCACTCAAATGTTGCTTAGCCACTCCATGACTATAAGTGCTTATTCTCGTCGTCATGGATTAATTTTTTGAATGCTTCCATTTTCATCTGACAGATGATGAAAGCTGCATATGCGTCCTCTGGCTGCAAGCCATGACTATAAAAAACTCATGTAAATCTATAGACATATTCAAAATTCAAATAATTACTGGGGCTCAAGGTGGGTGAGAGTGTGAAATAACTGGATTCTTTACAATATGCAAGAAGAGGAAAAATTGGGGGGGGGGGGGAATCTGCCAGCAGCTGACCTGCATGATGTTGGATGCAAACCTGAACTGGTCTCTGGTGCACTTTGAGCCTCATAGCTGGAATAATTCTGTTGTTGTTCTCTTATTTAGATACAAACTTTCCAAAGCTTCTCAGGTGGCGGATTGTTTTCTCGGAAAGTTCAGAGTGGTGCGATACACGCTAGGGATGCAATTAACATCTATGGATTACAATTCCCAGAATGAAAATTATATATTCACTGCTAGAAATAATAACCCTCAATAAAGTAAGGGGGCACAAATAGACGCTTCCTTGCCAATGCAAATAGCAATTGTGGTTTTGGGCATCACAGTGGGCATGGGAGTCTGCAGGCATATTTTCAGGGGTGAGACAAAGAGAATACAAACAATAGTTAGAATCAGAGAACGGCTCTACTGTTTCTGGTATACCTGATGGTTGATTGATGGGAAGACCTGACCTCTCAGAAACTTGCATTCTGGGTTTACCCTTCCATTGTTTCTCAGTGTGTAGACCTGGCATCCATATGATGTATTTCTACCCACAACTGACACTCTCATCTCTCCCCCCCCCCAATTCCTATCACTTGAATTGCACTTCTGATAAAATCAATCTCTCAGTCACCCTATATTTTTCTTTTTAAAACCCAACAAAACTCCAAACTTCCAATATGCCAGGATAACAACTCTAGAAGGGTTATTATATACTTAGAGTGTATTTCTGATTCTTCTGTTGAAGTTGATTCTCCTGGCATCTTAAAGTGGGCTTTGGAGGGAGACTGGCAGATGGGTTGTCCCACGCACTTGTCAAAATTGGTCCAGCCAGACCCAATTCCCCACCTGTATAATAGGTAGGAGGTGGTCCTCTGCCTGACACCACTGCAAGCTGGAGTAAGCAGTATTGGTCTGGCTGGACAAAGCATATAGCAACTTCCCATATTTCCAAAATCGCTGCACCACCTTCAGTATAATCCATGCAAATACAGAATAGGTGTTCCCCTAGCAATATATTAATTTCGTGACTTCCTGCATAAGAACAGCACTTGCAGATATTTCTGGTCCAATTAAGCTTTGGGTCAGAAAACACATATTTATGGTATAACAAAACAAAAGTCCATAAAGGATTTGGTAACCATATATTCCAAAGATCTCTATTTGAAATATGGGATAGGTATAAAAACCTATTGGAGCGTAAAACACCATGGTGGTTGTCTCCTTTAGAAGCAATGAGTGTGAAAAAAACAAATATGAGTAAAAAATTGGGTTACATATGAAGAATTAATACAAGAGGAAGGAAATAAATGGAAAATGAAAGCTTATGAAGAAGTTAAAGAATTTGTAAATGATTGGCTGCACTATCGCCAAATCAATGAAATGTTTAAGCAAGATTTAAAGGAAAATGGATTTGATCATAATAAATCAAAATTTGAAATAGAAGTATTGAGTAATGATTGTAAAATATTGTCTAAAATGTATAAATTGCTGCTGGAATGGCATTTGAAAGATGAAGAGGTAAAGTCGGTTATAATACACTGGGCCAAGGATTTTGGGTATAATATACAGTTAAAAGAGTGGGAAAAACTATGGAAGGAAGGATTAAAATTTACAGCATGCAATGCCGTGAAAGAAAATGTGATGAAAATGGTGTATAGATGGTATATTACACCAGTGAAATTAGCTAAAATGTATAAAACAAGTTACAAATGTTGGAAATGTAAAGAAAAAGAAGGATATTTTTATCACATATGGTGGGAATGTAAGAAAGTGAAAAGCTTCTGGGAAATGATATATAATGAGATGAAAAAGATGTTGAAATATACACTTATAAAAAGAACAGAAGCATTTTTACTTGGCATTGTAGGGGAGGATATTAACAAACAGGAAAGTAAACTGTTTTTATATGCAGTAATGGCAGCAAGAATATTTCTGGCACAGAAATGGAAACAAGAAGAACTACCAACGAAAAAAGAATGGCAGACGAAAGTAATGGACTATGCAGAATTAGATGACAGGAAGAATCCAAAACCTGCAGGACCAGAGATTCTCAGAGGACTGGAGTAAATATCTGAACTATTTGAAAAGCAATTGTCATAAACAGATTACGCTAGTAGGACTCCAAGAAGTTCTGTAATGAGGATCATGCGAAGTATTGCAGAGAAGATTATGAAGAGTTATTAGTTAAGGATAATCAAAAGTAATAGAGAAATTAAGAAATGTAGATTACGTGATAAAGATTACCAACAGTTTATAGAAGCTATCACAGACGATGGACAGTAGACAAACGGTTGTAGCTTGTTTCCCCCAAAGAAGTTGTTGGCTAAATTAAAGTAATGGTCAATGATAGACAAGACAGATCCAGAATAGCAAGGGTAGCACTAAATCTCTCTCTCTTTTTCTCTCTGACCCACACCATGTTAACATGGACTCTAAATGCCTCAAAATAACATATATTGGATTCCATTTTGCACCATTGCATAACATGTTTTTAGATTGATCCACTCCCCCCCCCCCCCATTTCTTTTACTTGCCTGAACTGGTGTTCTTAATATGACAACTTCATAATAGCTGGACGTATTGAGGATCTGTAGTCCCTCTAACTTTAACTTTTCTGCTATTTTTGCCCTTTATCCATTCATGCAATTCTTGTAGCTGTTCCTTAGGGCACTGAATTGGTAAATTTTGAAACAAAACATTTACTTTTGTCAGTGCACTCATTTTAGAAGCATGCACCCTCCATGTAAAGGAAAGCTTCATAGCAGATCATCTAAGGAGAGGCTATGGAGCCCCATTTCAAGGCTGGCTTTACTAACAACCTCAGACCTTCTGGGTGGGAATTTTGGCCCTCACATAGATGATGCTAGGATACAGTTTTGGCTGCCTACCTCTTTAGCCATCTGCTAAACAGGCTCTAAGCTGGAACAAAAGGCAGCTTGCCAGTTTCCCTATGTTTTGTCTGACAAGCACGAATTAACTTTAGATGGAGCGAGCTACACTAGGTGCTGAAATATTTGTTACTTAAGGGGTTGCCTGTTTTCAGCAGCAGAAGGCATTGCTCATTTCGGTTTATATTCCAAAAGAGCACAAAACTGACTGGAGCCAACAATTTAAAGTTAAAAACCCACTTTTTGAAGTGATCAAGTGAATAGCTGCACGCGGAAATGTTATACAGAAACTAGTGGTGGCGGAGATTACTGTGATAAGATATTAGGTTCCTGTCTGCTGATGTTTGTCATAGTCCTGTGCTGCTCAGCCACAGCAGTGCTGAGTGGTAGAGGCCAGCCAACCAGCTGGGTCTCAGGAGGGGACGGGTACTTGCCTGGAGGCAGAGTCTGTATGCAAGGTTCAGTCCAGTCCAAAGATCAGGAGTATCTTAGTTCACGTAGTCAGATAATCCAAGGGTCCAAGGTCACAAGAAGCAAAACCAGGTGGTCCTCAGGAGCAAGAAGGCTGATCAGCAGTAGGTGTTCCTTCAGGCTGCTGCTCAGCAGGTGAAGCTGACTCCTGCCCCATGGCAATGTTGACAGATTTTGCCACGGAAAGGTCATTTAAATTTAAATGAGCAAATTCGGGGACTTCCAGAGGCGGCGCGAAACAGCAATGGCGGTCCTCCTCAGCTGCTGAAGAGGGGCTCCGCGGAAAAGGGTCGTGCGCTGCAGCACAGCGACGACCCATCTAGAAAAACCACGGGTAGAGTGAGCCCGTGGCCGTGGGACTCGGCGGGCACCAGGAGCGACCCCAGAAACGTTGAAGGGACCCCGTAAGGAGCCCCGGAACGTGGAAGGGGGAGCGGTGCTGTGAGTTCATCGCTCTTTCCACGGAAGTGAAGCCGCGCGGCTGCTGCTGATGAGCGCTGTCCTTTCTTTCTGAAACATCAGGCTCCAAACTTCATACTCGTGAGTAAGGACCATAAGAATCTGGTTGGGACTAAAATATTAAAATTCGGCTGAAAACGGGAGACGAGAAACAGGAAGTCCGTCTCCCGACTCTGCTTAAAGATCAAAGCAAAGGCTCTGCCAAGCGTGAAGCGCTTTGAAAGGGAGCTTAAAAAGAGGTTCTTTTCTTCGTGCAAAGCTCGAATTGGCTATCTAGAAGGGCAAAGAAATTGACTGGATTTGAACTGAAACCCCCCTCTACTGAGTGGATTATAAAAGTTTAAAATCCGAATCGCTGGGCTGCCGGGTTACTAAAGAACTGTCAAACTGCGGAAACTGTATCAGGTGGAGCAGTTACTTTGAGCGCTGGTGGATACAAGTAAGAAACTGTTACCTGCATCTTTATTGAAACTTTGTTTTACTTGGGGGAAACTTTGCAACTTTAAAGGGACAAAGAAGGTTCCCCTGCAACTTCTTCTTTTTTTTGGGGGGGGGGATTGCTGGATTAATGGCGGAAAAGGTTCCTTTCTTTTCTTGAGCTACAGGGAAGCTCCCTCTAGTGGATTTGGGATTAATAAGTCTCTGGGAACTGTTTTTTATTTGGACTATCTATTAGGTGGTTGTTTACATTCTGGACTGTCTTTCCCATGGGATCTACAATTTGACCTTGACACATAGACAGCGGTGGAATGAGTGGCACAGGGAAAACAAGGGCTGCCAAGTCGAAAGCAAAACAAACCGTACAACAATTGTTACAGACAACATTAACTGTTCAGCCACGTAGATCATCTGTCCCTACTGTTTTGACATTGCAAGAAAGAGAAACTGCTCAGCCAGCCCAAGAGCCAACTTCAGAGGATATGGCTTCAGGAGGGTCTGACGCAATTTCTAAACAAATTTTGGAACAGTTGGCAGCTTTAAATACAAAATTTGATCAAGTTACAACTACCATTAATAAACTGACTGAGCAGGTTTCCCAAAATACACAAGTAATTGGGAATCTTCAAACAACAACTTTAGAAAATCGCAAATTGGCTAAGCAAGCGAACCAAAAAGCAGAACAAGCTAACAAGAAGGCTGAGGAAGTACAAAAGGAAGTAAGGCCACTATGCAGGCAGATTAATGAACAGCAGACCTATCTGTCTATGGTGGAATTGAAAAATCGGGAAAATAATCTTAGATTAAGAGCAATTCCAGAACTTGAAGGAGAAGATTTGATTGGCTATCTGACATCAGAACTATCAAAGTTCTGGGGTATAGAAGAAGATAAGGACTTTAAAATTGTCACCGCCTTCAGATTGGGAAGATTGGTGAGAAAAGACAGATCTAGAGATTGCCTGATCATTTTGAGATCCAGGCAAGAAAGAGACAAAATCCTAGGCCTACACTTTAAAAAACCACTGGTGATTCAGGACAAGAAGGCAGAAATCTACAGAGATATTCCGAAACAACTTTTGGACTTAAGAGCTACATATACAGATCTAGCGAGATTACTGAGAAACAACTCAATTCCCTATAGGTGGGAGTTTCCCCAAGGACTATCTTTTAACCTTAAAGGAAAGAAGGTTAAAATTAGAACACCAGAGGACCAGCAAAAGTTTTTACACGATTACGGAGAGGACCTACAGAAGGGAATAGCAGGGGCTTGGCCGCTACCTCAGCCTGAATCAACACCTGTGCCAGCCCCGGACGAAAAGGAAGACACATCCCTATAGGACTTATAGATTAAACCAGGATGTCTCTGCAGCTCCTTAGTTGGAATATAAATGGCGGGAATTCCCCGGAAAAAAGAGGAAGGATCTTTCATATATTGAAAAAAGAACAATTGGACATTATTTGTTTGCAGGAAACACACGTGACTAGGCTCCACAGGAAAGTTTTAATCAACAAAAGACTAGGCCAAGAATTTATCTCATCAGACAAAGTCAAGAAGAGAGGAGTAGTGATTTATGCAAAGGAGAACCTGTCACCGAAATTTTTATTTAAAGATGAACAAGGAAGAATTTTGGCAATTGAAATACAAATACAAGGAGAAAAAATTTTGATATTAGGAATTTATGCACCAAATGAGGGGAAATCGGAATTTTATAAGAAGTTGCATGAGATAATGCTGGACTATCTGGACTATACCAACATCATTATGATGGGAGATATGAATGGGGTGGTCTCTACCTACATGGATAAGTCACAGAACCAAAATTTAACTAAGGATGGCAGACTACCTAAGACTTTCTTTGAACTAACTGACAGTATGGATTTGATTGACATTTGGAGGACAAAGAACCCCTTAGGTAAAGAAGGAACATTCTTCTCTGAGGCCCACCTGTCATGGACACGAATCGACCAAATATGGACAACTAGAGGGCTGGCTCCTAAGACTAGAAAAGTGGAAATCTGCCCAAAAACCTGCTCCGACCATAACGCTCTGAAAGTGGAATTGAGACTTACTCCAACCGGTTCCTTCAGATGGAAAATGAATGACACCCTACTAAGAGATCAGGAGATTGTCAAGAAGGCCCAAAAAACTTTAAAAGACTATTTTGAAATTAACCTGAACACTTCGGTGGAAAAGAGAACAATCTGGGACGCAAGCAAGGCAGTAATGAGAGGGTTTCTGATACAACAGAACACAATTAAGAAAAAACTCTGGAATGGAAAAAAGGATAAGATATTAGAGAAGATAAGAGACGGTGAGAAAAAACTGAGACTAAAACCAAAATCTAAAGAGATCTTAAGAGAAATTAAGTTTCATCAAGCACAGTATGCGAAATTGATAAATCAAGAAATGGAATGGAAAATTAAACAAATGAAACAAAGATCATTTGAATCAGCGAATAAGTGTGGGAAACTGCTAGCATGGCAGTTGAAAAAAAGACAAAAATTGAACTTTGTTACCAATCTAGAGGTGGAAGGGAGAAACATCCAGAAACCAGAGGAAATTAGAAAGTGCTTCCAGAGATACTTCAAAAAACTTTATACGCAAGGGCCTCAGGAAGTGACTGAGATAGACCAATTTTTAAAAACTAATGGACTCCCCAAACTATCTCAGGAAAAGACAGCAATCTTGAATCACAGAATAACACAACAGGAAATTGAGGATGCCATTCAGAATATGCAACTTGGCAAATCTCCAGGCCCAGATGGACTTACCTCCAAGTACTATACGATATTAAAAGACTATTTGATACAACCACTAATGGAGGTTTGTAATCAGATTATGGAGGGGAAGAGGGCACCGGAAACGTGGAAAGAAGCTTTCATCACATTGATACCTGTCAGGGAACTGCCATCGGAAGGAAGGGAAGGGCTCACACAGGTTGGGAGAGACTCAGCAGCTGAAGAGGGAACCAGTAGGGGGAGAGGAGCTGAGCTGAGGGAAAGTGAGCTGGAGGGATGGCTCAGAGACACTTCCAGCGAAAACAGTGGGGAGGTTTCAGGACCTCCTGTAGGGACACCCACTCCTCGCCGGAAACTGTCACGCAGAGAGTCCAGAAGACGTGTTTCCGTTAAGGAGCTTTTATGTTGGAAGCGATTCCGAAAGCAACCACTGTCGGAATCTGCCAGCGGCTGACGGAGCCATGTTTAAGGGGCTCCGTTACAGACAGAGGTTTGCAAACTTGACCAAACTCTGAGGGACTAGGATTTTACACACAAGCAGCTCATCGTCCCATCACAGCATTCCGACAGTCTCCGTGAGCAGCTTGTGCAGGAGAAGGCATCATGAGCAACCCAGCCGGAACCGGAGAAGCAGGAGCTGGAGCGGGTCCAAGCCTGGAAGAAAGGTACCGGGTGTTGGAGGTCCAGCTAGCACTGCAGACGGCGAGGCTCGAGGAGAGGAGGGCTCAGGATGCAGACAAAAAGGGGAAAGACACCCAGCTCGTCAGAAAGGTACCAGGATTGGTGCAGAAGTTTGGGGGGGAGCCCAAAGACTATCATGGCTTTCGGACAGAGATGCAATATGCCCTCAATCTGCAGTTTGATGAATTCCCTGACGAGGAATCACGAGTGGCTTTCGTGATTGGGCATCTTGAAAAGGGGGCGAGAGGGACTTCCGGGGGCGGTGCGAACGGCAATGGCGGTCCTCTTCTGAACGGGAGAGGAGGCTCCGCAGGCAACGGGTCGTCCGCTACGGCGAAGCGGAGACCCACTTCGGAAAACCCCAGGCGGCAAGAGCCTGGGGTCTTGAGGCTCGGTGGGCGCCTAGAGCGACCCTCCAAGTGCAGAAGGAACCCCGTAAGGGGCTCCGGAGCACGGAGGGGGGTTGCGGCGCTGTGAGCTGTTTCACAGCCTGAGGAGCGAAGCCGCGCTGCTACTGTCGGTGAGCGCTGATCCCTTTTCCTGCTAAATTACGGATCCGGACGAAAAAGCAACTAATTTGTGAGTAAAAGACTGAATCACTTGAAATTTGAGATTTTAAAAGGGAAACTTGAATTGGCTTGAACTTGGCTGTGAGCGGAGAGACGTGGAAGCAGGAAGTCCGTCTTCCGCAGCCATTGAACTTGAAAAAAAGCAATCAGCTGGAGGAGTGGAGGCTGAAAGAAAGAGACTCTAAGTTTTACAGATCTAAGCATCTATTTGAACTTGCATTTTAAAGTAAAGACTTTAAGTTAAAGATTTGGGATTTCTATTTGCACTTGACTTTCCTCCTCTTATTGGATTACAAATTAAAAGGTGAAACCCAGAGTCAGGAGCTGCCTGAGTACTAAGGGAGCTGTCAGTACTGCAGATTTGGATACTGTATATTGGAACTTGAAACAATCTGAGGGTATTGAGACCTTTTAAATTTGAAACATTCTTTTTGGAGATAAATAAGCACTGTCTGCAACAAGGTGACCATTTATAAACTCTGCTAAACATTTGTATTTGAAGGTTCTTGGACATTAAATTAGACTCTGAAAGACAGATTAAGCTCCCTCTAGAGGATTGGATTATAACAGTGATTTTACATACACTTTTTACTTTCGATTCCTTTGCTGTTTGCTTGCTCTGGACCTTTCCATTCCCATGGGAACAACTCAGTGTGACCTTGACTGACAGATAACGTTGGAATGAGTGGCACAAGAAAAAGAGGGAGAGCTAAACAAACAACTCTAACAACTCTAACCTCAGCTTCACAGACACGCAGATCATCTGTGCCTACTTTGCCCTCAGAAGTGGAGGGTGAGGGCGAAGCAGAGCAGTTACAACTGGAAGATATGGCCTCAGGAGCATCTGCTTCTGTACTAGACAAAATCTTTGAAAAATTGGAAGCTTTGGACAAGAAAGCAGATGCGCAATCAGCAAAGATTGATAAAAACACAGAATGTCTAAATAAATTAACTACACAAGTGGCACAGAATGCACAAGCAATTGGACAGCTAACGGAGGCCTCAGCAGAAAATCGGAAATTGACTGAGGACACCAGACAAAGATTTGAAAATTTAGAGCAAGAGGTAAGACCACTCACTAAACAAGTTGGGGAACACCAGATCTATCTCTCGATGATAGAACTGCGAAACCGTGAGAACAACTTAAGGATTAGATCACTACAAGAGGCAGAAGAAGGAAATCTAACTGAGTTTTTGACCAAAGAATTCTCCAAGTTCTGGAACCTGGAAGAAAAGGACTTTAAAATTGTGTCAGCTTTCAGACTTGGAAGATTCATAAAGAAGGAGAGGCCCAGAGACTGTTTGATAACATTGAGATCAAAGGAGGAAAGGGATAAGATTTTGGGACTACACTTTGTAAAATCACTGGAGGTGTTGGATAGAAGAATTGAAATTTATAAAGATATCCCAAGACTACTGCTTGACCTTAGAACCGCCTATTCTGAACTTGTTAAACTACTAAGGAGCAACGCAATTCCATTCAGGTGGGAATTTCCTCAAGGATTATCTTTTACCTTTAGAGGGAGAAAGGTCAAAGTGAGAACACTGGAAGAGAGAGACAAATTCCTGTCTACACACGGAGAGGACCTTCAAAAAAGAATTGAACTACCTCCTGGGCCTGAGGCAACGCCAATACCAACATCAGCATCTGTGGAACCTGAAGACCCTGAGAAGATACCACCCCTTGAAAAATAACCAGATAGTTCAGGATGTCTCTGCAACTGTTGAGCTGGAATATTAATGGTTGTAACATTCCGGAAAAAAGGAAGAAAATATTTCATATATTAAAAAAAAGAACAATTGGACATTATTTGTTTACAAGAAACACATGTGACGAGGCTCCACAGAAAAGTGTTAATAAATAAAAGATTGGGCCAGGAATTTGTATCTTCGGACAAAGTTAAGAAGAGAGGCGTAGTGATATATGCAAAAGAGAGCCTGTCACCTAAATTCCTATTTAAAGATGATCATGGAAGAATTTTGGCTATTGAGATACAATATCAAGGAGAGAAACTGCTGATATTAGGAATTTATGCACCTAATGAAGGGAAATCGGAATTTTACAAGAAGTTGCAGGAGACAATGCTGGACTATCTAGACTACAACAACATCATAATGATGGGAGATATGAATGGGGTCGTATCAACTAACATGGACAAGTCACAAAGTCAAAATGTTACAAAAGACGGCAGACTACCTAAAACCTTTTTTGAAATGATTGACAATATGGACTTGATTGACATTTGGAGGACAAAGAACCCACTAGGAAGAGAGGGAACATTCTTTTCTGAAGCCCAACTGACCTGGACAAGAATCGACCAAATATGGATTTCTAGAGGCCTGGCACCTAAGGTCAGAAAAGTGGAAATCTGCCCAAAGACCTGCTCCGACCACAATGCAGTAAAGATGGATATGACACTATTACCAACTGGATCCTTTAGATGGAAGATGAATGACAATTTGTTTAGAGATCAGGAAATTACCAAGAAGGCCCAAAAAGTTTTGAAGGACTATTTTGAGATAAACATGAATAATATGGTGGAAAAAAGAATAATCTGGGACGCAAGCAAAGCTGTAATGAGGGGATTCTTGATACAACAGAATGCAGTGAAGAAAAGAACACAAAATGAGAAAAAAGATAAGATCTTGGATAAAATAAAAGAATTAGAGAAGAAACTAAGAGTGAATCCGAAGTCACAGCCAACTCTGAGAGAAATTAAACTCTATCAAACACAATATTCTAAATTGATAAATCAGGAAATTGAATGGAAGGTTAAATTAATGAAACAAAAAACGTTTGAGTCGGCGAATAAATGTGGAAAACTGCTAGCTTGGCAGTTGAAGAGAAGACAAAGATTAAATACTGTTACAAACTTAGAGGTTGATGGAAAAAACATCCAGAATCCAGTGGACATTAGAAAGTGTTTCCAGAGATACTTCAAAAAATTATACACCCAAGGGCCGCAAGATGATGTTGAGATTAAACAATTTTTGGCAAAAAACGGATTATCTAAGTTGTCACAAGAAAATAGGACAATCCTGAATTCTAAAATAACACGACAGGAGATCGAACAAGCTATCCAGAACATGCAACTTGGCAAATCTCCAGGACCAGATGGGCTGACCTCCAAGTACTATAAGACATTGAAAGACTACTTGATACAACCTTTGATGGAGGTCAGCAATGAAATTATGGAGGGGAGGAGGGCACCGGAGTCGTGGAAGGAAGCGTTTATCACATTAATACCAAAGTCGGAAGCTGAAAAGACACAACTTAAGAACTACCGTCCCATCTCTCTCTTAAATGTGGATTACAAAATATTTGCAGACATTTTGGCAAATAGATTTAAAAAAGTTTTAAATGAAGTAATTCATAAGGACCAGGCTGGCTTTCTCCCAGGAAGACATCTGTTTGCTAATACAAGGAACATTATTGACATTTTGGAACTTTTGCAAACAGATATAAATACAAAAGCAGTTTTAATTTTTATAGATGCGGAGAAGGCCTTTGACAATATCTCCTGGAAATTTATGATGGGAAATTTAAAAGAGATGGGAGTGGGACGGGGTTTTGAGAATGGGATTGAGGCGATATATTCAGAACAGAAAGCTAAACTGATAGTAAATAATGTGGTTACGGAAGAGTTTAAAATTGAAAAAGGGACACGACAAGGTTGCCCTATTTCCCCTTTGTTATTTATTTCGGTTCTGGAAGTGCTATTGAACATGATTAGAAGGGATCAGTTGGTGGAAGGAATTCAGGTCGGTCAGAAACAATATAAATTAAAAGCTTTTGCAGATGACCTGGTTTTGACCTTGCAGAAGCCAGAGCCCAGTACGAAAAGAGTATTACAACTGATTAATGACTTTGGTCGGGTGGCTGGATTTAAATTAAATAAACAGAAAACTAAGGTTTTGGGGAAAAACTTGACTAATACAGAGTCAGAACGGTTTCAGAATGAGATGGAACTTAATGTGGTGAAAAAAGTAAAATACCTAGGGGTAAACATAACAGCAAAAAATCTAAGTCTATTTAAGGATAATTATGAAAAATGCTGGACAGAAATTAAGAGAGACTTAGATAGTTGGTCAAAATTGAAACTTTCTTTGTTAGGCCGAATTGCTGCTATCAAGATGAATGTATTGCCAAGGATGTTGTTCTTATTTCAAACACTTCAGGTTTTGGACAAAACGGAGTGCTTTCAGAAGTGGCAGAGAGACATTTCCAAGTTTGTCTGGCAGGGCAAAAAGCCCAGAATTAAGTTTAAGATATTAACCGATGCAAAACAAAGAGGGGGCTTTGCCCTGCCAGACTTAAAGTTGTATTACGAAGCCGCAGCGTTTTGCTGGCTAAAAGACTGGCTACTTCTTGAAGACACTGATGTGTTGGATTTGGAAGGGTTTAACAATACCTTTGGATGGCATGCATATTTATGGTATGACAAGGTTAAAGCAAACAAGGCCTTTAAGAACCATATTGTCAGAAAATCATTGTTTAATGTCTGGTCAAAATATAAAGACTTGCTGGAAAATAAAACACCAAGGTGGCTTTCACCTTTGGAAGCCAAGGCCCGAAAAAGACCCAATATGGAGGCTAAATGGCCAAAATATTGGGAAATACTAGAAAAGGATGGAGACAAATGGAAATTGCAGAGTCTAGAGAAAATGAAAGACAAAGTGCGAGATTGGTTACATTACGCTCAGATCAAAGAAGTTTTTAAAAATGATAAGAAATTAGGGTTCCAGGTGGAGAAATCGAAACTAGAAACAGAATTGTTAGAACCAAAGATTAAGGTACTTTCAAGGATGTATAACTTGCTGTTGAAATGGAATACACAAGACGAAACGGTTAAATCGGCTATGATAAGGTGGGCACAGGACATTGGGCATAATATCATGTTTGAGGACTGGGAGAGGTTGTGGAGTAATGGATTGAAATTTACTGCATGTAACGCCCTGAAAGAAAATGTAATGAAAATGATTTATAGATGGTATATGACCCCAGTCAAACTTGCTAAAATTTACCACCTGTCTGATAATAAGTGTTGGAAATGCAAAGAGTGCGAGGGAACGTTCTTCCACCTCTGGTGGACTTGCCCTAAAGTGAAGGCGTTCTGGGAAATGATTTATAATGAACTGAAAAAGGTATTTAAATATACCTTCACTAAGAAACCAGAGGCTTTCCTTTTGGGTTTTGTCGGCCAAGGGGTGGCAAAGAAGGACCAGACATTTTTTATGTATGCAACAACAGCAGCAAGGATACTTCTCGCAAAACACTGGAAAACTCAAGATCTACCCACACTGGAAGAATGGCAGATACAACTGATAGACTACATGGAACTGGCTGAAATGACTGGCAGAATCCGTGACCTGGGAGAAGAGAGGATTGAGGAGGATTGGAAGAAATTTAAGAACTATTTACAAAAGCATTGTAATTTGAGTGAATGCTAAATAAGATGCTAGACTAAAACAACTGAGCACCACTAAATTTAGAAGTTTTTTAAGAAAATAAGTAAGACTGTGAAAATTTAGCTCCTTTTGAGAACTATATGATTATGAAATATAGAAGGGATATAAGATTTTAAATAAGATGATAAATTGCTGAACAAAATGTTTCAACGATGAAAATGGGAGCGGGAGATGTGAGGAAGTCCAAAGAAAATGTGAAAATATGTCAAGATCGATGTTACATTGTTTATCATGTCTATTTTTATTGTAAAATTTAATAAATTGCTTTAAAAAAAAAAAAGAAAAGGGGGCGAGAGACTGGGTTAGACCCCTGATGGCAGCGAATAGTGACGTCCTAAAGGACACGATGAAGTTCTTTCGCGCCATGGATCTGATGTTTTCCAGCGATATTGAACAGGGAGTGGTCCGCAGACAGTTAATGGCTTGCAAACAGGGGAGCCGATCTGTCCGTGAGTACTGGACTGAGTTCACCATGTTGATCCATAAATTGGGGTGGGATCTATCGGCGGAACCCATTCAAATGCTCTTTGAAGAAGGGCTTTCTTCGGCTGTGAAAGACGAACTTTCCCGGGCGCCCAGGGCGGAGTCTATGGACCAGCTGACCAAATCAGCGCTGACCATAGGAGCGCGCCAGGAGGCGAGAGCATTGGAGAGGCGGGAAGGGAAGGGGGAACGTTGGAAGGAGTTCCGCATTCCAGACATTCCAGAGCCAACTTTCCCGCCGGCAGAGCCGATGGAAATCGGAACAGCGCGCGCGCGCGCAGTTTCAAAGCCCAGTGAGGGGGGAAAGAAGGAGGGAAAAGGCGCCCGGAAATGCTATCTCTGCCAACAGCCAGGTCACTTTGCCAGAGTCTGCCCCCAGAGGAAGGAATGGCAAGGGATGGTAGGAGCTGTGGAGGGAAGAGAGGAAGAAATACCGAAGCAAGTAAAAGCCAACGCCTGGCTGCCACCGTCGGGGCACAGCAGCCAGGCCAAAGAGCAGTGAAAGTGCCCACGCCAGAACCTCCTAAACCCGCCCTAGTGATAGAAGTGGCGCTAGAGCTGCCAAACGGACACCCTCTAAAGATAAAGGCGCTGTTGGACTCAGGCAGCTCCTGCAATTTCATGAGCAAAGAGTTTGCAGCTGAACACCAGATACAGACGATCCCTTTAAGCAACCCCCTGCAGGTGACCACGATCGATGGCAGGGAGCTGTTGGGAGGAGAAGTCAGCTTGCAGACCGTCCCAATGATAATGAAGGTGGCAAGGCACACCGAACTGATAGCGTTTAATGTGGCCACCTTGGGAGGAGCTCCCATTATATTGGGGATGAGCTGGCTAGCGTTACATGATCCGCTGGTGGGCTGGCATCAGAGAGTGGTTTCTTTTGGTTCAGCACATTGCTTAGAACACTGCAAAGAGGGAAAGGGTTTGGCAGGGGCCCAAGCCACCCTAGCAGGGACTGAAGTAACGGAGAACGTGAAGGTACCACGACAATACGCAGATCTCCGCGACGTCTTCAGCGAAAGGGAAGCTGACCAACTACCCCCGCATAGACCCTTTGACTGTCAAATCAATTTACTCCCTGGGGCACAGCTCCCTGTAGGCAAGCTGTACGCCATGTCAGACAGAGAGATGCAGGAGCTAAGAGAGTTCATTGACAAGAACCTGAAGAGAGGGTTCATCAGAGAGTCCAGGGCGGTGGGGGGCAGCCCAGTGTTTTTTGTGGATAAAAAAAACACGAACAAGCCGAGGCTTGTGTGTGACTTCAGGGCCTTAAATGCAGTGTCAGAACCAGTGGCTTTCCCTATGCCCAGGATTGACGACATTTTGACAAGGGTCAGGAAGGGAAAGATTTTTACTAAACTGGACCTAAGGGGGGCGTACAACCTGATACGAATAAGGAAGGGGGATGAATGGAAAACCACCATGTTCACCCCTTTGGGGGCATTTGAATATTTAGTTATGCCCTTCGGCCTACAAGGAGGCTCCGCGTGCTTTCAATCGTTTATGAACCACGTCCTGGGGCCTTTGCTTTACAAGAATTGTGTGGCCTTCTTAGACGACGTGTTGGTGTATTCTGAGAATGAGGAGCAGCATGTGAGAGACGTCAGAGAAGTGTTGAGCAGGCTGCAAGCCAACCAGCTGTGGGTGAAACTGGAGAAGTGTCAGTTTCATACCAAGGAGGTGGAATTCCTGGGGTATCGCCTGTCAGACAAGGGATTGGCCATGGATCCCGGCAAGGTCCAGGCGGTGCTGGAATGGAAAACACCCAAAACAAGGAAGGATGTGCAGAGGTTCCTAGGATTTGGGAACTTCTATCGTAAGTTCATCCGAAACTTTGCCCACCTGACGGCGCCCATTACGGACTGTCTCAGCAGTAAGAAGAAGTTCGTTTGGACTGAGGAGGCGGAGCGAGCATTTGAGGAACTAAAAAGGGCCTTCGCCTCGGAACAACAACTCCTGCATGTGGATTTACAAAAACCGATGAGAGTGGAAACTGACGCATCAGACAGAGCGATTGGGGCGGTGCTTCTGCAGCCAGGGAAGGAGGAGTCAGAGTGGAGACCGTGTGCCTTTTTTTCGCGAAAGCTGAACAAATCCGAGAGGAACTACACGGTGTATGACCGAGAACTACTAGCCATTCATGAGGCGTTCCGGAGATGGAGGCACCTGCTAATTGGCGCACAACATAAGGTGCAAGTGTGCACTGACCACAAGAACCTAGAGTATTGGAGGACGGCACGAGTGCTCAACCAACGGCAAGTGAGATGGGCCCAGGAGTTCTCCAAATTTAACTTTGAGATTTGTTACGTGCCAGGCCCAGAGAACATTAGGGCGGACGCTCTCTCACGCAAACCTGAATATTTGGAGGGGGAGGGAGCACCCGAAGAGAGACATGTCATTCCAGAGGACCACTGGGTGTGTGGGGCGGCATTGGTGGGACAAAGAGAACTGGTAGAGGAAACAGAGAATGATGAATACGCCCAGAATAAGCTCAGAGGTCTTAGGGGTGAGGGAGAGGAACCAGGGGGTTTCGAGGAAAGAAATGGAGCTTTGTATTACAAAGGGGCACTGTATATCCCTGAAGGAGACTTAAGGGGGAGGGTACTCAAGCAGTTGCACGACAGCCCCATGGCGGGGCATTTTGGACAACACAAAACCATGTGGTTGGTCACCAGGGAATTTTGGTGGCCTAAGGTGAGGGAAGATGTACGGGAGTATGTAAGAGGGTGTGAGCAATGCCAGCGAGCCAAAGGGGAGAGGCGGGCACCGGCGGGGCTATTAGAACCCTTACCAACCCCAGAACGACCTTGGGAGGCAGTGTCGATAGATTTTATGACTGATCTGCCGAAGTCCAAGGGGAAAACAGCCATCATGGTGGTGGTAGACCTACTAACAAAGATGTGCCACTTTGTAGCCTGCTCGCATGCAGTCACGGCGGAAGAGACAGCGAAGTTATTTGTAGAACACATGTTTAGGTTGCACGGGGTGCCATTGAGGGTGGTCTCAGACCGAGGAAAACAATTTACTTCCAGGTTCTGGAGGAAGCTCATGAGCTTACTGCAGGTGGAGGTCAACTTTTCGACTGCCCGGCACCCTGAAACCAACGGGCAGGCGGAAAGAGCAAACGGTGTCCTCCAGCAATACCTGAGGTGTTATGTCAATGACAGAGAGAATGACTGGGTAGAAAAGTTGGCGCTGGCGGAATTTGCCTACAACAATGCCGAGAATGTGTCCACAGGGATGAGCCCCTTCTTGGCTAATTATGGGTGTCATCCCAGGGGTTTCCCAGGGGGAGAAGGGGAGAGATGGAGCGTCCCGGCAGCCGAGCATTTTGTAGAAGAAATGGAAGCAATCCATCGTCAGCTCCAACTCAACTTAGAAAGGGCGAAGGAAGAATACAAGAGGCAGGCAGACAAGAACCGAAGGGAAGGTGAAACCATAAGGGTGGGAGATAGGGTGTGGCTGTCAACCCAAGGGTTGCCGTTCAAAGGAGGTTGTAAGAAATTAAGACCCAGGAGATTGGGTCCCTTTGAGGTCATTCAACAGGTCAACCCAGTGGCTTTCAGGCTCCGGTTACCCAACCACATGAAACTGCACCCAGTATTTCACAGGTCGTTACTGTCACCGTATGAGGGGGGACGAGAAGGGATGGCCACTCGGGGACCGGTCATAGAAGAAAGGGAATGCAGCAGCCATGTGGCAGAAATCCTCGACGCCAGGTGGAAGGGGGATCAGGTGGAGTATTTGGTAGCGTGGGAAGGAGAACCGGAGTCAGAAAACACTTGGGTAATGGCAGAAGATATCAATGACGAGGTATTGATAGAAACGTTCCATCAAAGGTTCCCAAGGAAACCTCAGCCTGTGGAGAGGTTCCGGAGGGAATACTTTGGGACCACCGATGAGGAGGAGGAGTTGGAAGGATTCTCGGACTCGGAAGGGGAAGGGGAGATGGACTCTGAGGAGGAGGAGTACTTCGAGACCAGGAACCGCAACAGGTGGAGAGAAGTGTTCGGGACATCGGAAGATGAAGGAAGTTCATTCCGGGGTTTTGCCTCCTCACCGCCCGTAGAGGAGGGGGCGAGAGGGGATGAAGGGGGCCCTGGAGGGGAGGTGGATGTCAGGGAACTGCCATCGGAAGGAAGGGAAGTGAAAGGGCTCACACAGGTTGGGAGAGACTCAGCAGCTGAAGAGGGAACCAGTAGGGGGAGAGGAGCTGAGCTGAGGGAAAGTGAGCTGGAGGGATGGCTCAGAGACACTTCCAGCGAAAACAGTGGGGAGGTTTCAGGACCTCCTGTAGGGACACCCACTCCTCGCCGGAAACTGTCACGCAGAGAGTCCAGAAGACGTGTTTCCGTTAAGGAGCTTTTATGTTGGAAGCGATTCCGAAAGCAACCACTGTCGGAATCTGCCAGCGACTGACGGAGCCATGTTTAAGGGGCTCCGTTACAGACAGAGGTTTGCAAACTTGACCAAACTCTGAGGGACTAGGATTTTACACACAAGCAGCTCATCGTCCCATCACAATACCTAAACTGGAAACTGAAAAGACTCAACTTAAGAACTACCGTCCCATCTCACTCTTAAATGTGGATTACAAAATTTTTACAGATATTTTGGCAAGTAGATTTAAAAAAGTGTTAAATGAAATAATTCACAAGGACCAGGCAGGCTTTCTCCCAGGCAGACATTTGTTTGATAACACCAGGAACATTATTGACATTTTGGAACTTTTACAAACTAATATTAACACTAAGGCAGTGTTAATTTTCATTGACGCGGAGAAGGCTTTTGACAATATCTCTTGGAAGTTTATGAAGAAAAATTTGGAAGGGATGGGAGTGGGACGGGGGTTTGAAAATGGCATAGAAGCAATTTATTCAGAGCAAAAAGCTAAACTGATAGTGAACAATGTGGTGACAGAAGAGTTGAAAATTGAAAAAAGAACACGACAGGGGTGCCCCCTATCCCCTCTTTTATTTATTTCAGTCCTGGAGGTGCTTTTGAACATGATTAGGGAGGACCGGTTGGTACAAGGAATACAGGTCGGAGTGAAACAATATAAACTGAAAGCTTTTGCAGATGATTTGGTTTTAACATTACAGGAGCCAGAATCTAGTACAAAAAGAGTTTTAGAATTGATTCATGAGTTTGGTCGGGTGGCGGGATTTAAGTTGAATAAGCAAAAAACCAAGGTTTTGGGAAAAAACTTGACATCTTCAGAAACAGATGGGTTTCAGAAAGAGACAGAATTAAGTGTGGTAAAAAAAGTGAAATACCTAGGGGTTCACTTGTCTGCTAAAAATTTGAATTTATTTAAAGACAATTATGAAAAATGTTGGTCGGAAATCAAAAAAGATTTGGAAATTTGGTCAAGACTGAAACTTTCCTTGTTGGGTAGAATTGCAGCTATAAAAATGAATGTATTGCCGAAAATGTTATTTCTGTTTCAAACCCTACAGATTGTGGACAGAGTGGAATGTTTTGGAAAGTGGCAGAAGGATATATCCAAGTTTGTTTTGCAGGGCAAAAAGCCCCGGATAAAGTTTAAAATACTAACTGATTCGAAAGAAAGAGGGGGGTTTGCCCTGCCGGACCTGAGATTATATTATGAAGCTGCGGCCTTCTGCTGGATGAAGGATTGGTTACTTCTTGAGAACACTGATGTCCTAGATCTGGAAGGGTTTGACAATGCCTTTGGTTGGCATGCATATTTGTGGTACGACAAGGCAAAGGTTCATAAAATGTTCAAAAATCATATTGTCAGAAAATCAATATTTATGGTCTGGACAAAATACAAGGACTTATTAGAAGGTAAGACTCCGAGGTGGCTATCACCAGCAGAGGCCAAGGCCTGGGAAAAACCCAATATGGAGGTTGGTTGGCCGAAATATGGGGAAATTATAGAAAAAGTTGGAGAAACTTGGAGGCTGCAGAGTTATGAAAAATTAAAGAATAAGGTGCAAAATTGGTTTCACTATGCTCAAATTCAAGAGGTTTTTAAGCTGGACAAAAAAACAGGTTTCCAGGTGGAAAAATCGAAACTAGAGACAGAATTGTTGGAACCAAAGACCAAGGTACTTTCGAGAATGTATAACTTGCTGCTTAAATGGAACACTCAGGATGAGACAGTCAAATCAGCAATGATAAAATGGGCTCAGGACATTGGGTACAACATTATGTTTGAAGACTGGGAAAGGTTATGGACCACTGGCATGAAATTCACGGCATGTAATGCCTTGAAAGAGAATATTATGAAAATGATATACAGGTGGTACATGACCCCAGTCAAGCTTGCTAAGATATATCATTTGTCTGATAATAAATGTTGGAAATGTAAGGAGGCTGAAGGGACATTCTTTCACCTCTGGTGGACTTGCCCAAAAGTGAAGGTCTTCTGGGAAATGATCTATAATGAGTTAAAAAAGGTGTTTAAGTACACCTTTCCCAAGAAACCAGAAGCCTTCCTCTTGGGCATTGTCGGCCAGAAGGTGTTAAAGAAAGACAGAACTTTTTTTATGTATGCAACGACAGCAGCAAGAATACTTATTGCAAAACACTGGAAGACACAAGATTTACCCACACTGGAAGAGTGGCAGACGCAATTGATGGATTATATGGAATTGGCTGAAATGACCGGCAGAATCCGAAATTTGGGAGAAGAAATAATGGAGGAGGATTGGAAAAAGTTCAAGGACTATTTACAAAAATATTATAAGCTATATGAATGTTAAGAATTTGCATGATTTGGAAAATCTAGCTTCAGCAACAAGATTCGGTGATATGGGAAATTAAGTTATAATCATGAAGGGACTAAGGTTTAAAATGACATTACATTTATATTAAGGCAAAAGTAAATTGACAATAAGTATTTTAAACCTAAAACATAACTATTTGAAAGTACAAAGGAATGCATGAAACAAGGTAATAATTTGTTGGTATTTTTATTATAAAGAATGCAGGGTGAGGGGGACGTGGGGAAGTCCGGTTGGTGATGAAAAAAGGTCTTGGAAAGATGGATTTCTTTCTTTTTTTCTTTTTTCTTATTACTGTTATCTCTTTTATATATCTGACTTCATTTCTGTATCTGAGAAAAGCAATAAAAAATATTTAAAAAAAATAAATAAATTTAAATGAGCAAATTCAGGAGCCCAGAATTCATACCACATCCAACTATTTGCCCATTGAATCTATGATTGTTGTCAGGAACTGGCTGGATGACAAGGAGTAGTGGGTGGCACCAACCGCCAAGGAATGCCTCAGAAGAGTAAGGCTCAAAACTCAGGAAGTGGTGGGGGGACACTGAGCACAGGTCAGAGGGTGAAGAAGGGAGGAACAGCTTGATGCTGAAGAAGCAACAAGCTTTATCAAGCAAGAAGAGCCTGGCGCAGAAAGCAGTGTAGACTCTGTGGATGAAGCAGAGGTGGGCACAGTGGCAGGGCAAAGTGGCACATCCCACTTTGCCTCAGGTGACAAAACAGGATACACCACCCCTGGGGACTACTATTCTGATCTCTGGCTGTATTAATTTTGGCTATACTGAGCAGTGTACAGCACAAGGAGTGAAGGTTAACCAGCTCCAAATTATAGCTTCAGGACTCAACCACAAAACATTGAGGAAAATGGACGGCCTGTATTCAAGCAAGCGAAGGGCAAGGGCAAGATATATGTCAGGGATAGGGTACCTTTTTCAGCCTGACAGATGTCAGGGACTGTTTGGACACTGAGGAGTGGTGGCTGGATACTGATACTGGATACTGGTACCAGGAGAAGGCGAGCTGAAGACTGACAGGGAAAAAGGGATCAGTGATCTGGGGGAGCTCACAACAGCCATGAGACGAGAGGCATGAGGAGCTGCAGAATTGGAGAGTGACAAACAGGAGCGGCAAGAGGGGAAGGTAGGTCACGCTGGTGTTGAATCAGGGGCTTCCACACCTCCTCCTCTTCTCCTGCTCCACTGTTTCTCAGAACCAGGCAAGGACTGAAGAGGGAGGAGCACAAGCAGGTTACATGCAGGCATAGTCGTCAGCTGCTTGCATGCAGCTCAGGTGGGAGAGATATATGAGTTGAGATCAGGGGCGGCACCTCTCTGTTGCTGCAATTACCTCAGTGGCCACATACCCAGCTAAGAGACATAGGACTGCGGCTATAGAGAAAGGTGACCAGTTTACCTTCAAAGCTATGATATTAGTGAGAAAGGCAAATAGCTTTAGGTTGGAACGATAGAGAAAAATGGACAGTAGAGGTATGGAATAGTTATTTGTTTGAACTTATTCAGTTGGACATTGTCGCAGTCCTGTCACAGGAAACAACGTGGAAGGTCAAGTCCACCACGATAAGGAACAGATGGAACCCCTATCTTCAATGGATAAAAACTACTGGAACAAAAGACATTCGGTGGAAACTAAAGACACTATGCCCGTGGCTGAGGATAATGGTTTGAACCCTTCCAATGGATATGGGGGTGGGGGCGGGGAGGGAAAGGAAAAAATTGTACAGGAAATTTAAAATTGGAAGTAGATAATATAATGTATGTAATAATTCTGAACTCGAATAAAACTTCAAAAAAAGAAAAAGAAAAAGAGAGAGACACAGGACTGAGGGGACATGCCTTTTCCTAACTTGTAAGTTGGGTTTTGACAATAAAGATTTAATTCTTCACTCTAGACATTCCTTGCCTGACAGCGCCGTGACAACAGACATATCTTCCCATGGATAAGCTTGTGGAGGCCACATGTCAGGAGTTGGTGGGCCAGAGGCAAAAGTGACATCGCACTGGATATGACTCTCACAGCCTTGCAAATATCCAAGGCTTGCACACACTCTAGGCAGATGAAAGTCATCTTAACACAATTCAAAGGCACCTTGGATTGTACCCAACTAAGTTCTGCTCAAAGCAGATCCTTTGAAATCAATGGAGGCAATTTAGTCTTGTTCATCAACTTCAATGGGTTTACTCTGAGTAAAACTAACATTGGGTACAACCCATTCCATCCAGGAAATATTACAGAAGGAGGGCATGGAACAAGGCAAGTGAGGGTAGGGGGAATGTGAGAGCTCTTTGGGCCTTGGTTTCCCTACCCCTGATTTATACCATAGCTATTTATATACAGTATATGTAAATTGACAACAACAACAAGCTATGTGCAGAGCCGTGTAATCGTATCTCATACAAGGCCTTGATGATGACCATGTAGTAAAACACTCAAAGATCATAGTTTGGAAAGATACGGCTTGCCTGTAGTGTTTTGTTAATCTGGTCTTAAACCTTCTTCTGTTATCAAAATGATTTGATGGATGGCAAAGCTATTCTACAGCCTGGGAAACGTTTGGAAACCCCCCCCCCCCCATGTCACTGAATATGCAGACACACAAACAGTTGACTCCATGAAGTTATTAAAACAGAGTCCATCTCCGATTGTTATCAGGAATAGACCCAGCAATTCATAAATTCCAGGCAAACTCATTTTATAACTTGTCACCTTTTGTAAATCACTAGTCTTTCACTGAGGAAATGGCCAGTTTGCTTGAAGCATAAAAAGCAAAACCAACACTATATTTTTTCTCATGCTTGAATAAAAATGCATTTTCCCCATTAGAAAAGATAAAAGGAATAATCTATGAGAACTACGGCTTGATTTTTATTTTTATTTTACCAGAAAACAGCCACATCTTTATCGCTAAATAAATGATTGCCATTTTAGCTGGCGTTAAACATGGGCTAATATCTCAGGTCATATTTCAGACACAAATCTGGGTGTTTTTTGTTTCATTTCCTAAGATGCAGGGGAACATAGACTTCTCTTGGGAATTTTTCCAACGCTATCGTTTCAAAATTCTGCCCTACTCCCTAAAGACCTTATTTTCAATTAAAATCTCACACACCTCCATGTTTACCCATTCAAATGCAGGTAGTTGTCCTCATCTAGCAAAGTGGCATTTTTGGATGAAAAAGCACACATATAAATGGATAGTTCTTCCTTAGCCTGTAGCCCTATTTGGTTACATTCATGCTCCCATGCTTCTCAACGCAGCAGCAGGGAGCATGGACACAGAATACATGACCCAGATTGTGCAGCGTTTGACTCTATCGCTACAGATGGGCTTCACCAATACATATTTAAACTCTAATTGAACATACGATTGGAGGGCGAAGGGGAGAGGATGCTCCTGCCAACAACCACATGGCAAAGAACAGGAGCATTTGATCCTGATGGTGGGTCCTGCTTTGCCAGGACGTTCCGTGCAGACAACATACAGACAAAGCAGACCCCTGCAGCCAGCAAAATCAAACTCTGCTTGCCAGCTGGTGAGCGGTGAGTGCATTCATGCTGGGTGCTGCTTCAAAAACACATTCCCCACTGGGCTCTTTCTTAGCATGTTGGCTCTGCCGTTTCTCACATGCAGAGCTAAGTGTACAGGCGCTACGTTCACAGCTGTGCAGAGGAAGCATGCTGAACAGGACCACAATAAAGCGGTTATGAGCGAGAATCTCAGTAGGCTGAGGTTCTCCCACAAGCGAGAGATAAGGCAAGCCTCCACCATGCTTCTTCCAAGTAGCTTTCAGAGGCTATGAGCAGTCCCTTTCCACACGAAAGTCTGACAGTACTGGAGCCAATGATCTATTGCAGCGTGTGTGGTTGAGTGACCAAAAATAACTTTGAAAAATAGAGCACGTTACGTTTGCAGGACTTCAGTACAACTTAGGAGATCCAGGTGCATCTGGAGTCTGGTGTGAAATACCCTCACACTCACATACAGGACACTGGGGAGGACCATAATATTACGATCTTCGAGGAACTGGGGGGGAAAGTGGATGTATCAGGGGAGAATTTTCAGCCTTTGCAACAAGCTCCTGCATGGGTTGGGGAGCTCCTTTCCAAGAGGAGGTATAGATGTGAGACCACAGGGAAGATGGTTCAAAAGGGCATGCAAAATGGGTCTTCCTTGCTTTCTTCCCCAGCAATAGTAATACATTGCTTTAGGTTGGGCATCTCCAGTTCCTTACACTCAAACACACTTTGAGCATTGCCAACCAGAGCACCCTGGCAGGAAATATGAGATGTCCACATCACACAACTCCAACTATAGACACTTGACTATGAGTCATGGGGGGAGGGGAGAGAGCATGTTTGAATTCAGCAGTGCTCAGTTTATTTTTGGCTGTTAGTTTGTCAATGTTAATATTGTTTTGTGTATTATGAGTGCCGTGATGCTTTGCGAATTTTATGATTTGACTTCCTGTGGCTGTGCTGTTTAATCTATTTTTAAAGTTGTTTTGTTAGTTGTGTTTTATAGAAAGTGGTTGGTTTATTAGCAATTGGTTAATTATATTATCATTTATGCTGCAGTTGTGAGGTCCTGCTCTGTTTATTGTATGTGAGCCACTTTGTGACTCCTGTGAGTGAAAAGCGGCGTAGAAGTATAATAAATGAATGAATCTTCCCCTGTGGGGAATGTTGTGCCGTTCCATATGGTCAGATTCAGTGCACTGCATGGTGCAGCTAGTTATCTGTAAAAGAAGAAATTTTCAGTTGCCAAGCATTTCTGTGTTGTTGTTTTTTTTTCCTTTTCTCATGTTTCATTTGACATCATGATTTGTTTTGTAGAGAGGAAGCGGGTGTCTATATACGGGGGGATTGCTGCATAAATGGTTGGGGTTTAAAGCGTACCATTAATTTATTTAAGCAGCTTCCCCACTGAGGACACACTTGTGAATCTATGCAGCCAGCAGGATTGAACCCCCCCCCCCTTACCAGCTGACAAGCAGATAGTATAATTCTTCTAAATGCTGTTTAGTGGGCATCTTTCCTGTGGGGAATGAACTAGCAAAACTGACACTGGGGTTCCCTCCTGGGAACAGGTGCACACAGCTACAGTGGAGTGCAAGTTTAAAAGCTCTCTTTCCAACAGTCCCACACTGTTCTTTGCAGACTCCACCTGCCCCCACTTCTTCCTACCGAATGCCAGAGGTGCATTTAGGGGAGCATGGCCAATTTGTCCACACCGGGTGCTGAGCCAAGAGGGGGCTGCAGGGGATGCTGCAACAATGAAGAACAACTATGGAAGGCAAGAGGTGGGGTAGGTGCTGAATTTAGGCATCGCACAGGGTGCTGCTGAAATTTGAAAGCCCAAAGCCTGCCAATGCCTTACCACCTGACATCCCTAGATTGCATGCCAATGCCCCGTGACCCACAGTTCCCTCAATAATTACACAGACATGATTATTTTGCTTTATGGGTTCAAATAGGCCACAGCTTTATTGGATACAGATGTGAGTGGTTTGGCTTAGGTATTGGGTGAAGCAAGGCTTTTTCTTGACTCCTGCCCATCTGCAGGGAGTCCATGTAAGGGTAAACCACCAGTAGGAGGACCCCTATGACTTACATTAAATAGCCCCCCCCGGGGTTCCCATTGGGGTTGTCCACATCCACATTGGACAGAATCCACACCCCTTGATCCGTTTAACAGGATACCCTTACAGTGGACCCCCTAGTTACGTACCATTCTGGATATGTAACTTTCGTGTTACAAAAGCGGCAAACCCAGAAGTGTATACTTCTGGGTTTCACCATGCGCGCATGCACAGAAGCACTCTGTGTGTCACGCATTTGTGCAGAAGCTCTCAATCATGCTGCCTCTGCCTACGGACTTTTCAAGTTGCGGACGGACCCCCGGAATGAATTTAATTCGTATCCGGAGGGTCCGCTGTACTGAGGTGTGGCAGGCGAAGGCTACAACCTCTGGTGTCATCTCAACTAACTTGATCAAAACCTGGAACCCCTCCAAATTGGCTCAATTCTTTTTAGACACCTGCTGTATCTGCTGCACAGCCCTAGTTTGCTTTCCTATCGTCATGTTGATGACCACTGGCGTATTAATACCTGAATAGGGCATGTGCGCATAGTCCCCAGGCTATGCTTTGCAGTGATGTTAGACCAAGTCTTCCATGATCCCTCCTGCCCTTTGGGAATTGATTTGTAGCACTGCCTCTTATATTACCTGGCCTGCATACAATGCGTGGCAACTCTGGCATGAAGCTGGAACAAGGCTATTGTAGTACCCACAAGCAAACAAATATTCCCGTCTCTTTTTTGGGGAAAGCGTTTGTGGTGTTCCGCATAAGCACATGGGCTGTGCTTTTAATTTTCTCACGTATGTAATTATGCAAATAGCCCTTTCCATTCTGGGTAGCTTCCACTGCAATGTATAATTCCACAGATGATGCCAAGTAGGGAGGGGGACGTGACGCCAGTGTGCATGTCAGAAAGAACAAATTTGCAGGTGACAGCTGAGTCTTCAAAAGATTAAACATCCAATTAGAAAAGCATCCAAGTGTAATGCATTTATCTGATGATTATCCAAACTCTCAGTCTCCTGGGAAACACGGTAATGGGACCAAAAGTTTCAGAGGCTTTAAAAAAATCCCCAACAACACATGTCTAGGGTTTCCAACTTTCTGTTCATATTGGGAGTTTCCTAGTTTCGAAAGGAATCAAAGTGCCTTCCTCTACTTTGATGAAGATAAGAAAGTATCCAAGAGACTGGAAACCATTATATAAAACTGAGAAACTTCATTGTAAAAGTCATGAGCTGTGCCATTTCATTTCATTTTATTTTAATTTTTCATAATTTTTATTAAAGATTTCTTAGTTTACAAAAATACATGCATTGTCTCTTTTTTCAAGTTGTGTTTTCTACAGATCAGTTTCATTTGTTGTGAGACATTAGTGTTGCATGCAGTATTAGGCTGGGGGGAAGAGGGGGGAAAGAGAGGGAGGGGGAATGGTGAGTGGGTTGGGTTGGGCAATGCTTCTATTTTTCTACTTAGTGTATGTGTGAGGTTTTGTGTCAGTGTCACTTGAGTGGGTTCTCTTTCTATTTGCTTGCTATATTTCCTTGGTGGTGAAAGAGGTTGGGGTGGCCTACCGTGTGGTTGGTTGACTTTGGTTGGCTGTAATGAGATTTGTTTGTGTGTGAGTGTGTAAGAGGGTGGGTTTTGGGGTCAGGTTAGTCATATTGATTTGCATGCTCTCAGCGGATTCTTGTTGTTGTCTTGTTGGGCTGTATATGTGATAAAGGGGAACCATACAGGGGTGAAGGTGTTTTCTTCTATTTGTCCCTGTGTCAGTTTCAGTTTATTGGTTAGTTTTTCTAATAAGGCTGTTTCCCATACTATTTGATACCATTGGTGTATGTTTATTCCTGGCAGGTCTCTCCAGTGTCTGGCTATGACGCTTCTGGCTGCTGAGAGTAGGTGGGTTATGAACTCTTTATAATGTGAGTGGGCATTAATATCTGGGAAGATGTTCAGTAGGACCAGTTCTTGGGTTACTTCCAATATTTGTTTAGTTATTTTGCTTATTTCTTGTATGACTGATGTCCAGAAGAGTTGGATTTGGGGGCATTCCCACCACATGTGGAGGTATGTGCCTGTGGAGGTGCATCCTCTTCAGCATTTTGGTGAGGCACTTGGGTGTATCAGCACCAGTTTCCATGGTGTTAGGTACCATCTGTAAGTGAGTTTCAGGGTGAGTTTTTTTTTTTCTTTTAGCTGAGATGGATTGAGGTTTAGACCACATTCTAATCACTTGGGTGGGGTTAATTTCATAGAGGTGTGCCACTTTAGAAAGACAATGTGTTGATATTTTAATCCAGCATCTCAGAGGGATCCCCTGCCTTTCTCTTTAAAAGCTCTGAAGTAATATCAAGTGAGAGTGGAAACAAGTTCTCTTCACTCATTATTTATTGCATGGAAAGCAATTGCGATTGCCAGAGAGAGTAGGCAGTGTCACCAGCCTCACTTGTGACCACACACACACCAGTTGGCCATAGCTTCAGTGTTTGCATATTGAGTTTGGATGTCTGAAGAGTGACAAGTTTATACTAGTACCAGGCTCAAACTGCTCATTCAGAGCTATTCACCCCTTTGTGAATTGGGGTGCTGTTTATGGCATGCTTCATATTTGCAGTACACATTTATCATATACTTTTTGAGGGGAAGGTGTCTATGCCAACCCATGAGATAGCCAAGATAGGGTCTTTATTTCTCCTGGCAGATCAGGGCAAAGATACCACTGCTCTAGTAGCTTCCTTTTTAACCACAATTTTACCCAAAAGGGTTCCCAACGAACCATCCCTTCGGGAAATAGACTGGGCATAGCAGAATATCTAAGTGCACACAAGCACAGTGTGACCTTCTAACCCTTGACAACTTTACCCTTGTCCTTTAAATTATCCCAGTGATTTGAAACGTTTTATATTGTGATGCCAATAAAGGTATTTGATTTGATTTGAAGATAGGGTCTTTATTTTTCTTTAGCATTGTGCAACTAAAATTGCAATGCTTGGTAGTACGAAGCTTTCATGTTAGCTTCCAACTTGGCAGCCTTTCCAGGATGCCCACCAAACTAAACAGTGTTGGGAGGATAGATGTTGTATTAAAAAAAATAAATCTGAAAGGCACTAGACTGCTCCCACCAACAGCTGATTGGTGAGATTCCAGCTTCTTTTACTGGGCAATGCACATCCAGCCCTACTCATTGGATCAAGTTGGGGAACCACATGTGTTGCACATTGATACATAGGGATCTATTCATGGAAGCCTGCTCCCACCCATGTATAGCCCCCAGCTGAATTGTGCTGATTTTATCTATTTTACAGTGACTTCATTTGGAAGCAACAGAGCACACCGTCTCCACCAAGGAGGAGACAGGGGACTCCCCTGAGAAGGAGGCTAGTTCACCAACACAGGAGCCAGATATATGGAGAAATGTGACTCAAAGAAGTAGGAGGCCCAGAGTTCGCTCTGATTGTTTAGAAATACACAATCGCTTTGAGGTCCTCTCCCCTAGCATGTAAGACAAAGAGCAGACTCCATTTGAGGATCTCTCCCTCATTACAGTCGATCAGGTATATGAAGACGAGCAGCAAAGTCAGTCCTCAGGGAATGTGCAGGCGACCTTGGAACAGACAGCTCACGGAAGAACCCCGACCAAACCTAAGAGGAGGCGTGCAGTGGTGATAGGGGATTCCCTACTGAGGGGAACACAAGCAGTGATCTGTGGGGCTGACAAGATGTCTCGGGAAGTGTGCTGTCTCCCCGGGGCTAAGATCCAAGATGTAACTGAAAGACTGCAAGGAATCATAAAACCCACTGACAAATACCCCTTCCTCTTGGTTCATGTGGGAACCAATGACACTGCAAGCAATAGCCTCCAGAAGATCAAAAGAGACTACGAGGCTCTGGGCAGGAAATTGAAGCAATTAAATGCACAAATTGTCATCTCATCTGTCCTCCCAGTTGAACGACGTGGCCCAGGGAGAGAGGGGAAAATAGTGGAAGTGAACAGCTGGCTTCGCAAATGGTGGAAACAGGAACGGTTTGGATTCTTAGATCACGGACTGCAGTTTCTTGAAGATGGATTTCTGTCAAGCGATGGGCTGCACCTCACAACGGTTGGGAGAAATGTTTTTGCCAAAAATCTCAGAAACCTCATCAGGAGGGCTTTAAACTGACTAATGCGGGGGAGGGAGACAGTGCTCCTGAAGGTAGGAGTCTATCAATTGATGAAGATGATCATCCAAATGTCATAGACCAAATGGAGCAAACAGCACGCAGACCTAGTGGTGGGAGGAAAAAATCCTTAAATAAGAGACATGGGGGAATGATTAATGGACTTCAATGTCTGTACACTAATGCGCAAAGCATGGGAAATAAACAAGATGAGCTTGAGCTCTTGGTACAGCAAACTAAATATGACATAATAGGCATCACTGAAACCTGGTGGGATAAGTCCCACGATTGGAATGTAATAATGGGGGGATACAATCTATTTCAGAGAAACAGACCAGACAAGAAAGGAGGAGGAGTGGCGTTATATGTCAGGGATGTGTATACCTGTGAAGAGATCCAAGATTTAGAACCTCAAAGCCAAAGTGAGAGCAGTTGGGTCAAAATTAAGGGAGAGAAGAATAACAGTGACCTCATTGTGGGAGTTTACTATAGATCCCCAAGCCAAATGGAGGACATAGATGATGCCTTCCTGGAACAGATGGCCAAGCATGCAAAAGGTGCTGTTCTTGTAAAGAAGCTGGTAAAATGTGGTCTTGACTATGCTACCACTCAGTGGATTTGTAACTGGCTGACTGACCGAACCCAAAGGGTGCTCATCAATGGTTCCTCTTCATCCTGGAGAAGAGTGACTAGTGGGGTGCCACAGGGTTCTGTCTTGGGCCCGGTCTTATTCAACATCTTTATCAATGACTTGGATGATGGACTCAAGGGCATCCTGATCAAATTTGCAGATGACACCAAACTGGGAGGGGTGGCTAACACCCCAGAGGACAGGATCACACTTCAAAATGACCTTGACAGATTAGAGAACTGGGCCAAAACAAACAAGATGAATTTTAACAGGGAGAAATGTAAAGTATTGCACTTGGGCAAAAAAAATGAGAGGCACAAATACAAGATGGGTGACACCTGGCTTGAGAGCAGTACATGTGAAAAGGATCTAGGAGTCTTGGTTGACCACAAACTTGACATGAGCCAACAGTGTGATGCGGCAGCTAAAAAAGCCAATGCAATTCTGGGCTGCATCAATAGGAGTATAGCATCTAGATCAAGGGAAGTAATAGTGCCACTGTATTCTGCTCTGGTCAGACCTCACCTGGAGTACTGTGTCCAGTTCTGGGCACCACAGTTCAAGAAGGACACTGACAAACTGGAACGTGTCCAGAGGAGGGCAACCAAAATGGTCATAGGCCTGGAAACGATGCCTTATGAGGAACGGCTAAGGGAGCTGGGCATGTTTAGCCTGGAGAAGAGGAGGTTAAGGGGTGATATGATAGCCATGTTCAAATATATAAAAAGATGTCACATAGAGGAGGGAGAAAGGTTGTTTTCTGCTGCTCCAGAGAAGCGGACACGGAGCAATGGATCCAAACTACAAGAAAGAAGATTCCACCTAAACATTAGGAAGAACTTCCTGACAATAAGAGCTGTTCGACAGTGGAATTTGCTGCCAAGGAGTGTGGTGGAGTCTCCTTCTTTGGAGGTCTTTAAGCAGAGGCTTGACAACCATATGTCAGGAGTGCTCTGATGGTGTTTCCTGCTTGGCAGGGGGTTGGACTCGATGGCCCTTGTGGTCTCTTCCAACTCTATGATTCTATGATTCTATGATTCAGGGAGACTGAACAGTCTACACACATTTTGATTAATGTCTGTGACTGTGGATCATTCAAAGGTGTGCCAATGTACTGTATTATGTCTTGACTTCATCTCATTTGAGATCATTTACAGCCCAATTCACAGCACACACAAGCCCAGGTTTTTGATTTAAAGGCACTGACACCATAGGAGCCAACTATTAACTCTAGTGTAAATGAACTGCGGTTTAAGGTGAATGTTAAGTCAATAATTTCTAAACAATTTAGAACAGAGGCCAAAATCCATCCTTCAGGTAAGGGGTGCTGCAAAATGTGATAGGAGCAGCAAATGTCATCTCAGTTCCTTCAGTGCTACAGCTGCCAACTGGGGGTTATGGAAACCATAGATGGGGGAGGTTATTTTTCAGTTCCAGATCCTACAGTATTTCTAGGGAGGATTTGGTTGGCTTCCAAACGCTACATGTTTTGTTAAAACTTCAGTATTTTCTGTTTTAATCTTAAAAGATGGTTTTGAGACCATGCATGGAACTAAAGAGAGACAAGACACAAAGACTGGGTGAACTGGGCCTTATTTCCATATTTCTTCCCCATGGTCACTTTTGTGCTATGACATGAGGTGTAGCAGCAATCCCATGCTTCTTTACTTGCTCATTATTTTAAGTGCTGTCCCTTAGTGAACCTTTTAAAAATGCCTTTTAATACAGGCAATTGTTCTCCGTTCTGCACATCCAACCAGAAAATGGTCATGAATTTCAATCATATTTGCCCCGATGAGATCAACATCCACATTACATTTTTATTCTGCACCCATTTGCTAGAAATGGATTCCAAGAAGAATTGTGACACTTAATTATAGAAATGGAAAAGATTTATTGCCACATTTTGTTTCTCTTGAGACTTTCTGGTTTGGCATAATTGCTAGCTTTATGGAGAAGTTCCCACCCCAAATAATTAATCCTTCAGGTTACATTATGAAGAACCTTTAGAAGTTTCACAGAGATAGGACTCTCTGCTCATCTATTTGTAGGACAATGATGGACACTCTGCCACAGAATTAGGATCCCTTTCAGGGCCAGCACCAGATTTCAGGAGGCTCATGGCATAGCACCACCGATAGCTTTCCCAGTGCACATACATGAGTGAAATCCCAGAACAGCATGTTAGCGGTGGGTGAGTGGTGGTCCTACTTTTGAATGGGAACTATGTTCAGTCACCATTCACAGAACTGCCCACCATCTTAATTTCCCACAAACCCAATGCTCCTGTGGCCCAGCAGGGAGAGCAGTGAGTTGTGGCAAAGCCAGGTTGGGTTGCTGGTCACCTGGGATCTTTGGCCAGTGTCCAACCTGGCTGACCACTGACACTAGGCCTGATGTCCCTCTCCCGACCAGGGTTGTCAGTTGGCTGCCATCAAAACTGAGGGGATGGCATTTGCCCCTTTGCTCTCTGTATGGCACTGCCTCTGTTGCAATAAATATGGAGTGGCTTTGGATGGCACTCAAGACCCCTTCCATAGCACAGGAATGGGGAACCTGTGGTGGTTTGGATATTCTTTGCCTCCAACTCCAAACAGCCCTAGTCAACGTGGTCAATTGTCAGGGGCTAATGGAAGCTTTAGTCCACCAAATCTAAAGGGCAACAGGTTCCCCATTCCCACATTAGCAGCTACGCTTTTCACATTGTGTTCCTCATGCTGATGGAAGAGTAGTGAATCACGTGGTGCAAACTACCTCCTCCATCCCCAAGTAATGGTGGCATCCACAGGCAGAACTGCCCTTGTTGTAGAGGCGATAGAGCACAAGTGATCCAGGCCGTTTTACAAGCTTCTCCTCATCTCCTTCAGTGGCAAACTTGGCACTTATACAAAGCTACTATAACTGAGAAAAGAATATGTGACAGCCAGCTTTAGTCTGGAGCGAGCACCTACTTGCCCCCCGTCACAGTGCTGAGGGGTGCGTTCAGTAGGGGGGGGGGGCAAGATCTGCCTTGTATCTATTTCTCTGCCTAGTTTAAAATTCCAGTCATTTTCCAAGTTCCTCTGTGCTCTCACCACTTTAATCTGTGTTTCAGGTTCTGAGTAACACTATAAAATGAAGCTCTGTGTTCACCACTTGCCATAATGGAATGTAAAATTGCTTTAACTTTTCCCCTTTTGGCCAAAGTGGATGAAATTTACAGGCACATAAACCCTTCAAAGAGTGCTCAAAGTCTACCAAATTGCAGTCAAATAGGTCTCTAGAAGCTTTTTGTGGTGGAAATAAAAGATTCACATTTCTCTTTTATCCCTTGTGAGCGGGGAAGAGCAGGGGTTTGTGTCTTTCTCGCTTAAAATAACTAACAGATGGCTGGGTGGTTCTTATTCTGCCTTTTTTATTTTAAAAAGCTTTGCAGCTTCACAGTGGCCTTTCCTTCTGGTGGTTATGTGAGTCCTCTGATAGGCTTCACAAGCCTTCCAAAATACCTTTATGAGTTCATGAGGCCATACAACATGAGGCTGTCTAGAACACTGCCTGCAGAGTTTTGACGAGCACTGGGGGTTAACGCAGAACAACACAGGTTTTGTTTTTTTATTTTATTAAAAAAACACCTTACATGATATTTTACACTAAAAATAAAATTTCCTGTTGCTTTGCTTTAAAAACAAATAAACCAGAGCTCTTCAGTGCTCCTCAGGCAACATTTTGAACATCTCACTTCTTGAAAAGCTCATTTACCCAAAGAAACATACAGATTATCTAGGTAATAAAGCAAAGAAAAGTTCAGAAGCAGAATAATACAAGGCTTTGTGGGAGCCCCAGTCCAACTCAGAGAGTTACTGACATCCAACTTTGGAGGGTTTGTAGAGACCCTTAAATCGCCCCAATTTGTGTCATTATTCAGACCACACCGTGAGCCGTTACTGGCTACGAAAAGATAATAGTAATAATAATAATAATAATAATAATAATAATAATAATAATAATATATTATTTGTACCCCACCCACCTGGCTGGGTTTCCCCGGCCACTCTGGGCGGCTTCCACAAGACAAAAAATACACTAATATGTCATACATTAAAAACTTCCCTGAACAACTCACACCTGGTCCTTTCTCAGATAAAATGACCAAGTTGTCAGAATGGGTTGTGCTTCTGCCCAGCTTATCCAGAGATTATGCTGGCAGGGCCAAAAATGACTGCTGAGGGAAAGACCTTGTGGAGGAATCTCTGACATAACACATCAGACTTGCTCACTTTAACACTACAGTGGTACCTCAGGTAATATACGCTTCAGGTTACATATGCTTCAGGTTACAGACTCCGCTAACCCAGAAATAGTACCTCGAGTTAAGAACTTTGCTTCAGGATGAGAACAGAAATAGTGCTCTGGCAGCACGGCGGCAGCAGGAGGCCCCATTAGCTAAAGTGGTGCTTCAGGTTAAGAACAGTTTCAGGTTAAGAATGGACCTCCGGAACAAATTAAGTACTTAACCCGAGGTACCACTGTATTACAATGTTGAAGGTCTGCTTTAATGGGGTGGGGGATGAAAGGCAGAGGGCCAGCAGTGATTTCCAAAATGGACTGTGATTAAGTCGCAATCCAATTCATTCAAAAGCTCTCTTTTCTCCTGGATTGGCAACTGGGGGGGTACTACTCAGGGAGCTGGATTTGTCTCTGGCATCATACAGTAGCTCCAGGGTAGCCAACATGTTGCTTTCCAAATGTTGTGAAGTGAAACTTCCATCACGCCTGACAATTGGCAATGTTGGATGGAACTGAAAGGAACTGCAGTCCAAAACATCTGGGGGGGGGTATCATGTGGACCACCCCCATAGTATGTAATCATTGTTATATATTATATACCTAAATCTAGCAGAGAGAGCTGGCATGCCAATGCATGAATCTGTCTACTTCTGTTTCAGTTTTCAGCCCCATGGCGGAAAGGGAAACCTATAATGTAAAGTAAACACAAGCCTTTGCACAATCTCTCATCTCTTACTACTTTTTATAGTTTTGAAGCCTATGGATGGCAAGACAATCATTCTATCAAGACCGAATGCATTTTGGAGGCAAGGTCTATTCTCCTTGAGTTTTTATTATAAGAGAGGCCTTTTAGAAAGATAAAGATCTTTGATTAATGTTGTTAGAATGTTGTGTTTTATTCCTGCGACATATAAAAATACTTTGCAGCCCTGCAGAATCCTACCCTCCTCCCTTCTTGAAGGCTGAATGTCCGAAACTGTTTTGAGAAGTAGATATGTGAACAATATCTCAAGAGTTCAAATTTTCTGCTGAAGACAAAAGTAAAATATTGGTCACTGAACCTTCCACAAATCAGCTTTTACGTCCTATTTAAAATGTAGCTAAGCACACTTGAAAGGCAGCCCTATATAGGGAAAATTTTAATGCCTGATGTTTTACAATTTTTTTATATGTGCTGTAAGCCACCCAGAATGGCTGGGGAAACCCAAACAGATGTGTGGGGTATAAATTATTTATTATTATTATTATTATTATTATTATTATTATTACTTTAATGAATTAGTGCAATCTCATTTATGCATACTGAAAAGTCAGCCTTAGGCACTGTGCATAATGGGTCTCACTCCTAAGTAGGTCTGTTAAAAACTGGGTAGACGAAATTTCTGTTACTCTGTGGCACCAGTGGGGAAAAGAATCTCATCAGTGGAATAGATATTTATCACCCCTTTGCCTTCTGGGTAGCCCTGCTCATCTGTCAATCACCTATCATCACAATGTCAGGTGAGGTGGCACTTCAAAATATCCACCGTCGTGGGGAATTCAAAGCATTGTACAGGGCTTGCAAAGAACCTGGCATGGTGCTTTGGAGTGATGCTGATTGGCTTGTTGTCAGAACTTCAAACCACGGAACAAGACTCTTTGCATGTCACTTCACTTTGTAGGGCAGCCGATCCCACAGATCTGCTAAGCACTGCCTTCAAGTCCCACTTTCTGCTAGGATCAGCTGTGCTATGGAGCTTTCAGCAGCAGATCCCAACTGGCTTGCCCTCACTGCCAGTCACCTGATTGACACCAAGCCTCCCTTGCCAATGCACAAAATCAGGACTACATGTTAAGGCTCCCAATTGCCCATTGGCAATTGCATCTCCACCTGCCTCTCACCTGATACCAGATGTGACATCAGATGTGACACAGGTGAGCATAGTTTTGAGGGAAAATGCCTCATAGACAAAACTAGAACCCTTGTAGAACTAATTTAGGCTCACCAGCCAGACGTTGATCAACTCCCTGGTCCAAACAGTCCACAGACTACTATTCCCATGGAACAATGTGATAAACCTCCCCTTTACTTCAATAACCGGGATTCAACACTGATGAAACATGTTGGCAACACCAATCTAGGTTCTGTCCTTGGAACTGGTGGCTTTTAAACCTGAGTCTTAAGAGCCCCACCCAAAGCACAGCGGCATCTCATTCAGGTTGCCTGAGGGATTTGGTCCACTCAGAGGAGTAGCTTGTTCCTCGGTATCCCTTTACTACTGAGATCTTGTTCCACTTGCATTCCCTAGGACTCAATGGTCGCTCGACCTCCACCTCTGATTCCTGTGTCCTGAGGCAAAGGTTGAGTTGCCATAACCATGGAAGGCCCTAAATCACCTTGCTCTGCCTCTCAGTCTGCTGGCATGGACTATTTCTCTGTGATGTTTGCCTTGGGGAGCTCCAGGTCCTCCTTCGAAGAGGATTTCTTCAGTGGGAGCATAACAGAATACGTAGGAAAAGGCACACCTTCAGGCATATGAGGCGATGTCATTTAGGGATTTAGATGCCATAGGGAGCACCTTGAAATGAGCCCGACAAAAGCTATTTCAGATAAACGAGGCAGGTGTGTTATGCTCCTTCTGGCCTGTTCTAACTGGGAGATGACCGGCATAACTTTGCACCAAGTGCAGCTTCCAAAACATCATACAGTGGTACCTTGGGTTACGTACGCTTCAGGTTACATACGCTTCAGGTTACAGAGTGTGCTAACCCAGAAATAGTATCTCGGGCTAAGAACTTGGCTTCAGGATGAGAACAGAAATCATGCTCCGGCAGCGCGGCAGCAGCAGGAGGCCCCAATTAGCTAAAGTGGTGCTTCAGGTTAAGAACAGTTTCAGGTTAAGAACAGACCTCTGGAACGAATTAAATACTTAACCCGAGGTACCACTGTAAAGGGCAGCTCAGTGTAACACCACATTGCAGAAAACCAAATGGGTGACATTCACTGCATTTGTGCACCAGATTAAATTACATTTGCTCATGGGCGCTGTATATTTTGGAGATTTGTTTTGTATTGCATATAAAAGTGCCTGTAAATGAAAGCTGCTTTTAAGTTTGTCATGTGAATTAAACCGCTTTATATTGTAA
Organism: Podarcis pityusensis; assembly: GCF_964106645.2. NCBI lineage: Eukaryota > Metazoa > Chordata > Lepidosauria > Squamata > Lacertidae > Podarcis > Podarcis pityusensis. The sequence goes on from NC_138031.1 coordinate 73,537,390, forward strand.
CCCACCAACCCAATCTCCCAGGGGTTCCAGGGGCACCAGGCTTCCTTACCCAGGGTTTGTGTTTTCTTTTGGATAATTATGTGCAGGTGGTGTCTTTATGATATTTCTTTTATTTACCCTTATATACAGCCTGAGCATACTGTGGGGAGGCTCCCGTTTTTCCTGTGTTGCTCAGCTGACTGGGGAACAGCTGAGAGTAGGGAAAGGGAGGTGTGGTGATCACACAGGGTCCCTGGACGTTTGACGGTCTATTGATCCCTGTGCCACCACTGTGATTGCTTTCTTCGCTGCCACCAACCCGTTTTTCTCGGGTACACACGGAGTCCAGACAGTTGTTAACATTAACAAATAATCAAGTTTATTTTTATAAGCATGAACAAGTTTAAGGTTTCAGTTAATTTTTCTTGTCAGTTCCTTAATCTTACTTTCTATGCTGACCTATACGTTCCTAACAACTTCAAACTGATTATCCCAACTATCTATCTGACTCCACCTAACAGTTCCTCTCACTCTCTCACAACACAACTCGACCAACCCACAGACTTATCCTCCCTCTTCCTTCTCCAACTCACAACTCTCAACTGACTTCCACACAACTGCAATCCTAACTCTAACTCCCCCCCTTGGGTTCCCACTGGCCAATCACTTCACACTCATTTAACCCTTTCCTTATGACCCACCTAGGAGGCAAATGCCACAGGAGGCTGGACAGTAAAAGAAAGAAATATAAAGTTCTTGAAGCAAGGAGTCTTTCTCAGTCCTACCTGGAGATGGCAGGGATTGAACCTGGGAGTGTCTGCCTGCCCTTTACCCCTTGCTGGTTTGGACATGTTGCACTAGCGCTGGAGGAAGGGAAAAAAACTTAAACGCAATGCAGCAGAGTTCCCAAAAATAGACCAGAGGCAATTGTATTTCATCCAGCAGAGCTTTACTTGCTACTGAAGGCAAATGAGCACAATGGTCACAAATCCAGTACATTCAGGATTGGCACAGTCCATAAAAACAGTTGCAGCCCCTACAAAAACTTATAAACTTAGAACCAGACTAAACCTTAACACTAAGCGTACTATGTACAGAACACCACACCAGAAGGAAGAGAGATAGAAAGAGAAAGAAAGTAAATCCCATGCTCCTTCTGGCCTATATATATATGGGAAGAGATAAGAGAACCAGTTCAAATCAGCTGTACTCAGTTTCCAAAAGGTATAACCCAAACAGTCATGAAGTTTCTTCCATACAGAGAAGCTTCCAGAACCCTCTTGAATTCGTCAGAAAAGGAAAGATCTCTACACATCAGATCAATACTTTCTGCATTAAGAAATGCAAACTGACAGGATGAAGGATAGGACCATGACTGCATGTAGAAGTCTGGTTTTTACTGTTCCAAAGCGAAAGTCTACGCGGACTTCCGGGGGAGGCGCCTCCAGCAATGGCAGAATTCCTCTGACCAGAAGGAATCTGCTCCGTGGAAATCTGGGTCTGGCTGTCACGGCAAAGGCAGAGACCCGTTAAAATCACAGGCGGAAGAAGCCTGTGAACGTGGGATTTGGCAGGCACCTTTTGCGCCTCCCCCACTCGCGGGGAACCCTGGTTTTTGGGGCTCCGGAGCGACGTGGGGTGAGCGGTGCGGTGCATCGAATCGTCTGCTTCTTCCACGGAGCGAAGCCGCATAGCTGTTGCCAGAGAGCGCTGACCTTTTCCTGTGGACAATTTGACTTTAAAGGAATTACCCGTGAGTAGAGCTGAAACGGAAGAATTGGATCTCTAAAAGCTCAATTTGGTATTGTAACGGGGAGGTTCAAAACAGGAAGTCCTCCTTCCCTTTTTGTAAATAGACTGAGGCAATGAAGTTGCAAGCTGGAGTCCTGGAAGGTCTTTTGTAAAAGATCAAATTTCCAATGGTAAAGAACATTAAACCCCCTCTTGGAGGCAGGAGAAGAGAGGGGAAAGTTGCAGATTGAGTATGCCTGCGGGAGAGAGCAAAGAGGCTTAAAACACCGCTGCTCTGACCCTGGAAACGAGCTGCTAGTAAGACTGACGTTTTCTTTCTCTTTTTTTTGGAATGTTCATTGACAGTGTTTAGAACGTTCATTGACAGCTAGTTAAATAAGAGAAATACATTGTTTCTACTGTTTCCGGTTGTTTTTAAAAAAGGAGGAAAGTAACTGAAAATTGAAACTAACTTCGGATTATTGAAACTGTGTTTAAAAGAGGACATATTGACCGATACAAATACAATCTGTTTTCCCCTAGTGGAAGCTTTTGAAATTGGTTACTTTATAGGAGCTGGGCTAGGGGAATTTCCAATTACCAGCTGCAGGATAAAAAAAGTGGGAGACTTTGGAATTGACCTTGAATCTCTTAAGTGTTATGGCAAACGGAAAGGAAAAAACAGACGGGATGTCGACAGAGGAGGCCTTAGTGGCTGCATTATTGAAAATAAATGATTCGCTGGAACAACTCCATAAGAAAACAGATGTGATAAATGTGAAATTGGATGTTGCAAATATTGAAACTGATTTAATTGTAGAAAGTTTAAATAACTTGGGACAAAAGGTGAATACCAATTCAGAAACCACCCAGAAACTGATACAGGAATCTACTCTGAAACGGCAAACTGCAGATGAAGTCAGGGGAAAAACCCTTGCTGCTGGATCCAAAGTAATACAACTGGAGAGGAGAGTCCCACCCATACAAAGACAACTTGATGAACATAAGCTGACATTCGTTATGATTGAATTTAAAGAAGAACGGATGAATTTGAGGACCAGAATTGGAAAAGGAAAGCCTGACAGAGTTTCAGGAGGCGACAGGACTAACATTGGTTGAGAAAGAGAGGTATTTGGGGGTTAGTATGACCGCCAAAAATGTGAATCTGCTTAAGGACAACTGTGAAGGATGTTGGATTGAAGAGAAGGGGGATCTGGAAATATGGACAAATCAGAAGTTGTTACTGTTGGGCCGAGTTATTGTGGTGGGGATGAGGGCTGCTGTGTTGCTGGGGATGTTGCTTTTGTTTCAAACATTGCAAGTTCTGGATGGGATGGAGGGTCTCAGGAGGTGGCAGAGGGTTGCTCCTAGAGTTGTTTGGCAGGGCAGGAAGCCTCGAGTCAAACTTAAGATATTGATGGATGCTAAAGAAGGAGGTGGACCTGCCCTGCCAGACCTTTAAACTTCGTTGTGAACCATCTGCCTTTTGCTGGTTGAGAGAATGGTTGCTTCTTGAAAACACTGAAGTCTGAACAATGGCAGATGAAGTTGATGGACTATTGGCGGAAATGACTGGCAAGATCTGAGACCAGGTGAAGAGTCGGTGGAAGAAGATTGGAAAAAGTTTAAAGACTATTTATAGAAACATTGTAAAATTAAGGAATGTTAGAAAAATGTTGGAATGAAATTACATGGCTTTAGTAGAAATGTCATAAGGAATTAAGTATAAATAGATTAATAGAAAATTAAAGGAAAAGTATGGCAAGAATGTGTTAAGATAATTATAGAACAGAAAACAGAGTAAGATGGAAAGGAATTGCTGAAACAAATAATAGAAGTGGAATACAAAAAGGGAGGTGTGAGGAAGTCGCTGGAAATAAGTGAATGAAATATAAGATACTGAATGAAATTTGATTTATTTTATTGTTGTTGCATTGTTTTGTTAGTTTAATGTATTGTATTGTATGTGTTTTTTTCTTTTAGTGTTTAAATTTTTTGGAAAAGTAATAAATATTATTTTTTTAAAAAACAAAGCGAAAGTCTACGCACGTTTGTTTCGGCACTACACACCAGTGCCATGTGGCCCTTGAAAGGTTGCCGTGGAAGGTACATGTCCCTTGAGCTGATAAAGTTTTCCCACACTGAGCTAGAGGCAGATACTTCACATCTGTTCTCTTCCTCTCCCCCTGGAAATTCCCCCCCCCCCCATTATCCATAATTGAGCTTCCTTTCCTCTTGAGTGGGCAGGTCTATTTGTTGTTATTCCAATGTGAAAATGCCCACACACATTCTTTTAATATCAGAGTAAATGTTAGTAAAGATCAGTGAGTCTCAGTGCTGAAGTCTGCCTAAATTATCACCTCTCAAATCGGAATTGTCCTAGGGAATCTACAAGACCCCCTGTGAGATTTTAAATACCATGTAATGGACATTATTACTCCCCTTGTCTCAAATGCCTGTTTATTAGGGATGGGATATAACTGAGACAGTTAGTATCATTAAAGAAATGACCCAATGTCATTTCTTTCAAAAGTAGATATTAACTGTCCATGAAATAAATGGATGGAGATGAAATTAGCAATGTTGATGGAATAATGGCATGGCTGTTAGCATGATTTCAATTTAAATCAAAGCATAATCACAACATTTACTTTTCTCCTGATCAAACGGCTTTACGAGTAGAAAATAAGGGGAGTCCGGGCAACATAGTTTTGACATTACATCTAGTCCATTTTCAATTAAGTTATGAACTGAGCCCTAGAATTTGAAACTTTTCAGTTACATTTCAGCTTCAAAACATTTGCGTTTTCCAGGTAACATCCTGAACTGGCTTGGCAGCTAAACAGAACATCTTGTTTAAATCGATTATTCATATTATCCACAATATCCATAAAACTTCATAACTATGTGAGCTAGATTGCTCTTAGAACCGAGTTAAAGTTCCTCACATTGTTCATAGAAATGTTGGTCAGTGCTGAAAAATGCCGCCCCTTTCTAGAAATTTTCTAGCACTTTATCTGAAAAGCTTTTGCTTTCCCATTTAGGTTGCTTCTGTTTGTCCTTATTTACAGTTCTCATTGCCCTCAGGGATGACATCACCTAGCCTTGAGATGAAAATTATTCCCTTGCTGTAGTAAAGCCGCTCGCCCTCAACTGCCCCTCCATCACCTGTCTTTGCTCTCCGGCCAGACCAGGTTTCTGGCGCAGGTTGGCGAGGGTTTACTTTTCACAAACACAGGCCGAAATAACACCGGTAGAGCTGCCACCACTCCCTTTGTTCCAGGGGAACCCAGAGTCACAACCCAGGGAGAAGGGTGTGTCTCATTTACCTGGCAGTTCCCCCCCTCTACAAGCTGAATCCACAGGCTTGCAGACAGAAATTCTCCCGGTAGAGCGTAACTAAGCGGAAGGCTAGGATTTAGCTATTCCCTCGGAAAAGGCACAAAAACCAACAGGTTCTTCTTTAAAAGTTTATTTTAAAAGAATAACACAAAACATGTTGAAAATCAACAGGCACTTCTTTTGAATCTTACAAACAAGAAAATAAAAACGCTGTAGAATCTAACTAGCTTTACATACTCACAACAACACTCAGTTAGGGTAGTCAAAGTCTTTTCAAGCATCTGCGTACTAAAGGTGTTTGAAGATTTCCATCTCAAAGGACGAAACGACGGCTATAGATGGATGTTACAGCCGGGCATCTTTGCAAGTTGCAGAGCAATGGCAGAGAGCAAAAAACAAACAATTCCTTGATCCTTTTATCTACAATTCTTACTTTGCGTCGTAACTTGTTAGCCAATCAGAAAGTCCTAATTGATTAATTTACCCTTTTGCAGCTGGGTCAGTTTTTTGGTTCGAGCCCTAATCAGAGAATCTTCCTCCCATCTGTGGAAATTAACCAGATCCCCAATTCTCAGCAGTTGGAAAACAAATAACCTCCGGGAGGGGGAAAGAGGTTCACACTCCCAAACCCAGGTGTCAAGCCTTTCATTAAATCAAGGTTACAGATGGGTAGCCGTGTTGGTCTGCCATAGTCGAAGTAAAAAATTCTTTCCTGTAGCACCTTAAAGACCAACTAAGTTAGTTCTTGGTATAAGCTTTCGTGTGCATGCACACTTCTTCAGATACACTTCTTAAATCAAGGATTCCTTTCCTCCCATAAACCTCTCACACCAAAGAGACAGAAGTCTGGAGTTTAAAGATACACAGCTCCCTTTCCCAGGGTCCTTGCGGCTGATAAAATACCCACAAGGCCACATTCTTTCACTTGACCAAGGAATGATTTTCTAACAGTTATAACTTCACTACATCCTCCCCCCTAGAGGGAATATAGGGTTAAGTCCCATTATTCCATCTCAACTATTTTTACAATGAGGTAGATTTTCCTGGACCAGGGGTTTTTAGCAGCTGTTAAACACACATACTAGCAGCATCCCCCTAATCCAATATTTACACAGTTTCAAGATAATTTCTCAGCAGTAAATGCAGGCAGAATACATATCCATACTTCATTTAACAGATTGGTACATCCTAGACAGAGTGTCGGCAACCACATTTTCCTTTCCAGCAATATGAGTGACCTTAAACTGGAAGTCTTGTAGGGCCATGCTCCATCTAGCCAGTTTCTGGTTAGAATTCTTTACTCTTTCCAGCCAACATAGTGGAGAGTGATCAGTCTGAACTTCAAAGAAGGTACCCCACAAATAGGGACGCAATTTAGTTAGAGCCCAGACCAAAGCAAAACACTCCTTTTCAATGGTGGAATAATTTTGTTCCCTGGTTAACAGTTTCTTACTCAGGTAAACCACGGGACGCCAATTTCCTTCTTGATCCTCTTGTAACAAAACGGCACCCAATCCAGTCTGACTGGCATCAGTTTGTACTTTAAACGGCCGTCTCTGATCTGGGGCCAACATCACTTGGTTGCTCGCCAGGGCATGTTTCAACAAATCAAAAGCTCTTTGACACTCCTCAGTCCATTCTATCTTATCGGGTAAGGATTTCTTGCAAAGGCTGGTGAGAGGAGTTACTGGGATGTCAGCCTGATTATTTACCAGCCCCATGAAAGACTGCACAACTTTTTTCACCACGGGGCGGGGCCACTCTTGAACACATTGCACCTTAGCCTCCAAAGTTTTGATAATCCCGGACCCCACTCTGAATTCCACTGAAATCACTTTTCCTTGAGCAAACTGACATTTATGTTTCTTCCCGGTCAGGTTTGGATCTTGCAATTGGGCCAAGACATTCTGCACATGTTTAAGGCGTTTTGGCCACAAATCAGAAAAAATCAACTTAACTTCTTCCAATCCCTCCCATTTTCCTCTAAGCATACCCAACAGATTTTGAACGCAGGGATTGGGCAAAATGGAATTCCAAGCAAACCTGAAAACATTTTTGCTCTTAACATCATCATACTGTTTCCTAGGACTGAAATTCTGTAAAAGACCCACCAAATTCACTTTCTTCTTAACACAAACATTTGCATTACAAAACTTCTTTTGAAAGACAATAAACACATCATCAGGGTCTTTAAAGTCCTTGAGCTGTGGGCAAAGAAGTTCTTTGTTAGCCAGAACAGAAATAAACTCAGTCTCACAAGGGGAAGTTTCTGTAGCTTCCCGGCAACCTAGGAGAGAATGATCAAAAAACTCGAAACTTCCTACAGCAGCTTGACTGGGTTGAGTGAACCCCCCTCCTCCTGCTTGCCTCTCGGCGTTTGGCTGACAGGGAACACTTGCATAGTTCACAGTTTGTGCTGCTAGGGGGTTTGCTGCAAGCGGCTGTATTGAAACTGCAGATCTCAAAACCTTTTCCCCCAAAAGAAAATTTTCACTAACTTGGGGTTCAAGACCTGGATCAAAAGGATCCCCCATACAACCCTTGGAGGTAAACAAATCAGCAGTTGCAGGTTGGGGAATTAATTTTCCACAACCAGGATTACTCTTCTGGAAGTCAGGCTGGTTCCATTGGGACAAAGCTGAGTCTTTTGGTAGAGTCACGGTAACAGAGTCCATACTTTGAAAAGAAGGCACAGCAACTCGATGAACCCTGGGGATTACGTCAGACGCTGAACAGGGCCAATTAACACAAGGAGTGGCAGTGCGTATTAAGCCAACCCTCCTCCCAATCAATTCCTCAGATGTTGCAGTCCCAACAGTCTCAGTAGTTTTGGGAGTTATAGTATCAGGCGCCAAACTTCCACCCTCCCTATCCGGGACAAGATTCTCCTCAACCCTCAAACCTTGGGATGTTGTACCCCAGTTCTCCATTCCCTGTACCTGGGTGGGTGAAACCTTGATGGAACAAACGGTTACTGTCTGTTGTTGCTGGGCAACCCGGTATCCCAAGTCATTACCAACCAAGACCGGACTTTTACACATTTTGGGGTCATGCACTATAACCAACATTTTTCCTTGAAAACCCATATACGAAATTGGAATAATAGCAGTAGGTTGAAAAATCTCTTTCACACCAAAGGGACTAATTTTCATGGGTTTATCCTGCATTTGTATAGGCATAACCAGATCACGGGACACACTGGTAATATCAGATCCAGTGTCTCTAAAAGAGTTCACAGCAATTCCGTTGACTTCAATGGGCGCTGTAAACTTCGACATAGCCCACTTTACATGAGGCGCATTTGGACCAGCACCGGTACCCACAGGTCCCACTGTGACAGCATTAGAAGTGGCTTCAGCTGTTCCAGAAGCCATAGCATCAGGAGTTGCCCCACCCTTCCCATCCAGGAGCGGGGTTTCTCCAGCTTTTTGTTCCTCCTCTTCCCAATCCTCCTCCTGCTGCTGAATCAACCGCACGGCAGGGGTGGAAGTCAGAATGGGAGGCTTTGTGTTACCCAGCTGGGGACAAGCTGCTTTCACGTGTCCCGGTTTTTTACAAAAGAAACACAGTCCAGACGTTGGGGACAGTTTAGGTCGCTCTCCCCCTGTTGCAACAAAGTCTTTGGTAGGTGTAGGAAAACCTCGGCTAGGTTCCTTGATGGGGGGGGCAGATCTTCCAGACCCAGTCATAGGTCTATTCGCATTGTTCCCCCCCTTATTAGCCCAATGGGCCCGATTAACCCTGAAGGACTCAGCAAGGGAGGTGGCTTCCGCCAAAGTTCGTGGCTTTTGATCTGCAACCAGACTGGCAATTTCTGGGGACAGGGAACGCATCAACTGTTCAATCAACAGGAGCTGCTTGATTTCCTTCGCATCCTGAACCCCTTCGGCTGCAAGCCACAGTTCGAAATTCTGGGCCATCTTTGCAGAGAAAACGGCTATATTGTCAGTGAGCCCTCCTTTCTCAACTTTCCGAAAAGCTTTCCTATATTGCTCAGGATGTAGTCCATGCTGCTGCATAACTAGCTGTTTAAACCTTTCATAATTATTTAGTTCATCTTGGGGAAGATTTCCCATCAGCTCTGCCAAGTCCCCACAGACCAGGGAGCGCAAAACCACCATGTACAGTTCCGGAGCAACCCCCATGTCCTTGCAAGTCACCTCAAAGAGATTTAGGTAACACAGTACATCAGTAGGAGGCTGATATTTCTGGAACACCCTCCAATTGAGATTATTTAAAGTCAGTCCTGGAGGGGACGGTTGACGTTGGTTTTCCCCCCTCACAGGGACAGGTTCATACCTTGGGGCTCTGCTGGGCGGCATCCACCCATCCGGGCGTAGCTGTTCCGCCATTGCATATTCACGTTGAGGTCTTTGAAAAAACTCCTCCTCCTCCTCCACCACGTACCGACGTACTGGCACGCGAAACGGTTGAGCACTGACGGGCGAGTAGACCTTTCCCGGGCTAAACGAAGGCTGTCCCACCTTCCTGCGCACGTCCGGCGCATACGCCTCTCGGCTGTAGTCTCTCTCCGTCACCTCTTGTCGCTGTTGCGGCAAACCTTGGTAGTCAGGCGGCATCCGGCTGACTCGTGGCGCCATAAGGATAGCTTGGCCCATCTTCGGACACTTCTCACGGGAACGGAATCCACCATCCACCGGATCTCGTATCCACTCCACATCAAGTCCCTCTGAGAAATCCATCTCTCTAGACTCTGTGTAAACAGGGAAATTTCCCCTAGGACGTGTAGAGGCCATCTCGGCTTGCACCTCCTCACGAGGGGTTAGGGATTGGTAATCTGGCACACCCCTCCCTCCTTCCACACGGCAGGTCTCTTGCTGACCCCTCCGGACCGTCTCTGGAATACTGGTATCCACCAGCTCTTCCTGGGACCCGTCGGAAAACCAGGACGCGGACTTTTCGCTAGGACTTGGAGTCCTAATGGGGTTGGTTTCCACCGGCAGGGAACTAGCTTCTCCCATTACCCCCCATTGATCAATTGTTCTCAAGGATTGTTGCATGTTTGCTAAAGAATCCTCCATCCTAACTATCTCTGTCCAAAACAACAAACCGCTTGTAAGCCACAGAAGATACGTGCCAAAGTTTTTAAAAACGTTACAGTGCTTTTCCGCAGGGAAGTTCTACATCCCACCGCTGCCACCATGTAGTAAAGCCGCTCGCCCCCAACTGCCCCTCCATCACCTGTCTTTGCTCTCCGGCCAGACCAGGTTTCTGGCGCAGGTTGGCGAGGGTTTACTTTTCACAAACACAGGCCGAAATAACACCGGTAGAGCTGCCACCACTCCCTTTGTTCCAGGGGAACCCAGAGTCACAACCCAGGGAGAAGGGTGTGTCTCATTTACCTGGCAGTTCCCCCCCTCTACAAGCTGAATCCACAGGCTTGCAGACAGAAATTCTCCCGGTAGAGCGTAACTAAGCGGAAGGCTAGGATTTAGCTATTCCCTCGGAAAAGGCACAAAAACCAACAGGTTCTTCTTTAAAAGTTTATTTTAAAAGAATAACACAAAACATGTTGAAAATCAACAGGCACTTCTTTTGAATCTTACAAACAAGAAAATAAAAACGCTGTAGAATCTAACTAGCTTTACATACTCACAACAACACTCAGTTAGGGTAGTCAAAGTCTTTTCAAGCATCTGCGTACTAAAGGTGTTTGAAGATTTCCATCTCAAAGGACGAAACGACGGCTATAGATGGATGTTACAGCCGGGCATCTTTGCAAGTTGCAGAGCAATGGCAGAGAGCAAAAAACAAACAATTCCTTGATCCTTTTATCTACAATTCTTACTTTGCGTCGTAACTTGTTAGCCAATCAGAAAGTCCTAATTGATTAATTTACCCTTTTGCAGCTGGGTCAGTTTTTTGGTTCGAGCCCTAATCAGAGAATCTTCCTCCCATCTGTGGAAATTAACCAGATCCCCAATTCTCAGCAGTTGGAAAACAAATAACCTCCGGGAGGGGGAAAGAGGTTCACACTCCCAAACCCAGGTGTCAAGCCTTTCATTAAATCAAGGATTCCTTTCCTCCCATAAACCTCTCACACCAAAGAGACAGAAGTCTGGAGTTTAAAGATACACAGCTCCCTTTCCCAGGGTCCTTGCGGCTGATAAAATACCCACAAGGCCACATTCTTTCACTTGACCAAGGAATGATTTTCTAACAGTTATAACTTCACTACACTTGCCAAAGACTACATTCCTTCAGTGAAATGACATCCCAGTAGTGGGCAGATCCAGGTCAAAAGTTGGCAGGACCACTCCGCTCTCTCTCTCTCTCTCTCTCTCTCTCTCTCTCTCTCTCTCACACACACACACACACACACACCAAAGTTGCTGCTCTTCTCTGCTGGATCTGCTGAGGACCAGATCCAACCCCAGGTTGGAGGTTCTTCATCTCTGATATGGCAAAATATGTTTGGCTAGATTGTTCCACATCACCTTAAATGCTTGGTGGCATCAGCACATCAAATGTAGTATTAAGACATTGCTCTGTTCATTCCACAATCTCTGATTTGGGGATATCAACAATTGGACTGATTCAGGAACAAGTAGCAGCCAGGGAAACAACGACACCATAAAATATGTTTTTAAAAAGGTTGATAATAGTACAAATTGTGTGTGTGTGAGGGCAGGAATCCTATCCCATAAAGTTGTCTTGTTTAACATAAAAATCAGAACTAGAAAAGCTGGTGATTAATTATGGCTGAAAACTAATAGCTTTCCTTATGCTAGTTAATGTAAGCTGGAATATGAGCCCAGAACCAAAGGCCAATGATTTATTCTGATTTTCACAGGTCGTTTCCCAGAACTGCGAATTTAGCATTATTATATAATCTTTGTATTAATTTTCACAAAAAAGAAAAACAAAATTGTTGCATTAAAGGAAAAAAAAAACCCATAAACTAAAACATTTAAAACAACTATATAAACAATTGATTTTAAATCCACATTCTGAGATTACTTTAATCCTGTGACTTCCCTCCCCTCCCCTCCCTCCCCTGGTTCCTTTGTATTATCTTCATTTATGCATGTCAGTAAAATCTTTATCTCTAATTACCTCCAAGTTTACACATTATATATAACATTACAAGAGTTGTTTTTGTTTTTTAAATCCTGCTAATGTATTAACTTGCATACATATTTTTTTTTAAATATAGCATATTATTATGTTGACCTCTGGGTTGGCACAATGTTACAGACTATGTTCACACTATCAATATCCATGATTCTCAACTGAAGTAAATTCTGTGTAGATAAGCCTGCTCTCCCTTCTCCCTCTTTCTTATAATCCTTTTTATTATATCCCTACCCTGGACTAAGTTATGTTCAGTCTGAGTGTGACTTGGCCAATTGCCACCCTATGCATTTTGATAAAAAAGAAAGCTGTGAAAGAATAATTAAATTATGATTACAGTTACAAGCCTATACAATGTTTCCTGAGATGGGAATAAATTCCATTGAACTCAATGAATCTTAATTATGAGTAGATATGACCCATTGGGTTGCATGACACATTGTAATTCTCCAAAGAGGATGCTTACAACTTCATGGAAGAAAATGTATAGGGACTTTAAAAAAAAGGAAGTCTGGTTTGAATTTCACTTCACTTGGAAGCTTTTCTTCACACATTATAGAAGTGAAAATGGAAAACAGTGTGACACAGCAGGAAAACCATCCGGCTAGAGAAAGAGGTCTGTGGAAACTCAAAAGCTCACATACTGTGCTGTGAAAATTCATTGGCTATAATAAAGGTATTTTACGGAATTTAACTGGAAATAATAAGCACTGAGGTACACAATGAAACATACAATAAATATTGTGCAGAGAGGGGTGGCTCAAAAGACCCTGATAAATCAAAGGGAAATTGAAGCATTAACATCCTGAGAACCTCCAGGCATGAAGGAATGTTCTGCCAATTGCTTCACTTCTTATTATTTGAAGTACTATCCACTGAAAGAAAAATCATAAGTGGTGACAGTTAGAGGATGAATGGCGGCTAACAGATAGAGGCTGAATCCTGACAAGACAGAAGTACTTGGGGGTGGGCTAGTGTGGAGGACTCCTTGGTCCTGAATGGGGGAACTGTGCCCCTGAAGGACCAGGTGCACAGCCTGGGAGTCATTTTGGACTCATAGTTGTCCATGAAGGTGCAGGTCAATTCTGTGTCCAGGGCAGCTGTCTACCAGCTCCATCTGGTACACAGGGTGAGACCCTACCTGCCTGCAGACTGTCTCGCCAGAGTGGTGCATGCTCTAGTCATCTCCCTCTTGGACTATTGCAATGTGCTCTGTGTGGGGCTACCTTTGAAGGTGACCCGGAAACTACAATTAATCCAGAATGCGGCAGCTAGACTGGTGACTGGGAGTGGCTGCCGAGACCATATAACACTGGTTTTGAAAGACCTACATTGGCTTCCAGTATGTTTCCGAGCACAATTCAAAGTGTTGGTGCTGACCTATAATGCCCTAAATGGCCTTGGCCCAGTATACTTGAAGGAGCATCTCCACCTCCATCGTTCAGCCCGGACACTGAGGTCCAGTGCCGAGGGCCTTCTGGAGGTTTCCTCACTGCAAGAAGTAAGGTTAAAGGGAACAAGGCAGAGAGCTTCTCGGTAGTGGCACCTGCACTGTGGAACACCCTCCGATCAGATGTCAAAGAAATAAACAACTATCTGACTTTTAGAAGATATCTGAAGGCAGCCCTGTTTAGGGAAGTTTTTAATGACTGATGTTTTATCACTATACATATATATATATATATATATATATACATATACATATACATATATATATACATATATATATATATATATTCTGTTGGAAGCCACCGAGATGGGTGGGGTATAAATAATAAATTGTTGTTGTTGTTGTTGTTGTTGTTGTTGTTGTTGTTGTTGTTGTTGTTGTTGTTATTCCTTCTTAGCAGCCATTGCAGGATACCTCTCTCTACGACACAACTCAACATTCCTAAGAATTAAGGAATATGAAAAAAAATATGCAGTTGAAAACATTGACAATAAGACCCATGTAGGTGATGGGGGGGTGGGAGTCTAGACATTCAGAGGAATCTGTAAATATAGGTATTTCTTTTGCGTTGTTCTAACTCTGCATTTGTAAAACCAAATAAAAAATATTTTCCAAAAAAGAGAGAAAAGAACCTGGGATCTTCTGCAATCCAAGATAATCTTTTTTCCACTATGCTACAGGCTACAGCCATTATTTTCCTCATTACATATAGATTTTTGCAAACATAGGATGTGCAGTAAATCCTACCTGAGAGTCTTGGTGACAGACAGTCAGGTGAATTCCACTGCGCTGCTAGAAAGAGAAAATTCAAGACTAGGATCCTCAACTTGTTTGCTGTCTGTGGTAGCTAAGCTTAGGCTTGCCATACATCAAGAAAATTCCTGACAAGCAGGGCTTAATTTCTTAAATATATATATATATATAGGGGTACTCTCATTTTCCTATTCATACTGCCCCTCAGTGAGGCCAAACAGATTCACAAAATGTTTAGGGGTGCCCCCAGAAAAAAGCACTGCTGACAAGTCCTGGTTTTCGGGTGTAAATAATGGTGTCAGGGGGAATTTTTTTATGGCTACAAGATGGAAATAGCAGTGGAAACAGCTCAAAAAGCTTAAAATCACTAGTTTTGTGGTTTCCTAAAAAGAAGTTCAACAATTTTGGGGTCTTCCTAAAAAGAGCTTTTCGGTTGTCAGGAATTTTACTTTTTGAAATATGGCAACCCTAGCTAAGCTTGAGGATAGCTGCTAACTGACTCGTACCCCCTCTGCTGGCTTTCTTATACAACAACATTTTGAGATGGGTGTTGTTGTTTTTTCTTAAGAAGAAAAAATGTTATTTGTAATTAGAATATATCTTCTAAAATATACAGGAAATATCAATGACTTCCCTTCTTCTCTTTCCATGATTCATTTTGCATAACATAAATTCCTGCATATTTTACATAAACACTAAACCATTCACTTTTTTACACTGTTGAATTTATCTTAATTCTGCCAATGTTTTCAAGTGTACACAATCTCTCCTCATATATTCAATAAACATTTTCCAATCTTCTTTAAATGTATGTTCTTCTTGTCCTCTTATTCTTTATGTTAGGTCCTTGGGCAAGGTGTTACAAGTTGGCAGATTAGGATTTAGCAATCTGCAAATCTTTTAACTTTGATAATGCTGATACAGCTCCCAAATAAACCTATTTACACTCACCAGTTATGAAGATCCATCCTGACTTTGTTCAGACTCTGTCTGACTGTTAACTGTTCCTCACTTTTTGATCATTTGAGCTTATCTTGTTTGTGACATCATGGATGACATCAGAATGCCATGTTTGCTTTCAACCTAGGCTACTGCCTCCATGCCAGCTGCAGGGACCAGTAAATGTAGGTAACTCGTTCTGACTATACAGCAATGTTTATTTTTGCTCTTGCAACTTTCCCCCAATAGTAAAGTTAGCATACTTCCCAAATAAATCTATTTATCATCACTTGTTACAAAGATTCATCCTGATTGTCTTCATACTCAATTTCGCAACCCATCCATGTGACTTTCTCCTCATGTCAAAACAGCATTGCCCCAAAGAGGGTGAAAAATACCCAAACGGTCACATTTCAAATTACTATTTTCAGGCGACAGCAGGGAATGCAGACGGTATAAAATGGCCCTGTAATACGAGGCTGCCATCACAGTACAAAAGTGGATGAGTTGCACTATGATGAACCTAAATCTAAAACATAGCTCTCTGCAAAAGGACGATGAAGTTAAATCAGTCCGTTGGACAAATATCAAAATCCACAGTCAAACAATACTTTCATTAGGAACAAGCAACATGTCAAAGAAAGCAATATTGTGAATCAGCCCAAACAAACACGCATAAGGCTAACTCTTTGATTAACAAGGCATTCAGAAAGCATAAAGTTTCCAAGCCGCTATAAAACTATTTATCATCACTTGCTATGAAAATCCATTTTCATAGGGCTGTGTCATAATGTTAGCTCTCTCACATTGCAAAGGCTTGGAACTCATCCTGCTTGTGACATCATAATGTCATGTTTGCATTGTTGTGAGGGCATCTCCATGCCAACCAACTACAGCAGCGAATAAACCTCTCTAATGCTCAGCCCAACAGTCCAGTAAGTTCATTTTTAAAATCTCCCTCATATCCAGAGCCTGAAGGAGAGTTCTGTATACCTGGAATCCCAATTCCCCTTTCAAAACAACCAGTTGATCCTGTGAAAATTTTCGTTTCACCTGCTGTTTGTATTGATGCTGAATTGTTAGTGCATGTCAACATTTTAATTGAGCACTCCACCAGCACCCCAAGGCTGCGTTTATTATATATGTTAAATCATATATACTATGATATATGACGTGGATATATGGGTACACAGGTGGTGCTGTGGTCTAAACCACTGAGCCTCATGGGCTTGCCGACTGGAAGGTCGGTGGTTCGAATCCCTGTGACAGAGCGAGCTCCCGTTGCTCTGTCCTAGCTTCTGCCAACCTAGCAGTTCGAAAGCACGCCATTGCAATAAATAGGTACCACTGTGGCAGGAAGGTAAATGGCATTTCTGTGCACTCTGGTTACCATCATTGTGTCCTGTTGTGCCAGAAGCGATTTAGTCATGCTAGCCACATAACCCGGAAAGTTGTCTGTGAATAAACACCAGCTCCCTCAGCCTGAAAGCAAGATGAGTGCTGCAACCCCATAGTCGCCTTTGACTGGACTTAAACGTCCAGGGGTCCTTTACCTTTTTATATGTGAAATCAGGACTGTTTTCCCTGCACACATCTCTTTACACTTGCATCAAACCATGTTTGCTATTTATCGCTCACCCCACAAGTCTGGAGAGATCATTTTGAACCTGAATAACTTGGTGTCATCCACATACTTCGGCAGCTTTTTCTCCGGCCCCTATTCCCACAGTTCAAGTTTTAGGAACAAGTTTAAAAGTGTCATTTCACACAATGGGCAATAGATACAGGACATAATATAGATTTGAAGTTCACAGCATGTTATTCCTTGAAAGAGAAATACCTGAAAATGATTTACAGAGGGTATTTAACTCTGAATGGACTTGCTAAGACGTATAAGACTCAATCAGTTAAGTGCTGGAGATGCAATGAGGCTGAGGGTATGTTCTTTCATATGTGGTGGATTTGTAAAAGGGTAAAAGAGTATTGGGAAATAATTTATAATGAATTGGGGAAAAAAATGTTTAAAGGTACTTAAAAAAAAGAGAGAGTCCTTTTTGTTGGAGATAATTCAGACTGAAATTCCCAGGTGTCGAAAAAGGTTATTTATGTATATGTTTAAAGAAGACTGGAAAATGTTTAATGAATATATGGGAGAAAATTGTGTGCATTTGAAAACGTTGGCAGCATTAAGATAAATCCAACAGTGTAAATAAGTTATGATGGATGTAAAAATGGAATACTGAATGGTTTAGTTTATATAAAATATTCAGGGATTTATGATATGCAAAATGAACCATGGAAGGTCAAGAAGGGAAGTCATTGATATTTTAAGGTTGTTCAAATGAATATTCTAAAACGTAAAATAGTAAAACTTAATAAAAATTAGACAGTGTAATTTTACAAAGATTTCGGCCACCAGTATATTTTCCACAGGACCACCAACGTGTTGAGTTACATTTCCCTGATTATTATTATTATTTATATAAAAAAGAATATATCTGATTGTTGCAAAGTTTAGCATTTAATATCAGCATTTAATATTCCTTCTCCCAGCTTGGAATCTGTTACAAAGACCAGTAGGTGGTGCTGTAGGAGTGACCTTGAGTCAGAAATTTTCAAAGATCAGTGGATTCACATAGTTTATTTTACTGTTCAGCAAAGCTGTACTTTTAATGCTTGCTTTTGGTGTGTGTGTGTGTGTGTGTGTGTGCGCAGGGGATGTTTGTCAGGTTGTAATTTGATTTATTCTTTTAACAGTTGCATTGTTTATGTGGACCTGCTTTTGCTTGATTTTAAAGCTTTAGCATCAGGCGGCCAATATAAATGATAATTATAATTACTATTTCCTCCGTCTTCAACATGTTCCCACCACTAGTGTTTGAAGCCTAGTACACATGTTAGCTGCAGTCCATCTGTATCCTGTATCTTCTTGAAAAACACACCCGTGCTCTACTTGCGTGAGAACTGTAGATCCAGGCTGACTCCACCCATATTTCAAAATATTGGTGATCATTTTTTAGAGGCACCGATATGTTTGAATTCTGAACAAGTGTCCTTAACTATGTTGATTTTTTCTTTTTTTTTTTGCAATTTAGGTTTGCATCCAATGCTAGTCCTGCTCAGAGTAGATACAATAAAATTAATGAACATAACTACCGTATTTTTTGCTCTATAAGACTCACTTTTTCCCCTCCTAAAAAGTATGGGGAAATGTGTGTGCGTCTTATGGAGCGAATGCAGGCTGCGCAGCTATCCCAGAAGCCAGAACAGCAAGAGGGATTGCTGCTTTCACTGCACAGCGATCTCTCTTGCTGTTCTGGCTTCTGAGATTCAGAATATTTTTTTTCTTGTTTTCCTCCTTCAAAAACTAGGTGCGTCTTGTGGTCTGGTGCGTCTTATAGTGCGAAAAATACGGTAACTTACATCCAGTAATTTAAATGGATTTTGATTATATATTTTGTGGTTTTATATTTTGATTCCCCCCCCCCTCTGAACCTGTCAGGGGCTGGACTGAGGAGGAATGGTGGGAGCTGCCACCTCCCTTTTTCTGAACCTTCCTAACAGCAGAAGGACAGTATTGATTTAGAACAGTGGTTTGCAGAGGGGTATAGTCTAGAGGGCAGAAGCTGGAAAATACAGGGTGAGGAACAGCAATAAGAGGAAGGACCAGGAGAAAGATAGCTGGCAGATTCAGTGTCCTTGGTCAGCATTCCTGACCCCCTCCCCCCTTAGCCTAAGACTAGAAGGGCTCAGAAAGCGTTAGAACAGAAAGCACAACAGCAACAAGCTCAGATTACCCAACATACAGCTACGCATTCCTTTGTTTCTTGCTCTGATTATTAAATCACTTATCTGGTAAGAACTCTCTTTTCATTTGATCTGCTTATTTACTGCCACCGGGGCAGGGATCTGATTCCCCAAAGCCTGACAAAACCGCTCTGAGACTTCTGGGTATAGGGTGGTATATAATTTCTAATCATCATCGTCATCATTTGCCCTGAGTAAAACCTAGGTGGCTAGAACCCTTAGGCATCAATCCTGTACACGCTTTATTGGGAGTGAGCTGTATTTAATTCAATGGGGCTTACTTCTAAATCAGCACACATAGGAATACATGAATAGTCTTCAATTCATCCCAGAGCAGTTCTTTTTAGGCGTGAACCTGCACCCCTAAAAAAAAACAAAAACCCCCACAAGCTTTAAAATATTATACTTGTGATATTCTGGGTCAACAGCCTGTTTTGATTCACCATCTTGCAGCTCCTCTTCTACTGGAAATTCCTTATTAAGAGAAATAATAGTTTGATGATGCATTTAGGTCCTCGCCTCCATAGCCCAAAGTACAGAAATGCTAAGCTCAGTGATAGAGCAACTGCTTTTTATGCAAAAGGTCCAGATCTAGCCCCCAGGCATCTCTAAGCAGGGCTGGGAGAGACTCCTGCCTGAACCCCTGTGTGGATAATACTGAACTGGGTGGATCAATGGTCAGACTTCCTATGTTCTAAATGTTCAGGCTGAGTTATCACCGTCCTCTCAACAACTGTGTGAATTATATTAGTGTCAGGCTTCAGAGAATCCAGCCCCACCCCCCCAAGCAGGTTGCCAAGAATGGATAAGACAAGGAAATTCTTACCAATGCGTTTTATTCAATATTCACACGGAGAGGCTTAGAAATGCAGCCTCCTGGAATAATGGTGTTGCTCTGAGTGGAATCCCATGCTCTTTGTCTCTTCTATTATTCATCATCTGTGCTGGTCCCGAGGGCTAACCGTGCGGCTAGGTACGAGTCCAGTCCGAGGTCGAGGGTTCGGCATGGAGGCTGTCCATCAAAGCTGAAGCAGGGTCCAAGGCAGGGAGTCAGGTGAGGTCAGGAACTCTGGCAGAAGAGCAGGACAAGGTGCAGGCAGGAACAGGCTACCAACAATGTTGCTCCTGCTACCTGGGACTGGGCTGGGTGGCTTTTATCTGCGCCGAGGCATCAGGCGGCCCCAGTCCACAGGTGACTCGCCTCTCCTGGCCTGGAGGCGAGCACTCCTCCTGCAAGAACTTAGTTCCCTCCGCCTCTCTGCCCTGAGCCTCTGCAGCTCAGGAGAGGCTGGAGGATTACCGGACCCAGAGGCAACCTCTTCTTCTCCTGATGGGGCTGAGAGTGGAGCACCTGCAAGCAATGGGTCCTCCATCCCCTCAGGGGCCAGAGCAGACTCAGCTGGTGCCTGCACCTGAGGATCCAGCACAGGTGAGGACCCTTCAGGCTCAAGCCCCAGCCCCGGCTCAGCTGGTTCTGGAGGCGGGGACTCCTGTGCAGGCTGGGATTCCTCAGGTTCAGCCTCCGAGTCTGAATCCCAGGCCATCACATCATCCCTACGGTGACTGATCTGTGCCTTCTGCCTCTGAGCTTTCTGCTCTCCTACTTTCAATACCCGCAAGGTTCTGGGGGGGGGGGGTCTTAAATGCTTTCTAATTATTATTTTTTATTATTCAACTTATACACCACCCTATACCTGGAGGTCTCAGGGAGGTTCACAACAAGACCACAACGTATAAAATAAAAACAAAAGCAGTAACCCAATAACCCCCTCCCCCAAAGCCACATTCAAAAAGGGTGTTGGATGTCAATCAGCTCAACCAAAAACCTGGTTTAAAAGGAACGTTTTTGCCTGGCGCCTAAAGGTGTATAATGAAGGCGCCAGGCGAACTTCCCTGGGTGTTGTCTGGACCTCTTGAGGAGGAGGCACACAAAGAAGGGCCTCAGAAGATGATCTTCGGGTCTCAGTAGGTTCATATGGAAAGAGGCGGTCCTTGAGGTATTCTGGTCCTGAACCATTTAAGGCTTTATAGGTCAAAAGCAGCACTTTGAATTGGGCCCAAAAACTAACTGGTAGCCAGTGCAGTTGGACCAGGATCAGTGTAATATGCTCAAACCATCTTGCTCTGGTGAGCAACCTGGCTGCTGAATTCTGCACCAACTGAAGTTTCCGAGCCGTCTTCAGAGGCAGCCCTACGTATAACGCATTGCAGTAATCTAACCCTGGAGTTACCAGAGCATTGATAACAGTAGTTAGGCTATCCCTGTCCAGATAGGGGAGTAGCTGGGTCACCAGCCGAAGCTGATGGAAGGCACTCCAGGACACTGAGTCTGCTAGCTATCTCTCCCCGGGTGCTTCTTCTTCTTCCTGCTCCACTCCCATTATTTCCCAGCTTTCCCCCTCATCTGCCTCTGAGCTGTGACCTCCCGCTAAGCCACTCCTGACATCAGGAGGGGGGGTTGTGGGCTCACGCCCACCATCATCCATGCGGGGCTGGCTGCAGCCCCGAGCGATCAGGGGAATCCTCAGGCCGCATCATACCCTGGGCCAGCCAATACCGTGGGCTGGCTGCAGGGGTGGGGCTAGGGTCATTTAAGGACAGTGCGGCCCGAAAACGCCCCTTTTCTTCTTCGATTCAGCTGCAGTTTCCCACCCACCCACCCTCTAGGTTTTCCCTCTGACTTTGCTATGGACCTCGGTTGGTCGCTGCAAGGGGCCTGGTAGGAGTTTTTCCACTTGGCTAATTGGCATTGTTTTTAAAGCCATTTGGTTTTTTTGCCTACCTCGTAGCAAAATGTCACAACATCTTTGGTTTTGGCAGTTAGGCATTGGTAAGGGTATTATTATGCTGATGAGTTGGGGGGGGAGGAGTGCCACCACCTCCCCCAAATATTGAGGGGTGGTCCGATAAAGGATTCCGGGGGGCGTTGCCTCGTCCGAAACCTATGGAGGCTAGGGCCTAAAGTGTGCTTCCGAGTGGTGACCCCTCGGGGAGCGCCTAGGGATGTGCATCTCAGGGGCTCCCCCTGTTGGTGTTAACCCCTTCGGTTTTATGCCGGATAGTCTGATAGGACCAATGCCTAAAGCCAATACCACTCTTACCTGTAATCAATAAAGTTGTGGCCATTTTTCACCCATTAACCTTAAATTCTGGTGTCCTGTGTCTTCATTTCTATCTACCTGGGGGGGGGGGGCGGGAATCGCCACGCAAACCACTGTTGTCAATCTATACTGTCTTCCTGTTCTCTGGAAGGGTCAGGCTGGGGAGTCGGTCTCTACCATTCCTCCTCTGCCCAGTCCCTGACTATTAGGCTGAACATAAAGTAATGTTCATGACTGATTTGAACTTGCCCCTGCATATGAAAAACAGACGCTGGGAAACTCAAACCTGTCTGAACATACATAGGAACATATTGGGTTACAGCAAGCTGGAATTCCACTTTGTTTTTCCACTGGGTGGGGAAGGAAAACCAGCAGAGAAATAAATGCAGCTCCTCCTCCAAAACAGCAGATTGGAGGGATTCCAATTATGGCTACAGGGCTATGACTCCAAGACCATTTTGTCCTTGTGATTTGCTATCCAGTTAGTGATATGTACATAGGTGTCTTGTCCTTCATCCATTCATTATGTGCAATCATTTCTTTGAACATTCTTTTTTTTCAGCAAAAGTGAATGTTTTCGCTAACGTACAGGGGAAAAGGAAGAGAGCAAAATGCCACGGACTGCAGCATCCCTTTAAACAACCACCTCTTAATTACTGTTCCTGATTAGTATGCAGGGCACACATTAAATAAGCTTTCATTTAATCCTTTTCATGCTATTGTTGGCTTTGACCCGCAGAGTCGTATTGATAATTCAGTTAATCTCCTTATTTGGAGAGATTATCTAATTAATTGACAGATTGCTGCTGAAAACAAATACCAGAATGCTTTGTGACCACAAAGTCAGCTAACCCCACCCCTCACAAAACTCATATCTACATTTTGACCAGGGTGAAGAAAATGCAAATGTGTCGATTCTGCCTGTAGTTGGTCTTAATCAAATCTGAATAATTTTGCTAAAGTCAGATCAAGCACACAAACCTTCTCAAGTGTGATTGGGGGGGATGTGGAAGATTTGCAAATGTTTTTGAATTGGGGCAGATAGGCAGGCAGTTAGCTGTTGTGTTGGAGAATATGTTTGCTGCCCAAAGACATAGGAGAATTGGAGAATATGTTTGCTGCCCAAAGAGCATGAGCAGATAGAATCAGAAGGTCTTTTACCACTTTTGTAACCAAGGTCAGTGTGGTATTTCCTCGAAAGGAATGAATTTGAACCATTTACTTACACTGGGAAAATTACTAAAGGAGGGATGAACTCTATCCCATGTCTTGGTGATCTCTTAGATTTTTTCTATGCTCAATTGTGCATATATATTTAGTTCTCCACGTTAATTTACAAAGAAGAAGATAAAGGGGATCCTGAAAATTCAGCAGCATTTTAGTTAGAATTTCGCCCAATATGCAGTTTTGTATGCAACTTTGTCCAATATCTTGGTTTTGAACTGCTGGGATCTCAAACGTTTTGGCTCCCGAAGGCTGCAAACCTGGAAGTAAGTGTTCTGGTTTGCGAGCTATTTTTAGAAGCCAAATGTCCGACGCGGCTTCTGTGCTTCTAATTGAGTGCAGGAAGCTCCTGCAGCCAATTGGAAGCCATGCCTTGATTTTCAGAAGTCCAGTGGACTTCCGAAATGGATTACATTTGAGAACCAAAGTATGACTATATAGCACTTTTTTGCAAAGCATGTTCTGCTGACATAATGCATCTAGGTACATTATTTTCGCTGATATATATGTGTATATATATATATATATATATATATATATATATATATATATAGTGGTGCCTCGCAAGACGAAATTAATCCATTCCGCGAGTCTCTTCGTCTTGCGGTTTTTTTCGTCTTGTGAAGCATGGCTATTAGTGGCTTAGCGGCTTAGCGGCTATTAGCGGCTTAGCAGCTATTAACGGCTTAGCGGCTTTAAGAAAAAGGAAACAAACTCGCAAGACATTTCGTCTTGCAAAGCAAGCCCATAGGGAAATTCGTCTTGCGGAACGACTCAAAAAATGGAAAACCCTTTCGTCTAGCGAGTTTTTCGTCTTGCGAGGCATTCGTCTTGCGGGGCACCACTGTCTATATATATATATATAATGTACACTGGACAAATGTATTGCAAAATTCAGAGAAATGTGAATGTCAAAGAATGGCTGTTTCCATTTGCATATTCTTTCAGAAATAGTGAATTAGGTAGGCTTGCCTTGAAATGCAAACTGGATCAAATGTCTCCCCCTTCCTGGTTGAAATTCATAGATCAGTTGTGTAAAACTCATTTTAAGTTATTGGCAAATGTGCCCTTTCCATTTTTAATATAAATAAAATTTCCTCCTGTGTTATGTCTCTGGTTCGTTTACATTGATAACTCCATATGTGAAAAGTTAGGGTTTATCACATTCAGTAAGTATAAGCTGCACTTGAAATTTAACATTTAAACTTCTCTTCATAAACCTCAAAACCTTGCCACTACTGGTTGAAATCACAGCCTTTATTGCCAGTCACATTTTTATGTTCATGGACCAATGAAAAGATATACTCATCATTTACAGTACACAGTCATTTCAGTGCTTTACTTATTACCTAATGGACTCCCATTTCACATTGCTGTTTTTGGTTTATGTATTTGCCACTCTGCCACAAGGTGATAGCCAGAATGAATGGTAGGCTATCTGTAGAGACATGGATTCTGGTTTTTTTATTTCAGATCGCAATTCTTTGAAGCACAAAGCAGCAATTTTTTAAATATATATATATATAGTAGCAGAATGGAGAGCTTTTTCTCCGCTTTCTGGTGATGTATAATCAAATGCTGTGAACAGATCAATGCTACCTGCGTAGTACATCACTAAGCAGAAAATGGAAAATCCAGGGTGGAACTTGATGCTACAAAAAGCAAGGAGATACCACTAAAAATGGCATCATTCCTCTCTTCCTCCTCCTGTTCTGTAATGTATAGCAAAACTTGCCTTCTGGCAATGTATTTTTCCACTTCCTGCCAGTGGTAGACAATAGGATGGATGAATCTGTCAATTTTGGCTTCTCTCCTTTCCTCTTTTTTCCCGTTCTTAAGTTCTGTTTACCTGATTTCCACATCAGTTTGTAAAAATAAAAAAGTCAAGGGAAATATTCAAGCACACCCTAAAGTGCGTTTCTCACAATGTACCTCGTTTTGTATGTAATTTTGCTTACACATTTTTGCAAGCAATTCTCCCTAATATAATACATCTCTGAATTTTAATTTCCACTTGTATGTGCATGGCTGTACACAGTTTCCTTCTTTGTGTTGCTTTGTATGCTTTTTCAGTTGGAGGACTGCATTGGGAAATGTGAATTTGGAAGGACAGCTGTGTTTTGACTCATGTATTGATTAAAATGAAAACCAAATTCCCACCCCCAATCTCCAGCAGAAACTGATGTAAAGCAGGGAGATACTGGGGAAAACAGTGAGATGTCAGGAGGACATGGGCCAATGTGATATCATAGTATAGATCAACAGCTGGATGATATTTTGGATAGTGGATCCTTGTTTTCTACAGGTTGCATTTGCAGGGTTAAATCTTGGGTTAATAAGCCTATTTGCAAATAATCATTGTTACTGCAAAGACATAACAGCTACGACTTAGAATTTGCCCAAATTTCCTTGCCTCTTGCATGAAGATGTACATATAATTTTGAGGTTTCAAATATTGTGTATCTAATTTCTTTGCTAATAGATAATGTTGGAAAGTGTCTGTGTATTTCATTTTCACAAGTGAACACTGTTGCGCTTTTTAATATATAAAATATACCGGCATAATAACATGTTCATTATTTCCTAGCTAATTATGTCTGCAGCCAGCCACATCTTTTGACAAAGCTGTTAAATCTCAATAAGTATGTTTTAATAATCATTTGGTGTTTAATTAATAAACAGTACCCACCGCATTAAATCCAAATTAAATGCTCTTGTGAGACACTCAGATGGAAGTTGTTGTAATGAAATAATAAAGGCGTATTTAAGAAGGAAATTGTGCAGAATCTCAGTTAACCTAAATGAACTTCTGTGAACGCACATGCAAATGACACTCATTAGAACGTGGGCGCAAACAGTTTCTATAGTTTACATTATATGTTGGAACTTCAGAAATACAGCAGTGGGATTTTCTCCTGAAGCCAATCTGTCTTGCTCCCTCTTGGCCAATTCCACCTGCATGCAAATTCCACCCTATTCTGAGTTTTTATTAACATCAAACAGATCTTACTAGCTCTCTCTCCCCTTTAGCCTATGTTGCCCTTTTAAGATTTTACTGGTTTGTACT
Source organism: Podarcis pityusensis (assembly GCF_964106645.2). NCBI lineage: Eukaryota > Metazoa > Chordata > Lepidosauria > Squamata > Lacertidae > Podarcis > Podarcis pityusensis. The sequence continues at coordinate 73,563,878 of NC_138031.1, forward strand.
AGTTTCAGAATTATTATTTTCTTTTTTCTTTCTTTTTTTAATAACCTTTGTAAGCCACCTGGAAGGCTCCTGAGGGGAGAGTCTGGATAGAATTGTGAACCACACAGCTCTGCAGAGGAAGGTTGGTATACAAATTTAAAAGATAATAGTAATAATAAATAGAAAACTGCAAAACAGGCAAACAAACTTCAGCTGCAGTCCATCATAAACGTGCATACAAATTAAGCTGCACCCCTAATAATATCTGGAAGTAAATGCCATAGAAATGGAATTTACTCTTTCTGAGTAACTCTGTGCTCTTTCTGTTTCGATTGCAATATGTGTTGTGGGTTCTGAGGCACTCTTTTAAAATGAAGCTCTGTGTTTCTCCATTCACTATAATGGGGAATATAATAATAATAATAATAATAATAATAATAATAATACCCACCTGGCTGGGTTTCTGAATAGTAAAACATGATAAAATATCAAACATTAAAAAGTTCCATAAACAGGGCTGCCTTCAGATGTCTTCTAAAAGTCAGATAGTTGTTCTGTTGGGAGGGCATTCCACAGGGAGGGTGCCACTACTGAGAAGGCCTTCTGCCTGGTTCCCTGTTTAAAAATACTATAATTCTTTTCCCCTGTGGGCCAAAATAAATGAATTTCACAGACCTGGGAGTCCCCCTAGAGTGGATTAAGTCTGACAAATTGCAGAAAGATTGGTCAAGGGGCATCTTGTGGAAGAAGGGGGGGGGAACCCTTCATTTTCTTTCATAATCTCTTATAGGAGTTGGGAGTGGGGGGGTTGCTTCTTGCTCTTCCTTATCTGAAAATAATTAAGAGGTGGTCAAGTGATGTGCATTCTTGCTTGTACATTTTTGATAACTTTATATAACATACTAGCCTTTCCTTTCCAGTGCTCATGACCAAAACATTTAGAGCACAGATCCTGTGTCCTCCAACATTAAAAAAAAAAAAAAATATGTCAGAGCAATGTAAAATCTTGAAAAATACTTAAATGAAGCATTTGACTTTAAAAAAGGTCATCCTTGGGTAACATAGCTCGTGGACTTAGAGATTTCTAAAGATATAGGCAAAACAGAGCAAGTTAATACTTTGTGTGAGTCCTCATTCGACTTGATATGTGTAGGGGATGTTATTGACATCACACTTTGACTCAGGAAGAAGTAAAAGACCTTTGAATCACCCCAATCTGCCGTATTATTCAGCCCACACAAAGAGGCAACACACATTTTGTAAAGAAATATCTTTTTGCCCAGGTTTTCCTGACCCATAAGATCAGACCCTTTTTTGTATGTTTCAATTGCCAGATTTTATGTTTTTATTCTTTTCTAAGCACTTTTATACTACAGTTTTATTAGTTCGTCTGATTCAATTGAAGCAATCCTCATACTGCAACGCTCAGAGAACTGGTGTGATTCCATAATAAAAGGGTAAGATTCAGGCAAATTAAGTCATTTAGGCTGCAATACTCTGCACAATTCCTTGGGAGTAAGGCCCATTGAAGCCTATGGGGATTACATTTGCTTAGATTTATAGAGAATTATACTGTTGAGGTCCCACTGATTTCAAACACAGACTTCATATTATTGTTACATCTCTCCCATTTGGGGGAAAAGAAGATGAAGAAAAGATCTTAAAGTGATTTAGGATTGTGACCAAAACTATTACCATCTTAAGTCTTGGTTCGTTGTCAAATGTATCCCGGACTCAATTTGATCTGCAACTAAATACCTGTAAATCAGCAAAATGAAAATTGTACTTCCAGTTACCACTTCAATATGCCATGCATTCGTGGGGATTTGCTTGCATTTCTGATATGAAACTCTTTATTTATTTTATTCTTTTTACAGATGGAGGTTAACAATCCTAAATACAGTGGTGCCTTGGTTCTCAAATGCCTTGGTTCGCAAACACCGAAAACCTGGAAGTAAGTGTTCCGATTTTCGAATGATTTTCAGAAACTGTATGTCTGATGTGGCTGTCAGCTATTGTTTCTGGGGCACCTGCACCAATCAGAAGTAGTTTCTTGGTTTTCAAACATTTCAGATGTCAAACAGACTTCCGGAATGGATTAGTTTGGTGCTTTTGTTTTTGCTATTTATTTTGTGGTTTTGTTTCTGAGGCTTTTTCGGTTAATGTGTTTTTGTGACTGTGTGGAACCCAGTTCAGCTACTGATGAATTGATTGTTTGACTGTGGAAATGGATAAAAGCCCCCCATCCAAACAATGACTATCATCAGTGCAGGTAAGAAAAAATAAATAAATTTTAATTTTTATCATCTAAAATACTGTCTTATTTATTTTATAGTACAGTACATTGATTATTGCTTTCATTTTATGGATCAATGGTCTCATTAGATAGTAAAATTCATGTTAAATTGCTGTTTTAGGATGTTTGTTTTTTAAAAAGTCAGGAACAGATTAATCCATTTTGCATTACTTTCTATGGGAAACTGCGCCTTGGTTTTGGAACACTTTGGTTTTGGAACTGACTTCCGGAACGGATTAAGTTTGAAAACCAAGGTACCACTGTACCCTGCAACACCCCCCCCAAATTTCTTGAACTTAATTAAAATCAACTGCCCGTGTAAAGCCTATTACTCGTTTCGAAATATCATTGGGATTTAATGTTGGGGTAAGCAGTCAAGATAGGATGGGATATGAAATTACAGCAATGCTCAATGGTATATAATTAAGAATGGTTCCATTGTCTACAGAATAGCACTAAGCAATTAAATATACCGGATGTGCTCTTTCCCTGGGTCAATTAATATGCATTCAGATGCAGTGTAAAATATATAGATTGAGAAGTGGCTTCCCTAAAGAGTTTCAGCTTTTATAAAAATTCAACAAACAGATGGTCACAGATGGAACTAAGCTGTGATACATTGTCATTACTGGACTGAGTCACAGGTTCATAGCAATCAAAAAGAAATTCCCTAGGGGGGAATGTAAGACCTTATAACTTTTACTCTCCTTAAAAGAAATGCAATCTGTGGACACTGAACATCTGTGCCTTTTATGTCCTTGGACTGCGTCAGCTCGAGCCTCGAAGGGTAAGGATTGCTTTCTGCTGCGATTTGAAAAAGTTACTTGATATATTTGAAAATAAGCAAGGAAAAGGATTAAGGCCACAGTTGTCCAGCCCATGGGTAATCCCAAGCTCTTCTCTTGTGGTTCACAAAAGCACAAAAGAAACTCTGTTCCTTTTCTTTGCTCACATCTACACACACACACTGCTGCTGATTACTGTGACCAAATAATGGGCCACCAAATTTCCACCTAAAGGAAGGTGAGTTTGGTAAAGACTCTTTATGTATGTGACAACAGCAGCATGGATGCTACTAGCCCAGAGATGAAGAAAGAGTCCCTGCCAGACGGGAATGGCAAACTAAGCTCTTAGTCTATCTGAAATAGCAAAAATGACTGGGAAACTCAGAGACAAAGAAGACAATAAATTCAAGAAAGAATGGGGAACGTTTAATTAATTTATTTAGGAGACCACTGTAAGCAGATGAGAACATTAGCAGGGTTTTAGTCTCACTTGTCATGTACCAAATATTATGGACAGATACAAAACATAGACTATGAAATAATATGCAGTTGGAAATGTTGACAATAGGACTGATGGTGGGTATGGGGAAAAGTCTTGAAATTCAGAGAAATATCATTTTATGGTTATGTATTTAGTACTGTAACTAATTGTAATTTACATATGTAAAATCAAATTAAATTAGTAAATTAGCTAAAATGTATAAGACCAGTTCAAATATATGTGGGAAATAGAAAGAAAAAGAGGGCACCTTTTCTCATATGTAGTGGACTTGTAAGGCAATAAAACATATTGGGAGATGATATGTAATGAGCTTAAAAAAATGTTCAAAATAACATTTGTAAAGAAACCAGAAGCCTTTTTATTAGGAATTATAGGTGCTGAGATACGAAGGGAGTACAAAAGACAATTTATGTACACAACGGTGGCGGCCAGGTTGCTCTTAGCCCAAGATGGAATGATGACACAATACCTACAACAGAAGAGTAGATAGTAAAATTGATGGACTATGCTGAGATGACCAAAATGACTGGAAAAATCAGGAATCAGGATGACAAAAACTTCAACAAAGACTGGGAAAAAATTGTAATATATTTTGACAGAACATTGTAAACTGTTAAAAACATTAGCAGGATTGAAATAACGCTCACAATGTGAAAGGAACCAAAGGAGAAAATAGAGATTTATGGATATATGGAAGATAATATGATATGTGGTGGAAATGATTATTAGTGGATCCCACGAAAGGGAGGATGGAAGCTGGAGAATAATTCTATACTTTTGGATTGTTGTGGATTTTTGTTGTTGCTGTTTTTTTTGTAAATGGAAAACTAAACTGTAAAACCAATAATTTTTTATTTTTTTTTTAAAGATTTCAAAAGAAAGAAGAAAAAAGAAAGTGAGTTTGGGGTACTGGTGAAGGAGCTGAGAAATTCCAAGGGAAATGAAATGAGTTCTGCTTATAAACCTAACTCTGTATTTATTCACAAGGAGGTATCCACAAATACTGGAAGTTGCCTAAAGTACAGTGAATTTTTCTCATTTCACTTGAAGTCAAACATTTGAAGACACCGGAGACCCCTACGTAATTTGCTGGTATCAAAACTCTTAAACATTCCTTAGACATCTGGCCTGAAAATGAAGTTTCAATTTCAAGCTTTGTATTCTGACTTAGGAGAAACGTCAGTGTCTGACAGATCAAGGATTTTCAGCACATGTTGGGGGCAACCCTATGGGAAAAATAGGCTGGAATGAGCAACCTCCAATGCAGTGGTTCTCTAGTTCAGGTGGCCAGTCCTTGGGCTCAGCTGGTGCTAAGTCCCCAATCTTACCTTGGGGGAAAATCCACCAATGTCAGGGACCGTGCTGAGGAGGGCTGCACTAAGGAAGAATGGTGGGAGCCACCCCCTCACCCGATCCTGAATCTTCCCAGGAGCAGGAGGACAGTATAGATTTGGAACAGTGGTTTGCAGAGGGGCATAGTTCAGAAGGCAGAAGCTGGGAAATGCTGGATGGGGAAGAGCTAGGAGAAGAAACACTGAGAGAGGGGGGGTTAACAGATTCACTGTCTCCACTCTCCCCAAGGTCAAGCAGAGCTCAGAAAGTCTCAGAACAGAAAGCACAAAGCGTACAAACTCAGATTACAAGACATAGGAGTGATGTGGATTAATAGGGATGGAAGGATGGGGTGACCCTTAACTGGGAGCACCACCATTTCTAGAAGATGTGTTCTTTGTTCTCTCACTGTGATTATTAAAGCTTCTAACTGGTAAGATGTTCCATTCGTTTGATCTTCTTATCTACTGCCACAGGGGGAGGAAGCTGATTCGCTGAAGCCTGACAACCAGCATAATTTCCTCATTGAGCTGAGCCAAAGCTGGCTGAGTTGGTACTGGTGTAAGAGCCCGCAAAGAGGTATTATGAGAGTCAGGCCTGGGCAGGACAAGAGTATGGGACACTTAGGCTGGATCCTAAGCCCATATACCTGGGCCACATGACATGGCAGCCTAGTGCAGGGAATGTTTTAAGTACTTGCCCTCTTTTAGGTTTATATCACCAAGGCAAATATTTGTAAACAAACAATAAATGTCCATAAAAATGGCAAAAGTAGTTTCTTTCCCAAATCAGTTTTATCTTAAACAATAGCAAACACAGTAAATAAAGAGTTCACTTGTCATATGTCAGTGGTTCAGTGCTCATTTCTTCTCTTTCCAAAATAGATTTTATCTTGAACAATTGCAAACACAGTAATAAAGAGTCCACTTGTGATATACCAGCTTGGAAGTCGTTCTGGTAATCCGGCGTTTCGTCGCTAAAGAGCTTAGTCATTGAGCTGTCAGAATCTATTGCAACAGAATTGCACTGAATTAACAAGTAGAATAAGGAAAATTAAAATTAAAAATACGTTGAAAATGCATAATTAACACACACCTTTGTAGTAAATGACATACAAGAGAAGAGTATGGAAATGGTTTAAAGCAGGGGTATATCTACAAGAATAAATAGATGAGTGCAATTCTGTTACAACAGATTTTGACAGCTCAGTGATTGCATTTGCAATTGCTCAATAAAAAAATCTATTTTGTAAAGAGAAGAAGTGAGCACTGAACCACTGATATATTACAAGTGAACTGTGTTTGCTATTGTTTAAGATAAAACCTATTTGGGAAAGAAACTACTTTTGCCATTTTTAAGGAGGTTTATTGTTTGCAACTACAGATACAGTAGTTGCCTTGGTGATATTATCTTGTGTCAATTGCAGTAGTCATTGTATCACCACCCTGTTCACTGTTTTATTGTTACTCTTTTAGGTTTAGGCAGATCAGCAGCAGCAGCTCCTTCTTGTTCAGGGGTTGTTACCCTAATTGTGTATATTGTATTAAACAGGCAAGGGGTTTACTTTAAGCAGATCTTGTCTACCAAGACGTTATATCTCATATCTACTGATTGTCTTGAAGTCTAGACTAAATTGCTTCCACTGAAAAAATCTCAGCACAGCTTTGACTAGGGAAATCACTGCTGATGCTTCCATAATGCCCATTTAAAAAGAAAGAGATTAGCTAGCTAATACTGACCAGGTACGTCACTATGAGGAAGGATTATAAACTAATTAAGCATTTGTCATTGGAACATCGCTTTGATTTAATCAGACCTCTAAATTTTTTTAGTGATTTATATTACAGCTGACAAAATTAATGAGTCTGGAGTTTTCTAGTCCTATTTGATTTCATCGTGAAAACTTGTGTCACCTATGTTAATCATAAAAACAGAATCTCACAAACATAAATTATGTCCCGTGGCTTTACACTCCCCCCCCCCTTTTGCTTGACATATAAATCTTTGGTGCAGAGCTACATATGTATTTGTGCATGAAATTATGTGCACCTACACTCAGAATTTCCATTCAGCAGTCTCCTCCCATTATGAGATTAAAATGAAGTTTGTGATGAGAGGGGAGATGATATCAACATTTGAAACAACCACTCAAATTTCAAAGGGATTTCTAAAACCCAAGTGAGTCACAGGTCTTAGGGCACAGCTACCCTGCAAACTCCAGAGAGGAATCTTTTCTATTCTGTTGCAACAAGAACAACAAAAAGTGCTCTAGCATCTTAAAGACTAAGAAATGCTTTTATTAAGGCTCTAGCTGCAAGTGCCTGGTGTTGCCTGGGAATTCTGAAAAACCCAAAATGCTGTGATTTGTATATACAGTTGTTAATTTTCAGGGCTGTGCACAGCCAACCATCATTCCAGTTTGTTTGTTTGTTTGTTTGCTGCTGCATTGTGGAAAATGGCTGCCTGAGTGAGACTCAGCTCATTCACCAGCAGCCCAAACAAACTCCTGTATAAGCTGTCACCATAGCCAATGGTGAGTTCAAGCTGATCATGGCCCTGGTTCAATACTAGGTCAGTAGCCTGTTCTTCTCTCCTCTTCTCCACCCTGCCAGTCCCAAGTTTAGGTCTTCTCATGCCTCCTTAGGACCTCTCTGGTCTTGGTCACACCATATTCAATTATGCTTGGGTCTGCTCTCCCAGCAAATTTACTGCAGGTAAGACACTGGCAATGAAGACTCCCACAGCCAGCAGGATTGCAACTGAGAGTTCAGTAGTGCCAATTTTGACTGGGACCTTGCATGCATAGCCAAAACACAGTGTGGAGCTGTTTGAAATCCCTCTTGCAAGCAACCTATTGCTGTTGTTTGTGGAAGCTACCCATCTCACCTTCTGCACATTCAATACCCCACCCCCTGATAGCCTCAGATTGCCCAAGGTGGCCCAACCTAGGGGTGAGCCAAGGCTGCCTCAACCTCATTCAGTCAAAGCCCAGATCCACCAGACTTTTTTCAGGCTTTGACTTAATCCCATACCCAGCCCTATTCCATTTCTGCAAAGGATAGTTAAAATTGGTTCAGTTTCAAATGGTTAGGTCCACCATCCTGATTCAAAGTGGTACAGTGGTAGCTTGGTTCTCAAATGAAATCTGTTCCAGAAGCCTGTTTGGCTTCCGAAATGTTCAAAAACTGAGGCATGGCTTCCCATTGGTTGCAAGAACTTCTTGCACTCAGCAGAAGCCACGTCGCACGTTCAGGTTCTGGAAAATGTTCGAAAATGGAAGCATTTACTTCCGGGCTTTTGGCTTTTAAGAACTGAAATGTATGACAACGGAGGTGTTTGAGAATCAAGGTTCCGCTATATCAGTTGGCATCCACATGTAGACCAAAACCTACTTGTTGCTTTTGGGAATTATGACACCAAATTGGGCACCATATTAAGAGGAACCTTAAACTGAACAATGTATCTTCAGAGGTGTCTAAATCAGTGCCGTTTGGAACCGATGGGTCCACCATCTTTTTAAAATGGTGTCCAAATGTAGACCAAAACCAATTTCTCCATCGTCCCAAATCTGGCAATGATGCCTTCAGAGGGATCCAAATTGGAACAGTTTTCCCCAAACTGGACAAAGGGAACCTGAGAGCACTAATTTGGTCCAAGGCTATTTTAGAAACCTATGGGACTTATTTGATGGGTGATGTGGCTAGGCTCCCCTGTTGGGCACACATTTAACATTTCATGAGCAAGGAAACATCAAGAGGTGAGGGTTTAGCTTTGGACCAGGATGGCAGCAAAGAGATGTTAATTTCCTAAAATCTCACCTATAATGTGACGAACCTGTGCTACAGTGGGGCAGAAGGCAGTTAAGTGGGGAATTGTGTCATAGATCAGTTTTTATTAAACTTGTGGCTTTAGTTTAATCCATATCTGTGTCTGATGTCCATATTCTTGAATGGAGGGTCAAGGCAAGCTACATATTATGGAAAGAAAAGGCAGCACAGAGGTCCAGTTTGTGATGACTGTTTTTAAGGGTGGAAGCATAATAGTCCCAGAATGTCAATAGAGGCCTATTCCACTTGTAGTTTGAGGTTTGAAACCTAAAAAACCTTTACAGAAGCATTAGTTGAATTTGTATATTTTAGAAAGAAGACAAAGAAGAATGTGGCACTTGCTGAGCACTGCTAGCATAGAGATAATATGTTATCGGAAAAGTTTTATGACTGGGGAGTTCTAAATGTTAAGCTGCAGCTAAGCTTTGTAGCTGTTGATGTGACAAAGTGAAAACAATACCCCATAATACCCTTTAGTATTTTAAGCTGGGATGTATATTTATCTGGTGCCTGTATTTAATAGCTGAATCTCTGCCACATGAAGCAATTTTTGTATTACAAGGTGAAAGATCCTGTCAAGCTCTGCCTTGGTGGTAATTCCACAAAATGATAACAGGACAAACCAACTTGACTAGACATCCATATATTATATTTTTCACCGCCTAGATAACCTGGGGAGTCTCCAAAAGGATATCCCGAGACAAGATTTACAAAAATCTTTTTACATTCATAAGGGATCAGGAGCTAATCCCGTCCTTTAGCTGCATCGACAGAAATGCAGTGACAAATATATTTAAAAATGTACTTACAATGTAACGGTACATCTTTCACATTTGCACGAATTTAGTCTTACGCAGTTTGTTACTTACCATGCGGCTTCTAAGCGCTGCAGCATCTCCTGATAATGAGGCTCTACGGGAACATGTTAAAATGTAAATACGGCTCATTAAAAAGAAAAAAAAAGTGAAAAACACAGAGAACCAATTTGATTTGACAGGGAGCAATGAATGTCACCGACTCTCCCATCCCTTTCACAATTACAAGTTATGTGACTGTGAAACTCACAGTTTCAGGGGTAGTCATAGCAAACACACACCTGTAAAGTGAGAAAACCAATTTTTTTTCCCCCCGGGCATGGTCAACATGGAAAAATAACATATGAAAATGATTCCTCTCAAGGTCCACCATTTTTTTGTTGGGGGGGGTATAGTTCTTTTTAATCTTTTGGGAAATCACATTGCTATAATTTAAAATTGTTTTCATCACGGTTCATTTAGTTTTTTTGGCTTCAATCTTAATCCCTCCTACTTGGGTATAAGCCTAACTCAATGGAATAGGCCTTATTCCTAAGCAGACATCAGTACGACTGCTATGTTGCTCACTGATGATGAAAAGACCATCTGATTTTGTGAGAATATGATGATTCTGACAAATATATACACAGGTGTAATATGTAATATGTAAATGCTTTGGCCTTTAGGTATAAGCCAAGCAAAAAGAGGGACGGGGAAGAAAAAAAATAATCAAATACTCCCAAGGCGTACGTAGGTCAGGGTTCTGCACAATGCACAAAAAAGTGACAATTTGGTTGCACTATTCAAAAAGGTGCACGCACACACACACGCACGCACACACAGACTAGAGAATCAGGGACAAAACACTTTCATGGCCAATCCAAATAAGAATTTTCTGGAGTCTCAGGGGCTCCTGGTTTTCTGCCCCATGAACAGAAGCTAAACAAGTAACAGGATGAAGTCGCTGCTGCTGCAGTTTCCTGACTTGTGTGTTTGCTTGTTCAGGTAGAACACGTACCACTATGAAAAGAAGTTACCCCTGCTCCCACCAGCCCCACAGAGACAACTTTTCAGCAAGCCTTGAGAAATCTTATGAGTCTTCAAGGTTGTATGAGCTTTCCTCACAATTTGTCCTGTTTCTTTGCTTGAGCTATATTCATCCGAGGCAAAACTCGATAGAACTGTGCATGCATTGAATATGTTTTATACTGTATTTTATGCTGTTTTTTGTTGCATCAATTAAGTGTTTTAAATTTGTTATTAGCTGCCCTGAGGGAAGGGCAGGGTATAAAAAATTATTATAATTTATTACTGAGATTCAGCATCTCTGTGCAGAAAAGACGGTATGGATAATATAACCCAGGGTGCACAGAGTTCTGCCATTTTCCATTGCACAACCAACCAGGATTGGCTGGCTTGGAGGGGAGCAGAGCTGTGGGACCACTCTTCTGACACTGGCATAACTGTAACTTATTCAGACAGGCCAGGAGTGGGGCAGGGTGGTGAGTGCGAAGAAAGGCCCTGATGTGCCCTGCCATTTCTCGAAGCCCGTCCGTCACATACCTTCTGCAAGTCTCTTCAAATGCATAAAGGGTACTTAAGAGATTATTTGGGAGACATGACTGGCCTGGCCAACTAGCTCTGGCATCTTATCATTATTATTTTTGTTACCAGAAACAAATACTTATTGGTACATGCAATTTTGCTCTTGGGGAAGGGGAGAGCATTATTATTCCCAACCCTGCTGCTGAAATGTACAAAGGCATTGCCTTCTTCTGATGAAACCTGAAGTAATAACGATTTCAACCCCCGAAAGATTAAATTAATCTACTACTCATAAACACACTCACTTTCTCCTCCGTGCCTGCCTTGAGTAATTAAATTTTACAGCTTTTTACTCAGCAGCATCTGTTTCATATTTTTGCACTGTAGTTAAGCTATCCGTTTTTTGGCACTCTAATAACACCATCGAGTCAATAGCTCCTGTTCTGCTGTGGCGCTATTGACTCGGCAGTCACTTCCTTGTTTGTTTGTTTTATAACGCATACGTTTCGTGCACACACTTCTCCCTGGCTGACATGACGTACTAATAAAAGGCTGCCTGCCGCATGCGTCTTGCAAGAGTCAAAGCTCCGTCTGTGCAGCTGTGGCAAATGGTTTTACATGTGCATGGCTTCGGAAGTGATGCGAGGGTTCTTTTCAAATACTGCTTCCTTTAAAAACAAAACAAGTTTAGAGAATGCCTAGCATCTCCGAATGGAAGGTCTCTTTCTGTTCACTGATGAGACTGAGATCCAGTAGAGGATCCCTTCTGTGGAAGGGGCCGAGGTCAATTGCCCCTTCCTCCTATAGCAGGGGCTGCCAACATGGTGCTCACAGGCATCAGTGGGATTGCCAGGGCCTCTTATAGGAATTCCTCCTATAGGAAGCAGGTGGCACTGTGGGCTCTTGGGCTTCCCAGTTAGAAGGTTGGTGATTCAAATCTGCACGACGGAGTGAGCTCCCGTTGCTCAGTCCCAGCTTCTGCCAGCCTAGCAGTTCAAAAGCATGCCAGTGCGAGTAGATAAATAGGTACCACTTTGTCGGGAAGGTAAATGGCATTTCCGTGTGCTCTGCTTTCCGTCATGGTGTTCCATTGTGCTAGAAGCAGTTTAGTCATGCTGGCCACATGACCCAGAAAGCTCTCTGGGGACAAACGTCAACTCCCTTGGCCTGAAAGTGAGATAAGCGCCACACCCCATAGTCAAATTCGACTGAACTTAACCGTCCAGGGGTCCTTTACCTTTTACCTTTACCTTACATCCTATACAAGGTCTCCCCTCAAAAACTCACAATGCAGCTCAGATTCTCCCCTCCCGAACCCATATCCTTAAATATATCCACATTTCATTGCATGCCAGTGTGGGCTGCCAACCTGCTCTTCCATTCTGGACAGGGGAGAAGTGCAAAGTGTTTCTCTCTGTGAAGGAGCGTAGAAGTACAGTGTTGGGTGACACCCCCTTTGATGGAAGGTTGAAGTGTGGGCATGCCTGCACCCAGTGCTTTTTTCTGGGCGGACGCATACCCCTAAACATTTTGTGAATCTTTGTACTTTTGTCCATTTCCTGTATTCATTTTTCCCAATTTGAACTCTAAAATGGTGATTTTATTGAGTCAAAATGGGAGTACCCCTAAAAGTTTTTTTAAAGAAAAAAAACACTGCCTGTGCCATTTTGTAGCCATGCCTTTTTTCTGCTTCTGCTTCTGCTTCTTTTTTAGATCTGAAAGCCATTTGGTATTATGCCACATAAACCGAAGCAACCACTTTTTGTCGAGGTGTCATTTCTGGCAGTCGGAAGCTGCCAATCCCTCTGGGGAAGTCTGCTGAAATTCCTCCTGCCCCCAATTTCTTTTTCCCCCAATGGTGATGGAGAACCGCAAGAATCCATTTGCACACAGCACAAATACATACACATTCTCAGGTGAATATCTTACAGCTTAACGTTAAAGCAAACTCAAATAGCAGGGCTGGCAAAGACTTCTGCTAAAAATATTAGAGAGCCGTTGCCCATTGGAGTAGAAAAGAATGGGACTGTATGAACAAATTATCTGACTCGGTTTGCAGTATGTTTCCCTTCTTGAAACTCCTGGTGAGCCAGTATTAGTTCCACAAAAAGCAGTATTGTTAGTGATTAAATACCGTATTATCTTTGGCTTATCTAGCAGTAATCCAGGTCACTCCTAGTCACTTCTGTTGAATGAATGACATGCTAGAAAATGCCAGGTGTATAACTCTAGTCTTCAAATACACCTATTATGAAAATGTATTAGAGCTGTTGGTTTAAATGTGATGTTGGAAAGACTCATCACAGGAGAGTTCCCTATGCCCTCCTATCTTCCTGAAACCGAGACCCACTGTTAACTGCTCTGGCCAATAACAGTGCCATTTGACCCGGTCTGAATATCAGAAATAGAGGTAATCAGGCTTTGAGTGAAATTCAAGTTCAGCTTGTGATCCTGCTTCAAAAGCAACAGGGGAAAAACACTGTACTGGCAGCAGTGTATAATCTTGCACGCTTTCTTGTCTTCATATTTTGCTTTAAGTTAGGGTTGCCATATTTCAGAAAGTAAAAACCAGGACACTTTGAAAGTTGTTGAAATATTTTTTAAGGAAGACCCCAAAATGGTTGAGCTGCTTTTTAAAAAAAAAAAATAGGAAAACTCCCAATTTTTCAATTAACTTGCCTAAGATCCAGGACAAAGGAGTGCCACCTTTCAGAAATCCCCCCCAGACGTCAATCCTGGTAATGTCCGGGAAAATCCAATCATCTGGCGGCCCTATTGATTAGGCTTTGAAACAAAGAGCTCAGATTCTCGAAGGCAAATGTCAACTCTATGATGAACTTATGCTCCTAAGGAGAAATCCTCTGTATCGGGTGTGGGGACCCTTTGATATGTTTCTGAACTGTAACTCCCATCATCCCAGGCCTTCCATTATGCTTGCTGGGACTAATGGAAGCTGCAATACAACAAAAGTTCCCTACACCTGTTCCGTGCCCATGATGCGCTTTTAAATAATACAGTCAGTGATAATTAGAACTTAATTGTAGGTTAAATAGGCACACTTTTAACCTTTTCCCGTAGCAAAGTGGTGATAATTTATTCAGCATTGCCAAGATTAGTGCATTAATACCTGTGGTGGGGCAGAGAACAATTTGCAAGGAGCCGTCATCAATTGCACAAATATCATGGCATTGATAAGCTAATTAACCCCTGTAATGTGCTTCAAAATCCTTTGTCTTGATTCAGCTACCGAGCAACTCACCCGAATTGTGGTTCAGGGGTAGCATTTAAGTTTTAGTCAGTGTGTATCTATTAAAATTAATAGACCTAAGCCATATCCATTAATTTCTATGTGCCTACTCTGAGTAAAACTTAGCTAATACCATCCAAGCTGTTTCTCATTCTATTCTCCCTCTGAAATAGAATCAGAGCAATGTTTGTTTTACAAGGGATGAGTTATTCTAAGAATTATATGGCTGGGGAATCCAAAGCTGGACCAGGCAACCATGGGGTATGACAGAATGGCATGGACCCTGCTATATCTGCAGCCCCATGGCCCATTCTTGCCAGGGCAGAAGAGCAAGCAAAATACTCCAGGGAACTCAGCCTAGAGTTGGTGCGGTGACTGGGCCCAATGTTGTGAATTAATATCCGAGGGGCTGGCTTTGGAGCCAGCAGATTTCAGGCTAGCTTAGCCCCTTCCCCATTTTTTCCACAGAATACCCCATTTTCATGGGGCTGCCATACGTTCAGGTTTCCCCGGACATGTCTGGGATCTGTCTGACAAAAAAAAGTGTCCGGGTGGAATTTCTGGAAATCATAAAAAATGTCAGGGGAAACCTGGACGTATGGCAACGCCAATGCCTCGCCAGAGGAGGAGCTGCCGCCAAGGACCATCTGGCTAGTCTGGTGCATGCACCAGATTGCAAAGGCTCTCCACAAATCGGTGCACGCAGCAGGCTTGCCAGACGGCCTTTGGTGGCAGTGGCAGAAGTCAGGTCCTTTCCCAGCAAGGCGCTGGGCTTTCTTCCTCTTGGCTCACCCCTAGTTTGCTCGGCAGCCAGGAGAGAGAGTGATCCAGTTGCTAAGCAGACTAGGGACGAACCAAGAAATGAATTGAAAAAGATGTTTAAAATAACATTTGTAAAACAGCAGCAACAGAAGCTTTCCTTTCGGGAATTATAGGGGCAGAACTACCCAAACTACCCAAACTGTATAGAAATTTTTTCATGTATGTGACTACAGTGGCAAGAATGTTACTTGCCCAAAAATGGAATGAAGAAGAAGTCCCGACGAATGAAGAATGTATACAAAAACTTATGGAATACGCAGAAATGGAGAAATTTACCAGAGAAATAAGAAATAAAGATAACAAACTTTTCATAAAAGAATGGAAATGGCTTATTGTAAACAGATAAGAACACTGGCAGAATTATTGTAATAACCTGCAGGTTTTTTTTATAAGAGTATATATTTAGATGAATAAAGTTAAGTTAATTTGGTATATGCAGAAAATATTAAAATAATAATTTAAGGAATCGCAGACTGAGGGAGAAGGAAGTTGAGTTTTAAAATGTTAAAATGATTGTAAAATTATTGAAATGTATAAAATTGAAAATCATTTTTAAAAAGTTAAAAAGGAAAAGAAAGAGAAGAAGCAGGGCTAGGCATCTTGCGCCTCACATTGTTTGTGAGCAGGAGGCCGAAGAAGACAGCAAATGTAAGGCAAGCAATGGAGATGTGAGATGGTGGTGGAGAATGTGTATGGGGGGTGTCTGGGTTTTGGGCTTTAGGAATATGGAAAGCCTAATTTGCATAAACTCATAAAACCATAGAACCAAAGAACTATAGAGTTGGAAAGGAGACCAAGCACCATCTTAAAGATCTTAATATTTATTTGCATCAGCCACTAGCCATAGCAATAAAATAAAATAAAATGTACTAAAATAGAGGTAAAAACATAACTATAAAAAATACATTTGGGGGGGTTTACATCAATAATCAAATAATAGATCTCATTCTAACTGCCCCCGCTAAAAACTTTGCAGTTTTTGCTGTCACCTGGTCATCTTGATCTGCTAAAAGAAAAGACACACTAGCAATGGTTGAGCGACCCGGCATGGACAATAATAGAGGGGTTATAACCTCATTCCTCAAATCTTTATAAAGAGTGCAAGCCAGAAGCAAATGAGCCACTGAGCACCAACTAGTCTACCCCCTGCAAGGAAGGAAACTTTTGCCCAACATGGGGCTTGAACCCACAGCCCTGAGGTTAAGATGCGCATGCTCCATTGACTGAGCCATCCCACCATTTCCCACAGGCCTGCCTCAAATTTTATCGTGTATGAGACAAGGAGCTCTGGGCTAGCATCATGCAGTGGGAGGAGACTAGCACAGGTGTTCTGGCCTAGCTTCACCCCATGGAGGATTGGGGGATTGGATTGTGCTTTAAGTGTTCTTGAAGACTTAGAATAAAGTCCTAAGGAAGGGGCTGTTCCTCAGTGGCAGGAGCCATGTTTTGCATGAAAATAGTTGCAGGTTGGCATCTAAATGCAGGGCTGTAAAAGGTACTTGTCTGAAATCCTGGTGAATTGTCAGTGACTCTCTCAAGGCAAATCTTTTTTAAAATGTAGTATAAACACCGACAATTGGGAAACAGGGGCCTGCGAGTGCTCCAACTGGAGAACATTCTACACCAAAGCAGTAGCGTATGAAATTGCTAGGGCGCCTGGGGCAGCGTGCCCAGGCGTGGCACGAGCCGCCCATGGGGCAGCACGAGGGCGCATAGTGGCAAGGCACATCGCAGGGCCTCCAGAGTCTGCTTGCCTCCTCCCACTCAGCTGCCTTACAGCTGGGGAGGGACGCAGTGGGCAGACCATTTGGACAGCACGGAGCCTGCACTCCCAAGCCACTGCATCTCTTGCAGTAGAGATGTGTGGCTCAGGTGTGCTGCAGGCCCTAGGTGAGTGCTGCCCGGCATTTTGTCACCCCCCCCAATGGTGACACCTGGGTGACCCGCACCCACAACACACCCCTTCCTCCGCCCCTGCACCAAAGGCATCATGGACTTTGAAGAAGCACAAACTCAGGACGGAAGGGAGAAACATGCTAAGAGGAAGGCACGCTTGGCAAACCCTCACCATGATCAACTCCCACCCGGAAACCTATGTCCCCACTGTGGAAGGATGTGTGGATCCAGAATTGGCCTCCACTGTCGCTCACTGACTCACTGTTAAAACCGTGTTCATGGAAGACAATCTTACTCGGCTATGAGTGATCGCCAAAGAAATTGTCAGTCAATGTAGACAATATTGAGCAACTTCCTGTGTTGCTGTACATCAGAAGAGCAAGTATCCAACACAAATTCTGTCTTACACAGGTGGTTAAACACAAGCATCTCCTGAAGGTATTTCTCTTGACTATTTTTAAAACACTAATAATTGTCTTTTCCCCAGACAGCATGGAACAAGAAAAGCCGAATGCACACGTTGACAAATGAACTATTAAGGTCCTTATTAAACATATTGCTATTTCTCATTCCATTCACCATAGCCTGAAGTTTGTTAATAGTGCATTCAGTACAGTTTTTGATGCTGAATAATTTTGTTTTAATGCCAGAAACATGAACCTCTTTTCAATGCTAGCATATATTTAATGAGAAGCATAGATTCTGTCAAAACCTGAAATTGATGGATCACACACCCAAAAATATGCATAGATGTGAGGAGAAGGAAAATTCCAGAGCCAGCTCTCCTATAATTAAGAATGCTTTTCTTAGCAAAAGAGAAAGATTTGCATAACATTTGTCATGTCTGCTTACCTTGGAATTAATCAGTTATGGCGAGCAAAGCAGGTGACTCCGTTGTTCTTATACTTGGATCTAGGAAATGTAGAAATTTGTCATGGACCCAGATTGTGGTTTTTTTAATAAAAAAAAAGAAGCAGACCATAAACCCTAGCTCATCAGCAGAATTTTATGAAAGTGATTAATATTAATAGATTCCACTGAAATACATACAAAATAGAAGGTTAACACGTTGCATTTGAGCCACCAGAAAAGAAACTAGAGATGATAGTATTTGGGTATAAATGGTGTCCAACAAAGTCCTACTTAGAGTAGACCCATCAAAATCAATTTCAATGAGTATCCTCTGACAGTGATTTGGCTAGATATCGCAGACAGTCCAACAACCAAGCTTAAAATAAGAATGCAAACATTAACATGCAAATAAATGTCGTAAGAAAACAGAGTACATGATGCAGTATAAAAGCCTCTAATAATTTCTACTGGTAGAATAAAGACTATAAATGAGCATGAACTTTTTATTTCATGGCCCCTACTTTTAACCGCCCCCGCCCCCCAATCCACACTCCATAATGACTTTTACAGCTTCTCCATCTACTAAATTTATGGGCTAATTCAGATGGCAAAATCTTGGCTTGACAAAGCATGGTTTTATTTTCAGGTAGGTAGCAGTGTTGGTCAGATGCAATCAAAATAAATAAATATTTTTTTTTTAAAAAAATTCTCCAGTAGCACCTTAGAGACCAACTAAGTTTGTTCTGGGTATATGCATGCACACGAAAGCTTATACCCAGAACAAACTTAGTTGGTCTCTAAGGTGCTACTGGACAATTTTTTAAATTAATTAATTAATTAATTAATTAATTAATTAATTTCAAACCATGGTTTGTTAGGCTGAGAGAGGTCTAGTGTCATGCTCGTGGGCTCGTTGCCTCTTGCCTCCTCCTCTTCCAGCTCTGGCACTTCTGTTATGGTTTGTTTAAATCCATTTCCCATTCCATCCGAACCAGGAAACTCTTATTTATTCTCTGTCTGCAAGCCACAATATGCTTTTCAAACCAGGTTCATTCTTCCTTCGTGTTCCTCATCATCCCAAATAAAGAATCCTCACCAAAGTGGTGGGAAAGGCTTTGTTGGAAATATTTAAGTGGCTATTTTTTCTCATGTCCCAGGGCATTGACTGAATGATCAATGATATCGTTGAATAAATCCCTCAGAGAGTTCTGGTAAGATCCATGAGTCCTTGGAAGGGAACTATCACAATTAATCCTGTGCCCTTCTGGAGGTTATGAGTTACAAATGATCTGAGTTTTTACACGATAGTTCCAGACCATAACCAAGAAACTATAGTAACCTTACACCATTCACATAGCCAACATATATCCATATTGGTACAGAGCAACAACTTCCTTGTGTGGTTATTATAACGGACATGGTATTCTAAGACAGGGGTGGGAGACATTTTTCTACCCAAAGCCCACATCCCCTCATGGACAACCTTCATAGAATCATAGAATCATAGAGTTGGAAGAGACCACAAGGGCCATCGAGTCCAACCCCCTGCCAAGCAGGAAACACCATCAGAGCACTCCTGACATATGGTTGTCAAGCCTCTGCTTAAAGACCTCCAAAGAAGGAGACTCCACCACACTCCTTGGCAGCAAATTCCACTGTCGAACAGCTCTTACTGTCAGGAAGTTCTTCCTAATGTTTAGGTGGAATCTTCTTTCTTGTAGTTTGGATCCATTGCTCCGTGTCCGCTTCTCTGGAGCAGCAGAGTGTCCTTCTGAGTGTCATATGCCAGAGCTAAAGTGGATGGAGCGTGGCCCTTACCCTTGCACAGTGAAAGTCATTTTTCTCCAATTTGAAAAGGAGCAGAGCAGTTTACAAGTCACTGGAAACAAGATTGTCCGAACCATCGATAGGACTGCTTCTCATTTCTCCCTCTGCTCTTCTGCAGCCTAACTGAATAGTTGCTGCTGGGTCACAGTTGAAGGAGAGAAAGAGTCACAGGAGTGGCCTGGCTTCTCACTGTTATATATTGTTGAGATCAGGGCTGGCCCAGGAGGTTTGGGCACCCGAAGCAAAAGGTACCAGCACTACAGTGGTTGGTGCAGAGCATCACAAGTGTCAGAAGGCCTGTGTCACAACAGAGTGGGTTCAATATCAAATAGGCTGCCATACGTCCGGGAATCGGGCTGGCAAAATTGCGCCTGAGCGGATTTTTGCCGAATTGGCAAAATGTACAGGAAAACCCAGACGTATGGCAAGTGGGGTGATTTTTTAAAACAATCCAATAAAAGCCTCAAAACTTAATTTTTGGGGGAGAGATGTCCGGATTTTCACTTTGGAGAATATGTCAACCCTAGTATCAAACTTTATTTCTGTCAAGGACCAGCATAAGATAAAACATACAGATCAACTGAACATAACACTTAAAACCAGGGAACCAGGCAGAAGGCCTTCTCGGTAGTGGCGCCCTCCCTGTGGAACGCCCTCCCACCAGCTGTCAAAGAGAACAACAACTACCAGACTTTTAGAAGACATCTGAAGGCAGCCCTGTTTAGGGAAGCTTTTAATGTTTGATGTATTACAGTATTTTAGTATTTTTTTGGAAGCCGCTCAGAGTGGCTGGGGAAACCCAGCCAGATGGGTGGGGTATAAATTATTATTATTATTATTATTATTATTATTATTATTATTATTAGTAAGGGATTAAAAGTAGTAGTTAAAGGTGATTATATCATACATAACTTTAAAAAGTAGAAAAAAGGACAGATGGTTTAAAGCAATTATAAGGAGCATGAAGAAGCACAACTCTTATATTTGGGGTCTAGTTCATGGTGCTAACCATCCTTTGACAAATATCCATCATGGCAGCTCAAAATCAAGCAACTGAGTACATAACATCTTGGTTTTCATCTGGAAGTAGCAGGGAGATATAAAGTTGTTCTGAGCAACTTGGAAATTTACCGTATTTTTCGCTCCATAGGACGCACTTTCTCCCGTTCAAAAATGATGGGGAAATGTGTGTGTGTCCTATGGAGTTCCCGCCGGGCTCAGAAGGCTTGCAGCTAGCAGCAAGCTCCGGGAGCGAAGGCGAGGTTGAGCGCAACCTCGCCGTTGCTCCCGGACCCGTTCTGGGGGCTGGGGTTGGGGGAAGCTCGGGCTTCCCCCACTCCCAGCCCCGCGGCTAAAAAGGAAGCCAAGACTGTGAGCAGGATCCATCCCGCTCGGGGTCTTGGCTTCTGCCAAAGCCGTGCACAGCCTCTGGGTGATGGGGGGGGGAAATAAATTTTTTTCTTTATTTCCCCCCCCAAAAAAAAAACTAGGTGCATCCTATGGTCTGGTGCACCCTATAGAGCGAAAAATACGGTATGTAGTATAGGACAGAGGAACCTAGCTCATATATCTGTATAGTATTGGCAGTGAAAAAAGGCATGCCCAATACTATGCAGATATAAGAGCTAGGAATATGGGAACAGGGCAATATGGGTGCTCTCCTGAAAGTCTCTGGGCTGCTGCACAACAACTGTGAAGCACAAAGTCTCCTCCTTCCTCTTTGCCTTTCCCTTAAGTCTTTCCTCACCCTTCCTCGTGCTTTGACAAACTTTGCAGCAGCGGTGGGTGATTGCATTCCTTGGAGGGCTGGATCTACTTGGGCAACCACTTCACTTTGCCTCATGGGTCAGTCGGCCCCAATTCCCTCTAGCATGAAAGTTTCTAACAAATCAGCGCTTACGAGGTGGTGCAATATCTATAGGACGCTTCTGAGGCTCTGCATTGCAGCCTGTTCCAAGATGCTATGGCCAGTAATAACAAAATATTGCATGGCTCAAATACTGAGGAGATGCAAATATTTGACCTGAAAATTCAATAATATTGAATTTTAACTGCAGCTGTAGCCAAGGTTAACATTTACTTGGTTATATTAATAGGATAATTGTTCTCCTCTTAGCATTCCCTTAGAGCTTTTTTTTCTCTCTGGATGTTGCTTGTCTGCATCAAACATGCCTTTAATCCTTTTCTGTGCTGCTGACGCTCTTATCTGCTCCATCTAACCTGCTGCTATTCTGCAAACCTAAAACATGCCATGTGGAGAACACAGAAAGAGAAAAGGCAAGTTGTCTTGTTGACAACTTGATTCAAAACATCTGGGCTGTAATTCACAATCCTGGTTCTTCTCCAGAAAAAATAAAAATAAAGAATAAAGCCCTTAATCTCACTTTAAGGTTTATTGTGTCAGTCCCAACATCAGAGCACCTATTATACTCCATCCAAAGACTATTGTATACACTGATCTAAAATCTAATCCCTCCTCACAGTATCTCTGCAATTTCTAAAATGACATCAAATTTGAATCCATTTCCTTCGCTGCGAGTAAAGTCGTTTGATACCTATTATTTTACAAACCGCACATTCCCTTTAATATTCAATCTGCTGCCACAATACTTCAGTGTATGTCAATCATTCAAAGATAAAACAAAAACTGAACCCTTTGATCATTTTATTCAATGCAAAACAGGGTGTGTGATTGCATCCTTACCCCCACGGGAACAATCAGCATTCCCTTTTTGTTAATATAATCACTTAGCGATTAGTATGTCGTAATATAAATGTTGATGACTCTGCATGTGGAACCTTGTGATGAGCGTTCAATAATGAGGGAATTTGAGTGCATCATCCCATATGTAATTTATTTCCCATAACATGGCTTGCCATAAAGAAATTATAAATTGATTATGTAAAAGTGTCACCATCATTCTGTTCCAGAGACATACCGCATTATTGTAAGTGATGGAAAAAATATCGTTGGAGAGAGGGATAAACGAGTTGGATCACCCTGTCTGCCCCTCATTGGTCCCCTTTTCTGTGACAGTGCTCTTGCCAAATTAAATATGGTGCATTGTAGATGGAGAACTACAGTCAGGTAGCTTCTCAGCTTCTACAGACCCCAAATAAACTTCATCCACTTATTGGATTCTCCTAGGCTGGATCTAGACACATTTAAAAAAAAAAAAAAAAAGGTTCAGGAAAACACATTGTAAATCTCATAATGAGAAATCATGTTGCTGACAGATGGAAGTCCATAGCGCCATCTGGTTTCACAGTGTTATAATGCATTTAAAACACTTTTTCTTTACTAATGTAGCTGAGTCCCTGGTCAAGAAGGAGATACAGATGAACCATTAAAACTGCTTGTGCACTCGTAACTTGGTGGATTTTCTTGCAAGTCTGCTTAAGACTGGAAGATGTTAAGTATAATTGATTTAATTAACTGTGTTAAGTAAAATTCACAAAGGAATGAAAATGTATGTGTATTAATGAAGTTTTAAAATGGAACAATGGGGTTTTCCTCCATTGTTTTCTAAAGGACTCTGGGCTCCTCAATAGGTTACTGAATAAATGCTGATTGCTTTCTGTTACTCTAAACCAGGCTTCCTCAAACTTGCCCCTCCAGCTGTTTTGGGACTACAACTCCCATGATCCCTAGCTAGCAGGACCAGCGGTCAAGGATGATGGGAATTGTAGTCTCAAAACATCTGGAGGGCTGAGTTTGAGGAAGCCTGCTAAGCTGTTGTAACCTTAGATCAGGTGACAAAGGTACTGAGTTGCAAATTTGCCATCTTGAAAGGGTGGTGGCTGAGTGTCTTTCTCTGAATGGGACACAGAACAGAAGGATGTAAATGAAGCTCTCAAGCAAAACAGTTCCATGGAAATGGATGCTATTAAAGAGAAAGATGTCTGCTTAAAGGTCTGTTTGTATTATTTCATATTTTCTAAGCTGAGCCTTTGCTGGACAGCACGATATACTATATGGATATTTTTGATGTATCTTTGATGCTTATGTTCTGTTTTTGAAGAGTTCTACCACTGTGTGGTGGTAGAGCCAGTGTGGTGTAGTGGTTAAGAGCAGTAGACTTGTAATCTGGTGAACCGGGTTCGTGTCTCCGCTCCTCCACACGCAGCTGCTGGGTGACCTTGGGCCAGTCACACTTCTTTGAAGTCTCCCAGCCTCACTCACCTCACAGAGTGTTTGTTGTGGGGGAGGAAGAGAAAGGAGAATGTTAGCTGCTTTGAGACTCCTTCAGGTAGGGATAAAGCGGGATATCAAATCCAAACTCTTCTTCTTCTTCTTCTTAAACTTTAAATGATATTTTTATGGTCCTGAACAATTATTTCTTCCTAAAGGAGTCAGTTCTTAGGCTCCCAGTTGCTTGAAACTGCACAATATTAATATCTGCAACAGAAGATGCACTGTAAGGTCATTTACTTTCTACCTGCAAACTTAGGTTTATTTTATTGGTCAAAATTACCCTAATATTTTTCCATGGTAATGATAATGAATGAGCACCATCACCAACAAACTCTGATCTCAGTGTCAATAACCTGCCCATGTAAAGCAGCATAAATCACCATATTTGCAGAGACTTACAAACAACAAATGGGTGCCTGTAAGATATCTGTCTGATTGAGACCAGCGACGTTCTCCATTTTTGTGCTGTCATGTCCTAACAAACGTCACTTCTGATGCCGGTGTCTGATAAAAATCATTAACTGCTAATCCTATCCAGACGAGCTGACAGATTTCATTTTGTCTGATGCAGGTATCACTGATTCTATTTAATCTGTTGAATGACACCCGGTAAAATTCCAGTTAAAAATGCATTTTAATGAAACGAAAGAAGGCAAACAGCGGTTGGGCAGGGAGGAGCACAGACTTCCATCCATGCTGCGAGATAAAATAATGACTAACACCTTTCATCTGATGAGGAAAATAAGCTTCCCCAGGCAAAATGACTACATCTGTTTTAAATACTAGGGTGGATGGAGTCACGGAGACTGCTGCTAAATCCAAAGTAAAAAATTAAATCTATGTATGAAAAAATAAGAGATGAAATATCTGCTAGAGGGAACTGCTTCTGCATGAAACTTTTCTCTGCTGCATGGTGCTGATGGGAAATACAGTGCAGTCTGATGAACTTCTTGTGCCACTGCAATCCCTTTGGCAGGACTGGGGAACCTGTGGCCATCCAGATGTTGTTGGACTACAACTCCTAGCAGCCCCAGACATGTAGTGATCAGGTGGGATTGCTGTGAGGAATTATAACAAATATAGAGTAAGCCATCTATGTCAGCAATGAAAGCATTGTGTTGACTGGATTTAAACTATTTTGATATGATTCTTGGTCAATCTACACCTCTGCATCCCTGTTCCATTTCTCTTTCTTCACAAGTCACGTACACTGCCAGTTGCTTCGCCAGGCAGGCATCCTGGATCATCAAAGATAGTGGGCAAGTTTCTTTGAAGTAGCTTTCTAATATGTTAATCTTAGGATGTTAATCTTAGGGCCAGTAAACAGATCTCACATGAAGGTGATAATGATCGCTGTCCTCCTGACCATCCTCCTTATCATGTATATTGCTTGTTTATCACCTCCAGGGTTGCCAAATGTCCTCCTTTGTAGTTCTGTTCGTTGTTTACCCCAGAAATATTTGTGCTTAATTAGTTTTAGTAGTTTAACTTGTCCCCATGTGGGTTTGTTGAAATGCTTAGAAGTAATCTGAGTGGTTCTTACGAACACTCTGTAAAAAGTTCCTTTGTGAATAAAACGACCTGGGCCAGGGGCTGGAGACAGACAGACAGAGAGAGACTTTTATACGCACCCTTCCCAGAGTCTTGCTGGTTCAAGCCTCTGTGTGTATTCTTATTAATCAGAGTTCAGTCCTTCCTTTACTTTGTGAACGCCTCACAGACAGAATAAACAATGGCTGGTGGTTTCATTGTTGGCTAGAGTTGTAGTCCAGCAACATCTGGAGGGCCACATGTGTTCAAATTTGGTGATCATTGGCAGAAGATGACCGACTTATGCAAGATGTATATTTAACCGCAGAATACATCTTCTCACCATGCTATAGTAACATGTGCTTTTGAAGGTCCCTGATTTGAATTTCCTATAGAAGCTCTTCCCTGTGTAGAAGCCACCACATTACACCTGGTCTCCATGTAGCAAGATCATGGTCAAATGAGGCTGACTCTGTGATGTGTCACCTTTGGTTTTTACTGTCATCATCTCATAGTCCAATGTAAGGCTCCTGCACTTTCAGCATCCAGCTAGACCTTTACAATGTTCGATAACTCCAGAGCTCACGGAGAGTGGGGAAAATATTATGAAAAGGAAATGAGAACTGAAGTATATAGGAAAGGGCTCGAAGGGCTGTAACTTGCTTAAATTTATAAACTGCTTTCTCCTCGTTTGTGATAAAAGAATATGCCATCTCGAATTACCAGGAGAAAATATGACGCGAGGAACCCAAATTGAAACCTAATTTGAACTGCAAGCAAATTGTCTCACCGGAATATACAGTAGTTCACAGTGCACTAGTAAAACCTTCATAACTACTAAATAAGGATGCCTAGAGAGATCACAATAAATAATAATGAAAAAGCCCAAGGTCACCTCTGTATTGCGGCATGTTTTTATGCTTTCATTTGAAGCACTTGCAGGGTGCGAACTAACTCATCTAAAGGCAAAGTTGTCTTCTGCAAATGGCACATTTTGACAGACCAGTCCTCTTAAGGCACAACATTGAGCAGACCCTCTGAAATCACACTTGCTGTATAGGCATGTGCATAGTTTGTTTTATGATCCGCTTCCTGCTTGGGCTGGTTTGTACCACTTTGGTGGTGCCTATCAGTATTGGGAGATGAATGCATATAGCGTACCTAGGAGTTGACTAGTTTGGCCCCCCAAAGGGCCCAGGCCCAGAGAAGTACAAAAATTGTACCTCTGCACTCTGGTTCAGAGTGACTCGGAGCCCAACCATCCATCTGTGCACCCTCATATTCATTGTTAGCCATCACAACTCACAGCTATGGATAGCTCTATCCAAGAGCAACGGGAGCTCACCCCATCACAGGGATTCAAACTGCCAACCTTCTGATTGGCAAGTCCCAGGGGCTCCGTGGTTTAGATCAAAGCACCACCCACTTTGTCCCAGCTCCTGCCAACCTAGCAGTTCGAAAGCACACCAGCACAAGTAGATAAATAGGTACTGCTGTGGTGGGAAGGTAAAAGGCATTTCCATGCATTCTGGTTTCCATCACAGCATCCTGTTGCGCCAGAAGTAGTTTAGTCATGCTGGCAAATGATCTGTAAAAGCTGTCTGTGGACAAATGCCGACCCCCTCAGCCTGAAAGCGAGATGAGTGCTGCAACCCCATAGTTGCCTTTGACTGGTGTGGTGTTCGTATGGAGCCCCCCGTCGTCTCATGGACTATTGACCCGTACACCACTAATTCGCTGCCACCAACCAGGTCCTCCCCGGTAAAATCACTTCAGTCTCAGTTGGATTCTCAAGTTAATAAAAGAGAGTGTATTTTATTTCAGACTCAAACAAACTTTTACGGCATTCCAAAAGTTGTTACTCTTTACTTTCTTAGTCTTATTTTCTTCTCTCTATCTCTTCTACCTCCCCACACTCAAGAACCCACTGCCCTAACTGTCTCTCTATTTCCAACTGCCTGCCAACTGCTTCTCCAACTGCCTTTCCCAACCAGCCAACCCACTAAAACCAACCCACTACCCACTACCCACCAACAACTCTAACAAACCTCGGGCTAAGCCCTTTTATACACATGTAGGCTCTGCCTCCAGCTTTCCTATTGGTCTACATTTTTAACCCTTTCTTTTCCCACTGTACAGACAGGCTCTAAATGAATGGGCAAATGCCACAACTGGACTTAACCATCCACCTAGATCTATCCCCCAAAGGAGATTTGCTCATTCTTTTTGGAAAGACATCTAAGTGAGCTGTTATCACTGTGTCTTGATACACTAACTATTACTACACCAACATGAAGAAATGCCAACTTTTATCTCTCCCAGACCTACTGAAAATCAATTTCTTTTAGTGACTTACACCCCAGTATTATGAAAGAGGAAGAAAGTTTTCTCTCTTCACATCAGTGTACTGTGTCCTTCCATTCTCTGTGCATTTCCCCCTCACGTTGTGAGCAGGTGGCAGGTGGCAGCCATCAGCGAGAAGCATTTTCAGGCCCAGCACTGACTCCATCCATAAAGATGGTCACTGGATCCTTCCAGGAAGGAATAAAATAATAAAGGACTTTGTGTTCCATAGGATCCTTGCTTGAGCAACACAGTCTTCCTAAATTTTGGCTCATCTTTGCACCAGTCTTAGGACTCAGCTATACAGCTGCAAATAAAACATTTTAAGTGTGTTGTAAAGTGCAACATACGAATGTGACACTTAGATGACGATTGTGAGCTATGGCAAATTCAATATATTTTTCAAAACATTTTAAAGAAGCATTTTCACAGCATTTTTTAATATATATGTAGGCTACACCCCATACTCTCCTTTCTCTCTCTCTTACCAAACACCTTTATCTAGATCAGGCACCCCCAAACTCGACCCTCCAGATGTTTTGGGACTACAACTCCCATCATCCCTAGCTAACAGGACTAGTGGTCAGGGATGATGGGAATTGTAGTCCCAAAACATCTGGAGAGCCGAGTTTGGGGATGCCTGATCTAGATTGTGCCTCTACCACCAATAAAATTGTACTCAAGCCTTCTGACCGGGAAATATGAATATTAGAAATAATGAGGTTTTAAAAACCTCATTATTTCTAATATTCTCATTTATTTATTTAAAAAATCCCGTCAATCTTGCAATTATGAATTTATGAAAATAGAGAGAATTATAATGCAAATCATCTTAATCAAAAACAAGTTAAACTAAGGAGATGCTAACCCTGAAATGCCAAATTAATTTCAAATGAAGAGAGAGACCTGTAATAAATGAGAATGAGGATTACATGCCACCAGAAGTCACAGCAATGTTGCTATTCAGTGAATTTAAGTGGCACATAAGAGGCTATTAAGAGGGAAATGAACAATTGTATTTCCCGGGGGGAACATGTTTGTGCTGAATGGCTGCATAACCATAGTAACAGGGAATGTGGTGGCCAGTTCTGTCTTAATAAATTAAGCAAGTCTGAACAATAGCCACAAATGTTAAGTGGAGCGGACATGATTTGGGAACAGCAGGGAACTGTATGAAGCATGTGTTGTTTAAATGCAGAATGGACAGTTGGCAAGGTGCTTATATGTTACAGGTGAAAATGCATTGGTAAATTTGTGAAAATAGGTATTTCGTCCTGGATAAATGACTAAGGTCTGCTGCTACTCCCTCTGTGCATGACTGACAGGGTATGCAGGAGCTCCTTGCTGATCTTAGATATAACTCCCCCTTTCTCTGCAGCATGCATCCCACACATTGAGCATGTTGGAAAAGGATCTAACCATTCACTTCAAGTCTAAGCCCTCACCAGTAGGGCCTGGAGAGAGGAAGGAGCATAAATTAGCGACAGAGGACATGTTTTGCATACAGAGGATCCCAAGTTCAACCCCTGGAATGTTCTTCTCCAACAGCAGAGCCACCAACCATCCATGGTCATCATTGAGAGGGGATCAGATGATACCTGAAGGAGCATCTCCACCCTCATCGTTCAGCCCAGACACTGAGATCCAGGGCCTTCTGGTGGTTCCCTCACTGCGAGAAGTGAAGTTACAGGGAACCAGACAGAGGGCCTTCTAGGTAGTGGCACCTGCCCTGTGGAATGTCAGGAGCTCGTCCTACTCTTGAGTAGGACCCTGGCAGAGACACATTCCCAACTGGCATGTTCTCTCTCTCCTGGTCGATCGTTTGGGAGCTTCAAAAGCTTTCTTCTGCCTGAACATCACAGCGACTGATGCCAACAGACATCGGCACACTTAGGGATCCGCAGAGTCTTTGCAGCTTGCGTAACAGACCTCAGCAACTTAACATTTTGGCTAATCTACTTTATTTATGTTATGTAGTGTAGTTTCACCCTGGGCCAACAGGGGGATACTGTATATAGTTTCACTCAGGTCTGTAGATAGTTTTCACTCAGGTCCGCACCAGTTATTTTTGGCGGGAACTCTGGGCTGTTGTGGTTACAATGTTGATAGCCGGCTGCCTATAAATACAGGCCGGCTGAGCTGTTCGCAGTCAGTTCTATTCCAGCTTGCCATAATAAAGAGCTACTTGAAGAAATCGCTGTGCCGGCTGCTATGTCAACCCACGACCTAACAATTTACATATAAACACACACGGAGCACTGCAACATGGCTCCCTCTCTCTCTAGCATCAGACAACAAAGAGAAAAAAGAACAAAGGACAATAGTCCCACTTCACAGAACACAGTAACACAAACGTCCTGTCTCCGTCACTTCCCACTCTGTGGAGTCAAAACATACATACATTGTCACATGATAGACAAAAATCCCATGACTGCAATCATGGAGCAGGAATTCTAATGCCCTCCCGTCAGATGTCAAAGAAATAAACAACTATCTGATGTTTAGAACACATTTGAAGACAGCCCTGTTTAGGGCAGTTTTTATTGACTGATGTTTTAATGTATTTTTAATCTTTTGTTGGAAGCTGCCCAGAGTGGCTGGAGAAACCCCAGATGGGTGGGGTAGAAATGAATTATTATTATTATTATTATTATTATTATTATTACACTCTTTTGGTGAATTCAGTTACCCACTTTTCTTTTCCTTTTGAGACTTTGGGCTCATTCCAGTAACCATCAAAGTGGGTTGTGATGGGAGATGATCTGAGAAAATGTGGGCTGACACACATGTTTAGAAAAGTGTGTGGTGCAGCCTTCCCCACAACTGCTTCATAAGTTCGCTTTTCAACGTGCCTCCCGTGTAAAATCTCACTGCAAGGATTAGCACATCAGGGAGAAATTGAGGTTTGTATTCTGCTTCCTGACCAGGATGCGTCACAAAGCTGTGGATCACGTCTTACAGGGCATAGAGTGCATGATCGACTTGGGCATAATTGCTGCTAAGGGCAAGGGACAGCATGGGCAACACAACACCAAATTCCACATAGAAATCTGTTTTAAATAATTCTTCCTCTTGACACGTAGGAGTTGTTTTTTAATCATCCCAGTCATTGATCACACACAAAATGTTGTGCAAACACAAGAGTTTAAATAACTGTGTGTTTTGCTGCTTGAGCACCCTCCAGCCACTGAAAACTTAATAAAGTTTTACGACTTCTGCTGCTTTAATAAGCATCAATTAAGTCCTTGAGCTTAGTTAAATATGTGCTCTAAAGCAACGAGATAAGATATTTAAAAGTGACATCTCTGTCCCACTTTTCTATATCAAGCTCTGGGAATTCGAAGCCAGCCTAAGGTCGTCTTGTTTCATTGTTGTTTCAGTACTCATTTTAGATAGCAACCAAAGACTTTGAAATGCATTACTTTGCTCACAAGGGGATTCTACAAGGAACATAGCAGCTGGGAAAACCAGGGAGATTTACCCCTTGTTAATTAGGGAATAACCAGGGGGTCGGGGCATAGTTAAGCAAACCAAATTCTGGTTTGCACATCCTGTAAGTATGGACTACTGATCAAAATTGACAATTGCCCTGACTTTATGTATTCCTATTCTGGAGCTTTCTGTGTCTTTTGACAAACTGACATGATCACAAATCCAGTATCTTCTTGCACCCTTTGACTGTGCTTATAACTGGATAACAAAAAAGACCCCCTGTGTTGCAAACAGAACAACCTGACAATCCAAAAGCAACATGGTAGGCTAATAATATAATTACAATACTTTTATATCACTAACGAATTATGTCTTAATTTACAATCAGATAACATACAATCAGCTGAGGAAGAACATTGATTGAAACAGTCGGTTATCCTGGAAGGACTGTCCTGTTGCTGTGTTTGGAGCACCAACATTCTTCAGCTTACTCTCTGCAAATACTGCCTAAGTATTGCAAGGCATGTTGCCTCAAGCTTTAGTGATTCTTCATGACGTTATACTAGCCTAAAATCCCTCATTTTGGGATATTTTCTTAACTCACATTAGTTGGTGTCACCAATGGCGTAGCGTGGGTTGTCAGCACCTGGGGCAAGGCAAGTAATTTGTGCCCCCTAACCCGTGGATTTTAGTAGGGGCAGAGAGCTGCGAGTGCGAGCGCACCCCCCCAGATGTTGCGCCCGGTGCGGCCGGCCCCCCTGCACCCCCCACGCTACGCCACTGGGTGTCACCATGTATATATTGTATGTTATCTGATTGTAATTACGGTACGACATAATTCAATAGTGATATAAAATTATTGTAATTATATTATTAGCCTACCGTGTTGCTTATAATTGGATAGCCAGTCATATATATGTATGCCCTGAGATAATATAAACACTAGACTGACAGTCAATTTAGAATCTATTATTATAGTGGCCTAATATGCTCTGGGGACTCTTTAAACCTTGTTGTAAAGAAAATATAGTTGGGCTTCTTAGAGACAACAAGCAAGATAGCCAATTGGATAAGTTCTTAGCAGTGCTATTTTTCTAGAAAAAGAGGTGCCAGAACTCACCATGAACACCTCTGTTGTTCTCTTATAATGGCAATGGTGCCGAAACTGAGTTCCAGTGAGTTCTGGCTGAAAAAAAGCCCTGGTTCTTAGAAGCGACAGAATCCAATGTGATCTGTGCATGTGTGCTCATGTGTGTGGTGCTTAAGTAAAAGAGGAAAGAGATTTAAGGAGTTAGGACTGTGCACTCTGTAATGGCTGCCAATTATTTTCCAGACTCAATTCAAAGTGCTGGTTTTGACCTATAAAGCCTCAAATGGCTCAGGACTGCAATACCTCAAGGACTGCCTTGCCCCATATGTACCAACCTGGACCCTGTGATCATCATCTAAAGTTATTCTTTGTGGCCCCCCTCCACAAAATGTCCAGAGGGTGGCAACATGGCAACGGGACTTTTCTGCAGTGGCTCCTTGCTTGTGAAATGCTCTCTCCAGGTAGGCTCAACTGGTGCCTTCATTATATATCTGTAGCTACCAGGTCTTCTCCCAGACCTTTGGCCTTTAAACTGGGGGATATTGTTTTGTTTGTTATTATGTTATGCATTTTTGTGTTTTCATATTGTAAACCGCCCAGTGAGCCGCAGATGAAGGGTAGTATAGATTTTTTTTTATTTTCTTCTTCTTCTTCTTCTTCTTCTTCTTCTTCTTCTTCTTCTTCTTCTTCTTCTCCTTCTTCTCCTTCTTCTTCTTCTTCATCATCATCAAATGTTCATTTTTACAATTCCAAATAAACATTTTACATACTCTAAAATATCCAGTGACTCCCCTTCTTCTCTTTCCATGGTTCATTTTACATATCATAAAGGTAAAGGGACCCCTGACTATTAGGTTCAGTCGTGATGGACTCTGCTCTGGGGTTGCGGCACTCATCTCGCTTTATTGGCTGAGGGAGCCAGCATACAGCTTCCAGGTCATGTGGCCAGCATGACTAAGCCACTTCTGGCAAACCAGAGCAGCGCACAGAAATGCCGTTTACTTTCCCGCTGGAGCGGTACCTATTTATCTACTTGCACTTTGACGTGCTTTCGAACTGCTAGGTTGGCAGGAGCAGGGACTGAGCAATGGGAGCTCACCCCGTCATGGGGATTCGAACTGCTGACCTTCTGATTGGCAAGTCCTAGGCTGTGTGGTTTAACCCACAGCACCACCCGTGTCCCTTACATATCATACATCGCTGTATATTTTACTATAACCATTCAAATCAGTTTTCCACTTTTACATCCATCAAAAATTATTTACTCTGTTGAATTTATCTTAATGCCACCAGCATTTTCAGTAGTATACAATTGTTTTCCATATATTCAATAAATGCTTTCCACTCTTTAAATGTATGTTCTTCTTGCTCTCTTATTCTATATGTTAAATCTGCAAGTTGTGCATATTCTGTCACCTTAAGTTGCCAATCCTCTTTAGTTGGTGCCTCGCTCACTTTCCATTTTGGGGCTAACAAAATATGGGCTGCAGTTGTTGCATACATAAATAACCTTTTCTGACTCCTAGGAACTTCTGTCTGGATTATTCCCAACAAAGCAGACTCTGGTTTGGGGTGGGGGGAAGTAGTTTTAAACATTTTTTCCCAATTCATTATAAATCATTTCCTAATACACCTTTACCTTTTTACATGTGCACCATATATGAAAGAATGTAGTACAGTGGTACCTCGGGTTACATACACTTCAGGTTACATACGCTTCAGGTTACAGAATCCGCTAACCCAGAAATAGTGCTTCAGGTTAAGAACTTTGCTTCAGGATGAGAACAGAAATCGTGCGGCGGCAGCATGGTGGCGGCAGGAGGCCCCATTACCTAAAGTGTTGCTTCAGGTTAAGAACAGTTTCAGGTTAAGAACGGAACTCTTAACCTGAAATTATCTGAAATTATTATTCCTAAACAAACCCCCTTTTTTCAGATTTATCTACTTGCACCCAAGGGTGCTTTCGAACTGCTAGGTTGGCAGGTGCTGGGACCGAACGACGGGAGCGCACCCCATTGCGGGGATTTGAACCGCTGACCATGCGATCGGCAAGTCCTAGGCGCTGAGGTTTTACCCACAGCGCCACCCGCGTCCCTTTGTAATGTGGTATAGTTCCCATTAAAGCATGACTAGGAAAAGCGAAATGCAAATAGGGTGTTGCTTGGTTTGGCTCCGCCATCCCTTGATGTGACAACAATTTAATTTTTTTTTTTTATTTAAGAAAGGAAAAGGAAAATATCAGAATCCACTGCTGCCTCCTCATCTGAAAATGTTTAGATTTTACTGTCTTCTAGAAAAAGATGCCGTCCTTCAACAGCCAATTCACTCACATCCACACACTCTGTGTGTTGGGTGGGAACATGAGTCCAGTGGCAGAATTGCTGTTCTCCAAAATTTAAAATGAGCTGAACTACTGAAAGCTTGCGAGAAGCTCTGTATGCTTTAGATGAAACTGGAAATTTATGGTTATGTACCAAAGCATTTGTGCATAGGCTGTATAGAACACAGCTGTTTTTAAATGTTGGAACATCTCCATTTACTAGTCTGCAATGTGCTGTTTGTGACGTGAGATACAGACAAAACAAGACTGCGACAAAAAAAAATACTTAGAAATCAACAAGCGAGACTTGCAACCAAATGTTGCTCTCTGTGTGTGTTCCTGCTCAGAGTTTTATCCAGTCCGCAATCACTTTTTCCAGTATATTCAATTGTATTTCTCCTCTTGGTTTATAATCCAGCACTCAGACAGTTAGCATGCTGTGACCACTTGATCCTGCTGAGTCCTCACTGGGTTAATTTTAGAGTCCACCCCTTTGGACCTAAGAGTTAAGATCCTTACCCAGATAACCTCAGCCAGTAGCCACTCACGTTCTGGTTTTATCTTTAATTACATAGGAACAACAAATGAGACAGTTGTGTGACCAAGAAAAAAACCCAGTGCCACAAGTTACACAATTTCTCTTATATATGTGTAACAGAGACTTGGTTGGATGAAGCAGATGGGCCTGTTCTTGCCACTGCTTGTCCACCAGGTTTCTCTTATGCACAGCAACTCAGGTCATATGGGCAGGGAGGGGGGGCTGCAGTGATTTTTAGGAAGTCATTAGCTTATACCATTGGGAAGACCCAGTTTTCTGAGTGCACGTTCTGGAAGTTGGGCAAGAGGGGCAGTACAGTCCTTTTGGTGTACCTACCTCCCCGATGCACCAAGGATTTGCTGCCCGAGCTGCTTCAGGTCATGGTGGATGTTCTCCTGGAGACACCTAGTTTGGTTGTCCTAGGGGATTTCAACATCCATGCTGACACAACCTTACAAGGGGCCACTCGGAATTTCGTGGAAAGCATGGTCTCATGGGGCTGTCCTTGAATAAGTTTGGCCCAGTCCTGTTTAGGGAAGTTTTTAATGTTTGACGTTTTATCATGTTTTTAAGAGAGCCAGTGTGGTGTAGTGGTTAAGAGCGATAGACTCGTAATCTGGGGAACCGGGTTCACGTCTCCTGTCCTCCACATGCAGCTGCTGGGTGACCTTGGGCTAGTCACACTTCTTTGAAGTCTCTAAGCCCCACTCACCTCACAGAGTGTTTGTTGTGGGGGAGGAAGGGAAAGGAGAATGGTAGCCGCTTTGAGACTCCTTCGGGTAGTGATAAAGCGGGATATCAAATCCAAATTCTTCTTAATATTCTGTTGGGAGCTGCCCCCTGATTCCCAGTTTAGTAAGCCAGAGACAAAATTAAGCCAAAGTAGGAAAAAAGAGCTTCCTATGTGCTGCAATGCCACATAATGTGAAAGTGTCACTTCTCAACTTTTGGACTTGACTTCTAACACGCTAGTCATTAAAGGCTTCTAACACAACGGCCACCTAATTTGCCATCTCAGGAATTTCAAGGGGAAGAAAGTTTGGATATTGCTAGTGATATCCACAACAATGCATCCATCACATTTCCAGCTTCAAATGTTCTTGGAAGTTCTTCTATGGTTTCAAACTTTTCCCTGTCATCAAAGGAATGCTTTCTTGCAAGACTCATAGCCGGGAGTTCAAAGATGGGACAGTGCAGTGCTTGAGTTCAACTTGCCATCTTTTCACAGCTCTAATTTCCCCCTCAATTGGTTACAAATGACTTAGGCTTTCAGATGTGCTTACTCCCCCAGACGTTTTTTTAGGAAAGCTGCGATTAGCATCCTTAAAGTTCTCAGTTTTCTGCAATTATCTCTCTATTATCCCCCTCATCATTTTAATGGTTATTAAAATTGCCTCTGTGAAAGGTTAACCCCCAGAATGAGAGACATCTGAGTTGCACAACTATGGAGCTTATTAGTCACTTCAATCAAATTAGCTTAAGAGAGTCATGGGCTAAAAGAGAAAAGAAAAAGGCACTCAGATTCCTGTTTAAGAGCAGCATAGAACTTGGATTGTTAATTTTATCCTTGGCCTCCAGAAGGATAAATGACTTCGGCAAATTTTACTCAGATACTCAAGTCTGGCCCAAGTGATTGAGTTGTCTTCAATTGTTTTCTCTTTCTCTCCCCTGCTCGTGTTATTGCACACTGAGCATCATAACAGCAGCACACAGCACTGTTTTCTCATTCTCATTTGTGATTATACCTTTTTTACTCCCTCCTGTTTATAACATTACAATATCCACATCATGGGCATCCACTTGAGAATGTACGTACCATCTTGAGTTGAGCTGAAGGCATAAGACAACAACAGGAGTAAGAATATGCCAAAGACTGTTGCATACCTTCCAACATTTATCTGATGAACATAGGGGTGTCCCATTCCATAATGATAATTTTACTATTTATACCCCACCCATCTGACTGGGTTGCCCCAGCTACTCTGGGCATCTTCCAACATATATAAAA
This sequence comes from Podarcis pityusensis, assembly GCF_964106645.2. NCBI lineage: Eukaryota > Metazoa > Chordata > Lepidosauria > Squamata > Lacertidae > Podarcis > Podarcis pityusensis. Next base: position 73,601,038 of record NC_138031.1, read on the forward strand.
ACCTAATAAAACATCAAACATTTTTTAAACAAACTTCCCTATACAGGATTGCCTTCAGATGGCTCGGGGCTTGGATAACTCCATACCCTCCAACATTTCTCCAATGAAAATAGGGACATCCTAAGGAGAAGTGGGACATAACGGGATCAATCAGAAACTGGGATGGCTTCTCCAAATCAGGGATGTCCCAGGAAAATAGGGACACTTGGAGGGTCTGCAGTTGGGGCGAGAACACAGCCTTGTTTCACACACTCCTTATAGGGAAGGTGTCCAAGGATGAATTGCCACACTGGATGGTGCCATGCATGTTTTCGTGGAAGGACACAATCATCTCGTGGAGCTTAGGTGGGCATCCTATCCTGTGAAGAGTCCTTTTTGGCAGTAGTATCTGTTGGTGTAATGTCTTATGTATTGAGTCGGCACAATCCCCACATCTGGATGTTGAGAGATAAGAGAGCAGGTGCATTGGGTTACCATAGCAACATCACCGAGGTTGAGTATATGATTTTCATGAGTCATTCACCCTCTCATAGGTTCAGAAATGTAGAGGCGGGTATAATAGTCTCTAGGGCTTTGCTTTCATTACATGGTGGTCACCTTCTGTCCTGTTTGCTGTCAGGGTCCGACTCTGAATCTATGAGAGTCAGGGGAAGAGGCTGTGGGTTTTACACAGTAGTGTTAGCTAGCATGGCAATAGTGTCGGTGAATCTCTTCGTACGTATGTATCTTTACTTCAAAGACCAGAAGAATGTAGATTTAGTGTTTAGCTTTGTCTTGTGTCTGAAGACAATAAACACTTTGTTACTTTGAATTGTGTGGAGAGGAGTTTTTCCCTTAACCAGGGATTCTGGAAGAAACTATCTGCTGGGAACAGGAGATCTTTGAAGACTTGGCTGGGGGTCCACAAACCCTTCTGATACATCACACTGGTTGATGTGTGGTGAACTATCCACTCACTTCCACAAGTCACCAACAGTATTCTCTCTGAAAAAATGCAAAGATTAGGGTACTCAAACCTCCATATCTTTGGAGTTCCAAATGCCTTCATCCCTGATCATGGATCTGTACACCAAAGCATTGGAAGTGAACCAACCTGGAGAAAAAGATGAACACAGAATGAAGAAGACCCTTCTGGCATTTTGACTTCTAGTTTGGCCCACTGTGCCTCGATGGTTCCACTTGCTTCAGATCTAATTAGGAATTTTTCACCTGTCCACAGACTGGCCATGTTGGCCTGGCTTTTTCTGCCTTCTCAGTACTTGATGCTGTTGGGTCATAAGGGCTTAGGGGCCGTTGTGGTTAAATAGGTTTATTGATCACAACTGGTGTGTAACTGGGAAGGAAAAGAACAGGTGAGCACCTTTGGGCACCATTAAAGGTAGTGAATGTTCTGGAGACCAGCCCCTCAGGGTTCGGTGGCCTTTGGCCTGGATATGGAGCACCCTTGAAGCTAACTTGCATCACCTGGAGTTTTGGAGCCCTGGGGATAGTATGGAGTCAGGACAAGCATCTCTACAATGTGTCCCAGGTAAAGGAATTATGGCTTCTCATGCCCCTTGCCCTAGGATTGCCTCACCCAGGCAGTTAACTTAGACAAGCTTCCCACACTGTTCATTGCAAACCAATTACCGTACTTGAAATATGAGAGGGGGTTTTCCATTGGGGGCTGTGTATTTTGTACCTGCCTATGCATCCTCAAATTTTGTAATAAACAGAGAATTAGCCCTGAAGCCTAAGGCAAATTTTCCGATACGAACAATGAAAAGAAAATCTCATTAATCCACAGCGCTGTTCTACTCTATATACTTGTCTTTTTATTTGCTTAAGAACCATTACTGAACCTTCAAAATCCTTTCTTCTTTATACTATAATTGGGTGCTAATAATGTGTTTGTTTGTAATTTGAGGATAATAACCAGAACATCACAAACATATCAATAGCTCTTAGGGAAAAAAAAAAAGATCTTCTCTGTCATGTTTATTATGATGGAAAGAAATATATATATATATCAAAGAATGTTTAAATATCATTGAGATATTCTTCAGAGTTTTTCAAAAGCCTCTGCATACAGTTTTCTTGGGAAAATGCTATTCGAATTGACAGTAGCTCTTCAGATGGCAGAGAATGAATACTTCATTGATTAAAAAGTGGGGGCACACATTCTAGCCTGAGTAAAGTCATGTCAGTGCGCATCTCTATCAGCAACACAATCCACACACTTCCTGAGCATCTTTTGACTCACTGTAGTAAAAACCACTTGTGTATAGCCTTCCTACCTTCATTGTTTTATTGACTGTTATACAGTTCAAAAAGTGTTGGATTTGCAAGAATGGGTTCAAATTCCAGGGCATCTGTGTACTTACTGAATAAAGGAACTCTGCAGAGCTACTGCCCTGAGAAAGTTGCAGAGACTAACCAGATGGGTAGCCATGTTAGTGAGGGATGGATGAATCATTATACTCTATGGCACTTTCACCTATCTTGACCTGTAGATCTATTCCAGTTTGTTTACTAATCTGCATTTTTTATATATATTATTCAAAGTTTTTTCTCTCAAAATATTTATTTTCAAACCTTGTTGGGAAAGCCTTTTTGAGCCAAGAATTGTGTCAGAACATCCAGAAAGCACAATGACCACTTCCTGGCCTCCAGAGTCATGCCATAGCTACCTGGCCATTGCTCCATCCCCTAGGTTGGCCGCCAAGGCTTCAGGGCTTCTGTCTGGCCCTGGTCCAAACCAGCCAATCAGCAGCAGCCTAGGGGGTGGAGCAAAGGCCAGGTAAGGAGGCTCCCACCAACAAAGGCCATTCTGTCAACTCGGAGTGTCACCCACCCAACCCTCCCTCTAATTGTAAGGTTGTTGCAGACTAACCTTTTCCTTTTCAGGTTTGTGGGTGTTGCTACGGTCGCACGATGGTTGCTGTTTTCCAGAGTCTGCTTTGCAGGTTTGTCTTCCCCATAGCAATCGTCACAACTTTGGCGGTTTTAGGCCTTGGGCAGAATCCTTTAGTCCATCAACAGAATTGAGGGGCAGCGTGGTAAAGTGTGTTCTCCCTCATGGAGAGCACGGGTTGCAGGCAGGGCTGACAAGACACCTCACTGTTGCTAGGCAAATGGTTTGGCCATCCTTTAAGCAGGGGCGAGCTGTTACTGGGGAAATCTAAATGTTGCCATTTGTTCATTGACAGCCCTATTTGTTAAATACAATGCACACAGCGACAGACTTCCTCTTTTCGCTGCGTGCTACGGATCACCCGCCCTCCCTTCCCTAATTTTAGGCTGTTTGCTTGACCTTGCTATGCCTGTTATGGGGTCGTCTGCTTTGGGGCAGGGACACGGTAGGAATTTTGTCCATTTGGCTGATTAGTGTGTGCCATTTGGTTTTTGCCTATTGCGTAGCAAATCGTCACAACTTGTAAGGTTTGCAGTTAGGCATTGGTCTGGGAATTGGTTGGTGGAGGGGTATGGATTTGGCTGTGCCTGCCCCTCCAAAATGCTGCTGCTGCTGCTTCAAGGGTTTTCTGTTAAAGGAACCCAGGGGCTCCCCATGCTTTTGTCCGAAACCCCCTGGCAAGGAGCTAGAGCCACGCAAGCCCCTGGGAGCATTCTGGGGAGAGGTGAGGCATGATTCCCAGTCCCGTCTCTCTCTCCCCAGGTGACTTACCCTTTCTGACTTCGCGGGGGGTGCAAATGTCAGAGCTGTCCCCATGCGGGGTCAGTTAGTGCTACCAATGCCTAAGCAACCACTCACATTGCTGTAATTTGAATAAAGTTGTTGCCAAAATTATGCCAAAAACCTTAAACAAAAATTAAGTGTCAATTGTGTTTTTCTTTGGGGGGGTGTCTTGGGGACCTCGACGCGCAACACACCCCTCGCACTGCAACATTAGCAGGGGGCCGTTAGAGGGGTTTATGTTGGAAGTCACTGACCAAGAACACTAAGTGTATGGTCAAACTCCCAGAACTGGAGGAGTGGGGTGCCAGCTATGTAAGCACATGTTTTGCAGTGTCCCCCATAATTCCTGTCTGCAACTGCTTAGCCACAGACCCCAATCGGGGGCTGAGAGGGATACATGCCCAGTGCCTAAGCCAAGGTTTCCTACATCTGAAATTAATAAAGTTGTGGTCTATTTTAACCCCATAACTATGCTGTGTTGTGTCTTATTTATCTGGGCCTGGCTGCCGGGGATGAGGGGTCTGCGCCTGGGCTCACGAAAGCCAATGAACAACCAAGTCCCAACATCCACAGCAGTTGTGGATCAGATCAGATGGTATGAATATTCACAAAGATTGAGCAACTCAAGTATCCCTACTTACTTCAAAACACCATGCACAGCAATGGTAACACTTATAGCACTCTTCTTAGTTCAACAGTGACCAATATCCTGCTCCAGTATTCGCTCAAGCAAAATTTCTGTAGGTGTTCATCAGTCACACCATCGGCGACTCCATGCAATATCTACCATCATATGTCAACAGTGCCCTTTTCCTGTCCGTGTTCACTAATCAAATGGACACAACTTGACATAAAAATTGAGAACATTCAGAAACGAGTGGGAGAGAATGTTAGTCTCGGGGCACTCATCTTCTGACTTGAGAAGACATAATTTCCCAAGGGTGGGAGGAAACCTTCAAAAAGAGACTCCGGTAAATTTGATTCTGTTTGTTTGGGACTCAGCTAAGAACAAGGGTTCATCTCTCATTATACTAAATGCATAGCATGCTGCTTGCTCTCCAACCTGCCACCTGGGGCACATGCCCTCATTTGCACTCCTCCTTGATCTGGGCCTGATCACCATTTCAGCTTTGGATGGAAACGTCCCATGATGGAAATTTTGGATTTCCTGGTCTTTGGGCCTCATTGTTTACATATATATATATATATATATATATATATATATATATATATCTTTACACATCTGAGGACAGTGTTTCTTGTTAAAGTGGGCCATAGTATATGACTGCTTTTGCCACAATGTGTTAGTCATTAAGATTTACTGGACTCATTTTCTTTCCATTTTTATTTTCAAACTTTCAAAAAGAAAAAACAATCCCCCCCCCATGTTTACATCAAACCATGGTCCATATCAGTACCTTTATGGGGTTCCCTGAACCCCCCAGACTTCCCATCCTTCCCTTAGCTTCCAAAATTTATCTTCCTTTTTTAACTGCATCTAAATCAAATAAAAATGATTTAAGAAAGAAAGAAAGAAAGAAAGAAAGAAAGAAAGAAAGAAATACTGGACTCATTTTCAAATTTTTTTTTTTTAAAAAAATCATTTTTATTTGATTTTACCAATGTAAATTAGTTACATACCAAATACATATCCATAAAATGAGTTTTCTCTGAATCTCGAGACTTCCTTCCATCCCCTCCATGGGTCCTATTGTCAACATTTCCAACTGCACAGTATTTCATAGTCTATGTTTTGTAGCTATCCATATTGTCCATAGTATTTGTTACATTACAAGTGGGATTAAAATTCTGCTAATGTTTTCATCTGTTTACAGTGGTCTCCTAAATAAATTATAAACTTTCCCCTTCCTTTCCTGAATTTCTTGTCTTCTTAGTATCTGAGTTTCCCAGTCAGTTTTGCCATTTCAGCATAGTCTAACAGCTTGGCTTGCCATTCTACTCTGGTAGGGATTCTTTCTTCTTTCCATCTCTGGGCTAGTAGCATCCGTGCTGCTGTTGTCACATACATAAAGAGTCTTTTCTGTTCCTTTGGAATGTTGGTACCTGTAATTCCTAATAGAAAGGCTTCTGTTTTGTTTTTGTTTTTGTTTGTTTTTTTACAAAAGTTATTTTAAACATTTTTTTTAATTCATTATATATCATTTACCAGAAGGTTTCCCAAAATGTTTCACCTATATGCACATCTCCCCTAAACTGCAGGCTGCAAACATTTTTATACCTTTCATCCCTGTTTTGTAACAGTCTTTTTGAAGCCAAGTAGTAATGCTGCTAGGTTTGAGAGCGTCCTGGGCACCTGTCCCCCCCCCCCCAAAAAAACATTGCAACAATATTCTTTCCTTCCTTCATGCCCTAATTGCTCTCACACACCCCATGACATTTCTTTCCAGGATGCAAGTTAGTGAATGAATTCTATAAGGTGTGGCTGTCAAGTTTTCTTCCCTTTTCTCCCCCCCCCCCACCGTTACTGGATTTTTTATAAAGTTTTTTGGGGGAGGGTGGGTTGTTTCCAGTTAAATGGGACACAGCATCCCCAGACCATCCCCCAAACCGACACCATTCAATTTTGTAAATATCCCCATAAAAACCCACCACAGTTTTGTTCAAGGTTGCATAGTATTCACCTTCCTTTATGCAGCAAAACCTTCAAACATTCATATAAAATCAGCCCTACATCGGATCAACACCATTCCAACTTCATTTTACTCAGGGAACAAATGGCTCCTGAAGGGGGGACTTGGGAAATGGGTAAAGACAACCATAATCCCTGAAACCTGGGGTCATGTACTCAGCAGCCTCTTGCACAAGAGATAATCACTGGCATCCTGGTAAGTTGGGTGTCAGACAGGAAGTCATCCCATGGACAAAGCAAACCATCCAGGAATGGATTAGGTTTTCGGTGTGATTAGCTGACCAGGAAACCCAGGAACTTGTAGATATTTCCTTTGTATCACTTGATGCTCCTTCATGGATCACTGCCTTCTCATGGCAAAGGGGCTTGAATAACTCAGAGAAGCTATGAGCTATGCCATGCAGGGCCACTCAAGACGGGCATGTAATAGTGGAGAGCTTTGACCAAACATGATCCACCTGGAGTAGGAACCGGCAAGCCACTCCAGTATCCCTACCAAGAAAACTCCATGGACAAAGACAACAGGCATATTGAGAAGAGAAGACTCCCTGGAAAAGGCCCTGATGTTGGGAAAGATTGAGGGCACAAGGAGAAGGGGACGACAGAGGATGAGATGGTTGGACAGTGGTCTCGAAGCTACGAACATGAGTTTGACCAAGCTGTGGGAGGCAGTGGAAGACAGGAGTGCCTGGCATGCTGTGGTCCATGGGGTCACGAAGAGTCGGATACGACTAAACAACAAATCACTTGATGGGTGTGAGGTGGAAGGCAAGTGAGGGATAGGGCTAACTTGCCAAGAAAACCCTTCCCCGTTTGTGACATATGCATGATGTACCTATGATGTATGCATGATGCTTCACCAAAGGTGTTTATGGGGAAAAGGTAAACTTATAAAAGAGGGAGCATCCCCTTGTTTGGGGTTTCTTCCTGCTTCTCCTATGTGATGGGTGGAAGTTCTGTTGCAACAATCTTTTGAATAAAGATCAGGCCTACAGGCTGCTGTTTTGCTCCTATATTCCTGGCTGGTGTCTTTGTTTGACAATCCAAGTGAGCCCAAGGATTTTCCTATAACATCCCCCCAGAAAGAAAGAAAGAAAGAAAGAAAGAAAGAAAGAAAGAAAGAAAGACTCACCCATGCTTCTTGCCAGGCTACGAGAAAGGTACCCTTTTATTTGAAACACCTTATGGAAGTTGTTGGGTTCGCTGCCTTCAGAACATCCCACACATCTTATAAGATGATCTGAATAAAGGTTAGAAAAAGTGACATTTCCCTCCAGCAGGACAACAATGTCTCCCCTGTGAAATGTTAAAATAAAACAATACATTTGGGGGGACAGGTTCCTCAGGGCTCCAGGCCCTTAGAAGTGGGCCAAGCAGCCTGGCCCTAGCTGCACTACTGGGGACAAGAGATTATATTAGCCCAAGTCATTTGACATTTCAAAATACTCATTTTTCAAAAACATTTTGTCCTGCAGTACGGGAGACGGCTGTTCATCAAACAAAAGTTCAGAGCTGCCATGGATACATGTAAGTAGTTCCACACTTTTTTTTTAATGTATGCTGATTAATTTATGGATTAAATCAAATAAATGTTGCAGCCCTGTAAATTATAAATAACATACCAAACAACAAAAATCACCAGTCTGTAGACCTCGGAATGGTAAGTGCAACTGTCAGAGTTGCTTCCAGATCCTAGCTCACAGAGGATCACGCTAGCCAGCGATCATTAAATAAAAGTCTTTATTGAGTTACAGTTTCCATTCTCAAGCTGCTGCGTGCAACCCTACGTCTAATGGTTAGATCGGCGAAGCTCCATCTGAGTCTCCGCCCCTTGTACACCAACTTAATATCCTAGCCTTGCTCCACCTTTTCCGCCTGACTGTTCTTCTCTGGGTCCCTCTGCCCCCCGGGGTCTCTTCCTTCCGGGATTCCTCTGACGCTGACGCTGACCCCCCTGACTCTTCTCCCTCCTTTCGGCGGGCTTTAGGACCTGGCTCCCTTTCCGGGCTGCCTACTGCGCCACCTTCCTGTGCATTTGAACTTGGCGCGTGCGCCCAACCTTCCACCTTCCGCCTGACCGTTTCTTCGCTCCCCGATGGAGGTGTGGCCACTCCTGACTCGTGCCCTCCCCCCTGTTGTGAGCTGCCAGCGCTTGATCCCTGGCACCCTTCCTCTTCCCTGCTCTCTGGCGGTGACGCTGGTCCCGATTTCCAACTGCTCCCCTCTGAGTCCCCTCTGGCTCTATCTTCCTGGGGTGTCCCCCTAGGCTCCCCCCTTGCCCTGGCCACTGGTGCTCCTTTCTGTGAATCTTCTGATTCACTGGAAAGACTCGGAGATCTCGGGTCGTCGTCATCACTCATCTTTTCTTCTGCCTCCTCCCCCTCGCTCTCTGTTTCCTCCCTTGCCCTTGCCTCTGCTCCTGAACCCCTGACATCCATCCCCCCCTCGAAGCCCCCTCTTCCCCCCTCCCCTCCTTCCGGTGCGGGATCTGGGTGCTGCCGTGTCAGGGGGACGAATGTCGGATACAGTTCGCTTCCCGTGGCGGGCCGCCATCCGAAGTCTTCCGGTTCTTCCTCCCTGCTCTCGTTGACGACGGTCACCTCCGCTTCCATCTCTGTGCCGCCGTGCTCGAAACCCGGGTCGTCCCCGAAAACGTCCATGTCCGTCTCTCCCTCGTTGCCTTCTGGAGACGTTGCTCGTCCTGGACCCTCCAGCCACCTTCTGCGGAACTGCTCCTCTGGTCGATCATCCCACCAATACGAGGGTTATGAAGCAGATCCCGAGGGTGACCCCTCCGGGGAACGGGCGTCTCGTGTCAGTTCCTCGTCCGAGTCGAACCCCCGGAACGTGCTGGCTGAAAGCGTGGGCGTGAAAAGCCAGTCGTCGAAAAAGTCTGCTGGCATTGGCCTATGTGGGAAGAGGGCATGAAACTCTTCTTTGAGCAGAGGTTCGTCTAAAGCGTAGCCCGGCACCCAGCTGTTGGCACTGGCCGGGGTGCCCTCCTTGGCGAGGAGGTATTCTACCCCCTCTTCCCCCCATCTGGAGTCCAAAATCTCCGTGACTTCGTTGATGCGCTCCTCCTGTGCCACTCCCCCTTGCCCGGTTCTCTCTCGGAGCGGACCCGGTGCCGTTCCTGGTTCCTGAAACCTGTGAGGTGCCTTGTAGGGAGTGAGCACCGATCTGTGGAACACCGGATGCATTCTGGAACCCTCCGGAAGAGCCAGCCTGAAAGCCACCGGGTTGACCTGTTCTTCGACTTGGTAGGGCCCCAGTTGTTTATGCCCTAGTTTCTTCTTCGCCAACGACCTGGCCGGCACTGCGTGGGCTGCTAACCAGACCCAGTCTCCCACATGGATCTCTTCGCCAACCCTTCTGTGTTTGTCCGCTTGTACCTTGTATGCGTGTTTAGCCAGCTCCAGGTGCCGCCGCAGCTGATCGTGGACCTCCTGCAACTCCGACGCGAACGCATCTGCTGTCTGCGGCTCCCCCTCCCCCATTCTTTCCAGTCCCGGGAAGGTTCTGGGGTGCCTCCCGTTGTTGGCGAAGAATGGCGTGACCCCCGTGGACACGTGCTTCGTGTTGTTGTAGGCGAACTCGGCGAGAGGCAGGTAATCCACCCACGTCGCAGGCTGTTGATTCGCATAACATCTCAGGTACTGCTGCATGATGGCATTGACCCGCTCCGCTTGCCCGTTGGTCTGCGGGTGTCTAGCCGACGCCAGGTTGATCTTGACGTTCAGGAAGCCCATCAGCCTCTGCCAGAAGTTCGAGATGAACTGTCGCCCTCGGTCGGACAGAATAGACCGCGGCAGACCGTGAACCTTGAACACGTGGTCTATGAACTGTTTGGCGGTTTGTTCCGCCGTGGCCACCTTCGCACACGGAATGAAATGTGCCATCTTGGAGAACAAGTCCACCACCACCAGCACAGCCGTCTTGCCCCTCGAGCTGGGCAGATCCGTGACAAAGTCCAGGGCCACTCTCTCCCATGGTTCGAACGGAGTTTGCAGCGGTTCCAGCAGTCCGGCCGGCGGTCTGTGCACTGGTTTGGCCCTCTGGCAGGTGTCACACCTCGCCACGTAGTCCGCGACTTCCCCTCTCATTCCGGGCCACCAGAAGTCTCTGGCTACTAATTCCACCGTCTTCTCCTTGCCAAAGTGCCCGGCAGTGGGCGCGTCGTGCAGCTGCTGCAGTACCTTGGCGCGAAGTTCGTCTCCCGGCACGTAGATGGCCCCTTTACGGATGAGCAAACCATCTCGCAGCTGGAACTCGTCGGTCGCTGCCGTGCCCCTGTGCACCTCTGCCATCTTTGCTTGCGCGAAGGAGTCATCCTGCAACGCTCGTCGCACCGCATCCAGGTCAACTGTCGCCGCCGCGCACGCCCACACTGTCGGTGCGAAGATGTGCATGGCGGCCGCTGGCGTTGCCTCCTCCAGATACTGTGGCTTACGGGAGAGAGCATCCGCCATGATGTTGGTGTCCCCCGGGACATACTCTATTCGGAAGTCGAAATTCGCAAAGAACTCAGCCCAACGTATCTGCCTCTGGTTCAGGAACTGTGCCGTGCGCCAGTGCTCTAGATTCTTGTGGTCCGTGCAGACCTGCACCGTGTGCTTGGCGCCGATCAGGAAGTGCCTCCACGCTTTGAACGCTGCATGAATGGCCAGCAACTCCCTGTCCCAGATGGTGTAGTTCTGTTCGGACTTGCTGAGCTTCCTTGAGTAAAACGCTCCCAGCCTCCAAACCCCCTGCGGGTCTTTCTGCAGCAGGACTGCTCCCACGGCTCTGTCCGAAGCGTCTGTCTCCACCCTCATCGGCCTGCTGGGGTTGACATGAAGCAGCTGCTCTTCCGACGCGAAGAGACGCTTGAGTGCCTGAAAGGACTGCTCCACCTGCTCTGTCCAGATGAACTTCTTTTTCTTGGAGCTGAGCATGTCCGTGATGGCCGCTGTCTGCATCGCAAAGCCTTTGATAAACTTGCGATAGAAGTTCGCGAAGCCGACAAACCGTTGGACCTCCTTCCGGTTGCGTGGGCTTTTCCAATCCAACACTGCTCGGACCTTGGCGCTGTCCATGGCGAGCCCTTTATCAGACAACTTGTAGCCCAGGAAATCCACCTCCGTCACGTCGAATTGGCACTTCTCCAGCTTGGCGTAAAGCCTATGTTGCTGTAGCCTGCTCAGCACTTCCTTGACGTGTCTGTCATGCTCCTGCTGCGATTCCGAAAAGATCAGGATGTCATCCAAGAAACAGACGCACGTCTTGTAGAGGAGCCCCGCCAACACGTGATGCATGAAAGCTTGAAAAACGTGGGAGCCATTTTGCAATCCAAAAGGCATAACTCTATATTCGTAGGTGCCCAGGGGCGTGAACATGGCTGTCTTCCATTCATCTCCTTCCCGCATGCGAATGAGGTTGTATGCCCCTCGCAGGTCCAACTTGGTGAACACTCTGCCCTTCCGTACCTTTGCGAGGAGGTCGTCGATTCGGGGCATGGGGAAGTCCGATGGCTTGGTCACACTGTTCAAGATGTGATAGTCCACTACAAGTCTTTTTTGGGGCGTGTCCCGCTTCTTAACAAAGAATACCGGACTGCCCCCCGCTGCCTTGGACTCTCGGATGAAACCGCGCTCCAAATTATGATCTATGAACTCTTTGAGTTCCTGCAGTTCGTCCTCAGACATGGAATACAGCTTCCCTTTGGGCAGCGCCGCCCCCGGCAGCAGGTCAATTTTGCAGTCATATGGTCTGTGGGGGGGTAGCCTGTCTGCCTCCTTCTCGCAGAAAACCTCCAAAAATTCTGCGTACTTGTGGGGAACCGCTTGCAGCGTGCCTAGCTGCCGCTGTGACTCCTCTTCCTCCCCTTCCTGCCTGGGCACGATGCAGTGTTCAGCGCAAAAGGAAGAGCCGAAGGTCAGCTGCCTCTGGTACCAAGCCAGCGTCGGGCTGTGCTTGTCCAGCCAACTCATGCCCAATACAATGGGCGTGTCCGATAGTTGAGTGACATTGAAGCTGATGATTTCCCTGTGATTCCCAAGTCGCATCACCATTGGTGGCGTCTGCTTCACCACTTGCCCCCCTAGCAGCTCCCTGCCATCCACCGTGACAACCTGCAGGGGCAGCGTGGCAGGCAGCAACTGTATAGCGTGCCGGTCGACAAAGTCCTGCCCTATAAAGTCCGCATTGCTTCCGGAGTCAATGGTGATTGGCACGTCCATGGTGATTCCATTGGGCAGCTGGAGCGACGCGGTGAGCCTCACTACTGGTTTGGGCGGGAGGGGGTCCATGGGCTGTAAAATCTCTGGGGACTGCTTCACTGACACGTCTGGCTGGGCCCCAGTGCCTCTTCCTCCAACCAGACTCCGTCGTTTCCCTGCTGTGGTTGTCCTTGCTGCGTTGCTGCAGTTACCATTGCTGAGGCTGCCGTGTGCTTGTGGAGCCTCTGGGGACACTCTTTCGCCATATGCTGTGGATCATCGCAGATGTAACACTTCCTGTTCCCTCTAGGAGGCTTCGCTTTCACTGCTGCCGGTGCTAGGGCTCTGGCTGCTGACTGAGCCCTTGCACCTCCAACCTCCATAGGTTCCGCTCCTCCTCCTGGCGGAGGCGTGGATTGCGCACGCGCTGCTTCTCTGGGAAGGAAGGAGGAGCCCCTGGCTGGTTCGCGCCCTCCACGCCCTTCGCCACTGCTCCACGGACGTTCTTCCAGCCGCACCCCCACCGCCAGCGCCCTCTGAACGATCTCCTGCGTGGTCCGGGGTCTCTCCCCCCTCGCAATTTCATCTTTAACCGAGCCGTGCAATCCCTCCCAAAACAGGTCTCTTACAGGAGCCGAATCTCTGTCCCATTCCAGAGCACTGACCAAAGCGAAAAAGCGTGCATGGTACTGCCTTACGCTGGCCCTCCCTTGCTTCAGTCCATGTATCTGCTGCCGAGCAAGATCCACGTCAATGCTTGATAAAAAGCACCCATCCATCGCTTTAATAAAGGCATCCGCATTTTGGAGCGCCGGATCCTTATCTCTCCACAAATTGCGCAGCCATGCTTTAGCATCTCCATGCAAATGGGACATGATGAATCCCACCTTTTCTTGCTCATCTCTAAAGTCTTTGTTCAGCAGTTGCAGTGCACACATTACATCTGCTCTAAAGTTGGGGTACTGTTGCAAATTCCCATCGAAGTGAGAGACCAGACCGCCTGTTCGTCTCCCCAACCCAATCCCCTCCGGTTTGGGTGTCAGTTGCCCTTGCTTCGTAAGCACTTCCAACCTGACCTGGAGATCCCTGTAGGCGGCAGCTGCGTCCTCCTCTCTCTTCCTGGATGCAAGAGCCTCGGCATTCAGGCGCGACACTGCTTCTCTGAGTTCCGCTATCTGCTGTTCGGCCGTCATGTTGTCTGCCGTTCGTGAGCTCGCTAGTAGGCACCCGCTTTCTCTCCTCTCCGCGAGGCTGTAGATGCCCACAATTTAAGAGATGGAGCTTACTGTCAGAGTTGCTTCCAGATCCTAGCTCACAGAGGATCACGCTAGCCAGCGATCATTAAATAAAAGTCTTTATTGAGTTACAGTTTCCATTCTCAAGCTGCTGCGTGCAACCCTACGTCTAATGGTTAGATCGGCGAAGCTCCATCTGAGTCTCCGCCCCTTGTACACCAACTTAATATCCTAGCCTTGCTCCACCTTTTCCGCCTGACTGTTCTTCTCTGGGTCCCTCTGCCCCCCGGGGTCTCTTCCTTCCGGGATTCCTCTGACGCTGACGCTGACCCCCCTGACTCTTCTCCCTCCTTTCGGCGGGCTTTAGGACCTGGCTCCCTTTCCGGGCTGCCTACTGCGCCACCTTCCTGTGCATTTGAACTTGGCGCGCGCGCCCAACCTTCCACCTTCCGCCTGACCGTTTCTTCGCTCCCCGATGGAGGTGTGGCCACTCCTGACTCGTGCCCTTCCCCCTGTTGTGAGCTGCCAGCGCTTGATCCCTGGCGCCCTTCCTCTTCCCTGCTCTCTGGCGGTGACGCTGGTCCCGATTTCCAACTGCTCCCCTCTGAGTCCCCTCTGGCTCTATCTTCCTGGGGTGTCCCCCTAGGCTCCCCCCTTGCCCTGGCCACTGGTGCTCCTTTCTGTGAATCTTCTGATTCACTGGAAAGACTCGGAGATCTCGGGTCGTCGTCATCACTCATCTTTTTTTTTTCTGCCTCCTCCCCCTCGCTCTCTGTTTCCTCCCTTGCCCTTGCCTCTGCTCCTGAACCCCTGACAGCAACAAATGTTAAAAGTCATCTCTCCGCAAATTTCTGTAAGATGGAGAGGTGGTATATCTAATCGAGTCAGCCCTGCCAAAAGCCAGAGATTGGCATGAAATAATATCCTTCTAAATTATAATAGCCAACTGTTTTTAATTTGACACACATCCCTGCTGAAACAAAATTCCAGAGCATGTAATAGCTGTCTAACTGCATTTTTAGACCTGCAATTCCAGACGTTACATTTTTCTTTCTTTCTTTCTTTGATCTTAAATCCTTCCTGCTAAAAAAAAAAAAAAAAAGAAAAGAAAAGAAAAATACCCCTCTTTTGTAGGGGATTTTAATGGTATTGAAAAACGTACTTCGCTTCCAAGAAACTTCCAACCACAACAGTTACTATAATTAGGAAAAAGACAAATCAAGTGTGAAATTAATTACAGACTTGTTTTGAATTGACTTGTTTTGGGAGCAGTGGCGTAGTGTGGGGGGTGCGGGGGGGGCCGGCCGCACAGGGCGCAACATCTGGGGGGGGCGCTCGCACTCGCAGCTCTCTGCCCCTACCTGGCTCACTCACTCTCTCTCACTGCAGTGCTGGCTGTGCGAATCCGATCCGAGCCACTGGGTCGCTGCCCACTGTGGAGGGGGTGGGTGCCAGGCGTGCGGTGTGGAGAGAGAGCGAGGGACTATCTGGGGGAGGGACAGTGCAGCGGCCGCCCAGCGCAGCGCTGAGCACGGGAGAGAACCACACCAGAACAGACCAGGCAGCAGCAAGAAGAAGCTGGCAGCGGCGGCAGGTTAGGGGTTAGGGGGCGCAAATTACTTGCCTTGCCCCGGGTTAGGGGGCGCAAATTACTTGCCTTGCCCCGGGTGCTGACAACCCACGCTACACCGCTGTTTGGGCGTAGTATCTCAGAGGTAGGGGAACTTTTTCAGCTAAGGGACCATGTTTCTAAATGGACAACCATGGTGGGTGTGGCCAGACACACCCTATCTCCTATCCAGGTAAGTAAGAGGTGTTATCATGGTTTGAGGACACATTTCAGACAGGTGAAATGACAACAGGATGTGGTCTGGAGGACACAACCTGGATAGAGTCCCGACGGCTTGATAGAGAGGTCAAATGTTCCTTCCCCCTATTGCAGGCACGTCCAACTCCCAAGAGACTATGATCTACTCACATTATAAAAATACTGGCTGTGATCAACCCATTGTTATTGACAGGCAAAGTTGTTGAGCTTTTATTAGAGGTGGCAAAGGTTTTTTTGGGGGGGGGATCACTGAGCATCACGCGATCTACCGCAATCTACAACAGACGTCCAGTGATCTAACAGTAGATTGTGATCTACCTGTTGGACATGCCTGCCCTTCATTGACTCCCAGTATGTTTCTGAGGACAATTCAAAGTGTTGGTGCTGACCTTTAAAGCCCTAAACGGCCTTGGCCCAGTTTACCTGAAGGAGCATCTCCACCCCCATCGTTCAGCCCAGACACTGAGGTCCAGCTCTGAGGGCCTTCTGGCGGTTCCCTCATTGTGAGAAGCGAGGTTACAGGGAAGCAGGCAGAGGGCCTTTCCGGTAGTGGCGCCCGCCCTGTGGAACACCCTCCCATCAGATGTCAAAGAAATAAACAACTATCTGACTTTTAGAAAGCATCTGAAGGCAGCCCTGTATAGGGAAGTTTTTAATGTTTGATGACTTATCATGCTTTTAATAGTCTATTGAGAGCCACTCAGAGTGGCTGGGGAAACCCAGCCAGATGGGTGGGGTACAAATAATAAGCTGCTATTATTATTATTATTATTATTATTATTATTATTATTATCATCATCATCATCATCATCATCATCATCATCATTATTTCTCCCACCAACTTCTTTGCAACTAACCAAGCTTCACTAGAACCATCCATGCTCAAATGTATGCTCCATCTTTAGTTATTATTGAATTATACCTCTTCAGGCAGAGGCTTCCCCAGATTCCGGAACCTGGCATGATCAAGGTTCCAAGAACTGTGGAAGAATTCATAACCTCACAAAGGTGCCACTGCCTCAGACAGCCATGGTGGCACAGGGACTGGGGTGGAGAAGGATCATGGTTCAGAAGTCAAGTACCTGCTTGGCATGCAGAAGGTGCCTGGCTAGGGATATCACCTGTCTGAAAATCCAAAGAGCCACTGTTAGTCAATGTAAAGGTAAAGGAACCCTGGACAGCTAAGTCCAGTCAAAGGTGACTATGGGGCTGTGGCACTCATCTCGCTTTCAGGCCGAGGGAGCCGGCGTTTGTCCACAGGGGGGGTCACATGGCCAGCATGACTAAACCGCTTCTGGTGTAATCTCTAACACGCTTCGATTAATTTCTGCAATGTTATATGATACAAAGATCCTGATGAATTTATGAGAAGTTAAAGGATATATAAATATGCAGTCCACAAGGAAACGTAGGACCCATACTGAGGATGACGGAAGTCTTAACATATGGGGAGGGGAAAACATTTTATAAGTTACATTTTCTTTGTATTTGATGCAGTCTGTTGTTTCTTTTGTTCTGTTTGTGGTGAAGGGACTTAATAAGTAAAATAATAAAGATTAAAATGCAGAAGAAGAAGAAGAAGAAGAAGAAGAAGAAGAAGAAGAAGAAGAAGAAGCAGCAGCAGCAGCAGCAGCAGCCTGTAAGGCCAAGTTTAGGGACGCGGGTGGCGCTGTGGGTTAAACCACAGAGCCTAGGACTTGCCGATCAGAAGGTTGGCGGTTCGAATCCCCATGTCGGGGTGAGCACCCGTTGCTCGGTCCCGGCTCCTGCCAACCTAGCAGTTCAAAAGCACGTCAAAGTGCAAATAGATAAATAGGTACCGCTCCGGTGGGAAGGTAAATGGTGTTTCCGTGTGCTGCTCTGGTTCACCAGAAGTGGCTTAGTCATGCTGGCCACATGACCCGGAAACTGTATGCCGGCTCCCTTGGCCAATAAAGCAAGATGAGCGCCGCAACCGCAGAGTTGGCCACGACTGGACCTAACGGTCAGGGGTCCCTTTACCTCTTTACTCTAAGGCCAAGTTTGCTAAGAATCTGACCCATGGAGCCAGAAAGATTATTCATCCTTGCTTCAGCTGAACCACCAGAAGTCCCTGCTGCTGCTGTTCTCTGTTTGTGTGTGTTTTGACAAGGAGGGAACCATGACAGGCTGCAAATTGAGCAGGTTGAGATTGCCCCTTTCCTTTCTGACAAGAGATGCAGGGCGGGAATTTGCCATCTAAACCTTAGCATGGCAAGCTGCCACCCTCAGCCAATGCTATCCCTGTTATTGATTAGTTTAAATTCCTTGAAAATATGTTTGCAACCAAATTGCTGGCGCAATTTTAACAGTAGCTGCACGAACGGCAACCCGTCTAATATAGAAATGAAGACGATCAGCATCTATCTCGATAAAACAGAAAACATAAGCGGAATGCATAGATCTTCACTTGTGGCTCCTCGGGGGATATCTTAACTGCTGGGCACTGCCAAAGTGGGTCATTTTTCTTGAGATTTACCTTGCATAAAAAAGACTGGAGTCACTTCCTGCGTTTTCAGCCCATATTACTCAATTTCTACTCACAGCACATAATGTTCGCTTGTCAAGAAAAATCATCACCAAGCAGTTCCGAGTATGTTTATAAGATTCTTTTATGGGCTGCCACTAATGGATGGATGTCATCAAGACAAACCATTTTGGCATAAATTCCCTTCCCCCAAACCCCTCTGTATTTGTGCTGTGCAATGGTTTTTGCGGAGGTTTACATGAGACGTTTCTATTTTACGAGACATAAAGAAATTTACATATATAGTGGGCTTTTCTCTCTCTTCACCCCGCCCTCCAAAAGTGCCACATCATTAAGGGAAATTGCAACAGTCTATGCCCATTAGTTTAAAATGGTGTGTTTGTCCTTAACAAAAGCTGGTTCTGCACAATATTGCATTATATTGAGGTTTATGGGCTGATTATTTCAGAGATAGAAGGGATTTTTCTTGTTGTTTTGGTAAACTCTAGATTTTCTTTATTCTTTTTCTCATGATTTTTCGCTGACCTTAATGGGCAAGTGAGAATTGCTTTGGAACAAAACCATACACATTTTTTTTTAAACAGAGTTAAATTTTTGGGGAATGCAACATGCTGATTTGACCTAATATGTGATTTTGAGCCCTGCCATCATATTATTTGAGTAGCCAATGCCCTGAATTTTAAAAGCTGACTTCATTCCGACTTTGAAATTTGACCTCCTGCCTTCTGGTGTTTCATCTTCACTGTAGGGATCCTAAAGGACATTAGTACTGAAGGCATACTTTCTGACAGGTAAACTTGCTCTGTAAGCCTGAAATAAGCCTCATAAAATGCAATGTGATAAATCAGAGGAGCTCTTTCCACAGTTCGTATGCGTGGCAAATCAGTCACAATTGTTGTTTTTGTTGTTTAGTCGTTTAGTCGTGTCTGACTCTTCGTGACCTCATAGACCAGAGCACGCCAGGCACTCCTGTCTTCCACTGCCTCCCTCAGTTTGGTCAGACTCATGCTGGTAACTTCGAGAACACTGCCCAACCATCTCATCCTCTGTCGTCCCCTTTTCCTTGTGCCCCCCATCTTTCCCAACATCAGGGTCTTTTCCAAGGAGTCTTCTCTTCTCATGAGGTGGCCAAAGCTTCAGGATCTGTCCTTCCAGTGAGCACTCAGGGCTGATTTCCTTCAGAATGGATAGATTTGATCTTCTTGCAGTCCATGGGACTCTCAAGAGTCTCCTCCAGCACCAAAATGCAAAAGCATCAATTCTTCGGCGATCAGCCTTCTTTATGGTCCAGCTCTCACTTCCATACATCACTACTGGGAAAACCATAGCTTTAACTATACGGACCTTTGTTGGCAAGGTGATGTCTCTGCTTTTTAAGGTGCTGTCTAGGTTCCTTCTTAGTTCAGTCCTTCTGCCTCTCCGGACTCTTTCTAGAACTCGGATGGGGAACCTGTGGTTCTTGAGATGTTGTTGAGCCCCCCCAGCTTTCATCAGCCCCCCACAGCTTGGCCAATGATCTGGGATGAGGGCCACAGGCAATGGCAAGCAAAGGGGAATGGCTCAGTTAAATGAATGGTTGTTAGAGCTAGGTTCCCATGTGATCTGTGACAAACAGGCACCTGAGACAGAAGCAATTCCACAGTATAGGTTCTGTATGTGCCAAAGGGTGACAATGGAATCACAGAATGGCAGAGCTGGAAGGGGCCACAGGGCCATCTAGTCCAACCCCCTGCAAGGTAAGAATCTTTCACCCAATGTGGGGCTCTGACCCATGACCTTGAGATTAAGGGACCTCGTGCTGTACCATCTGAGCTATCTGTATGATTCTGATTGATATTCCAGCTTGATTGTAATACAGTGGTACCTCGGGATGTGAACAGGATCTGTTCCGGAGCCCCGTTCACATCCCAAAGAGAACGGAAGACGCGACAGCGCATTTGCGCATGCACGGGTCACGTTTCACTACTTCCGCGCATGCACATGATGTCATTTTGACCATCTGTGCATGCATTAGTGGTGAAACCTGGAAGTAATGTGCTCCGTTACTTCCAGGTTGCAGCGGAGTGCAACCTGAAAGCACTCAACCTGAAGCGTATTTATCCCGAGGTATGACTGTACTGTATTGGCCTGAATACAAGCCTCACTTTTTTTCTCAAATTCCAACCATGAAAAGTTAAACTGTGGCTTATATTTGTGACTTTACAGTATGCAGCCAGAAGCGCAGGGCAAACAGCGCCAGGAGTGTGGCAAAGCAGCGCGGCCCTATGCGTAGTCCCCCATCCTCTCCGCCGAGGCTGGGAAGGGAGAGAGCGAGGAAGGGGAAAGGTCAGTGGCGTAGCGTGGGTTGTCAGCATCCGGGGCAAGGCAAGTAATTTGCGCCCCCTAAACCGGGGCAAGGCAAGTAATTTGCGCCCCCTAACCCGGGGCAAGGCAAGTAATTTGCGCCCCCTAAACCGGGGCAAGGCAAGTAATTTGCGCCCCCTAACCCAGGGCAAGGCAAGTAATTTGCGCCCCCTAACCCCTAACCTGCCGCCGCTGCCAGCTTCTTCTTGCTGCTGCCTGGGCTGGTCTGGTGTGGTTCTCTCCCGCGCTCAGCGCTGCGCTGGGCGGCCGCTGCACTGTCCCTCCCCCAGATAGTCCCTCGCTCTCTCTCCGCACCGCACGCCTGGCATTCACCCCCTCCACAGTGGGTGGCGACCCAGCGGCTTGGATCGGATTCGCACAGCCAGCACTGCAGTGAGAGAGAGTGAGCGAGCCAGGTAGGGGCAGAGAGCTGCGAGTGCGAGCGCGCCCCCCCCCAGATGTTGCGCCCGGTGCGGCCGGCCCCCCCTGCACCCCCCACGCTACGCCACTGGGAAAGGTTGCTGCCCCACCCCAGTATGCAGCCAGGAGCTGTAAGGGATGCAGTACTTATATTCATGCATTTTTAATATTTTTTTCTCGTCCCCCACCCTCTAATTTTAAAGGTATGGCTTATATTCAGGTGCGGCTTATATTCGGGCCAATACGGTAATGTGAGAATACTGTCCAAATGAACAAGCTCCAAATCTCCTTAAAAAAAGGTAATAAAAAACCCAAAGGTTCCAATGTCCAAAGAACAATAGAATTCATCTCAGAAAAGATGTTCCATTGTCGTGCCTCTAATGCACTCCGAGATATTGGAGATTCCATAAGATAACAGAAGCTTGCAGTAGTATGGGAAAAGTCAAGGTCACAATCTCTCACGGAATCATGCTATACCAAATATGGGTGTTTGGCATTTTGCTTTCTCATTTGCAAACTTTCACCTTATACTCAGGTCAGGCTGTTCAAGTGTGGCGCTTTTCTCTCAGATTCAATAAACACATTCCAATTCACGACCCCATGGACCCTGGGCTTGAAAGGTACGCCAAATAAGTTTCGCCACGAGCTCATTTTCACAGACTGCTATGGAAACTGCATCCTTTGTAGAATTACATAGGCAGCTCTCATCGTTTTAATAAACACCAGTTGGTCTTGGGAATTCAAGCAGGACGGTTCCCTTTGAAGTTTGGACTCTTAAGCAGAACCAATAGATACATTTCAAAGCAAAACTGTGCCTTTTTCCATATACAGTTTCCCCTTTTTACGGGTTGCTATGGCTGCTTTAGTCTTGTTTGAAAGATTCTTCAAAAAAACCTGTATTTTCACCTTCCTAATCCCAGTGAAACTGGGTTTGTTTGTTTTTTAAAAAAAATTCCAATGTTATGAAACAACAGATTGATTAATACCATTCTTACATTTCTATTTAAATTAAATTCTTGGGACAAAGTACTTATTTTGAGTGTTCAGCTTGAACTCTTTCAAAGTTTCTGATTGTTCGCATAAGCAATACAAGCCAGAGTTTATTTATTTATTTATTTATTTATTTATTTAAAACCAATTCATTTATCTCTTAAATGCAATAATCTACAAACGGTTCACAAGCATACAACCATAGCTGTCAACTTTCAGATTTGAAAATAAGGGATCAGCAGCCTCACCTATCCTGGGGTCAGTCTACGGTATATCTAACAATCCGGGATAGCAGCGGGAAGCAGCGGGAAATGGCGCTGGAATTTCCCACAAAAAAAAGGGAAGGTTGACAGCTATGGATACAATATAAAAAGTAAAAATCAGTTAAAACTATACAACTGTGGTTCATGGACCACAAGCCATCCATCAGTTTCATTCAGGTGGTCCGCTGGTACGTCTATGTGTTTGGGGTTGAAGACAGGAGAGGCATTAAATAGTTATATCGATTTTTAATTGCATTCTTATTGTTTCTTTTTTATATTGTATTTTACTGTATTACAATAAAATAAAATGCAATATATGCAAAATAAAAGAAGATATAAAAATTTCAAATGCCAATATTACAGTATCTAGCACAGCACAGTACAATTATTACAGCAGGCAGAAAAATAATTTAAGTGATCTGCTAAGGTCCTCAACCATTTTTTTTTTTTTGGGGGGGGGGAGGTGTTTCAGAACCATGGACCTAAATTTAGCATATTTTAAGTATCAAACTTGAATAGGTGAATGCCTCTATTTTTTCCATAAAGGTAAAGGGACCCCGACCATTAGGTCCAGTCACGGACGACTCTGTGGTTGCAGCGCTCATCTCACTTTACTGGCCGAGGGAGCCGGCGTACAGGTCATGTGGCCAGCATGACTAAGCTTCTTCTGGCAAACCAGAGCAGCACATGGAAACGCCATTTACCTTCCCGCCGGAGCGGTACCTATTTATCTACTTCCACTGTGACGTGCTTTCGAACTGCTAGGTTGGCAGGAGCAAGGACTGAACAATGGGAGCTCACCCCGTCGCAGGGATTCAAACCGCCGACCTTCTGATCGGCAAGCCCCAGGCTCTGTGGTTTAACCCACAGCGACACCTGTGTCCCTTTTATAATTCCCCCCCCCCATAGCTGCACATGTTTTCTTTCTAGTGTAAGGGTGAGTTTATGCATGCATCTAAGTGATGTGCAAGTATGAGAGTTGTATTTTAAAGCTACATACACATGACCTTTTAAACATATCCATCCTATTTGTAGTTCAAGGCATTGGTGTGAGGGCAGCTAGAATTCTCCAGGAGGAAGAGAAATTTCCTGACAGTTCACAGTTAGCTGGGATTCACAGTTAGCAGAGGCGGTACAATAGATTCTCTCCCCACTGCAAGGTCTTCTGTTTTATGTTCCTGCTATGCAAGTGATAACTGCAACAACTGTGTTTCCCTGCCTCACCACCATTTTGCATTGTCCTAGATCTACGAAAGGTCTGCCACAAAACACATCAGAACAAAACAGAACAGAAAGGGGTGGCGCTGTGGTCTAAACCACTGAGCCTCTTGGGCTTGCTGATCAGAAGGTCGGCGGTTAGAATCCCCGTGACGGAGTGAGCTCCCGGTTGCTCTGTTCCAGCTCTTGCCAACCTAGCAGTTGGAAAGCACACCAGCACAAATAGATAAATAGGTAGCACTGTGGCAGGAAGGTAAATGGTGTTTCCTTGTGCTCTGGCTTCCATGAAGTGGTTTAGCCATGCTGGCCACATGACCCAGAAAGCTGTCTGCAGACAAACGCCGGCTCTCTTGGCCTGAAGTGAGATGAGTGCCGTACCCCATGGTAGAATTCAGCTGTACTTAACCATCCAGGGGTCTTTTAACTTTACCTTTTACCTAAACCTAGCTTCATTCTGAGGAATGGGGGGGGGGGTAACATGTTCAGAATGGCAGCTGCTACATAAAAACAAAACAAACAAACAAAAAACCATATTTGGGGCAAATTATGCAATGTAGCCTTATTTTTTAATGGTGCATGAAAAAAAAGAATAATTTCTGACATTGTCTCAGAAAAATGTCACCTGAGAAACTTCAGATATTAGGTGCTGAGCTTTCTTACATTCTGATGGGTTTTTTCCCTTTCTTTCAATGGAGCCAAGTTTACACAGGTCATTGAAAGATATGCACATACTGGTGAATTGGGCCTGTGTAGATCTGCATACACAAAAGACCGATGCAAGTGTCCTTCTTGACCAGAGGTGGGGAGGTCAAACAAGATTTCACACGAAAAATTTGGAAGGTGTCCAATTAAATAAATGCAATATGCTCTATTTTGTCCTTAGCCTTAATCCTATCTGATCCTTAAGGCTGACACACCAGCTTTTGTAGAGAGAGGAGATGGGCTGCTTTGGCTTAAAGCTGAGTTACAGTATATTTATGAAGCACAACAGGCAGTCAATTCAATTACATTACCTAGTGAATGAACAATCATAATATGAAGCTTTCCAGTTAAGTGTCCTATTCTATGTGGGTATGATGGCACAAATCTACTGGTTCCTTTCTTTCCCCTGTTGTGAAACTGAACATTTCATTTGTATGGCCAAATATAAATTCTTCTATCATGAGTCAAAGTGTTTGTCTCAAATCTACAAAGACATAGAAAAGTTTGTTAGATTATTAGATTAAAGTTTATTAGAGAAAAAGATGGAGACAACTGGAAATTGCAGAGTTTGGAGAAAATGAAGGATAAAGTGCGAGACTGGTTACATTACGCTCAGATTAAAGAAGTCTTTAAAAATGACATGAAACTAGGGTTCCAGGTGGAGAAATCGAAACTAGAAACAGAACTGTTAGAACCAAAGTCTAAGGTACTTTCAAGGATGTATAACTTGCTGTTAAAATGGAATACACAAGATGAAATCGTTAAATCGGCTATGATAAGGTGGGCGCAGGACATTGGGTATAATATCATGTTTGAGGACTGGGAAAGGTTGTGGAGCACTGGGTTGAAATTTACTGCATGTAATGCTTTGAAAGAAAATGTAATGAAAATGATATATAGATGGTATATGACCCCAGTCAAACTTGCAAAAATATACCACCTGCCTGATAACAAGTGTTGGAAATGTAAAGAGAGTGAAGGAACATTCTTCCACCTCTGGTGGACCTGCCCTAAAGTGAAGGCGTTCTGGGAAATGATTTATAATGAACTGAAAAAGGTATTTAAGTATACCTTCACAAAGAAACCAGAGGCCTTTCTTTTGGGTATTGTCGGCCAAGGGGTGGTAAAGAAGGACTGGACATTTTTTATGTATGCAACAACAGCAGCAAGGATACTACTTGCAAAGCACTGGAAAACTCAAGATCTACCCACACTGGAAGAATGGCAGATGCAACTGATAGACTATATGGAACTGGCCGAGATGACCGGCAGAATTCGTGACCTGGGAGAAGAGAAGATGGAGGAGGACTGGAAGAAATTTAAGAATTATTTACAAAAACATTGTAATTTGAGTGAATGTTAAACAGGATGCTAGATCATAAATAATTGAGCACCACTAAATTAGATATTTAAGATAATAAGTGAGATTGAGAAAATATAAACTTTTTTGAGAATTATAAGATCATAAATATACAGACGGGACATAAGAATGCAAATAAGATAATAAATTGCTGGCAAAAAGTTACAATGATGAAAGTGGGAGCGGGAGATGTGAGGAAGTCCAAAGAAAATGTGAAATTATGTTAAAATATATGTTATACTGTTTATTATATTTATCTTTATTGTAAACCCCAATAAATATTTTTTTTAAAAAAGATTAAAGTTTATTAGCAGCTTCTTCTTCTTCTTCTTCTTCTTCTTCTTCTTCTTCTTCTTCTTCTTCTTCTTCTTCACAAAGTTTGCTCATTTCTTCCTGAGTCTTGTATGCTGTCTCTCAAGTACAAATCTCATACAGTTGTGAATTTATTTACTTATTAACAGCAATAACAAAGATTAAGTTCCCTACGCAGTATGCGGAAGAAGAAATATTCCAGTCATAAAGTATGAACGCAAACACAAAATCAGAACAATTGAAATGGCATCAAAATAAGAACAGCATATGGTTCCTGAAAAGTTTGAGCAGCAATTTCTAATCAATATTGTCAAATTGATTAATTAAGTTAATCAATGTCTGAAGTTTCTTTGTTGGTTTTCAATGGCTCAGTTACAAACCAGTGAGCCTTCTAGGCAATGCCGCACTCACAATAGCATCAACAGGTTGACAGAAGTAGCACCACTGATGGTTCCCTGTATCACACAAAACACAGTTGTGTGTGACTGGCAACAAGTAGAATAGCCGGGGGGGGGGGGTTGTGGCGAGAGTAATGCAATTCACAGGGGACACTTCTACTCTTCATGTTATCTTTCAAAGGAAATATATGTGGAAGCGAGTCTTTATTTCTCCTCCTTGTGACAGCTTGGACAGATAGGGGAATTGCAGTCAGAATGTCTGCTATACCAGTCAGCAAAATAATGTTATACACACACTTGGAAGATAACAAGAAGTCACACCGCAGTTCTAAGCAAATGCAGCATTTGAAATCTCTTGACAACTGAGATCTCCTTAGCTCTACAAGGCTGATAATGGAGCAAGTAGTGTTCATGTTTCTGGGAAAGAAGGGTTAAAGCTCACTACTGCTCCCCATGCCATGCTTATCAATTTTGAGACAGAGAGACAGCATATGGTTAAAAGCTTGAGCAATTGCCCTGAATCATGGACATTAAGTGGTGGGCTCCGCAGCGCTTGCGATCTTCCCAAGGATTATTGAAGGAGCACATATTGAAGTAAAGTGTGGAAGACATGCTCTGGCAGAGGACTATGCCATTATATTTCTTCCTCACTTGGCTGGAAAATGTATTGGACCGGAACAAAAAGACCTTGACGTATGATCAAGAAAAGCAAGAGTCACTGACCATTAACAATTGCTGCTCCAGGGGTGTTTCCTACCTTTTAGCAACAGCAATAAAACTGACCTTAGAACAATGAATGTAAGAGCTGAACTTAGAGAATGCCAGGACTATGGATGCCATTATAAAAGATTGCCCACATTTCTCCACATCTCACACTTTCCGCTTCAGATATGCCATTTCTTTAATTTAGAGAATCTGCTTTTAACGCTTTTCCCTGTATCAAATAGATCTCCCTCCTTGGCAGTTTTACAGGAAAGCAGGATTGCTTCCTCTGTCTACAAAGAAGAAATTATCACAGGCAGCTGTATCGGTAGCAATATTTCACAATATATCGTTGCAGAATACTTGAATAAAAGTGCTGTTTAACTCTCTGTGGGAAGGGTTGCTTTAGTTTTGCAAAGGGATATGGAATAGCCACAACTGAGATCCCAGTCAAGGGCAGAAGGTCAGGATCCTGTTTTTTGTTTTTTTTTATACTAGGTCTAGCCAATCTAGAAGCATTATACTTACTGCTACCCATAGAACATAATGGGACACGGGTCACGCTGTGGTCTAAACGACTGAGCCTCTTGGGCTTGTTGACCGAAAGGCAGTTTGAATCCCTGTGATGGAGTGAGCTCCCATTGCTCTGTCCCAGCTTCTGCCAACCTAGCAGTTCAAAAGCATGCCAGTGCAAGTAGATAAATAGGTACCACTGCAGCGGGAAGGTAAATGGTGTTTCTGTGCACTCTGTTTTCCATCATGGTGTTCCATTGAGCCAGAGGTGGCTTAGTCATGCTGGCCACATGACCCGGAAAGCTGTCTGTGGACAAACACCGGCTCCCTTGGCCTGAAAGCGAGATGAGCGCCACAACCCCATAGTCACCTTTGACTGGACTTAACCGTCCAGGGGTCCTTTACCTTTTTAACTAAGAACTAATACTGAGCACTTTTACTCACTTCTGTATCTGAAGATGTTCAGGAGCTACTGTGTCAATGATCACTGCTGGCACCACCAACAGTTCATCCTCCTCCCTGATCTCAGCAGCAGTGACACTGGCAGAGGAAATAGGGATTTCCTGGGATCAAATCAGAAGCTGGGATAGCTTTCATAATTCCAGGGTTGTGCCTGGAAAATAGAGACACTTGCAGGGTATGTGATTAACCTCTGCTTCATTTGAACATGTCTCTGCAGTTTATAGGGATGCGGGTGGTGCTGTGGATTAAACCACAGAGCCTAGGACTTGCCGATCAGAAGGTTGGTGGTTTGAATCCTCATGACGGGGTGAGCTCCCGTTGCTTGGTCCCTGCTCCTGCCAACCTAGCAGTTCAAAAGCACGTCAAAGTGCAAGTAGATAAATAGGTACCACTCTGGCGGGAAGGTAAACAGCTTTCCGTGCACTGCTCTGGTTCGCCAGAAGCAGCTTAGTCATGCTGGCCACATGACCTGGAAGCTGTACGCCAGCTCCCTCAGCCAATAAAGCGAGATGAGCACCACAACCCCAGAGTCGGTCATGACTGGACCTAATGGTCAGGGGTCCCTTTACCTTTACCTTTAGTTTATGCCAAATGGGATTTCTCCTCCAGGAGCAAGCACCAGACGGTTGAAGTATCCTCTATTTAACAATCTGAGGCATTCTTGGCACTCCCTCCTCTCCATCTGGATTTGAGCCTGAAA
This sequence comes from Podarcis pityusensis, assembly GCF_964106645.2. Lineage (NCBI taxonomy): Eukaryota > Metazoa > Chordata > Lepidosauria > Squamata > Lacertidae > Podarcis > Podarcis pityusensis. The sequence continues at coordinate 73,629,513 of NC_138031.1, forward strand.
GACCAAGGAAAAATGTGGGTGCATGAAGGGCAAGTGGCAAGCAAGCACATTTTCCCTGCTGATTGTTGGGCATGTCCGCTAAGACATCAGCCTTTAGGGTTGCTGTACATCTGGAATTTCCCAGACATAGCCAGGAGTTGGCCATCGGAAATAGACTCTGGGTGGAAATTGCTGAAATGTATGGGGAAATCTGGACGTACGGCAACCCATGTCGGAAGTGTAGATTTTGGTGAATTCCATTAAAAATATGTCCAAAATTTCATTATTAATTTTTTTGAGAATTTGCAAAAGAAGCTCAATAACTATGCAAAAGGGGGGGGGAAAAGTTCAACAACTTTTGTGTCCGGACTTTTTGAAATATGGGAACCCTATCAACCTGACTTTCCAATTTCCTTGGTTTGTAGAAATTAAACCTCCAGTTGTTGTGGTTTTTCTTTTAAAACACTAAACACACAAATGCACACACTACAGAAAGCAGTGGTATTTAAAACCTTTATTTATTCATTTATTGAATTCATAAACTGCCCTATACCTGCAGGTCTCTGGGAGGTTCACAGAATAAAATCAAAATATAAAAGCACAAAATACCTAATCAAAATAAAAACAACAACCCAATAACAACTCCCCCCCCCAAAAAAAAAACACCCACGTGTAATTTGTGTGCTTGGCATAGTCTGGCCAAAAGACCATCTTATTTAGGTGCTCAACATTAACATTTGCAAAAAATAATAATTAAAAAAATCAACCCCCCCCCCCCCAAAAGTGGTTGTTTTCAGTTGTGGATCAAGCCTGCTCTGCAAGGTTTCTGCCCTCCTGTCCTCATTTTCTCCTTTTATCTTTATCTTGGTTCATTAGCCACAGAAGTGCGACATCCAGAAATTCATTACCAGCAAATAGATGTCTATCTGTGTGTTTGCTGGAAATGATATCTCAGGGAAAAGATCAGCACAGCTTCGCCAGCATATGCAATTACACTTGATAATTAGCTGTAGGCATTTGCATTCCACGTGAAACTAGTTAGCTCTTTTGTTCAAAGGTTAACACTCTAAATGACGTGTCCCAAACACACTTAACAATGCATTTAATTTAGATTAAACAGATTAATATGAGCTAAATAAATGTTAGCTCTTTTTTTTGCTTTTTTTTTTTTAGGGAGCGGGTGGCACTGTGATCTAAACCACTGGGCCTCTTGGGCTTGTCGATCAGAAGGTTGGCGGTTTGAATCCCTGTGATGGGGTGAGCTCCCGTTGCTCTGTCACAGCTCCTGCCAACCTAGCAGTTCGAAAGCACTCCAGTGCAAGTAGATAAATAGGTACCACTGTGGCGGGAAGGTAAATGTCATTTCCATGTGCTCTGGCACTTATCACAGTCTTCCATGCACCAGAAGCAATTTAGTCATGCTGGCCACATGACCCGGAAAGCTGTCTGTGGACAAACACCATCTCCCTTGGCCTGAAGCGAGATGAGTGCTGCACCCCATGGTCTCCTTTGACTGGATTTAACCGCCTAGGAGTCCTTTACCTTTTTAAAGCTTATTTTGAAGAATGTAGTCATTAAGTCTTAAGTGTGATGTCACACTCTGAAAGGAAACAGTGCAGCCAGTGGGATGAACGAGTTCAATTCCCGCTTTAAAGCATGGACTTGTGTCTGGGAAGAACCAAGCAATTGGCAGGTGTGTGTATAAGCCCTCAGTCATGAATCTTGTGGAAGAGAAGCAAACATAGCTCTCATGCAGAGGCATTCCATGTCCCAGAGGTTTTCAACCTTTTGGGGGGTCCGTAGCTCCCTTGACCAACTACATTCTTTTTGGGGAACCCCTGTAGGGTTCAGGAGCCCAGTTATGTCACCCCTTGCTTGCAGAGCTGGCAACCTCTCACCCCTTTTCAAACACCCTCCCTTGTGGAGCATTCCCTCAGCCTCCTCTCCTCTCCCTTCTCCTTGGGCATCCTCTGGGCCAGCTGCTGCTGTCACCCCTGGTTTCTGAGCTGCCCCTCTGCCACAAAGAGAGGTGCCTCCTCACACTGCCCCACAGGGGCCTGGAACTTGTCCATCCATTCCCAACAGCAAGAGCTGGCGAACTGGCTGGTTGGGCTCCCCCACCCGCTTGCTTGCTTGCTTACTTTGAGGCCTCCTCAGCTCCTGGCAACCAGTACCCTGTGACCATCCCCAGAGGCACCATTTGCCTGCAGAGCTTGTAGCCAGGACTGCTGAAACAAACAGCTGTGCAAGCCACTGGGAGGCAGAGATGAGAGAGGGCATCAGAGGAGGGAGGGAAGGAAAGAGGGACATAGGCCAGTGTTGCCTGTGGCATCTGGCTATCATTCAAGGCACTTTGGATTTAGGAAAATGGATAGGGATTAAACCCTTCTCTCCACCCATAATATATTGGCAAGAATTGCCACAGCACACTGGTTGAAAACCATTGCCATATATGGTACTGCCTTATCTGGAATTCAGATTGAATTCAGCTGGCTTAATGTCCAGGATCAGCCCTGAGTGCTCACTGGAAGGAGAGATCAGTCCTGGAAGGACTGAAATCAGCCCTGAGTGCTCACTGGAAGGACAGATCCTGAAGCTGAGGCTCCAATATTTTGGCCACCTCATGAGAAGAGAAGACTCCCTGGAAAAGACCCTGATGTTGGGAAAGATTGAGGGCACAAGAAGAAGGGGACGACAGAGGACGAGATGGTTGGACAGTGTTCTCGAAGCTACCAGCATGAGTTTGACCAAGCTGCAGGAGGCAGTGGAAGACAGGAGTGCCTGGCGTGCTCTGGTCCATGGGGTCACGAAGAGTCGGACACAACTAAACGACGAAACAAATGTCCAGGATTGCACTATATTTTAAGGGGGGCGGGATGTCAAAAATCCTTTCAAATAAATAAATCTTTATCTTTTATCTTTTTCTAAAAAAAAAAAAAAAAAAGATAGTGGCAATTGTAAGTCCCATACAATCGTAAATGCATCCCATCAATGAACACCAGCTCATTACATTCTTTTTGTTCTACACTATTAGTTTATATGCTATTTGAAATGCATGGCCAAATTAAATGCCACTGAAATTTTATGTAAGAGGGGGAGTCTTTTATGAATAATGGCATAAAGAATATTATCACTCAATCTGGAATTTTAGACTCCCATTTCCCATTTTAAAGCTGAAAAACTGCACCTGCGATAAAAAAAACAAACTTTTTAGTACACACAAGAGCTCAAATGGTTGCTGGATTGCAGCAGCGAATGGATACCATTTAGAAGCATTCCATTTGATGGGTCTCAAATGCCGTACAAATAAGGAGCACCCTCTGTTAACATGAAAAGTATTACATTACTGGGCCCAATGACTTGTTGAAAAGATTTCAGAAGCTCCAGGAATGGCTGTAGCAAACAGATCGTTTTTAGGTCTGACTTCGTAATTGAAGAGAGTTTCGCTGAGAAATAAAGCAGGCTTGCAGCAAGGTCAGAACATAGCAAAGCTCTAAGAGGGCCTGATTCATGAATACTGGGCCAAATGAAAACCGGATAGGAATTCTGTGTAACAGGACATGGGGAAGTTAATCACAGAAGAGATGTCCAGAACTTTGGGCAGACAAACCTGAACCTGGGAGATGAATTCTTTAGCTCAAACTTTTGGGGGTTCTAGAAATTATTACTATTGGATTAATATACCGCCCTATACCCGGGGGTCTCAGGCTGATTCACAGAATAAAATCAAGATATAAAACCACAAAATACCTAATAAAGATAAAAACAACAACCCAATAGCCCCCCCTCAAATAAATTTTAAAAAGGCATAGGCTACAAATCAGATCAACCAAAGGCCTGGTTAAAGAGGAACGTTTTTGCCTGGCGCCTAAAGGTGTATGATGAAGGCACTAGGCGAACGTCCCTGGGGAGAGCATTCTACAGACGGGGAGCCACTGCAGAGAAGGCCCTTTCTCATGTTACCACCCTCTGGACCTCTCGAGGAGGGGGAACACAAAGGAGGGCCTCAGAAGATGATCTCAGGATCCGGGTAAGTTCATATGGAAAGAGACGGTCCTTGGGGTATTGCAGTCCTGAGCCCTTTAAGGCTTTATAGGTCAAAACTAGCACTTTGAATTGGGTCCGGAAACTAATTGGTAGCCAGTCCAGTTGGACCAGGATTGGTGTAATATGCTCAAACCGTCTTGCTCCGGTGAGCAACTTGGCCGCTGAATTCTGCACCATAAATGGTTTGTCAATAGGTTTAAGTCAAGACACCCCCCCCCCAAAAAAAGTCCTTATTTTAGATCTGATTATTGCACAGCTGTGGGGCAGGGGAAAGGGGTTGAAGAGAGACTTTTAATTTGTTTGTGTGAGTGTGTAGGAATGTTCCAGAGACCTTGCTAGAGTGTGCGGAGATTAAGGGTCTGCAGCTACAGAGGATGCATGCTTACATTAGACCCACATATTTCCCTGTTAATAGCTCATAAGATATAGTTCTGATGTGACAGCATTTCAGTCAATTTCTTCACACCCCACAGCTAATGAATTGGAGTGAGTGGATTGCAATTATGGTGACACTACATTGTTTCTTTGTTTCACTAGCTGCTACCAGGGAAATGTGTTGGGAAACTGAAAACTAGGGGCAGCTGTAATGTTTTAGAGGGATTAAGTTTGGTATCAAGAGGAACATTGAGAATTACTGATATACAGACCCAACAAAACAGGAGCAGTTGCTATGAAATAAAAGAGAAGCCAAGCAATCTTGACTATGGGATACCCCTGTAGAAAGTGAGGAAAATAGTTTAAAGAAAAGACAACTACGGCATCAATACTTACATTGATCCCAGCTGCTGGCCTGGAACAACCAAGGTGAAACGAAATTCAGTTACAGAATTAAATAATTGTACTAATCTCATTTCTTGCAACCCCAATAAGTCCACTTAACCCCCCTTTTTACAGTCTGAGTCTGCAATCCATCTCCCTTTGCAAGGAAACCTTTCCGAGAGCTGTCGAAATGGCCAAGTCTTTGTATTCTAATCCAGACTCTCAAAAGAGAAAAAAAGACAGCAAGCCTTCACAGGAGGCAAATGTATGCAGAGGAAATAGCAAAATCATTTTGGATCTCGCTGAGGTACATAGGTTTTGATGTAAATTTGACAAGTAAATCACTTTGTATCTATATAAGGGAAATTGGAGTGTCAAATACATAGACATTGCGCCAAGTCTGAAACGATGAGAACAATCACATAGTCCCTAAACAGTTTAGAAATATACTCATAGCAGACAGTAACTTAGATTCTATTCAAATGAGAACAAGCCTAGATAATATTTGGCTGTTGATGGATGGCAACAATAAAAAGACAAGCATGAATGTCTGGTTGATTTTGGTCAATTTGGGGGCCCAAAAGACTTTGCAGGCAATATAAGGTAATTGTGATCTATCTGGAAATGGAAAAAACACATGTGCCTGCACATACAAACTTTTATAGAAATATATTTATTTCTATTTCCCTCAAAAACACAGAATATACAGTTTAAACTGTAGTGGATGAAAGAGCAAAAATTGCAATTTCAGGCGTCACTTACTTTTATTTTGGAGCAAATGAAATAGAATACAGCAGAAGACCATGCATTATGTAAATCAAGGACACTCTTTATACAAAAGCTCATTACCACAAAGTGATATTAAGGATATTTGGAGGAAATAAGTATAAATGTGTGTATCATCAGGGTAACTTTTGACGGTTTTAAGGAATGGGTAGAGTGCTAGAAAACAGTGTTCCATGCAAATTTTAAAATTAAAACGTCACAAAATGTTGACTGTGGAATTCAATTTCACTGAGTTATACAGAACTTATATTGGTGTTAAATTGCTGTCTGTGTGACTCGTGGGGAATGTTGTCAATTTGTCAGTTCACCTGGCTTCTTTAAAAAGGGGAAAATATACCTGACCTTAGAGTTCTTATTTGACAGCAGTTATTATCAAGCACATTGAGTTCTTAAATGTGGCAGTGATAAAAATGGACAAAATGTTCCGCCAGGGATTCTAAATCCAGAGATCAATGCAGGCAACACACAAACACAAACAAACAAACAAACAAACAAACAAACAAACAAAATTTCCTGGATTTAGGACAATGGATAGGGATTAAACCCTTTTCTCTACCCATAATATATTGGCAAGAATTGCTACTTATAGCTGTTGCTGACATTCATCTGTCTCAAGAGACAATTGACTGTGCCTCTGGGAAAGAAGTCAAACCATTGGTGAATCACAGCACTGCCATAGTCCTGTGCTCCCAGCAATGGCCAACCAGCCAAGTTTCAGGGGGGAGCCTGCTTGGAGGCAGAGTCCATATGCAAGGTTCAATCCAGTCCTAAGGTCAGCAGTATCTCAGTTCACGTAGTCAGATGATCCAGGGGTCAAGAAAGTCGAGGGTCCAAGGTCACAAGAAGCAAGAAGCAGCAGGGTCTGTCCAGGAACTACGAAAGTTGTTTCCAGCAACTGACTGAGGCTGGAAACCCTGCTGAAGAAAGCTGAAGTCATCTGGTTCTCATCAGGAGTAAGACGGCTGATCAGCAGTAGGTGGAGTCACTTTGCCTTCTGCTCCTTCAGGCTGCTGCTCAGCAGGTGAAGCCAACTCCTGGCCCATGACAAGCGCCTGCTGTTGCTGCAGAGACCGTAACTCACAACTCTTGCATGGTTTTTGCTATATTAGCAGCACCGAAGTGACTTCCGTGGGGCGCAAGCCTCGGCAGAGTATATGGAAGTCCTAGGTTGCCCAGATGACGACCTCACTGATGTGGTCCAAAAGAAAACAGAGTTATATATTTGCTTCCAGCTTGTCTGCAGGGGTTGCAAGGAGGTGTTACAAGACACCATCCAACCACCTTAGATATCCTAGACTCCTCTCTTTCTCTCTCACACAAGCTTCTCCTTTCCCATCCCATCCTATCCAGGCTGCTACTGCTCTTACATGCAAGTCCCCCATCCACACACGACATTCAGCAACTACAGATCAATAGAATCTATGCCATCCACTGGAGAGTATGAAAATGCCATATATACAGAGCAAACAACTCAAGTAAAATAGTCAAGCCACCCATGATGTGCCTTATATCATCAATATATCACTCCATTGGCTCCGCCATGACAGGTTGGTTCTGTGAGGCCTCCACTCCCCTCAACTCTAATTTGGCGACAGCCATTACATCAGACGGCCTCAGCAGAGCTTACCAACGGCTCTACTGTGACAGGCACTTCTTGGCAAATTCATAGCCCCATCCAAGTATCCGAAATTTTGATATGAAAAGTTGGTCATCCTAGGTTCTTTTTTTGTTTTGTTTTTACATTCTAAAAATAAGCTGACTTCCTCCATCGGGTTCTTGCAACCTGCCTGCGTCGCTCTCATTTGCCAATTCCCAAGGCGCTGTGTATATTAAAATAAAATTGTCGGTCTTGTACAAACATAATTCTAAAAGAAACAGAGCTTCCCCTTAGCGCATCATCGATACTTACCAGCCAGGTCTACATTTGAGAAACAAAGCAGATTAAAAGAAGAATTGCTTCTGGCTTCCATCTGTGGCAGTCTCCCTTTTGATTACACCATCAATCCTGCTCAGTCAAACGGCTGGCAAAAAGTAATATGAAACCCATTCCAAAAGAAGTTATAGAGAGAGGCATAGCTACATGATAGCAGTTATAAAAAAAATAATATCATATTTGTTGCTTAGAGCCATCTCTCCTTCTGTAGTCTCTCCAAATGTTTTATAAAATTAGATCATGTAAAAAGTAAATGCATTTATTGAGACTCTGGATGTGGCAGAATTAATATCCATATTTATCTTAAGTAAGCCTTGCCTTTTTTATTACAAGTTCTCAAGCTGTCTTCAAATTGTTAGTTCCACCCAAGAACAACTAAACGTGAAAACTGGCGCATTACATTAAGAGGATAAAATCAATTTCAGATTATTTCCCATAGAGTGATGAAACTGCCCCATGTCTTTGTTGCATAAATATTACATCCCATAAATATTTATGGAAAATAATGAGTGTTTTCACATCTTCTGACTTCTATGTTTCTACTCAATTTGCACAAATGAATCAGATTTTTCTTGGGAAATCTTAGTGGAAGGATACCAGATGCAATCTTTTGGCTGAATTATTATTGTCATTATCAATGCGACAATTTCTTCTTCATGTTTCATTTCACCCATTTGTTTTATATGCAGAGAATACATGCCATTGAATACAAGAAAGTATCGTAGTCCTTAAGTATGAGTAAAATGTCTTAACCCAGAGGCTTTGCTCTTGGAAGATTAATGACAACTATGTGATCACTGGCCAGAGGCCCAAAATATCATGGAAGGTGGTATCCATAACTCCTACCAGCATAAAGAAGACCAGCCTACTCCAGCTAGGCGGACCACCAGATATAACGTGCTTGCTTCGCCTTCCCTCATAGGGAGATAAGAGGTTCAGCAACTCTGTGGGAGCAGAAGAAATATGGAAGACAAACTTGGACCCAGGCACTGACCAGAGGGCCAACAACTTCTGGAAGACTAAAACCCCATACCAACAGGAAAGCCATCAAGGGGCAATACAGCTGACCCCAAACTGGATATAAGTATCTTTAGAAAAACTAATTCAAACCTTTTCTGGAGATGTAAAGAATCTGAGGGGACAATGTACCACATGTGGTGGAAATGTAAAAAGATAAATAACTTTTGGGAAATGATTTATAATGAGCTAAAAAAAAAGAAGTTTAAATTAACTTTCATCAAAAAAACCAGAAGCCTTCCTTTTAGGTATTATGGCTGCAGACATTCTGAAGGAATTGAGGAGGGTTTTTATGTATGCAACCACTGCCGCGAAAATGCTGATAGCCAAATGGTGGAAAGGAGATAAAATACCAACTAAATTGGAATGGCAGGAGAAATTATTTGATTATGCAAAGATGACAGGAAAAATTAGGAACCAGACAGACCAAAAGTTCAAGAAAGAATGGGATATATACAGATTATATTTAAAAGAACATTGTTCCCATATGAAATCTTTGACATGCTTTGATTAACTTCTGCAATACCATATGCTATAAAGATTATAGATAATTTACGATAAGTTAAATGACATACATTATGCCTTTAATAAGGAAATGAAGGATCCATGCTGAGGAAGATGGAAGTCTTAATGCATGGAAGAACTTTATTCTATATGTAAAATTTTCTTTGTATTGAATGTGTTTATTTTTTTTCTTTTTGTGGTGAATGGATGCAATATTTAAAATCAATAAAGATTAAATGTAGAAAAAGAAAAATGCACTTCTTGACTCTGGCATTCTCAAACAGATTTCCCTCCTTTATCTTTCCTCTCTCTTTAGTGTCTGGTGAATGTCCTGTGTCTGGGTTGAGCAAAGGCTCCAAATTTATGCTGGTACCTAATTTTGCATCTGATCTATTTGCCAACACAAGCATGCCCCTATCTGTGGCTGATAATCAGCCCTGGGGAGAAGAAAAGTCTCCTTTCTAATTAGCACTGCCTCCAATAGTAACCTGACCACAGATATCAGTGGAAAAATGATTGAGTGCTGACAAAATTAGAGCCCAAACAGGGCTGCCCAGAAACAAAAGAGCGAGATATCAACCTGCTTAAGTGAACCTGGATGCATGCAGAAGCACAAAACGTTAGACGGCGTAGCCCAAGCATCCCAGTTGTGGGCTGCTTTATAAATCCTGTCAGAAAAAAATTCGGGGGGGGGGGGATTCACATTCTCCCTGCCAATGTGAAAATATCCACATTTGCTTTAAACACACAAATTGTAGTGCAGAAACAACAGGAGGCCATATATCTGGTCACACTGTTAAGGAGTAATGTGACTCCTTCTGGCAGCTTATTTGAGCTGTTATGAAAAGGTAGCAAGTTGCTATTTTTAAATTATTTAATTTTATTTTTACTACCTGGGAGCAAATTGCTTGGGCAATTTTTCTGCCAAATGTGCCAACATAATTTAATCAGCCCTGGAAGATCTGGCGGGGACTTCCGGTGCAGCGCGATCTCGCCACAAGCGGGGGTTTTACCGAGAGGGAAACCCCGGGCTATTTTGGAGGGTTAGGGGGTGCTTCAGGGCGCGGAGGCCCCCCGAAAACACCTCTGGAGGATGTCCAGAGAATCTGGTTCCCGCTACGACTGAAGCGACCAACCCAGCCGTCAGGTAACTTCAAATGAAGCGAAGAGTACGGCAGCGTTGTTCAGCGGGTCGAGGGAAGCCATTACCGACCTCCATGTAGCGAAGCCCCGAGCTTGTTGAGAAAGCGCTACGCTCTCATATTAAAGGACTCCGACTTTAAAACATCTTTAACTTTGCGGCGATACCAATAAGGAAGTCTGGAAGCGACATTAAGATGCAAACGGAGTTCAGCTTGAAACCGAAATCTGTTTGATGCAGCGCGACTCCAGTGCTGGGAAAGTGAAAGTGAGTTGCCTTGGCGGATACTTTGTTTTCTCCTCAGCTTTCCTCTCCCTAAAAGTAACTTTCGCGCAGAGACTTATTAACAAGAGGCTTGCGGGAGGAAAGGGGAGACCAGGGTTAAAATTGTTGCATTTGAAACTCCTTGAGGAAACGGAGGGCTGAAATAGATGAAAGGGGCACTTCTCCTTTTTTTTTTTTTTTTTTGTGTCTGTAAAACGTAAGGAGAAGGGAAACCGGAAGAGAAGGCTCCGCCGCCATTAAAACTTATGAGCGTGGTGGACTGTGAGAAGGTTTAAGGAGAAAAAAAGAAAAAATAACAAGAAAACAACTACAACTATAACCATCTCTGTTGTGGGAAAACATATATATTTTGGACTTACTGCAAGTATTATCTCTCCCACTATTTGCTCTTCGAGAAAGAGTCGTCGTCTGCTCCCGGCACATCTCTCTAGCTTACCTTCCCACCCCTGCTTGTTTTCTTCCTCTCCTCCCAGGAGAAGAACCTGCAAAAGGAACTGGAAAAGGTGGTTCTCCTGCCCGCAACTTCGGGCGCTGCTGTGAGGTTGGCAGGGCGGGAGAGAACTTCATTTTGCCTGGCTGTTTTGTGTGTAAATACAGCTTAAATTAGTTTGTGAAGCTGCTGGCAAGAGACTTCTGATTTATAAGAGTGACGGAACGTTGGCGAAACAGGGCATTACCATATCGCTGGAAATAGTGTAATCTTGAAGAGACGTGGGGACCTCTAGTGGCGAGAAGAAGACTAACTGATCAATAACTTTTGTTCCCCCCCCTCTTCTTTTTTTTTCTTTCTGTCTTTCTTCTTCCACCCCACCCCACTCTTTTCCCCACCAATCTTGGCCTGTGTGCCTATCTGACCTGTGGAGTAATTTGAGTGGAGGCGAGAAGGACACACAATAAGAGTTACATATTGAATGAATGGCATATATTTGTGTGGGAAATAATAACTTTGTTTAGTATCAATAGTAAAAAGGAATTTGAGGGGGGAGGTACCAGTGAAGGGTGGCATAGGGGAACCCGGGGAATAGGAAAAGCGTAAGAATACAAAATGTCTCATACGGTGAAGAAAGGTATGAACGGGGGGACTCCTGGTGAAAGGAGGGGGTCTAAACAAGAGACAGATTCAAAGGCGGACATTGTAAAGATGCTAATGGAAATAAAACAGAGTCAAAGCAACCTAGAACATAAGTTAGAACAAGTGGATAACAAAATTGGAAATATGGATAAAAAAATAGATGAAACAGTCAGCGAACTTAAAGGTCAGATAAAAGAAGTATTTAGGAGAACGCAAAATGTAGAGGAAGGAATAAAGAAGACAAGATTAGAACTGAAGGATATTAAGCGGGATAAGGAGAAGATTAAAGTAGAAATATTAGATTTAAACAAAGCACAAGAGGAGATAAAGGACGTTATAGCAATGAATGAACTCCGACAGAGAGAGGCGAATCTCAGGTTGAGAGCCGTCCCTGAGATACAAGGTGAAAATATTAAGGAAAGATTGATAAAAGAATTGGCGGAATGGATGGACGTTCCAATACAAGAAATGGCTAGAAATGTGCAGAATGCATTTAGAATGCGTGTAAAAACAACAAAAGTGAAAAAACTCACAGGCGACTGTTTGATTACATTCAGAGACAAAGAAATGAGAAATAGGATCTTACAAAAGAATAGGGAAAAGAGGTTGAATATAGAGGGAAATTACATAATCATCTTTAAAGATATCCCAATTAGATTACTTAAACGAAGAGACTCCTATAAACCATTAGTACAGACATTGAAGAAGAATAGAATTGAATTTAGATGGGAGTTCCCTGAAGGAATATCATTTGACTATAGAGGTAAAAGACACAGGTTACTAAACCTAGAAGAAACTGGGAAATTCTTGAGGAAATATAAGGAGTTGAGATCAGAGGAAGGTGAAGTAAAAGGAGCAGAGGGAGGTTCACCAAGAGACTTAAGAACAGAGGTAGAAGTGGAAGCGAACGTAAGTAGATCGGACGAAGAGGAAGAAGGGGAAGAAGAAGACACAGCGAATTTATAAGAGAAAAGAGAGACAAGAGAAAGAAAGGAAGAAAGGGAAAGCTTAGGTGAATACCAGGCATTATGGGGTTAAAAATTTTGAGTTGGAATATTAATGGAATGAATGAGAAAAAAAAGAGGAATAAAATTGAACAATTTTTGAGAAAGAAAAACCTGGACATCATCTGTCTTCAAGAAACGCATGTGGCCAAAAGACATAAAAAATTGTTAATTAATAAAAGATTGGGAATTGAATTTGAATCCTCTGATAGAGAAAAGAAAAGAGGTGTGGTGTTGTATATTAAAAATAAGATCGAAGCTAAACAAATATTTAAAGATGAAGAGGGGAGGATGGTAGCGGTTCGAATCAACTGGCAAGGAGAGAATTTGGTTGTGATTGGAATTTACGCGCCAAATGGTAATAAGACCGATTTCTTCCAAAATTTAGAAGAGAAATTAGCAGAATATATGGATCAGAAAATCATTTTAATGGGTGACATGAACGGTGTGGTTTCCTTAGAAGCGGATAAACTTAGGGAAGGAATAAGTAAAGAAGGGAAACTACCAAAATCCTTCTTCTCAATGGTTAAAAATTGCAATCTGATAGACATTTGGCGTCTCAGACATCCACTGGATAAACAATTTACATTTCACTCTGAACCACATCAGTCGATGTCACGAATAGATCAGGTTTGGATCTCGAGTGAACTGTGCCCTAGAGTTAAACAAGTAGAAATAAGACCGAGAGTAATCTCTGATCACAGTCCGATAGAATGCGAACTGGAGAGTTTCGAGAGAAGAACCTTCAGATGGAGACTAAAGGAATATCTTCTAAATGATCAGGAAATCGTAGAAAATGCGCAAAAGAAGTTAAGAGACTACTTTGTGGATAATTGCGATAAAGGCACAAATATCAATGTAGTCTGGGACGCAAGCAAAGCTGTAATAAGAGGATTCTTTATTCAGCAGAATGCGATTAAAAATAAGAATAGAGAGAAAGGAAAAGAAAAAATTTTAAGGCAGATAATGGACAATGAACAAAAATTAATCAAAAAACCTAATTGTCAGGAAACAAAAGAAAATATTAAAATTCTGCAAGCCCAATTTGCCATAATAATAAATAGAGAAGTAGAGTGGAATATAAAAAAATTAAGACAAAAGAACTTTGAGTTTTCAAATAAATCTGGCAAATGGCTTGCATGGCAAATAAAAAAAAGGAAAGAACAAGGCACAATAAACAGAATTATAGTAGAGGGAGGAGAAGTAACAGATCCAAAAGGAATCAGGAAGGAGTTTTTGGATTATTATAGAAGCCTTTACAAAAACAAAGACAGAAATAATTTAAGGAAGATAGAGAGGTTTCTGAAAGATAAGATGGTGCAAAAAATCCCAACAGATAAGAAACAACGACTGAATATGCCAATAGAAATAGAGGAGATAGAGGATGTAATCAAAGATTTAAAGAGAGGGAAGGCTCCGGGACCGGATGGATTCACAGCGGGTTATTATAAAGAGATGAAATCTATTCTGGTGAATCCCTTAAAGGAGATTATGAATAATATATTAAGAAAAGGTGAAATCCCGGAGACTTGGAAGGAGGCATTTATTACCTTTATCCCCAAACAAGATGCAGATCTAACTCAAGTCAAAAATTATAGACCAATCTTGTTGTTGAATACGGACTACAAAATCTTTGCAGGAATTCTGGCGAGAAGATTGAAGTCCCTACTAGTAGAAGCTATCCACAAAGACCAGGCTGGTTTTCTTCCAGGCAGGCATATGAAGGACAACATAAGACATATAATTAATATGTTAGAATTTCTATCTGCCAGGATTGACAAGCAGGCAATAATGATGTTCGTGGACGCAGAAAAAGCGTTTGATAACGTGGTATGGGACTTCATGTTGAAAAATCTAGAACATATGGAAGTGGGCAAAGATTTTTTTAACGGGATAAGAGCAATATACACGGAGCAAAAAGCTAAACTGATTATAAACAACGTTGTGACAGAAGAAATAAAGATACAGAAAGGTACAAGACAGGGGTGTCCACTCTCCCCACTACTATTCATAATGGTGCTAGAAGTACTTCTAAATTCGATTAGGCGAAATGATAAGATTAAAGGAGTGACAATCGGACAAAATGCCTACAAGATCAAAGCTTTTGCAGACGACCTAGTAATAATGACTGAGGACCCAACAATTACAATAGAAGAAATCTTAAAGGAAATGGATCAATTCGGGGAAATGGCAGGCTTTAAACTAAATAAGAGGAAAACGAAGATGATAGTCAAAAATATGGACCAAAGTGTAATAGAAATAATTCAACATCAGTCACAAATAGAGGTGGTTAGGAAAGTAAAATATCTCGGGATCTGGTTAACACCTAAAAATATAGATCTGTTTAAAAATAACTATGAGCCGGTGTGGAGAGAAATAAGAAAGGACCTGGAAATATGGGGAGGATTGAGATTGTCTTTTTGGGGAAGGATTAATACTATTAAGATGAATGTTTTACCGAGGGTACTGTTCCTATTCCAGACCATACCTATAATTAAGGGGAGCCGAATGTTTAAAGAATGGCAAAGAGTGCTTTCAAGATTCATCTGGCAGGGCAAAAAACCTCGGATACAATTTAAACTCTTAACAGATAGAAAGGAAAGGGGAGGATTTGCTCTGCCAGACCTGAGATTATACTACGAGGCATCATGTCTTTGTTGGATAAAAGACTGGGTAAAACTAGTAAATAAGGAGCTACTCGATTTAGAGGGCTTCGACAATAGGTTTGGCTGGCATGCCTACCTATGGTGTGAGAAAAGGAAGGTACATAAGGGATTCGAAAATCATATTTTTAGAGGTCCACTTATTGAAATATGGGAAAGGTACAAAAATATATTAGAACCTAAAGTTCCGCACTGGCTCTCACCCCTCGAAGTGATAAGTGTGAAAAAAATTAACATGAGAAGTAATTGGGCAACATATGGACAACTGTTAACTCAAGAAGATGGGAAATGGAAATTGAAGCCATACGAGCAAGTTAAGGAGTATGTGTATGATTGGCTACATCACTTCCAAGTTAATGAAATGTTTAGAAAAGAGATAAAAGATAGAGGGTATGCAGATAAAGATTCAAAATTCCAGACGGAAATTATAAACAATGATGTGAAAATAATATCTAAAATGTATAAGATGCTCTTAGATTGGAACTTGGGAGATGAGGAAGTCAAAACAGTAATGATTCGATGGGCTAGAGATGTGGGTCATACCATACAATTTGAGGATTGGGAGAAACTATGGAAGGAGGGTCTGGATTTTACGGCATGTATAACGGTAAAAGAGAATGTTATGAAGATGTTTTACAGGTGGTACATAACACCTGTGAAGCTATCAAAAATGTACAAAGTAGGCAGTAAATGTTGGAAATGTGAAGATAAGGAGGGCTCCTTTTACCACATGTGGTGGGAGTGTGGGAGAGTGAGAGAATTTTGGGAAAAAATATACATTGAGTTAAAGAAGGTGTTAAAGTATACGTTTACCAAAAAACCTGAAATCTTTCTGTTAGGGATATTAGGGGACGAAATAAAAAAGAAAGACCATAAATTTGTATACTATGCAGTCACAGCAGCAAGGATAATTCTGGCCCAGAAGTGGAAAAAACAGGAAATGCCTACGACGGAGGAGTGGAGACTAAAGTTATTAGACTACGCGGATTTGGACAGATTGACGGGGAAGATTAGACATCTAAGAGACCAAAAGTTTATCAAGGAATGGGGAAAATATGTAGATTATCTGGAATATATTAGTAAAGGACAAATAACGCTAAGGGGATTTAGAGAAGCACTGTGAAAGATCAAGAGTTATTGTTTAAAGAAAATAGGAGAGGAGAAATGTATAATGACAATACAAACTAGGAAATGTGCAACTTTAATTTTTATTACGAAAGATTCACGGACGAGCTGAAGGAAGTCCACAAAGAGGCAACAATGTAAAATTTTAAGTGAAAACTTCTTTAATGTGTATATTCTTTTCTTTATTTGTATTTTGTTGTTATTTTTTCTCTTGAAAAATTAATAAATATCTATATGCAAAAAAAAATAAAATAATTTAATCAGCCCTGAGGACCATGCACTTTGACTTTGAGGTGGTGGTGGTACCATTTGATAGTACACTTCCGACAAGAAACCATCTTGAGATGACCATGGGTGGGCCACAAGTTCTCCATTTCTGTCTTCACCTCCATCGTTCAGCTCTGAGGGCCTTCTGGTGGTTCCCTCACTGTGAGAAGTGAAGTTACAGGGAACCAGGCAGAGGGCCTTCTCGGCTGTGGTGCCCGCCCTGTGGAATGCCCTCCTACCAGATGTCAAGGAAATAAACAACTATCTGACTTTTAGAAGACATTTGAAGGCAGTCCTGTTTAGGGAAGTTTTAAATGTCTGATGTTTTATTGTATTTTAATATTTTGTTGGAAGTCGCCCAGAGTGGCTAGGAAAACCCAGCCAGATGGGGAGGGGGTATAGCTTATTTATTTATTTATTATTATTATTACTACTACTCCTACTGCTACTACCCTCACAACTGATTTATAAATCTCTCATTCTTTTCTATGCTTGCCTTTTCCATTTCAAGTAGAAAGCAGGTTCTCATTTCTGCTTTTCAGAAAGTGACAAGCAACTGTTGGTTCTGAAAGTAGGTTAAATATGTGTGCATTGGTAAAGTGCAAAATATCTCAAAGACATTTAAAAACTGGTCATTAGCAAAGTTAATAAAGGAATTCCACTACAGGGTAGGGGAAAGGCGATGTTATAAGATCTGTAGATAGAGATCCCAGTGCTCCAAATTCTCACCCTTTTAGTCTGGACTAAAATTATTCATCTTGCTCAGCTGGTCTTCCAGTATCTAAACAGTGGTTGATTAGGGAAGTAGAATGGATTTTGGTTACTATGGAAATGGAGGTTCACAAATTTGCCTTTGATTAAACCAAACTCATTAAAAACACAATTAAGATTGTCAGAACCATCTACCATTCAAAGTATTTTAATTGATTAATCATTTTTTTAAAAAAAATAACCCCACACAGATTAAATCAATTAAATGAAATTAAGTACAAATTTGCATCGTGGCACATTTAACAAATAAAAGATACCACTCATTATCAACTAAACTTTAGTTAATTAAGGCTCATGGGTGGTCTGCAGGCAGGTTTCCGGGTCATGTGGCCAGCATGACTAAAACACTTCTGATGCAACGGAACACCGTGATGGAAATCAGAGCACATGGAAACACTGTTTACCTTCCTGCCGCAGCAATACCTATTTATCTCCTTGCACTGGCATGCTTTTGAACTGCTGGGTTGGCAGAAGCTGGGACAGAGCAATGGGAGCTCACCCCCTTGTGGGGATTTGAACCACCAACCTTCTGACTGGCAAGCTCAAGAGGCTCAGTGGTTTAGACCACAGCGCCACACTCCCTTGGTCTAAAAGCGAGATGAGTGCCACAACCCCATAGCTGCTTTTGACTGGACTTAACCGTCCAGGGATCCTTTACCTCACCTTTTTCTACCATGGGTGGTGCCATGGGGGAGCATTGGGCAAGCACCTCCACAGTTCCCTGAGTGTACCCACCCCAAGAAGGATAAACAGCCAGTAGTTTAATTCTTTATGGACAAAGAAGGGGGAAGATGGAATTCTACCAGTCTGCCCCTCTCAGGAACCCTTTCTTCCTCCATTCCTAGTGTGTCCTACACCTCTTCCTCTAGCCCTAGCTCATGCCCCACATTATGCATGTCCTCCCTGTGTCTTGCATGATCCATGGCTGGAAGAGATTTGGGGTTGCTCCAATCTCTCCAGAGTACCCTCAGTCCCCAAAGGAGTAAGTAGTTGATTTCGTTATTGATAAAGCACACACCTACAAGCCGGACTGTTGACGCGACCGCATGACCATGCCTCCACTGAAACTGAAGTTCTCCTGCCTGATAGGGCATTCACAAACAAGCTGTGACAACAAACAGTATAACATGTGGTCCCAGAAATCCTGAGATCAAGTCTCACAACAACCACACATTCACTAAGGGAGCAATCCTATACACAAGAAGCCATCACAAAGCAATTTGGCATAAACTGGTGTAAACTTAAAGCAGATGCAAATTTAGGATAAATTCAAGTTGAGTTTAAAATGAAGAATGATAAGAAAGAAGTTGCCCGTTGATTTTTAGATCAACCTAGGACAGGCATACATGTCTCCTGGTCACAGTCTTTCCTACTGGGGTGAGATATATTGAATTTCTGTTTCAATTATGGTAGTTATTTCTAAATGTGCATCCATATATAAAATTGCAAATTTCATGTGAATGCACTCGCTGTCTTTGGGTGAAGATTAGATGGCCACAAACAAACACAGGCAACAAAAAACAATGACAAATAGGAAACTTCCGCTTACTGTGAAAGCATCATTCAGCACCTTCCTTCAGGGCTGTTCTGTTCTGTAAGGGTGGGGAATGCTGCAACATCTGTATCTTTCAAGCCACTTGGCTCTCTACCCTCTCTCTAGCTCCTGCTGGCTCCATCATCATCTGCTTCCCAAATTTCTGCTCTCCATTGGGAAGCCAGCAGAATGAGTTTAAATCCTCCACTGTCTTCCTTTGCATACCCTTATGTCAGGGACTGAGCAGAAGAGGAGATTGCAATCCTGACCCTTCCAGGGAGGAGCAAGAGGAAGACAGTATGATTTACAAAAGTGGTTTGCGGGAGGGGAAAAGATGGGAAATCATGGGATAGGAGGAGCAGGCAGAGCCAGAGCAGCAGCTGGCTGACACGTCATCATTAGAAAGCATTCCAGGCACTCCATCTCCCAGAACCTGGTGGGCCTTAAGAGTAGGAGAGCAAAGAGCTCAAAGTCTTCTTCTTTGTGGTACAGGAATTCAATAATATGAAGCAGCACCCATCATTCCTATGCTGGACCACAAAGCTATCTTCCTAGCCCCCTCACTTGTAAAGCTTAGATCCTCACCATACTCATCCAGATCTTATTCCTGGTTCCTTATCTTCTCCTTCTTGGTTATTTTTTTAAAATACAGAGAAAAAGCTGCTATAGAGTTGAGAAAGTAATGTGGTTGTATGAATCAGTCCCAAAGTCACACATAAAGTTGATTATTTGATGGGTACAGGGTTGTGAATGTATATCTATTGGCCTCAGCTTGATGGGTTACAAACTGGCAGACCAATCTAAAACTTTCCCCCAATAGTAAAAGTTAATATAGTCCCCAAATAAAACTATTCATCACCTGTTATGGAGATCCATCTTGACAGTGCTGAGATGCAGTCTGACTGTTAACTGTTTCTGGCTTTGCCAAGACTTAAAGCATACCCTCTTTGTGACATCACACATGACATCAGAATGGCATGTTTGCATTCAGCCTAGACTATCTCCAAGCCAACAGCAATGGCCAGTAAACTTCTGCAACCAGGTAACCATCAGCCTGACTACCCGTTTGTTTGTTTCTATCTAGACTATTGGATGTTTATTTTTTGTTCTCATAATCAAAGCCTGAAGAAGAGCTTTGTATCATCTGAAAACCGGCTTCCACTTTTAAAGAAAACTAATTGTCAGGGACTGGGCAGAGGAGGAATGGTGGAGACTTCCTCCCCATCCTGACCCTTCCCGGGGGGGGGGGAGAGGAAGACAGTATAGATTTACAACAGGGGTTTGAGCAGCTCAGAGGCAGATGAGGGGGAAAGCTGGGAAATCATGGGAGACCCTGAACAATACCTGGCTGAAACATTGTCATTAGAAAGTATTCCAGACCCTCCATCTCCCAGAACCCAGTGAGCCTTAAAAGTAGGAGAGCAAAGAGCTCGAAGACAGAGGGCAACTGTAGAAGAGATGAATGAGGAAGTGGGAGAGATGGGGGGGGGTGGAGATTCACTTAGGACAACACCATTATCCAAGAGGCTGGGTTCTATAGCCTCTCTCTGTAAAGTTTGTAATAAAAAAGGACGGTCAGAAACTTTTCCTTGTCTTTATACACTCCTGGGTAACCAGCCAGGAGCCTCTGACAGCATCCTGACAATTTACTTGGTGTTCAGCTGCCAGTTCTACTCAGTGGCATCCTGAAGCTAAGTGGTCTGGGTACATCTGCCTAAGCTATTACTTCACTGGGTCACTGCTCTCCATGTGAGGTCAGTGGGGCTGTCCTGCCCATTGGTTTGGCATGGCATGGAGAAGATCGGGATGCAAGGACAGGGCTTTGCAATACAGGTAGAATAAACCAGGGCTGGCAAAATAAATATTGTGGTACCTTGGTTCCTTAACAGCTTAGCTGTTGAACAAATCAGCTCCCGAATTCCGCAAACGCGGAAGTAAGTGTTCTGGTTTGCAAATGTTTTTAGGAAGCTGAATGTCCGACATGGCTTATGTGGCTTCCAACTGAGTGCAGGAAGTTCCTGCAGCCAATCGGAAGCTGTGCCTTGGTTTTTGAACAGTTTCAGGAGTCGAACTCCCAGAACGGATTAAGTTCGAGAACCAAAGTATCACTGTAAAGCTATGGATGCCTTTGGAAGTGCCATCACAACTTTCCAAATCTTTGTGTAATTTCTGTGCTCGTCTCTGCTCTCTTATTAAGAGAAATGGCAATCTTTGATAAACAATATTATGTCAGTAAGAGTAAACAACCTATTAAATTGTCCCTGGATTTTATTTTATTTTATTGGAAACTTTTTTTAAAAGGTGGGAGCAGAAAACATCTTTGTGTATTTATTTTCAGCGAGATAAGCACGTTTAGCGCAATAAATTAGAATGCAACGGATGGGCAAAAATCACATCATCTTTTCCCCGATAACACTGTGCAGCCAGCGGTCCGTTTCACAGCACCTTAATGGCTGACAAGTTCAGTGAGCAAAAATTCCTTTTAGAAGAATGTATTTCTAAATGTGTCGACATTTAGTGTCTTCCATGACTGAATATTAATCATAGCTAATCTCTCAAAATTACATACTTTATTCTATCCTGATTTACAGTCTCTCTTCAAACCCCAAGATTAAAAGCATTTACTCTCATGGTTCTGTAGTGTAATGACATCATTATAAAGCAGAAGGGAAATGTTTTCATTGCGGAGTTATCATTAAATTGTGCTGATGAAGGATAATACATGGATTGCATAGGAATTTGTCATTAGAAGTGTGTTTAACTACTATTGGGGGCTGGACAGTTTCTTATTTTTGTCTGTGGAAAATGCGGCAGTCTAAAAAAGAGAATGCTGAAGATGGAACTCATCAAAACTGCTACATTACATGATGTTCATTTCCGCTGAAGCAACACAAACCTAGTTCTGCTTTTAACCTGGGATGCAGACATTGTACCTTTGGTAGCTGTATGAATGGGCAAACTACACCACAGCATGCTCACAAAATATAATGCAGGCCTTTCATTCCTGATTCTCCTGCCTGACCATCCTTGCCAACCTTTGTGGGCCCCTCCCCCCAAAAAACCCTTCCCATCCCCTCTCCAACTCCTGAAACACACCTTCTCATTCCTCTCCCATCAGTCAGCTGGAACAGAAATGCATGAGCAGAGAACTGAAAGGAAATTTTGCAATTGCAGGAGCCCTAAGGAGAACATCTCTTAGGATCCCTTGAGCTTAGTGAACCCTGATGCTACTTCAAAAAATAAATAAATCAGGGTGACACAGAAGGAAGGAGAGAAAAGGAAAACTTCCCTTCAGCCATCTCCTGACATAGGAATGGGGGAGAAAAACAATTCCATTCCCAGTTTGCTTTATCTGAAACAATATAGCCATCCTTCAAAATTCACACTTTTTTGAATTTTGCAACACAGTTCTCCAACCAGGTAAATCCATGCAAAACTGTATATTTTATTCTAAAGCAGGGTTTCCTAAACTTGTGTCTCCAGCTGCTGTAGGACTACAACTCCCATCATCCCTAGTTATCGGAGCCAGTGGTCAGGGATGATGGGAATCATAGTCCTACAGTAGTTTAGGAAACCTTGTTCTAAAGTGTACATAAAAATAGATATATTAGTGGGGGACACACACAAATACACATATTTTAGGGGGATTTCTTTTGCAAAAATGTGCATATTAAGCATATTAAGCAACATGACATTACGTGCATTCACACTAAAGTGGTGGTGAATTTTCACAAGGACTTTGAAACAAACTGCAAAATGATGTGGAAATGTGGAGAACTGAGCTCATGATTTGTGAAATGTGAAACAGAAATGAAGTGAAGGGGGATTGAGGAAACTGGGAACCATGAGAACTGATTGAGATGTGAGGCATTTGTATGACCCTTCAGATTGGCTTGGCTTGGTCTGAGGTCTGTTTTTTTTAAGAATTTGGGGGGGAAATCTCAGATTATTTCCACACTGATCTGAGGTGAATTTGGGTGTGTTCGCTCCTCACTAAACTAGTAAGGTAAAGGACCCTTGGATGGTTAAGTCCAGTCAAAGGTGACTATGGGGCGGGGTGCTCATCTCTACTTTCAGCCCAAGAGAGCTGATGTTTGTCCGCAGACAGCCCTCTGGTTCCAGTGGCCAGCATGACTAACCCACTTCTTGTGCAACGGAACACTTTAATGGAAGTCAGAGCACACAGGAATGCCGTTTTCCTTTCTGCCACCGCTGTACCTATTTATCTACTTGCACTGGTGTGCTTTCAAACTGCTAGGCTGACAGAAGCTGGGACGGAGCAACAGGAGCTTGCCCCATTGTGTGGATTTGAACTGCCAACCTTCTGATCAGCAAGCCCAAGAGGCTCAGTTGTTTAGACCACAGCGCCACCCATGTCCCACTAAACTAATATGGACAGAGGGCTGAATGAATCATTTCTTCCTCCTATTTTAGAGAAAAGTATTGTGTGCACTGGGCCTTTGTGAATATGAACATGTCACACTCAATATGACATGCACTCATTATTCATTGCACAATTCATAATGGGTAAGCATGGGTATGTATTTGGATCTGTCCATAATATTATAAAGACCAAAACATGCTCTATAGTAATAAAAATGGGCCACTTCCTCTAGGCTTTTGTACAGTTTGATAGCTGATGGTTACTTCAAGTTACTGGATTTGTGTCACACACCCTATTTGTCTTGAAGTAGCTACCAGCTATCCACTATATGCATAATCCATGCAGAGACAGAAATTTGAGCTGTGCAGCTGGCTTGGAAAAAGCATCCTTGGGGAGCTAAACAGTGCATTGTTGACTTGGAAGATAGAGGTTGTTTCCAAACTTCCTTCTTCTCCCTGCTCAATATGTATATTTGTTTCTCTGAAGCAATATGCAAACCGAAACACAGCCATCGTCTGAAACTCAAGCACCTCTGAATTTTGCAATACAATTCTCTAGTTAACTAACGTGTACAAAAATGCATACACTAGTGTAAAGTGTGCAGGTAAGTGCATCTATTAGTGAAAATAACATACATCCCCCCTCTATTAGGCAAAATTGATGTACACATACATGTATATTAGCAAAATTGCAAAGGAAAAATGAATTTGAGAAGAGAAATTAACACAAAAATTCTGGTGAAATTTCGTGACATTTTTATTCTATTTTATTTTGCAAATTGCCACAGAAATGTGGAGAACTGAATTTAAAATCGGAAAAATGAGAAATGCAGAGAGCCAAAACAGACAGACAGAGTCACCCATCCCTAATATTTGTTAACGAAAAGTTTATGACAAAAGAGCAACAGAAGACTTCTGTGTTTTCTTCACACCCTCTCATTATTCAGAAAACTGGGAAAAATGAAAGAATAGAGTAACTGGAACTATATGCCATTATGCAAGTCAATCCAAGAAATATTCTAATGTTTCTGTTCTTCAGAAGCTAAATTCAACAGTGATAGAAGCTGGCTTTTAGACTCCTATTAGGATGCAAATGAATAGTTACAGACTCCTATAACAAATTCTTATTAAATGAAAATGCCTGACCTCTATCAACTGAATATTAATTTACTGTCATTGTATACAACCCTCTTTCCTCAAGGGGTAGATTTGATAGCCCATGGAAACACGCATTCTCCACCCCCAAGGAATAATGGTTACATGCAAACACACTGAATTTACCAAATAGCTGTTAACTTTTTTGAAAATATTTATTGCTCATTATTATTTGCAGCTTTGAACATTTGGATTTCTCACTGAATTCCTTGAAGTGCATGGACATGCTTTAAAGGTTTGCAGTCTTACTGTTACCAGAGCCGTCTTTCCTATTGGGCTTACTGGCCCGTCACACCAGGGCGCCGGCCTCTCAGGGGTGCCCCAGTGAGTGGGGGAGCTGTGTGGCTTTGCCGGCGGCCTCCCCTTTTCTTGCACACCTGCCAGCTGTGCCCCGTCAACCATATGGCTGGTGGGCATGCAGCTTGCCTCCCAAGCCTCCGTGGGAGGAGAGCGACCCCCGCAGAGGCTTGGGAAAAGGTCGACAATTCTGGGAAATGAGAGGGGCGCCTGAGGGATCTTTGCACCACTGTGCCGGATATGCTTAAGACAGCCCTGACTGTTACCCAAATGTAGCAAGGGATAAAAATACCCAATCGTACAGGCAAACTGCAAGGGCCACATACCAGTGTTGAGCAGTGTGGGAGTCAAAATGTAATGTAAATGGCATGTATATGTCACCTTTGTACATTGCAGCTTCCAAACTTTCTCTTCAGTCCTTACCTTCACAATTATTTCCAGCTATCAAGCTAAAAAAGAAATAATCTAGATAAAGAATCACCCGCTCATTCTGCATGATGGGAAGAACAGGATGCTAAAGTATAGGTAATAGCCATTTGGATTTAAACAACACTCAAATTATCTGTTGTCACCCGGAGATTCTGTTTCAGTCTGCAATGCAAATTAACCTTGCAACTCTATCATTCTCCTTAAACACCGCATGCATCTCCAATTCTTTCCTAATATTTATGAGGATTCATAAACTTGTCAGAGCCTGGAATTAAATCCCAGTTTTATGAGACAATGATAAAAAAATAAATTATTCGCTTATGGTACAAACATGCATTTCTGCAGGGAAGGTAAAAATGGATTTTTCAGTCCTCCGATTTATCCAGAAGGTAATTTAGATACATCACTGTTGAAGCAGAATGAAAGCACCGATTTACCCAAAAATAAAAATAAAAAAAATAAAATTCAATTTGCAAATTGTGCTTGAATTGGAACAAGTTTTTGTTCCTACTGGAGTTTGACAAAAATAATTGGCAGAAGGAATTTAGATATTCCCTACGTAAACTTCATAACCATCATTTCTTAGATAAAAATGAGAAAGATATATGTGCAGATAAGACTAATCAGTTGCTTTTGCAACTAAAAGAGAAGGGGGGGGGGAGGAAATAAATGGCCAGTCTCTCCCTCTCCCTTTACACTAGATGGCACACCTTCTCAATTAGTGAAGGATATCTCCTTCTTGCTTCTCTTTTAATACTGTTGGTAGATAAAACAAAAAGAATGGTACTTTGTATGGATGACTGCAAAAGTTAAAACTATTTATTATGGCTGCATATAGAGAATTTAAAAAGTGTATTCCAACACTGTTGACACATCCATCTATCTCAAGAGACAGTAGAGGGTGCTTCTAAGGGTGAAGCAACACCTAAGTGACCTCCACCGGGTGCAAGCTTGGTCAGCATGTTTGGAGGTCTTGGGCTGCCCAGATAACAAGACTTGACTCTCTGCCTGGCTGATGTGGTCCAAAGGAAAGCAGAGCAATACGTCTGGCACTAGCTTGGCTGCATAATTTGTGGGAAGGAGGCTTACAAGGCACCATCCAACCATCTTAGGGACACCACTTGGGATTTGTTTGCTCCTTAGCCTCTTCTTTTCCTGAAGATGTTCCAGAAGACAGTGGTGGTTTAGGATCAGAGTTTTCCTTCTCCTAGATGAGCTACCTTCCCAAGTTGACGAGCTCCATCTGCCCCTCACTTCCCTCTACAGCACATGCAGAAACCACCTTCTTGACCACCCCTCATTAATTCACTACATATATGAGGAGGAAGTCACCTGCTGGCCACACCTCCAAACCTCAACATGCCCACTGGTCAAACCACCCATCCTTCCCTGCAGACTTGGATTGGGCATTCATGAGAAAGGGCCTTGAACATATATAGAACCTCCAAGTGTCCCTATTTCCCAGATTTCCCAGTGCACCTGCTCTCTTATCTCTCAACATTCAGATGTGGGGAATGTGCTCAATGCATAAGACATTACACCAACAGATACTACTGCCGAAAAGGACTCTTCACAAGATAGGATGCCCACCTAAGCTCCATGAGATGGTTGTGTCCTTCCACACCAAGGAGTGTGTGAAACAGGGTGTGGCGATCACACAGGGTCCCCGGACGTTTGACGGTCTATTGATCCCTGTGCCACCACTATGATCACTTCCCCGCTGCCACCAACCCATTTCTCTCGGGTACACACTGAGTCCAGACAGTTGTTAACATTAAAACAAATAATTAAGTTTATTTTATAAGCATGAACAAGTTTATGGTTTCAGTTAATTTTTCTTGACAGTTTCTTATCCTTAGTTTCTATGCTGGCCTATACCTTCCTAATAACTGCTAACTGATTATCCCAACTGTCTATCTGACTCCTCCTATCAGTTTCTCTCACTCTCTCACATCAAAACTCGACCAACCCACAGACTTATCCTCCCTCTTCCTTCTCCAACTCCCAACTGACTTCCAGACAACTCCAACTCTAACTCTAACTCCTCCCCTTGGGTTCCCACTGGCCAATCACTTCACACTCATTTAACCCTTTCCTTATGACCCACCTAGGAGGGCAAACACCACACAGGGCTATGTTCTCACCCCAGCTGCAGACCCTTTAAGGGTCCCTATTTTCCAGGGACAGTCCCAGATATACAGAAACCGTCCCAGTTTCTGATTTGACCCTTGAATGTCCTGCATTTCCTTAGGACGTCCCCTTTTTCATTGCAAAAATGTTGGGGGTTACGGAGTTACGCGACCCCTCCGAGTCAAGGAGATACAGTAAATCCGCTCCACCTCACTGTGGAGAAGAGTTACGGTGGACTGCGTGGCCACCCACTCTCCCCTGGGGGTGGGAACAAAGTCCCGCATTGCCCAGGGGATCCCAGCCGCATCAGCAACCAGCCAGCCAATCTGCTGGCTGGTGCGGGTGTGGCAGGGACAATTTAAGCCAAGGCGGGAGCTGGAAGGCTTCCTCTTGGCTCACCTCTAGTCATTGTTTGATCTTTTGATGGGGGAGAGGAGGTGGCCATCACCTGCCCCTCCAAGCTTAAGGTTATTCTGTTAAAGGAATCTGCGTGTCTGGATTATCCGAAGCCCGGGCCAGGTCTAGGACTATGACATGACCCCGACAGGAACACCTGGGGGAGCTCAAGTTGGTCTGCTCCCCCTTCTGGTGGTTTACCCTTACTGGACTCCCTGCAGAACGGGCATTCAATGCCTAAGCCAATACCACTCACATTCTGTTATCTATAAAGTTGTGCCCAAAATTTGCCCAATAACATTAACATAATATTTGTGTCCTGTGTGTTTCATTTCATTGAGGGGTTGGTTACGAGGTCTTGACACGCAACTATACAACCTTCAAAAGACATCTGAGGGCAGCCTTGTATACGGGAGCTTTTAAAATGTTGAATGTGCTATTATTTGTGTAGCTGGACATTCTGGGATCAAGTCAGAAACCAGGATGGCTTTTGTAAATCTGGTGCTGTCCCTGGAAAATAGGAACATTTGGAGGCTCTGCCACGGGAACTACTTTCCACTAACCCCTCCTGCATCCAGTCTCCTTTATGTGGAACAATGGAAGGATGCAGGGGTGGGGAAGAAAAATCTCTCTCTTTCTCCCTTCTCCTGTTGCTGCCACCACACCTGCACCCTGCCAGTCAACCAGGTAAGGAGAAGGGAAGGGAAGGAGTGTTTGTGAGTAGCTGGGGTGGAAGAGGCAGGGGAATGCTGGAGGCAGGCATTGGAAGTGGGATTTTGATCTGAGTCAGAAAAGAAATTTCAGGAGGTGGGATGCTCACTTCCTGTTTTAATGGAGATCTTCAAAAGCTTGGGCTTTGCTTCTGAGCCAGGTTCAGGCAAGCTCCCGCAACATCACTAATTGGGTTTGGGAACCAAAACTGACAACGGTTACTGCCTTGTTTGCTATTCTGGGATAGATTCTGATTCTTTCCTGGCTTTCTAAAGGGAAAACTTTGACCCTTGACTCTCTCATACTTGAGTGGTTCCTCTTATGTCTCTTGCATTATTTTGCGTGTGTGATTTTTGAAAAGAAAGCTTTGCTTTCTTCAAGGATTGCTAACTTGAATTTCTGTAGTTTTAAAGCGATCTCATTTAAATCTATCATTAATTTATTTGTACAAGAATCAACGCAAAACTAAAATGTAATAATAATATAGGCATTTTGTTTCCTCTCTGCAGAATGTCCTCCTTGAATATATTTGTGGAGTACAGTGAAGGATAGGGGCCACCTTGTTGCAGTCAGCTGTCTCCAGAAGAACTGCCTGGAAGGAACCCGAGGTAAAGGATGTCTACAGCTAAGCACATCACAAAAGACATAGTGATATGTGCTTGCACAGCTAATCCAAATAACTACTAGCCTTCGGGGGGGAAAGATAAGACAACATGACACGCAGGCTGTATCTTGTTTAAAAATAAATGTTCTCAAGTCATTATGGCATGAATAAGAGCTTTAGCAATAATGCACGGTTGTCATGCCTCTGGGATTAGCAGGTCTACTTGAACATTTTAGCTTAATGTATAGGATTCATGTTAAATATCCTCAAGGCTCAAGTTCTCTCCCGCCTCCCACTCCTCAAATTCTTAATGCTGGCAAGAGTCAGTTTAATTTTGCTTAAGATAAAAAGCCAGTGCATCCCATGAAAATGGTGGCGATGATTATAACTCTTGAATTAATGTTTCTACACAGCCAATGCAAGATTATGGTGAGGTATACAAACCCGGTATATTTATGAACTTGCCTCCATGTGTACCACAACAAGGTTTAAGATTAGCTGGGTATACTTTCACTGCCAGAACTGGGAGGGTGAGGAGAGAGGTTGCAGTGCGTCTCAACTCTGGAATTCTTTTTTCAGAGAGGCTCAAAGTGGATTTGTAACCTCTCGGGTGCAACATCTTCATCTGCTGAGTGGTCTGCAGGCATTCATGGAGGAAGCATGTGTTTTCTCTGAACGTGAGTGCCATCCTCCTGACAGATCTCCCTGTCTGTTGCCACAGCAGAACTTAAATCACATCCAATTGCCCCACTTTTGCTTGCAGTTTTGTGCACACTTACCTGGTTGCAAGTCCCACAGAACTTAACAGAACTTACTTCTTTCTGCAGGGCCTGCAAGACAGAGCTATTCCACCAGGCCTTTGGCCAAGGCACAGTCTGACCTCCTCCCTCCTTCTGTAATCCTCGTAGAACTCTAGCCCAATGGTTGCCATTAATTTGATTCTGAATTGATTTTAGAATGTATTTCAATTAATTGTGATTTTATTCAAACTGTACTATTTTTACTGTTGTTTGCCACTCTGAGCCCGGCTTTGGCTGGGGAGGGCGGGATATCAATAAATTATTATTATTATTATTATTATTATTATTATTATTATTATTATTATGAGTAGACAGGTACTGGGAGTATAATGGGTCTAGAATTGAAGCCCAATTCTCCCCCAGGCAGTTGTACCACCACAAGTCCGCCTACCTTTTCTGGTGGGAGGAGTTGTGGCTGGGCATCTGGGCCCCATCAGTGATCCGGTGGGTTGCGGAGATTGAAGCCCCCCTCGTGCTATGCCAGTGATGTGCCATCCAGGGGTGGCCCCGCTGTCCAATCAGCACTGGTTGGGGGTGTGGCCATACGAATTTAAATCATGACATGGCTGGAGAGTGCTCCTCTCTTGCCCGTCGCCGGATCTGGTTAGAACTGCTTTTGTTTCCCTTAGCTTTCCTTTTGTTGGATTACTATTTGATGAAAACTAGTTAATTGCCTGTTAACTAATTAATCGTCAATTATTAACTAGTTAATTTAAAAGAACAATACTAGAACTTTCCTTTAAACCCAAATTTCACTGCCTGTGGATAATTTTTGGTGATCAGTGGATCCAGTTGTATTATTGTTTGATATTATTTTCATTTCAATGGAAAGCAAAACAACAGACTTCACTTCTCCTTACAGTCCTCCTCTCTGAGCCCATTACTGCCTTTATTTTTCCAGTATGAACTAAAATGTGGTTTCATTTAGTATTAACTGAAAAACATTTCTCAGAATTTCCTGAGAATACTTTCCCCTCCCCTCCTCAATTATTGAAATCTTCTCCTTCTCCCTAAGAGAATATGTGTCAAACCACCACTCCAGTTTGGCCACTACAATCTTTTCATACAATTGTTTTTATTTAATATAGGTATATTTCCCTAATACACACACTTTTAAAAAGTGGTTTTTAGTTGGAGAACTGCAGCATAAAATGAGGATCTGTGTGAATGTTGTGTGTTCAGATTACAGTATGAACTGTACAAATTTCTCCTTCGTCCTTACCCACATATAGTGCAGAGACTTTTAGGAGGCTGTGATTCTTGCTCATTCAAAAATAAATACATAATTACCCTTCTGCCATCACCATATTCATGTGTGAAGATTGAGAGAATTTGGAAAGGAAACTAGAAACTCCAGCCAATTAGAACTTCAAAGCAAATGTGCGTGCTCTAGTGTCAACAGAAAGCTGAACTGTATCTTTTAAAATTAGATTTAATAATGCTTACCAGCATCTGCCTTTGCCTTAAAATTAATAAACCCTTAATTGGGAACACAAAGAGCAGCCAATTATTATTATTATTTAAAAAAATACAAGACCAACTGTAGGAATGTGTTGCCTATGACAAATTTTTCTAGAGGGGAAGTTCTGAAAGGAAAGATATTCCCATTTAAACTGTTAATTTTTCTTTTTTCTTTCTTTTTTTTATATAATTGTCAGGGGTTCAGGAGCAGAGGCAAGGGCAAGGGAGGAAACAGAGAGCGAGGGAGAGGAGGCAGAAGAAAAGAGGAGTGATGACGACGACCCGAGATCTCCGAGTCTTTCCAGTGAATCAGAAGATTCACAGAAAGGAGCACCAGTGGCCAGGGCAAGGGGGGAGCCTAGGGGGACACCCCAGGAAGATAGAGCCAGAGGGGACTCAGAGGGGAGCAGTTGGAAATCAGGACCAGCGTCACCGCCAGAGAGCAGGGAAGAGGAAGGGCGCCAGGGATCAAGCACTGGCAGCTCACAACAGGGGGGAGGGCACGAGTCAGGAGTGGCCACACCTCCATCGGGGAGCGAAGAAACGGTCAGACGGAAGGTGGAAGGTTGGGCGCGCGTGCCAAGTTCAAATGCACAGGAAGGTGGCGCAGTAGGCAGCCCGGAAAGGGAGCCAGGTCCTAAAGCCCGCCGAAAGGAGGGAGAAGAGTCAGGGGGGTCAGCGTCAGCGTCAGAGGAATCCCGGAAGGAAGAGACCCCGGGGGGCAGAGGGACCCAGAGAAGAACAGTCAGGCGGAAAAGGTGGAGCAAGGCTAGGATATTAAGTTGGTGTACAAGGGGCGGAGACTCAGATGGAGCCTCGCCGATCTAACCATGAGACGTAGAGTTGCACGCAGCAGCTTGAGAATGGAAACTGTAACTCAATAAAGACTTTTATTTAATGATCGCTGGCTAGCGTGATCCTCTGTGAGCTAGGATCTGGAAGCAGCTCTGACAGTAGGCTCCATCCCCAGATTGTGGGCATCTACGTCCTCGCGGAGAGGAGAGAAAGCGGGTGCCTACTAGCGAGCTCATGAACGGCAGACAACATGACGGCCGAACAGCAGATAGTGGAACTCAGAGAAGCAGTGACACGACTGAATGCCGAGGCTCTTGCATCCAGGAAGAGAGAGGAGGACGCAGCTGCCGCCTACAGGGATCTCCAGGTCAGGTTGGAAGTGCTTACGAAGCAAGGGCAACTGACACCCAAACCGGAGGGGATTGGGTTGGGGAGACGAACAGGCGGTCTGGT
Organism: Podarcis pityusensis; assembly: GCF_964106645.2. Lineage (NCBI taxonomy): Eukaryota > Metazoa > Chordata > Lepidosauria > Squamata > Lacertidae > Podarcis > Podarcis pityusensis. Next base: position 73,662,014 of record NC_138031.1, read on the forward strand.
CTCTCACTTCGATGGGAATTTGCAACAGTACCCCAACTTTAGAGCAGATGTAATGTGTGCACTGCAACTGCTGAACAAAGACTTTAGAGATGAGCAAGAGAAGGTGGGATTCATCATGTCCCATTTGCATGGAGATGCTAAAGCATGGCTGCGCAATTTGTGGAGAGATAAGGATCCGGCGCTCCAAAATGCGGATGCCTTTATTAAAGCGATGGATGGGTGCTTTTTATCAAGCATTGACTTGGATCTTGCTCGGCAGGAGATACATGGACTGAAGCAAGGGAGGGCCAGCGTAAGGCAGTACCATGCCCGCTTTTTCGCTTTGGTCAGTGCCCTGGAATGGGACAGAGATTCGGCTCCTGTAAGAGACCTGTTTTGGGAGGGATTGCACGGCTCGGTTAAAGATGAAATTGCGAGGGGGGAGAGACCCCGGACCACGCAGGAGATCGTTCAGAGGGCGCTGGCGGTGGGGGTGCGGCTGGAAGGACGTCCGTGGAGCAGGGACGAAGGGCGTGGAGGGCGCGAACCAGCCAGGGGCTCCTCCTTCCTTCCCAGAGAAGGAGCGCGTGCGCAATCCACGCCTCCGCCAGGAGGAGGAGCGGAACCTATGGAGGTTGGAGGTGCAAGGGCTCAGTCAGCAGCCAGAGCCCTAGCACCGGCAGCAGTGAAAGCGAAGCCTCCTAGAGGGAACAGGAAGTGTTACATCTGCGATGATCCACAGCATATGGCGAAAGAGTGTCCCCAGAGGCTCCACAAGCACACTGCAGCCTCAGCAATGGTAACTGCAGCAACGCAGCAAGGACAACCACAGCAGGGAAACGAAGGAGTCTGGTTGGAGGAAGAGGCACTGGGGCCCAACCAGACGTGTCAGTGAAGCAGTCCCCAGAGATTTTACAGCCCATGGACCCTCTCCCGCCCAAACCGGTAGTGAAGCTCACCGCGTCGCTCCAGCTGCCCAATGGAATCACCATGGACGTGCCAATCACCATTGACTCCGGAAGCAATGCGGACTTTATAGGGCAGGACTTTGTCGACCGGCACGCTATACAGTTGCTGCCTGCCACGCTGCCCCTGCAGGTTGTCACGGTGGATGGCAGGGAGCTGCTAGGGGGGCAAGTGGTGAAGCAGACGCCACCAATGGTGATGCGACTTGGGAATCACAGGGAAATCATCAGCTTCAATGTCACTCAACTATCGGACACGCCCATTGTATTGGGCATGAGTTGGCTGGACAAGCACAGCCCGACGCTGGCTTGGTACCAGAGGCAGCTGACCTTCGGCTCTTCCTTTTGCGCTGAACACTGCATCGTGCCCAGGCAGGAAGGAGGGGAAGAGGAGTCACAGCTGCAGCTAGGCACGCTGCAAGCGGTTCCCCACAAGTACGCAGAATTTTTGGAGGTTTTCTGCGAGAAAGAGGCAGACAGGCTACCCCCCCACAGACCATATGACTGCAAAATTGACCTGCTGCCGGGGGCGGCGCTGCCCAAAGGGAAGCTGTATTCCATGTCTGAGGACGAACTGCAGGAACTCAAAGAGTTCATAGATCATAATTTGGAGCGCGGTTTCATCCGAGAGTCCAAGGCAGCGGGGGGCAGTCCGGTATTCTTTGTTAAGAAGCGGGACACGCCCCAAAAAAGACTTGTAGTGGACTTTCGCATCTTGAACAGTGTGACCAAGCCATCGGACTTCCCCATGCCCCGAATCGACGACCTCCTCGCAAAGGTACGGAAGGGCAGAGTGTTCACCAAGTTGGACCTGCGAGGGGCATACAACCTCATTCGCATGCGGGAGGGAGATGAGTGGAAGACAGCCATGTTCACGCCCCTGGGCACCTACGAATATAGAGTTATGCCTTTTGGATTGCAAAATGGCTCCCACGTTTTTCAAGCTTTCATGCATCACGTGTTGGCGGGGCTCCTCTACAAGACGTGCGTCTGTTTCTTGGATGACATCCTGATCTTTTCGGAATCGCAGCAGGAGCATGACAGACACGTCAAGGAAGTGCTGAGCAGGCTACAGCAACATAGGCTTTACGCCAAGCTGGAGAAGTGCCAATTCGACGTGACCGAGGTGGATTTCCTGGGCTACAAGTTGTCTGATAAAGGGCTCGCCATGGACAGCGCCAAGGTCCGAGCAGTGTTGGATTGGAAAAGCCCACGCAACCGGAAGGAGGTCCAACGGTTTGTCGGCTCCGCGAACTTCTATCGCAAGTTTATCAAAGGCTTTGCGATGCAGACAGCGGCCATCACGGACACGCTCAGCTCCAAGAAAAAGAAGTTCATCTGGACAGAGCAGGCGGAGCAGTCCTTTCAGGCACTCAAGCGTCTCTTCGCGTCGGAAGAGCAGCTGCTTCATGTCAACCCCAGCAGGCCGATGAGGGTGGAGACAGACGCTTCGGACAGAGCCGTGGGAGCAGTCCTGCTGCAGAAAGACCCGCAGGGGGTTTGGAGGCCGGGAGCGTTTTACTCAAGGAAGCTCAGCAAGTCCGAACAGAACTACACCATCTGGGACAGGGAGTTGCTGGCCATTCATGCAGCGTTCAAAGCGTGGAGGCACTTCCTGATCGGCGCCAAGCACACGGTGCAGGTCTGCACGGACCACAAGAATCTAGAGCACTGGCGCACGGCACAGTTCCTGAACCAGAGGCAGATACGTTGGGCTGAGTTCTTTGCGAATTTCGACTTCCGAATAGAGTATGTCCCGGGGGACACCAACATCATGGCGGATGCTCTCTCCCGTAAGCCACAGTATCTGGAGGAGGCAACGCCAGCGGCCGCCATGCACATCTTCGCACCGACAGTGTGGGCGTGCGCGGCGGCAACAGTTGACCTGGATGCGGTGCGACGAGCGTTGCAGGATGACTCCTTCGCGCAAGCAAAGATGGCAGAGGTGCACAGGGGCACGGCAGCGACCGACGAGTTCCAGCTGCGAGATGGTTTGCTCATCCGTAAAGGGGCCATCTACGTGCCGGGAGACGAACTTCGCGCCAAGGTACTACAGCAGCTGCACGACGCGCCCACTGCCGGGCACTTTGGCAAGGAGAAGACGGTGGAATTAGTAGCCAGAGACTTCTGGTGGCCCGGAATGAGAGGGGAAGTCGCGGACTACGTGGCGAGGTGTGACACCTGCCAGAGGTCCAAACCAGTGCACAGACCGCCGGCCGGACTGCTGGAACCGCTGCAAACTCCGTTCGAGCCATGGGAGAGAGTGGCCCTGGACTTTGTCACGGATCTGCCCAGCTCGAGGGGCAAGACGGCTGTGCTGGTGGTGGTGGATTTGTTCTCCAAGATGGCACATTTCATTCCGTGTGCGAAGGTGGCCACGGCGGAACAAACCGCCAAACTGTTCATAGACCACGTGTTCAAGGTTCACGGTCTGCCGCGGTCTATTCTGTCCGACCGAGGGCGACAGTTCATCTCAAACTTCTGGCAGAGGCTGATGGGCTTCCTGAACGTCAAGATCAACCTGGCGTCGGCTAGACACCCGCAGACCAACGGGCAAGCGGAGCGGGTCAATGCCATCATGCAGCAGTACCTGAGATGTTATGCGAATCAACAGCCTGCGACGTGGGTGGATTACCTGCCTCTCGCCGAGTTCGCCTACAACAACACGAAGCACGTGTCCACGGGGGTCACGCCGTTCTTCGCCAACAACGGGAGGCACCCTAGAACCTTCCCGGGACTGGAAAGAATGGGGGAGGGGGAGCCGCAGACAGCAGATGCGTTCGCGTCGGAGTTGCAGGAGGTCCACGATCAGCTGCGGCGGCACCTGGAGCTGGCTAAACACGCATACAAGGTACAAGCGGACAAACACAGAAGGGTTGGCGAAGAGATCCATGTGGGAGACTGGGTCTGGTTAGCAGCCCACGCAGTGCCGGCCAGGTCGTTGGCGAAGAAGAAACTAGGGCATAAACAACTGGGGCCCTACCAAGTCGACGAACAGGTCAACCCGGTGGCTTTCAGGCTGGCTCTTCCGGAGGGTTCCAGAATGCATCCGGTGTTCCACAGATCGGTGCTCACTCCCTACAAGGCACCTCACAGGTTTCAGGAACCAGGAACGGCACCGGGTCCGCTCCGAGAGAGAACCGGGCAAGGGGGAGTGGCACAGGAGGAGCGCATCAACGAAGTCACGGAGATTTTGGACTCCAGATGGGGGGAAGAGGGGGTAGAATACCTTCTCGCCAAGGAGGGCACCCCGGCCAGTGCCAACAGCTGGGTGCCGGGCTACGCTTTAGACGAACCTCTGCTCAAAGAAGAGTTTCATGCCCTCTTCCCACATAGGCCAATGCCAGCAGACTTTTTCGACGACTGGCTTTTCACGCCCACGCTTTCAGCCAGCACGTTCCGGGGGTTCGACTCGGACGAGGAACCGACACGAGACGCCCGTTCCCCGGAGGGGTCACCCTCGGGATCTGCTTCAGAACCCTCGTATTGGTGGGATGATCGACCAGAGGAGCAGTTCCGCAGAAGGTGGCTGGAGGGTCCAGGACGAGCAACGTCTCCAGAAGGCAACGAGGGAGAGACGGACATGGACGTTTTCGGGGACGACCCGGGTTTCGAGCACGGCGGCACAGAGATGGAAGCGGAGGTGACCGTCGTCAACGAGAGCAGGGAGGAAGAACCGGAAGACTTCGGATGGCGGCCCGCCACGGGAAGCGAACTGTATCCGACATTCGTCCCCCTGACACGGCAGCACCCAGATCCCGCACCGGAAGGAGGGGAGGGGGAAGAGGGGGCTTCGAGGGGGGGATGGATGTCAGGGGTTCAGGAGCAGAGGCAAGGGCAAGGGAGGAAACAGAGAGCGAGGGAGAGGAGGCAGAAGAAAAGATGAGTGATGACGACGACCCGAGATCTCCGAGTCTTTCCAGTGAATCAGAAGATTCACAGAAAGGAGCACCAGTGGCCAGGGCAAGGGGGGAGCCTAGGGGGACACCCCAGGAAGATAGAGCCAGAGGGGACTCAGAGGGGAGCAGTTGGAAATCAGGACCAGCGTCACCGCCAGAGAGCAGGGAAGAGGAAGGGCGCCAGGGATCAAGCACTGGCAGCTCACAACAGGGGGGAGGGCACGAGTCAGGAGTGGCCACACCTCCATCGGGGAGCGAAGAAACGGTCAGACGGAAGGTGGAAGGTTGGGCGCGCGTGCCAAGTTCAAATGCACAGGAAGGTGGCGCAGTAGGCAGCCCGGAAAGGGAGCCAGGTCCTAAAGCCCGCCGAAAGGAGGGAGAAGAGTCAGGGGGGTCAGCGTCAGAGGAATCCCGGAAGGAAGAGACCCCGGGGGGCAGAGGGACCCAGAGAAGAACAGTCAGGCGGAAAAGGTGGAGCAAGGCTAGGATATTAAGTTGGTGTACAAGGGGCAGAGACTCAGATGGAGCCTCGCCGATCTAACCATGAGACGTAGAGTTGCACGCAGCAGCTTGAGAATGGAAACTGTAACTCAATAAAGACTTTTATTTAATGATCGCTGGCTAGCGTGATCCTCTGTGAGCTAGGATCTGGAAGCAGCTCTGACAATAATATTTATTCAAATTTTAAGATTACAAAAAAAGAAAAAAGTAAAAAAAAGAAAAACAAATCACATACATCCTACAAATCACATACATCCTACAAGAAAAACACACAATACAAAGAAAAATACACGACAGAAAATCACAATAAAAAGTAACAAACAAAAAAAATTCAACTTAAACCATTAGAACCGTTTTCCCATTTACTTATTTCCGTGACTTCCTCTCACTTCTCTGCTTTGTATTCTAATTCAAATCGTATCTCCAGCAAATCCTTCTAACCTTCTTTTCATTTGCTTATTTTAACATTCAAAAATATTTAATTCTCCTCTATCTTTTATTTTACACTTCATATTTACTTATTCCATTATACTCTGTCTGCCAATACGGTCTAGTGTTCTTCTCCAACCTTTTCTAACATTCTTTTATATTGCAGTATTTCTGAAGATATGTTTTAAATTTTTTCCAATCTTCTTCCATCGACCCTTCTTCTTGATCTCGAATTCTGCCGGTCATCTCAGCCAGTTCCATATAGTCTATCACTTTTCTCTGCCATTCTTCTCGGGTAGGCAATTCTTGTGTCTTCCAGTATTTCCCAATGAGTATTCTTGCTGCTGCTGTCGCATACATAAAAAAATTCCTGTCTTCCCTTCGCACCAATTGGCCAACCATGCCCAAGAGGAAGGCCTCTGGTTTCTTCAAGAAAGTATATTTCAATACCTTTTTTAGTTCATTATATATCATTTCCCAGAAGGCCTTGATCTTTGGGCACGTCCACCAAAGGTGAAAAAAAGTACCTTCATTTTCTTTACATTTCCTAAACTGTTAATTTTTCTGCATCGGTATTGAGTTATGATCTCCTATCGCCTTTTAACAGCCACACACTGCTGCCTAATTTTATTTTATTTTTAAAAAGCATATTCCAATGCATATATTGTACAGTTCCAGAATTGCATTGCACACATTCTAACTAGGACTGAAGAGTCAGAGAACCCTACCTTTCATTGATGCAGAATGTTTCTAGTTTCTCAGCTTGCAAAGACAGATTTGAATCTATTGTGTTTTGTGTTTTTTATTATTTTATTATTTTTTGGGTGGTAGCCCCCCAGAGTGGTTGGAGCAACCCAGGCAGATGGGTGGTGTAGAAACAAACAAACAAACATAATTTGGAGGGGGTAACAACAACAACAACAACAACAACAACAATCTGGAGAGGCACAAGGATGATAGGAAGCACTGGACATCATTTTAAAACTGGAGTAGGGTTTCATGCCTAACAGAATCAGAAGGAATTATTCAAAATAATTACGTATGTATCATTTGCCTACTGTATAATACAAACAAATTCCAGTTAATTCAATGCAGAATGCAGAAAAGCCCTGCTCATATATATTCATTTACCACTATTTTTGTGAGGTTGAGGGGGAGACAGGGAGAAAGCAGCACTGATTCCTTGGTTGTTTCATAAACACTGGATTTGACAGGACAACATGCATACAAAGAAATGCTGCTCTTTGATGGTATCAAACGCCAGTGAAAGGGTTGCAATTCCTCCTACCGCATTTGACTCAGAATATATGCCGAATGTGTTCTGGGATCATTTTCAACATAACAAAACGATGAGTAAGATCTGCTTTCATTAACCTATAAGGTTTCTAACCAGTGCTATTTTTCTAGAAAAAGAGGTGCCGGAACTCACCATGAACGCCTCCCTTGTTCTCTTATAATGGCAATGGCGACCACCTGAGAGATGCTGGAACTAAGTTCTGATAAGTTCCACCTGGAAAAAAAGCCCTGATTCTAACCCTCTTTTGTCACCCAACCCACTGACTGTAGCTTGGGTTGGCCAGCAATTCATGGTGGCAATTCCTATCACAGCCGACTATTCTCCATGCTGGTTGGGGCTGATGGGAGAGTCTAACAATATCTAGAAGGCCACAGACTCATGCTATAGGCAGAGAGGGTATTAAATTTCCCCCACTTCTTCGAGTTGTGAAAAAGCAACAAAGAAATTGAGCTTACCCAGGTTTGGTCTCCCCTGGTCCCAACAGATCACCAGCAGCTTATTGGGGTTTTTGAGTTCATTTACAAATTTATAGGTTGAACATAGGTGGAAACACAACATAAGCACTTCAATGGTTAGCCAAATCCACTGTCTCACCAGTGATTAGGAGAGTGCCAGCTATTCACCACCATGCTCCCAGAGCTTACTTTCAGCTGTCTTGATTTCGTAGTCGGTCTCTCACTCAAAATCTGCAGGCTTGCTTTCACCAAGATTACATCATCTTGAGCTTGGTAGATGCAGAAAGGCATGCTCCCTTTGAAGTATTTCCAACCTATCTTGAAGTCTGGAGAAATATATGGTATTGAGAGCAATCAGCCCATCTCCCTATGAAGGGATGGACACTTTGTCAGGACTATTAAGGAAGTGTCCATAATAGGATCAGATAGGTTATGAGTTGGAGGAGAAGAGGAGGGATTGCTTCTTTCTGGGAGAGGTTTTCTTAAAGTGTCCTCATCTTTCTTTGTTTTGTTGTTACAGCAGGGGATAGAAATAGATTTAAGTTCAACGCTAAGCATGTCTGCTCTGAAGTAAGCTCCAAATCCTCAAATCCCCCCGATTTACTATCCCTAGTACTTCAAGACTTCCATAAAAGTGCCTGGCTTAAAACTGTCTATCAAAAACTTCACTCTTGTGGCCTATCCCCACAACACCTACTCAGTATGGGCCCTACTAAAGCAAACAGCCTAACTGGTCAACGTCTAATAGATATCGAGCATCAGAACAACCTGGACACTATAAGGAAATTCTGCCCTTGGTATATTCATTTTCCACCTCTCCATTTTTATTCTCTGGCTCCATATCTGCACAAACATATTATCCCAAAATACAGACATGCTTTTACACTTGCAAGACTGGATGTTTTGCCATCTGGGGTACTTGAGATTCGATTCCAAAAGATCCCGCCTGAGAAATGCCTTTGCCCCTGTGGAGATGGTAGCACCGAAAAAGCGGCACACATCCTCCCGTCTTGTACTCTCTATAAAGACCTGAGGAACGAGATCATCACCCCACTCATACTAACCATCCCAGGGTGCTCAACTACTGCCACAATGTTCTTTCTTCTATCAGATCAAAATGAGCAGATAAGAGCAAAGGTTGCTAGGTTCATAGCAGGGGCAATCAGAATAAGGGCCACTAACTGATTGCTGATTCAGGAGTTTAAATTGTGCTCTTATATCAAATTTCCTTTTCTGTGTATACTGTAATGTTTTACTGTTGCTATGGCCATTGGCTAATGCGAATAAAGTTTTATCTATCAAGCTCCAGTGAATTCATTGGGTCTTTCTCCCAGGTAGGAGTGCAGTCTCAATACCTCAAATTTTGTACCTATTAATTGTGACTTTTAATCCATTTAGTCCCACGTCCAACATTTAAGTAAAAAACTTATCATAGCTTACTATAAGGCACTTCAGTGGCTTCATAGCAACACACACACAAACACACCAGCCCTCCCCCAATCTGATGCCCTCCAGAAGTTTTAGATTGCAACTGCTATCAGTCCCAGCCAGCTCAACCCACCAGTTTGGGAGGGGACCAGGGGTAGCAATAATAGAACCAACTAGTCCAACTTCTTGCATCACTGGAATCTCAATTAAAGCATCCATGACAGAAGGCCATCCAAAATCAGCTAAAAAATCTCCAAGGGAGTCCATTGCACTATTGAACAGCTATCTTACTGTCAGGAAAGTATTCCTGATGTTTAGTGGGAATTGCCTTTCTTTTAACTTAAAGCCATTGGTTTGGGTCCTAGCCTCCAGAACAGGAGAAAACAAGCTTGCTCCATTTTCCATGTGACAGTCCCTTAGATACTTGAAGATGGCTATTATATCTCCTGTTATCTTTGTCCATGGAGTTTTCTTGGCAGGGATACTGGAGTGGCTTGCCGGTTCCTGCTCCAGGTGGATCACGTTTGGTCAAAACTCTCCACTATGACCTGTCCATCTTGGGTGGCCCTGCACGGCATAGCTCATAGCTTCTCTGAGTTATTCAAGCCCCTTCCATGGGGTCACGAAGAGTGGGACACGACTAAACAACAACAACATCATATCTCCTCTCAGTCTTTTCTCTTCCAGGCTAAACATACCAACTCCCTCAACCGTCCTTGTAAGGCTTGGTTTCCACACCCATGATCATCTTGTTTACCCTCCTCTGCACATGTTCCAGCTTGTCAATATCCTTCTTAGATTGCAGTGCCCATAACTAGACACAGTGCTCCAGTGACCCATCAAGCCAAACACAGCTTTCCCATGTATTGTGCCCTACCAGGTGCTTAACAACCTTGTTTGGGGAGCCCCAGGCCTTGTCCATCCATACATTGTGACTTTTCTGACATCCAGCTTTTGTCATCTGACTTGGGTGAGCTGTGATCACCACAGACTCTGCTAGAGAAGTTCGTCTTCTGTAGGGATATTGTCTCAATTAAGTCCAGCTTTGTGTACTCACTTGAGTTGGTGCTCCTAGAAAGAAATGAAAAACAAAACAAAACACTTTGCAGAGTCTTTATTGGGTGAGTTTTGTAACTGGGTCATGCAACTGATTTAATTCTAGAGACTTCATGATTTCAGAAAGATAGGCACTAACACAGCTCCAGCTTGCAAATTGTTCCTTGACTTCCCCACAGTGGATCTCATTATGCGCTCCCTCACCCCAGCCTCCTTTCTAAGATGCAAGAGGACTAAGAAAAGTTTCCCAAATTCTTACAATAATTGTTGTGCTTTGATACCTCTTTTGTGATGGAGGAATAGCATGAGAAGACAATTAAACAGGTATTTATTCTGGAACAGTACAGTACAGAGCAAGGGAACAAATTCTTCCTGACTGAAAAAAATCAGCTTCCTGGGAATGTAAACTACTTTAAAAAAACAAAAAACAAAACAGGTTTCTCACCCCTATGGCTATGATGGACCAACTCCCCTTGACTCCAATTGCAGTGAGCTCAAAATATGCCTATTTATTTATTTATTTTAACACACACACACACACACACACATTAGAGATTCATCCTGTTCCACATTGGGTCCCATCGCATTCTTGCTGGTGTCATTGATGATGCCTAGAGCAGGGGTATCTGAAGGTCTGGCTTCTTGCATCTGAGCCTGCCTGTTTATTATCAAGACCATATGAGTCCCTGCTGCAGGTGTTCCCATCTTTGACAGTAATGAGAATGGTAGTTTCCCAGACTATCCAGAGAGACTTGACAACTATCCTTTGTCTAGTCTGGT